>NC_138886.1:63798867-64398867 GCF_965194825.1 Balaenoptera physalus | reverse complement strand
AGAATGTTCTAATTTCATTCTTTTACAGATAGCTATCTGATTTTCCCAGCACCACTTATTGAAGAGACTGTCTTTTCTCCACTGTATATTCTTGTCTCATTTGTCATAGATTAACTGACCATAAGTGCGTGGGTTTATTTCTGCGCTTTCTATCCTGTTGCATTGATCTATGTGTCTGTTTTTGTGCCAGTACCATAGTCTTTTGATTACTATAGCTTTGCAATATAGTCTGAAGTTAGGGAGCATGATTCCTCGAGCTCCATTCTTCTTTCTCAAGATTGTTTTGGCTATTCAGAGTGTTTTTTGTTTCCATACAAATTAATTTTGTTTTTGTTTTTGTTCCAGTTCTGTGAAAGATACCATTGGTAATTTGATAGGGATTGTACTGAATCTGTAGATTGTCTGGGTAGTATGGTCATTTTAACAATATTGATTCTTCCAATCCAAGGACACAGTATAAGTTTCCATCTGTTTGTCATCTTCAGTTTCTTTCATCACCATCTTATAGTTCTCTAAGTACAGGTCTTTTGCCTCATTAGGTATTCATAGGTATTTTATTCTTTTTGATGCAATAATAAATGGGATTATTGCCTTAGTTTCTCTTTCTGATATTTTGTTGTTAGTGTATAGAAATACAACAGATTTGGGTAATTAGATGGATCAATAAAATAAAAAAGATATTGGGCGACTAATACAGGGTTGTCAAAATGAAGACATCAACATTATTCCTTAAATTGCCATTATTTCATAAGAAATGTTTTTTGACACCAAAAGCCTAGAAGATCATAATCTCAGAATAATGGCATTAAGAAATACATAAATAGGTATTTTGTTCTGCAATAAACTATTACAAAATCCAGTATAATAGTGATGGAAATTTTCTATCTCCCTTATTAATTCAAGAGGATTAATGATCCTATATAGCAGATCAAACATTATGTTATAAGCAGTTTCAGAACTAATTTTTTCATATCATTGTGAAGTTAATTTTATAAACCTCTGGTTTCAGGGAATTGTTTTAACTATAGTACTGAGACCTTTTTTTAGATGTAAAACTGAGAAAGCTTTCAGAGCAAGAGGAAGTTTTCAGGGGGCAACTGGAGTTTTTCCATCATATTTTAGAGAGTGACATTATGTATCTATCAGTAATATAAACTATTTTGAATTACATGTTATGTATTTACCATATTGGTCCAGAAATTAAAGCATTTATCAAATACCATTTCTGACGGTATTCCAGGGTGAGTAAGAGGTAAAATATATTTGGTGTGAGATTTTAAAAATATCATAAAAAGCTTCTAATTTTCAAGTTTTAAATGAAAAATGAGTATGAATATTTGACCTGATGGCTTTTGTATGATACTTCAATATGCATTTTATTTCAAAAGGACAACAAGAACGATTATCCCAAGAACAGTTAATACAAGTTACAGGCATTCCAGCAAATGCCTAGCAGCAGATTAAAAGCAAACTAAAACAAAAATAAAAGATCTGCACATTCTTTTGGATCAGTCATTTTAAGAGGAACATTTTTGGATGACAAGGCCACCTTCTCAGTATAATTTTTCTCTGAACACCAAGACCTACCCTTCATTCAACATGTTTTCATTCATTCTATGGGCTCTCTACTTCCCTTCGCCCATTACTTTTCAGGTTCATTTAGTCCTCCAACCTCTTTCCCTTGAAAAATAAATATTCCTCTGGGAATTATCGATTCCTTCTGTGATGTAAAATTAATAGTTTCAACATTTTATAACCTGGCTATTTACTTTCTCATGAATATTTTTAGGAGATGGTTTTAGATTCTATAATTAGAATTAATATGCATCTAGAGTGTCTTTGTTTGGTCTCAGGGACCATTTTTCAATTCTAGGTTATGTTTCCTTAGGCTCCCTTGCTACCTGATGGTCCTTTACATATGGTCATTTACAGCACCTGTGTTTCAAGAAGAACAGCAAATTTTACTCTATCCTTTGTCCTTAATCAGATTGCTAACTGAACCCAATCTTTATCTCCAGTCTCCTTTCCTCCCCATTGGTGTTTTATTATTTTTCTAGCCCAGAGGAGCCAGACTCCTAGATTAGGTATTTCTTGAATTTACATACTGTAATCTCATCTGCTCATTTCCTTAGGCAGTCATTGTACATTTGGTAATTCTATTATTATAGATCATTATCTATGAAACCATTTTGCTTTCCCACAGGAGTGTCTGGAACCCCTGCTGACCTATCCTTAAAGATTTAGTCTAAAATACATCTATATTTAATCAAAAAGTTTCAAAGAAGTAGATATTTATTTCTGTAACTAAAAAAATTAAGGTTTCTGTTTTTAATACTACACTTTGAATGCCTTCAAATTTCAGAGCTGTCAAAAGATTTTTATTTGTGTGTGTCTCTATATTTTATTTTTATATCTCTATAATATATACATATCTATATAATTAATAGTCTCTATTTTATTTGTATATAGGTATAAAAGAAAATGAGTGGAATTTTTATAAAATAATCAACATACAAATGCCTAAATATTTTTTTTGTAAATAACTATGGTCTAACATTTTACCTATCCTAAACACAGCTGTTTTCCCCTCTTGCTCTTTTGGGACTTTTTGCTTCTCATAGCATCAAAAAGGAAATCAAACTTGTACTTGACCAGCTAAAATGGATTTTACGAAGTATCTTTTAAAGATAGTTTCAAGGATCTTAAAGCAGGAGGAGATGTTAAATATCCTTGAATAAAACCTGTTCCTTCCAGATAAAGACATTGAGGCAGAAGTTACATCCATAAGGAAATTGGGGACAGAGCAGGAAGTAGAACCCAGGTGTCCCATGCTCTGTCTAATACACCACATTGACTGAAGCAGCCCCTCAAGCCCTCCCTCAGTCTATATTTTATACACATTTCATATTCCATGTTCTAAACCCACAGCACATCAGAATTACCATATTGGATGTGAGAGAGAGGGGAGAAAAATTGGCTATCATATCTGCTGTAACTGTCAGACAGGAGCTGACAGTAAGTAGTAAAGTCAGAACCAAATCACACAACCCGAATCCGGCAGCCCGAGGACATTCAGAGAAGTGGGAAAGAGCCTACATATCTCAGAAGGCCCAGAAGTCACCACTGCATCATACAAAACTAAACTACTGTATTAGTAGGAAAAAAATCATTAAGAGACAGGTTAGATTTTGTTCACTGTACATGATCTGGAAAAGCAGAGAAATGAATCTAAAGTTTGGAAAGATATAGGCAAAATGAAAAAAAATTCAACAGTCTAAACTTGTGACAAGTATGTATTACTAATTATGTTTCCTGCTTTTTAAAATATCAGTAGATATTAACCAGGCAAGAAGATCAAGGTGATTTTGTTTGTTTCTTTTTTTTTTTTTTTTGCGACTTTCTGTATTAGAAAAAGAAGAAAAGAAAAAAAAATTATTTATTGGCTTTTTACTTAAAGCATTTTAAGGAGCTTTTAATGAACACTGTTGGGGAATTAGATAGAATCAAATATTGCTTATAAGAATAATTCAGCTAGCTGTGAAAATAATTCATAAGGAATTCTTATGCCTGTTAAGAGTGTCTGTCATCAAAAAGACAAGAGATAACAAATGCTGACAAGGATGTGGAGAAAAGGAAACCCTTGTAAACTGTTGGTAGGATTGTAAAATGGTGCAGCCACTATGGAAAACAGTATTGAGGCCCCTCAAAAGTTAAAAATTGAACTACCATATGACCCAACAATTCCTCTTCTGGGAATATGTCTGAAGGGAATGAAAATACTATGTCGAAGATGTATCTGCACCCCCATGTTTATAACAGCAGTTTTTACAATAGCCAAGACATGGAAATGACCCAGGTGCCCATCAACAGATGAACAGATAAAGAAGTTGTGGTACACATGCACGCGCGCACACACACACACACACAGGAATATTATTCAGCCATAAAAATAAGGAAATCCTGCCAATTGGGACAACACAAGTGGACCTTGAGGGCATTATGCTAAGTGAAATAAGTCAGACAGAGAAAGACAAATACTATATGATCTCACTTACATGTGGAATCTAAAAACAAAAAGTCATAGAAAAAGAGATCAGATTTGTGGTTACCAGAGGTGAGGGATGTGGGGTGTGAGAGTTAGATGAAGGTAATCAAAAGACATAAACTTCCAGTTATAAATAAATACAGGGGACGTAATGTATAACATGAAGACTATTGTTAACACTGCTGTGTGGTAGATTTGAAAGTTGTTTAGAGAGTAAATTCCAAGAGTCCTCATCACAAGGAGAAAAACATTTTTTTTCTTTTCTTTTTTTTTTTTGTAACTGTATGAAATGATGGGTGTTAACTAAACGTATCGTGGTAATCAAGTTCACTATATATGTAAGTCAAGTCATTACGCTGTATACCTTAAACTTATTAAAAATAGAATTATATTTTGGGGAAAATGTTTATATATATTTGTAAGAACAGGTGCTTTAACTTCTGCACAACATACGAAGGTTCGACAGTGAGGTTGAGCCTGTTTCTCTGGGTGGGATGAAAGAGTCACAAATATTGGGGTATTTGACTAAACACGCAAAGCTCAAAATGTCGGCTTCAAGTAATTTTATCCGAATAGTTTGGGTTACCTTACTGGTCAAATTAACTGGGAAATGGCCAAATTTATGCCATTTAGAGATAAACTTCCCATGAGAGGAGTCATTTTTTGGCATTAAGTAATTAATCTATATAAGTAAGCAGTTGCTGATTTTCTCAAAAGATGTTTAAAACCCATTGAATTTGTGCTTTAAAGCCCAGATATTATAATACAATATTACTTTCTTTGCTGTCACCTACCCCACCCTGCAGATACTCATTAATATAAAAAAATAGAGTATTAAAATCTTGGAAAGTTCTTCCTACATATATAGCTTTTTTTCCTGTTGTAAACTATCTTTGATTTCCATTATGCATTTCACATCAGCAGAAATGTTGAACTCCTTGTCACTGACACTCTCATTTTCGTGTGTTTGCACCTAGTCACCTGGGCAGCCTTGTAACTGTCCTCTCCAGGCAGCATATGCAGTGGCTTTGGGACATCAGTGGAAGAAAGCCCTTTTGGATAGGCAAGTATCCGCGCTGCCCTGAGGGGGAAGGCAAGAACGCGAAGAGAACGTCTCCCTTCCATAGGCCAAATAATTGTGGTTTACAATAATAAGCAATGGTTAGACAGTTGGACAGTCTGTCTTTTAAAACTCATCTTAATTACATAATACTTCCATTTATAGGCATCTGTCTCCAAGAAATAATGTGGAATGTGATTCAATTTATAAGTAAGAGAATTTTTAAAATGTTATTTCTAAAAGTAAAAAATTAGAAACAGTTGTAAATAGGGGATGGTGAAATAAATTATAGTATAGCCATATGAAAGAATATTTAATATTTAATGCTTTTGTAAGGCATCAAATATTAAAGACATGACAAAATGCCTTATGTTTATGAATTCATTCAATGTTGGATGCATATTGTATATAAAATATGTAATGCACTGCACTTGTGGCAAGGTGCTAAGTGAAAAAGCACTGTCTACAGCCATATGAAGCATGAAATAATTTAGAATAAAAAGGAAGTGTATATATATGTGATATACATACATATATACTTATATGTATAGACATAAAAAGAAATAAGCCAAAAAGTTAGAAAATTTTTTTGTATCTCCAGTTAAGAATTATAGATGATCTTAATTTTATCCTTTGTTTTCTGAAGTTTTAATATTTTCTACAATTTTAACAGTAATACAAATCTTTTCAAGCCAGTTTAGAAATAGAATTCTCAGGGTGCACTAAAGTCACTATTCTCACCATCTCTCCTTAAAGGTATTGTATTTCAGGGAATTATAATAAATGCACTCTTGGCTTCTCAAAATCTCTGTAATACTCAGTGAGTGTCTAATTCTGAAATCATCTGAGAGTATTAAATTAAGGCTGGAAGATAAATTTTCTCTATGTCCACAATGACTGATGTCAAGGCTCTATCCCCAAAAAGTTCTTGGGCATAGCATCACCTGATCAATAATTCAAAGAAACAGTCCAGAGGAGACAGTCATTCCCAACCAAAAATACTTCATTTTATTCTACCCCAAAATATAGAATGAGAACCAGTGGGGAGAGGGTTACATGCTATGTAACAAAGACTGTTTTCATGGTCAAATTTGGTTTGGGAGCTGCCAGGCCATCCTATTGCAGAGGATTCTTTTCTCATTCTATTATTTTTATTTCTATTCTGAAAGACAGGAGGAGGAATGCTTCTTTAAGAAAAATTACAAGAGCTTTACAACATTGAAGTGTAATTTTCAAAAAACTGCCAGTGGGAGTAGAGAGACAAGTTGAGAAAAGCTGCTTTTTATTAGAACTGTAGCAGATTGAAAAAACCTTAAGCTCCAGACTAAAAATAATACTTAGTAAGCTACTTTCAAATATGAAAACCGAGACATTTAAATCGTGAGGAAGAAGAATAGACAAGAGTGTGATAGGAGTTCTGCCTGTAGGATACTATGAATAATAATTGCCATTTATTAAACACTTATATGTCATGAGCTTTATATGCGTTATCTGTTTTAATCCTCAAAACAGGCTTAGATATATTTAGATATACACTTCTGAGATGAGAAAACTAAAACTCAGAGAACTCAGAGAGGTTAAATAACCTGTCCAAAGATGTTCAGCTAGCAAGTGGTGGAGCTAGGATTTGGATTCCAATCTGCCTGACCCCAAAGCCTTATGTTCTCACTTGTGTCTTATAGGATTCCCAGGTCCTAGTCCTTGTTTTAGAACGTAGGTCTACATTTGTATGTGATGACTTAACTTTGAATAACAGGTTGATATGATATCCAATTGTAAATGTAATAAAATCCTATGGCACACCTCTTTGGTTCACATTAGGTTTGAATGACCAAGTGCGTGCTGGCCACTGGGAGTGGATTGGCGGTGAACCTGTGACCTTCACCAACTGGAGGAGAGGGCCTCCTCAACGTTCAAAGCCTGGCAAGAACTGTGTTTTGGTTCAAAGACAAGGAAAATGGCAAACAAAGGACTGTAAGAAGGGCAAATCTCACAATTATATGTGCTCCAGGAAACTCTAAATGTAACTGGCCCTACAGATGCCCACTTGGGATTTCTTACCTATTTATTTCCAGGATTTGTGTACATGGCTCAATAGAAAACAGGGTGTCATGACTGACTTGGTACATTTTTTTTTTTTTATCATAGTGTTTGAAGGATTCTATCTAGTAAAGAAGAAACACAGTTAAATAGTTCCAGGAAGATTGATAAATGACTGTTTTTTATAGGAAGAGATAAAATTTTTGCATCTCAATACCTTCCAAAATAAAACCCCAAGTATTATATGGCACAAGATTTGATTATTCTGGAGACCTCACTCCATATTTCAGTCAACACGAATTTCATGGTCCTTGGATGTTTTTGGTCCCAATACCTCAAATGAGTCCATTCTGAAATCTATATTGCAGGTGCTTCTACCACTTCAGTCTGAGGGAAGCTCGCCCTGCCAGTTCATTAAATCAAAGTTGAACTGCAAAGGGTTGCTTTGTCCCTTTGGAGCCCTTTCAAATGTGAAAGCTGAGAGGCTGTGGATAAAGAGGAGAATTCTCTGTGGTGAAAAAGGAAGGCTTTAGATGGAAGAATCTGGCAGATGGAAACTCATCTGCAAAGCTCTAGTTCAGGTAAGAATTCAGGGGCTACCTGTCCTTCAGAGGTCTACCCATCACTACTCACAAGACAGATCTCCTTTTCCAGTAAAAATGGTGCACCATTCCAAAGCCAATGATTGGGTTTCCCCAGCTTTACAGGGTCATGAGAGATTTGAAGTAACATGAGCCTTTCTCTTCATTCGTGTTTATAGTACTGACAGGCATTTCTCAAGGACATTTGGAATAAAAAGCCTCTATGAATGATGATTAACATATGGAAGAAAAATATGACTTTCTCAAAAGTGTCCCAATGAACTATGCTGATGAAAAAAGAAAAGTAATACTGAAAACAGAGCTCTTGAAAGCCTATCTGCTCAGAAAGGATTTGATACAATTTTGAGCCCTTAAATATTTAATATTTGTAGAAATGCCATGTTAACCTGATTCTCTAATGAAAAGGTACCTTATTAATTTATAATGGCAGCTGAGTGAAACATTTTATAGCAGTGATGCATGTTACAGCCTTGCAAGGACTCCCTTCTGAAATCAAGGTTTAATTACAGGAAATTAAAAATTAATTTCTAGACCATTTACTCAAAATTTTCCTCTTTTCATAATCCCTGAAAAATATGGTTATGCCACATGTGACTTGCTATATGAGCACCAGGGTCACTTCAGAATCAAAATGGAGTTATTAAGTGGACCAAAGTTTTGGTGCAGGTTTTATTATAAAAATACCTTGAGAGAAACTAAAATTGACTGAAGAAATTCAGTCCCGTTTCTGGTTATAAAACATGGCAAGCTTGTTTTATTTGTGCTCCTTTATCAAGATTTTGGTTAATAGAAATATTTACAAAAAGAGGTTGGAATAAGATTTAGACATTCTACGTCTTATTAAATTCCAACATCTTTGTGGAGTCGGGAGGCTCCTTACCTTAGATATCACAAGTAGGCTCTGGACTTCTGTGATACACAGGTCTTCTGTATGACACAAGTAGTTTCTGGTGTTTAATCAAGAGATGTAAAACCCATTCTCTGTATCAGTTCAAATCCCTTCTGATCCACTGGCTTCTGCAATGTGGAAAGGTGGGATGCCGAATAAAGAAATGAAGAGTTGTTTACCTAAAGGGCTGTATCCTAGGAGGGAAAGTAAAAGTTCAAGGAATGAGGAATATATTAGAACTATAGAACTATATTAACTATTTAAAACTGGAAATCCAGAACCATGGCAACTATGTAGAACCTGATCAGCATGGTAGATTTTATTTTACATTCCTGCCATGACAATGAAATTTAAATGTAATTGCAAATGTTAGCACAAAGAGAGACTGCTTTGATTTTTATAGCAACTAGAAATACTAGAAGAATATTTAAAATATTCTTGATCATGAAAACATTAATTCAGGCAAGTGTAGGTGCTGGGCAATGTTCATCATGACCTTCATCCCCTTCTCATGATTGGGCTTTGACTGATGGGGGAATAGAAGTAAATGATGGTCATGGTTCTTTCCACCTTGATTGGTTACTGTCATCCTTTAGGTTCTGGTGGTAGTGGGAAGGAAGGAAATGGAGTGATGGTAGAATGGCAATGGGAGATTATAGGAAAGGAGAAGAAAGGGGAGAGTGGAGGAAGAGATGAGGGTTGATTTGTAGCTGAGAAAGAGAGCATCAGAAAGAAGGACCTGAATGCCACCCAACTCTTCTCCCAAGACTTGAATACCGACTCAGGAAAAGTCCCAGTTAATCCAAGGGCATTAACTCAGCTCAATAGTGTGTAGCTTTTCAGAATCTTGTACCGTTGGTCTTCAACAAAAACATACATATATATATAGTATATATTTGCTAAGCATAAACTTAAAAAACATATGACAATTACTTCATCTCCTTCCAAGGAGTGGTAAAAATGAACTAGGTGACATTTACTTACATTTTTGTTTGTGTTTAGTTTTAAGACAGCCAAAAAGAATATGCACATATTTTCATTAACACTATGGTTCTGTGTAATTTAAACCATAAGCTGGTGCTGATTAATTTCTGCGACAAAGCAGCTTATTAAATATACTGTATCTAGTGTTGTATAAAAATTAATAAAACAAACTTATTTCTAGTTCTGAATCACTGTCCTGTTAGTGTTTAACATTTTTTATTTATTCTACCCATTGTAAGAAGAAACGGAGAAGAAAGGTCAACATGTATTTTTCATCCTTACTGTTTGGATCAGCCTTTCATTATACAGCTTCCATCCATCCATCCATCCATTCAACAAATATTGAATATGAAGTGCCAACCCTGTATCTGATAGTGTTCTAGATACTGGAGATGTGGAATGAATGAGATAGGAAGGTAAACGTATAAAAGCACAGTGCAAATATGCAAATTTCTAATAGTTTTTTTTAAGCATGGAGCTTTTTATCTTAATCAGGGAGGAAGTCACGATGGAAATCATTGATTACGTTATCCCTTTTCAGAACTGGAGGGAAAGCCACACTGATACAAACAGCTCAGGCTGTCATTTGTTTTATTTCTCAACTGATTAAGAAACTGGTGTTAACTTCCTGAATATATAATCAGGTCAAAGTGTTATTGATAGCAGCTGTCTCAGATTTTCTGTCTCCAGATCAAGTTAGGAACTAAAGTTTTCAAATCTAGGTAATTAATTTTGTAACAATTATTTTTTCCAAGAAGACAAGCAGTGTGTGTCTGTGTGTCTTTGAGATTCCTGGAGTAACAGGAATAAAAATGAGAGACCTCTGATGTCATCTCATCTAATATCCCTTTTGTATAGCAAAGGAGACTGAAGTCCTCAGAAGTTAAAGTAGGAAGAGATCAGCACTAAAGCTACAGTCTTCCAAATCGTAGGCTGGATCTCTTCTAATTATTCCATGTATTTATTACCACTCTGAGCAAATGGTTTTATTATATTCAAGTAAGATATCTTTCAATGATGATTATGATGAAGTTCACCATATACTTGAAAACATTATTGTAAGTGAAAGAAGATGGACACAAGGCTGCATACTGAGTGATTCTGCTTTTACGAATTGTCCACATTAGGCAAATATATAAAGTCAGAAAGTAGATTAGTGGTTGCCAGACGGTTGGTGGAAGGGGAAATTGGAACTAACTGCTTATAGGTACAGGGTTCCTTTTTGAGGGAATGGAAATGTTCTGGAATTAGATAGTAGTGATGGTTGCACAACCATCACTGAAGTGCACACTTTAAAATAGTAAAGGCTCACACAGAGCCCTCAGCCACGCCGAGGTCTAGGCCACTGCGCAGCTGGGCTGTATCCAAAGGGCCGCCACCGTGTGAGCCGCGTGTCCAGAGATGCCCTTGCTGACCTCAGAGCCACCCACAGCTCACAGCGACTGCAGGAACTGCCGTCACCACCGCCTGTTTGTCACTTTCAAAGAATTACAGTACCGTACAGTATGCCTCTCTCCTGGAATTGGAGAAACCACGTATCAGCCCATTATCACAGTAGGTGGACCTTCAATGTGGCAGAAACCTAAGACGTGGAGATCATCTTCCTCCCCACAAATACATCAAAAATACAGCTACATGTGGAACAACTCTACAGAACACCTACTGAATGCTGGCAGAAGACTTCAAACTTCCCAAAAGACGTGTGGCTGACAGGGTCTTGGTGCTCTGGCCTGGTGTCCCTCTGAGGTGGGAGAGCTGAGTTCAGGATGTTGGCCACCAGAGACCTCCCGGCCACACGTAATATCAATTGGCGAGGGCTCTCCCAGAGATCTCCGTCTCAACACTAAGACCCAGTTCCACCCAACAGCCAGCAAGCTCCAGTGCTGGATGCCCCATGCCAAACAACTAGCAAGACAGGAACACAACCCCACCTATTAGCAGAGAGGCTGCCTAAAATCATACTAAGTTCACAGACACCTCAAAACACACCATCGGACGTGGCCCTGCCCACCACAAAAACAAGATCCAGCCCCACCCACCAGAACACAGGCACCAGTCCCCTCCACCAGGAAGCCTACACAACCTACTGAACCAACCCTACCCAGTGGAAGCAGACACCAAAAACAACGGAAACTGTGAACCTACAGCCTGCGAAATGGAGACCCCAAACACAGTAAGATAAGCAAAATGAGAAGAGAGAAAAACACACAGCAGATGAAGCAGCAAGGTAAAAACCCACCAGACCAAACAAATGAAGAGGAAATAGGCAGTCTACCTGAAAAAGAATTCAGAGTAATGTTAGTAAACATGATCCAAAATCTTAGAAATAGAATGGAGAAAATACAAGAAACATTTAATGAGGACCTAGAAGAATGAAAGAGCAAACAAACAATGATGAACAACACAATAAATAACTTAAAAATTCTCTAGAAGGAATCAATAGCAGAATAACTGAGGCAGAAGAACGGATAAGTGAGCTGGAAGATAAAATACTGGAAATAACTACTGCAGAGCAGAATAAAGGAAAAAGAATGAAAAGAATTGAGGGCAGTCACAGAGACCTCTGGGACAACATTAAATGCACCAACATTTGAAGGATAGGGGTCCCAGAAGAAGAAGAGAAAAAGAAAGGGTCTGAGAAAATATTTGAACAGATTATAGTTGAAGACTTCCCTAATATGGGAAAGAAAATAGTCAAGTCCAGGAAGCGCAGAGAGTCCCATACAGGATAAATGCTAGGAGAAATATGCCAAGACACATATTAATCAAACTATCAAAAATTAAATACAAAGAAAAAATATTAAAAGCAGCAAGGGAAAAGCAACAAATAACAAACAAGGGAATCCCCATAAGGTTAACAGCTGATCTTTCAGCAGAAATTCTGCAAGACAGAAGGGAGTGACAGGACATATTTAAAGTGATGAAAGGGAAAAAACTAAAACCAAGATTACTCTACCCAGCAAGGATCTCATTCAGATTCGACAGAGAAATTAAAACCTTTACAGACAAGCAAAAGCTAAGAGCATTCAGCACCACCAAACCAGCTTTACAGCAAATGCTAAAGGAACGTCTCTAGGCAGGAAACACAAGAGAAGGAAAAGACCCACAATAACAAACCCCAAACAATTAAGAAAATGACAATAGGAACATACATATCAATAAATACCTTAAATGTAAATTGATTAAATGCTCCAACCAAAAGACATAGATTATCTGAATGGATACAAAAACAAGACCCACCTATATGCTGTCTACAAGGTACCCACTTCAGACCTAGGGACACAGAAAGACTGAAAGTGAGGGAGTGGAAAAGGATATCCCATGCAAATGGAAATCAAAAGAAAGCTGGAGTAGCAATTCTCATATCAGACAAAATAGACTTTAAAATAAAGACTCTTATGAGACACAAAGAAGGACACTACATAATGTCAAGGGATTAATCCAAGAAGAAGATATAAAAATTGTAAATATTTATGCACCCAACATAGGAGCACCTCAATACATAAGGCAAATGCTAACAGCCATAAGAGGGGAAATCAACAGTAACAAAATCATAGTAGGGGACTTTACACCCCACTTTACCAATGGACAGATTATCCAAAATGAAAATAAATAAGGAAACACAAGCTTTAAATGATACATTAAACAAGGTGGACTTAATTGATATTTATAGGACATTCCATCCAAAAACAACAGAATACACTTTCTTCTCAAGTGCTCATGGAACATTCTCCAGGATAGATCATATCTTGGGTCACAAATCAAGCCTTGGTAAATTTAAGAAAACTGAAATTGTATCAAGTATCTTTTCTGACCACAAAGCTATGAGACTAGATATAAACTATAGGAAATAAACTGTAAAAAACACAAACAGATGGAGGCTGAACAATACACTAATAACCAAGAGATCACTGAAGAAATCAAAGAGGAAATAAAAAAATACCTAGAAACAAATGATAATGAAAACACGACGACCCAAAACGTATGGGATGCAGCAAAAGCAGTTCTAACAGGGAAGTTTATAGCAATACAATCCTACCTCAAGAAACAAGAAACATCTCAAATAAACAACCGAACCTTACGCTTAGGGCAATTAGAGAAAGAAGAACAAAAAAATCCCAAAGTTAGCAGAAGGAAAGAAATCATAAAGATCAGATCAGAAATAAATGAAAAAGAAATGAAGGAAACGATAGCAAAGATCAGTAAAACTAAAAGCTGGTTCTTTGAGAAGATAAACAAAATTGATAAACCACTAGCCAGACTCATCAAGGAAAAAAAGGGAGAAGACTCAAATCAACAGAATTAGAAATGAAAAAGGAGAAGTGACAACTGATACTGCAGAAATACAAAGAATCATGAGGGATTACTACAAGCAACTATATGCCAATAAAATGGATAACCTGGAAGAAATGGACAAATTCTTAGAAAAGCACAACCTTCCAAGACTGAACCAGGAAGAAATAGAAAATATAAACAGACCAATCACAAGCACTGAAATTGAAACTGTGATTTAAAATCTTCCAGCAGGGGCTTCCCTGGTGGCACAGTGGTTGAGAATCTGCCTGCCAATGCAGGGGACACGGGTTCGAGCCCTGGTCTGGGAAGATCCCACATGCCACGGAGCAACTGGGCCCGTGAGCCACAACTACTGAGCCTGTGTGTCTGGAGCCTGTGCTCTGCAGCAAGAGAGACCCTGATAGTGAGAGGCCCGTGCACCACAATGAAGAGTGGCCCCCGGTCGCTGCAACTAGAGAAATCCCTCGCACAGAAACGAAGACCCAACACAGCTAAAAAAAATAATAAAATTAAAAAAAAAAATCTTCCAACAAACAAAAGCCCAGGACCAGATGGCTTCACAGGCGAATTCTATCAAACATTTAGAGAGGAGCTAACACCTATCCTTCTCAAACTCTTCCAAAATATAGCAGAGGGAGGAACACTCCCAAACTAATTCTATGAGGCCACCATCACGCTGATACCAAAACCAGACAAAGATGTCACAAAAAAAGAAAAGTACAGGCCAATATCACTGATGAACATAGATGCAAAAATTCTGAACAAAATACTAGCAAACAGAATCCAGCAGCACATTAAAAAATCATACACCATGATCAAGTGGGGTTTATCCCAGGAATGCAAGGATTCTTCAATATATGCAAATCAATCAATGTGATACACCATATTAACAAATTGAAGGAGAAAAACCATATGATCATCTCAATAGATGCAGCAAAAGCTTTTTAACAAAATTCAACACCCATTTATGATAAAAAAATTCTCCAGAAAGTAGGCATAGAAGGAACTTACCTCAACATAATAAAGGACATATATGACAAACCCACAGCCAACATTGTTCTCAATGGTGAAAAACTGAAACCATTTCCTCTAAAATCAGGAACAAGTCCAGGATGTCCACTCTCACCACTATTATTCAACATAGTTTTGGAAGTTTTAGCCACAGCAATCAGAGAAGCAAAAGAAATAAAAGGAAACCAAATCAGAAAAGAAGTAAAGCTGTCACTGTTTGCAGATGACATGATACTATATATATAGGATCCTAATGATGCTACCAGAAAACTACTAGAGCTAATCAGTGAATTTGGTAAAGTAGCAAGATACAAAATTATTGCACAGAAATCTCTTGCATTCCTATAAACTAGTGATGAAAAATCTGAGAGAGAAATTAAGGAAGCACTCCCCTTTACCATTGCAACAAAAAGAATAAAATACCTAGGAATAAACCTACCTAAGGAGAAAAAAGACCTGCGTGCAGAAAACTATAAGACACTGATGAAAGAAATTAAAAGTGATACAAACAGACAGAGAGATATACCATGTTCTTGGATTGGAAGAATCAACATTGTGAAAATGACTATAACCCAAAACAGTCTACACATTCAATGCAATCCCTATCAAACTACCAGTGACAGTTTTCACAGAAGTAGAACAAAAAATTTCACTATTTGTATGGAAATACAAAAGACCCTGAATAGCCAAAGCAATCTTGAGAAAGAAAAACTGAGCTGGAGGAATCAGGCTTCCTGACTTCAGACTATACTACAAAGCTACAGTAATCAAGACAGTATGGTACTGGCACAAAAACAGAAATATAGATCAATGGAACAGGATAGAAAGCCCAGAGATAAACCCACGCACATATGGTCACCTTATCTTTGATAAAGGAGGCAAGAATATACAATGGAGAAAAGACAGCCTCTTCAATAAGTGGTGCTGGGAAAACTGGACAGCTACATGTAAAAGAATGAAATTAGAACACTCCCTAACACCATACACAAAAATAAACTCAAAATGGATTAAAGACCTAAATGTAAGGTCAGACACTATAAAACTCTTAGAGGAAAACATGGGAGGAACACTCTTTGACATAAATCACAGCAACATCCTTTTTGACCCACCTCCTAGAGTATTGGAAATAAAAACAAAAATAAACAAATGGGACCTAATGAAACTTAAAAGCTTTTGCATAGCAAAGGAAACCATAAGCAAGACGAAAAGACAGCCCTGAGAATGGGAGAAAATATTTGCAGATGAAGCAACTGACAAAGGATTAATCTGCAAAATATACAAGCAGCTCATGCAGCTCAATATCAAAAAAACAAACAACCCTATCCAAAAATGGGCAGAAGATCTAAATAGGCATTTCTCCAAAGAAGATATACAGATGGCTAACAAACACATGAAAGAATGCCCAACATCACTAATCATTAGAGAAATGCAAATCAAAACTACAATGAGGTGTCACCTCACACTGGTCAGAATGGCCATCATCCAAAAATCTACAAACAATAAATGGTGGAGAGGGTGTGGAGAAAAGGGAACCCTCTTGCACTGTTGGTGGGAATGTAAATTGATACAACCACTATGGAGAACAGTATGGAGGTTCCTTAAAAAACTAAAAATAGAACTACCATACGACCCAGCAATCCCACTACTAGGCATATACCCTGAGAAAACCATAATTCAGAAAGAGACATGTACCACAATGTTCATTGCAGCACTATTTACAGTAACCAGGACATGGAAGCAACCTTAGTGTCCATCAACCGGTGAACGGATAAAGAAGATGTGACACATATATACAATGGAATATTACTCAGCCATAAAAGGAAACGAAATTGAGTTATTTGTAGTGAGGTGAATGGACCTAGAGTCTGTCATATAGAATGAAGTAAGTCAGAAAGATTAAAACAAATACCGTATACTAACACATATATATGGAATCAAAAAAAAAAAAAAGATTCTGACGAACCTAGGGGCAGGACAGGAATAAAGACGCAGACGCAGAAAATGGACTTGAGGACACGGGGATGGGGAAGGGTAAGCTGGGACGAAGTGAGAGAATGGCACTGACATATGTACACTATCAAATGTAAAATATATAGCTAGTAGGAAGCAGCTGCATCACATAGGGAGATCAGCTCGGTGCTTTTTGACCACCTAGAGGGGTGGGATAGGGAGGGTGGGAGGGAGACGCAAGAGGGAGGGGGTATGGGGATATATGTATACATATAGCTGATTCACTTCCTTATACAACAGAAAGTAACACACCATTGTAAAGCAGTTATACTCCAATAAAGATGTTAAAAAAAACAGTAAATTGTACGTTATAGGAAATATTTCTGAATAAAAAACGCTAGTAAAAATCACCACATAAAAATGTATTTTAGAAAGCTATAAGTGTGTTGATGTATTAGCTGTGTGTTTATGTAATTCATCCAAGATACTTTTTCCAGTCTTTGCCCCAAGTCTCTCTCAGGTTTTTTATTTGTTAATACAGTTGGATAAGGGAAAGAAAATACTGATTCGACATATTTTAAAATTTAAGGTACTGCTTTATTGATCTTCCCCCTCTTTCCCCCTATTAATCATGGGACAACAGTTACTGATGGCAGAGTGTGTCTGGATGTCTGTAATATCCAGAATGCCATGATTTTCTTAAAATTAATTTTATAAGTCTTCAGAAAGGATTGCGCAGGAAATGAATAGACTATCCTCATAACTTACACATATAACTGTTCATTTTGAACAGTTTTTATGGGTCTTATATTCTGCTAGGCAATAAAATTTAGTTTATCCTAAGACAGAAAGGAACAAAAATCAACCAACACTTCCATTAAAGGCCTTGTGGTAACCTGCAATACTTTTTCCAAGCAATGAAGTATGAGTTCACCTTTCACTTCTATCCCCATCTGTATTTTTGCTTCCCAAAGGTAATCACTGCCAACTTATCCTACAGAAGAAAAATGGAAAACGATACACTGTTCTAAAACTAGTCAAAAAGGAAGCTGCAGTGGCTATGTTATCAGAGGAAATTTTAGAGCAAAGAGTATTTACCAAGGATAAATAAGGTTATTTTATAATTTAAAGGAGTCAGTACATCAACAAGACATAATAAGCCTAATTAGTCATGCAGCTAATAACAAAATTTAAAAATAGAGGTGTAAGGAAACAGACAAATCTCTAATTATAGTTGGTAATGTTAATACCCCTCTCTCAATGATTGATAGAACAAGTAGGCAGAAAATCAGTAAGGATAGAGAAGTATAGAAACTGTTAACCAAATTAACCTAGTAGATATTTATAGGACACTCTACCCCCAGACAGCAGCATATACATTGTTTGCAAGTACACATGGAACATTTACCAGGGCAGACCATATTCTGGGACATGAAATGAGTCTCGATATACAAAATATGTTCACTGGCCACAATGGAATTAAATTAGAATTCAGTAACAGAAATATATCTGGAAAATCCATAAGTGTTTGGAAACTAAATTATAGACTTCTTTAATGCTGGATTGAAGAAGAAATCAAAGGGGAGCTTAAAAATTATGGTGAACTGAATAAAAATGGAAACACATCAACGATTGTAGGATACCATGCAGTACTTACAGGGAATTTTATAGCACTAAATGCCTATATTAGAAAGGAAGAAAGGTATTACCCTCAGCTTCCACTTTAAGAAAATAGAAAAAGAAGAAAACATAAATAAGGAAATGAAAACTATCAGATCAGAAGCTAATGAAATAGCAAAACAGGAAATCAGTAGGGAAAATCAGTGAAACCGAAAGCTGATTCTCTGAGAATATCAATGAAATTGGTAAATCTCTAAGCAGTCTGATGAGGAAAAGATGAGAAGAGGACACAGATTGCTAATATCAGGAATGAGAAGTGACATCAGGTGACAGCACTACATACTCTATAGCTACTAAAAGAAAAATAAGGGACTATCATAAACAACTTGTATCAATAGACAGCTTAAATGGTCGAATTCCTTGAAAGAGACAAACGACCAAAGCTCAATCAAGAAAAAATAGGTAACTTGAAAAAACCCTAGAACTCTTACAAAAGTTGAATTTGTAGTTTCTCACAAAGAAATTTCCAGGCTCAGATAGCTTCACTGTTGAATTCTGCAAATATTTAAGGAAGAAATAGTACCAAATCTATAGAACTCAGAAAATCACAGAGGAATGAATACTTTCTAACTCATTCTGAGGCCAGTATTACTCTGACAGCAAACCATACAAAAGTATTGTAAGAAAAGAAAACTTCAGACCAACATCCCTCATGAATATAGATGGAAAAATTCTAAAAAATTTTTTACCAATTAAAATCAACAATACATACAGAAGGATAATACATCTTGACCAAGACACTTAAGAAAATGAGAAGCTACAGACTAGGAGAAAATATTTATTATGCATATATCTGATAAAGGACTTGTATCCAAACCATATTTTTTTAAAACTCCAATATAGAGAATATAAGACTATATTATATTTCTCTAATAACTAGTGATGTTGAGCATCTTTTCATGTGCCTCTTGGCCATCTGTATGTCTTCCTTGGTGAAATGTCTATTTAGGTCTTCTGCCCATTTTTTAATTGGATTGTTTGGGTTTTTTTTATATTGAGCTCCATGAACTGTTTGTATATTTTGGAGATTAATCCTTTGTCTGTTGTTTCATTTGCAAACATCTTCTGCCAGTCTGAGGGTTGTCTTTTTGTCTTGTTTATGGTTTCATTTGCTGTGCATATGGCTGATTCACTTTGTTGTACAACAGAAACTAACACAGTATTGTGAAGCAATTATACTCCAATAAAGATCTATTAAAAAAAGACTATATTATATTATTAAGAAATCAATAATAAATTTTTTAAATGGGCAGAAGATTTGAACAGATACTTCACCAAAGAAGATATATGGCTGGCAAATAAATACATGAAAATATGTTCTCCTATTATTCAGTCATTAAGGAATTATAAACTAAAGCCACAATGAGGTAGTATTGCACTCCTACTAGAATAGCTAAAATTAAAAAGGCTGACTGTACTAAGTGATGGTGAGGATGTGAAGGAACTGGAGCTCTCATACACTGCTGGTGGAAATATAAAATAGCCCCACCACTTTGGAAAACAATTTGGTGGTTTCTTTAAAAGTTAAACTGTATATGATCCAACCATTCCACTCCTAGGTATTTATCCAAGAGAAGAAAATGCATATCTCCATTCAAAGGCTTGTACATAAATGTTCATAGCAACTTTATTTGTAACAGCCAAAACTGTCAACAGCCAATTGTCTATTGTCATGTGAATGGATAAATAAATTATAGCATATCCCTACAATGAAATACTATTCAGGAATAAAAACAAATGAGACATTGCTACAACATGGATGATTATTAAAATACTTATGCTGAGTGAAAGAAGCCTGACAAAAAAGAATATATAGTGTATATGTACTCCATATATAGAAAATTCTGGAATGTGCAAACTAATCTATGTTGACAAAAAGCAAGTCAGGTGTTATCTGGGAATAAATGAGGAGGACAGGAAATGGCAGAGGAAGGGATTGCCAAGGGACAGAAGGAAAGTTTTAGGAGTGATGGATATGTTCACTATTTTGATTGTTGTGATAGTTTCACAGATATGCACGTGTATACATATATGCACATAGATGTCTAAATCTATCCAACTGTACACTTTAAGTACATTTTGGTTTTTGTTTATCATTTATCCTTCAATAAAGCAGTATAAAGAAAGAGAAGCAATGAAATAATCTCTACAACACAGTGGAAAATTTTCAAAAGAAAATGAAACCTATATGCATGAGGATATCTTTATTTCAAGGCAATAAAAAATTAGAGCAAAGTTATATGATTTAAATGTCCAATGACAGAAGAATGCTTAATGGAATATTATATTGCCTCCATTAAAATGATAATTCTATCCCATAATGTTAACTTAAATTAGCAGAATTTAAAATAATGTATGCACAAGTTTAATAGCTATATTGCAATAGGCAAACTGACAACGGAGAAAAGCATGAGGTAGGTTTAGATCTCAATCCCACCACTGACTAGCTATGTATCCTAAACTTAGGTTTCTTATCTAGAAAGTGGGAGTAATAATAATTTCCTAAAGTATTGTGAGAATTAAATGTGAAACTATGAAGAATATGCCTAGGACAGAGTACACATTCAATAAAAGGTAACTTTGTAAAAGTTGAAGAGCTGTAAAGTGTGTGTGTGTGTGTAATGCACAGTCCTTGGAAGAGGGTGACAACTTCCAGCAGTGTTGTCCTTACCAGTAAGCAGGGAAGGAGGAGCTGGGGAGTAAGACAGTTGGGGTTTTAAAGTTGCATATTACCGGTAAGAACTTTCCCATGTATTAGGATATTTTGTGGAATATAGAAATGTTTCCATTTGTTGGAAAAATCCAGAAGACTGATTTCTTTCTTTTTAAAACCTCAATATGCCTTGCTTTCAGGCATGATCTATGATACACAAATCTCATTGTAAAGAGAGACAAGTTAGGGGATAGTTTTTCCCCTGACAGAAAGGATTGTTTGTTTTGCTAAAGGATTGTTTGTTGCTAAGAACTTGGATGATAGTTATTTTCTAAGAATGGCTCTGCAGTGCGGCCATATTTTCAAAATTCCCTTTTACATACAGAAGTAACACATTTGCTGCATATATTGAGTATTCATCAGGCCTCCAAATGAACATGTAAATGGTGCTAGATGGAGAAAAAGGTGGTTTGGGGTGCACAGGAGTCAGGGAGGATTCAGGCTAGAAGCTGAAGGACAGAGAAAGCCAGCTGAGACTGGCTCCCAGTAAATCACCTTCTTGCCTACAGATTTCCCACCCAGCAGAATCCTTAGGTCATTTTGGTGACTAGCTGCGAATAACAGCCTTCTAAGAGTTTCAGATTTCAATCAAGAGTCACATTTGAACTTTTGCAAATGTGACTAAGGTGTGCCCAATTTTATAGCGAACTTGGACCCAGGGTCAGGTACACAACAGAAGGCAAGCCTTACTGGAAGGTTCTGCTTTGCTTTTGCATTTTATTGTCATGATTTTTCACAGTTTGTCTTATACCACCTTGTTACTTAATTCCCACACCTTGGAGGGAAAAATGTGTAATATTTTAATATTTATGTTACAGATACTTAACATTATGTTTCTGCATAGGTGTTGCCAAGATAGCAAAGCCAACCTTTATTTATAGAGGGTAGAAAATATAAATCTGTCTAAAATCTTTCATGAAATAAAGGTCTTAATATTTCCAGAGTTGATTTTGGTGCCTACTCTTGGAGAGGCTTAGAGAAGCGTTGTCAATACAATGTGCCATTGTTTTAGGTTTCCTATCCACGACTTGCTTTTTTCCCCAACTTCCCTCTCTTTTGGCAACTTCTCCTCGCATTCTGTCCTACATTTGGCCCCGAGACAGTTGAAAGCTTTGCAAGTTGATTTTCCATTCCCATCTGAATTTTAGCTTAGCCGTGGAACTGTTTTCCATGTGTTTTTAATCATTTGTCCATGTGTTATGAGCTTATAGGGACAATATGTTTCCCCCAATCTGCCTGCATTGTACAAGCAGAAACTGGCAAGGTGGCCAGTGGGGGAACAGTTTTCAGAAGTTGCCCCCTACATTCATTTCTGTTGGTGATACACCATCCCCATCTTCCAACTGGAGGAAAACAATTTACAAGCTGCATAAAGTTAACTAACACAGAGTCCACTGGCCTGAGTTGCCTTTTCTCAACGTATAATTATCTTTCAGAAGAGATTTGCCTGGGAACCATGGCTGGTATGACAAAGTTCAAAGACCTACTCTGAGACTGTGGCCAGGCTGGGAAATAAAGTTTTATTCTGAGTCTTCCGAGATTCAGTGGAAATTTGATTTTAAAATAGGGTCTAAACACAGAGAATTAAGGATAAGTTCTCCAGGACAAAGAGATAACTCTTAGAAAGTAAAGCACAACAGGGACCCATGTCAGAAGTTGCTGTCCAAAATTTTTACTGGATTTGGTATGTTAAAGCAAACATTCATTAAAAAAAAAAGCAAACATTCATTAACCTAAGTGTAGAGCAAGGAGTCAGGAATGGGAAAGAAACAAAAATACATTAAGCAAAATCCCTGTTCTCAAAGTCTGTGTCAGACTGCTGTCAAAGCAGTCTCCAGCAAACACAGACCTTGCCTCCAAGGAGCCTTCTCCCCCGGTTGGGAAGACACACACGCATCCAAATTAAGTCAATGCTGAGGAATTGCCAAGTGGCAGAGTAAAGAAGGCACTTGGCTATTGGAGCCCCAAATAAATCCTGGTGTTATGGGAAAGGTGACTCCCTGTAAATCCTCTACTCTCAGAAAGCTGGCTGCATGGCAGGTCTGCTCTTGGAGGTTAAAATTTCAGGTTTCTCATAGTTCTTTTGCCTACTCTGACCTCCCTTTCTTTCTCCATTTTATTTAGGACCAAATTCATGAGAAGTGATTTGAATGTTGCCGAGAGTTCTAATAGCTACACGGAGGCATGGGTGATCCTGGGAAGAAAGATTTAAAGGAGGGCTGCAGCAAAAAGCTAGACTTCAGGGGGTTGATATGTCAGTGGACGTGAGAAAGTAGAGTTTGGGTTTGGACAATTCTTTCCAAAGTTTGCCTGGGAAGGCAGAAGACAATACTGAAGAACAGAACCTGGAAACCTTTATGAAATCAAAGAGATATTTTTAAAATTTCAAGACAAGCACGCACTATATAAATGCTAATAAGAGGCAGCCAGTGGAGTGAAGGGAGTTTGATGATATGGGACGAGACTATTAATAAAGTAGGTTGGAAAGGGTGGATTTCAAGAGCAGAGTGGAAAGGAGGAATGAATTGTTGTTTGATGATCAAGTCAAAGGAAACGCTCCCATCTGATGGCTTCTATCCTTCTCTGTGGAAGAAGGGGTGAGTTCATTTGCTGAAAATGTTGAAAGAGGCAGAGCAGTCAAAGGTTTGAGATTATCAGAGAAGATTTTTAAATAATCTACCTGGAAAATGAAGAGAGAGTTGACTAGAGTCATACAAAAGACTGCTGGGCAGAATTGAGGGTTCAGTTAAGATGGGAGATAATTTATATAGAATCAATTTTCGCCATTTTGTAATTGTCTCTGCCAGCATTCCATAGCCCAGAAGTGGCCCAGGAAAGAGGGAAAGCTGGGTGTTTCCAGGGTTGGAATTTTACTAGATCATGCAAGAGAAAGAAAAAGGGACAAGGAAGTTGGGAATATTGCAAAAATTTGAAGTGATGGGCCATGGATCCGAGCTGGATAGGGAAGGAAGTGAAGACCAGAGGATTTATATTCATTCATTCACAAATATTTTGAGCATCTATTACACAGAAGGAACTATTTTAGGGCCTGAGATGGTGACTAAGAAAGGCAGAGCCCCTACTTTCATGGACTTTAAACTCTAAAGTGGAGACAAATGTTAAACAAATGTTCATACAAGTAATTATTTAACTGCAATTGTGGTAGCACTATTATAAGGATAAAGCAGAAAACAGATGCTGTGGCAACAACTGAGAGAACAGAAACAACACAAAGTTGTCCTGAGAGAGCGGAATGTGAAATTTACAGTTTAGAGGTGGAGCAATTCCTGGGAATAACAGGGGTCAGAATGTAAAGGGGATGGAGAGGCCAGGTGGAGTGGAATCATCAGATTTCAGCCAGGGTACTGAATAGGACATCATGTAACACCGATGGCATGTTATTGGTCAGACCCATCCATGTGGATCCTGAAGTTACCCAGGGTAATAACAGGATCTGGGTGAAAAGAAAGGCAATGAGCCAGATGCGGAAAGCATGGCAGGTGGTATTTTTTCTGGCAAGGTTTAGGGACATGAAGTTAAGTACCTGAGATCATGCGGCTTAATAAACTGTAAGGCAGAGCCAGATAAAGTTTTTCTGGCTTCAAATCTGGAGTTACTTCTACTTACATTACTCTTCCTGAGAGCAGCTTTCTGCAAAATGAAAAATGATCCAGGTAAATTTTAAGGATTAGGAAGAAGGAGCATGACAGATGTTTAGCATCAGTGAAGGCATCCTGGACTAGCTATAAATAGAGGCTGTAGGCAGTGGGGGATGGATGGATGGTGGATGGTGGGGCACATAGTGAAGTCGCCTTGGCTGCCTTGGCCTACTTCTCAGATCTGTAGGAGCCCTCTATGCGATCTTGGTAAGTAGCTTATTTGTCAAATTTAGGTATTGTCCATGACTTGTGCATCTTAATAGATACATCCCCAGTTGCAAAAAGTAAAATGCTTCTTTACGGTGTGGGAGTGTTTGGGACAGAGAGCAATAAGATCACTGAAACTGCTAACAGAATAATCCAACCCTAAAATGTAACGCTGAGATCAGTGCCGAAGAGTGGAAATGGGGAGATTTTATAATATGGTACACCATTTGGTATTTGTCCTTTTCTATTGTCTACATACTTTTTCTCTTTGAGTGACGTATTAGTTTGCTACGGCTGCCATAACAAAGTACTACAGACTTGGTGGCTTAAACAATAGAAATTTATTTTTTCACAGTTCTAGAGGCTGGAAGTCCAAAGTCAAGGTGTTGGTAAGGTTGTTTCCTTCTGAGGGCTCTCTTCTGGGAACGTAGACAGCCGTCTTCTCCTTATGTCTTTACATGGTCTTTCCTCTGTGTGTGTCTTTGTTTCAATCTCTTTTTCTTATGAGGACATCAGCCTTATTGGATGAAGCCCCACCCTAAAGGCCTCATTTAAATTTAATTACCTCTCTAAAGGCCCTATCTTCAAATACAGTCACATTCGGAGGTACTGGGGGTTATGACTTCAACATGTAAATTAGGGGGAAGACACAATTCAGCCCATAAGCGGTAACAATTTTAAACGATTGAATATAAATAAGTTGACAACACTGATGGCCTCCACGGCAGGCAGGAAGCCTGGGAGTTCAGAGGAAGATTTACTTTTTACCATACAATTTTTTGTATAATCTCAATTTTGTTGCTACACCTACTTATTACCTAATCAAAAATAAAAGAAAAAATTTGCATGACATCTATTGCACTACCTTGTGCAATATTTATTTGCAAATGTTTATTGAATAAAATTAGCAGAAACACAGTGTGACAGTCCACCGTGCCTTTGGGATTCGGATCTACCTGAAAGTCCCTGATTACTAGGGATACTAGGAATGTTGTGTGCCTAGGTTTTCCTTGTGTAACTCATTTTGAATAAACTATACTCTCCCTCTAGATTGCAAACTTCATCAGGCCTGGACAAGGACACCCTCACTGTTTTATCCTCAGGACCTAGCACAGAGTTGGCACTCAAATATATGCTGTATGAATGAGTGTATCCATGAGTTCAATAAGTGAAGTAGCTTTGGGGAAGGAGGCCTTCCTAATGTTTTCTTTCCATAGAAAGTGGAAAGGAGGGGAGTGGAGAGGGAGAAAGAGCTATGTTTTAAATAATTTACTAAACTAAATCAGGATAAAGGGTTTAAGGGGAAACCACGTACCCTAATTTGCTGTCTTCCTTGTCCTTTGGAAAAGAAGAGAAAGATTTTGCCTTCTTTTGAGTTCTTTTTAAATAATCTAAACACCCATGGTGCTGTGGCTATTCTCTATTTTGAAAAGAGAGAGAGTTTTGAGGCAATGGCATGTACCCTAGACAGATTTCTTCCACAAAGCCATCAGCCCAAATTCCCCTTTCTGTCTCCCAGTTTTAACTCTAATGCCTATCTCCTACCCCAACGCTGCCTCTCACCTTTTGTTGATTTAGGTCTGGGGTTTTTACAAAAGAACTGAGTTTCTCTGTTTCCCCTTAGAGAGCACTGCACTGCTTTTAGCTCCTTTCTGAGAGTCTGTAAGAGGGACAGGAAAACATAGCTGTTACTGTTGTCTCACAGGCACACTGGGAGCTCCACCCAGCCCTGAAGACATCCTAGTGCCTAGGAAGCCAGGTCAAGTTGAACTCAGAGTTCAGATCATGCCGAGAATGAATTGTAAATCGGAAAGAATGAAGGATGAGATTGGACCCTCTGGCTTGCACGAAGGCTTGAGGTGGTCCCAGAAGGCGGATTTAGGCAGGCTTGGGCTCATGAAAGCTCAGGCCTGCCTTCCGCTGTGGCATTTGGTACTAAGGACACCAGCAATTTGTGGTGCTCTCTCCACACAGAGGCTCCCTGCTGTGTCTGGAGACCCCCTCCACACCTATATCTCCATTTGGCTTCATCCAAATTGGGAGGTCACTGTATGCTTGTATGACTGAAGACCCACACCAAAATGTTTATGTTTTTAAGAGTAAACTATAATGTACCACAGACACAGCTTTAGAACTGATGTAAGGACACAGTGGTGAAAGGAGAATGTCATCTGCCCTTAACTGTAAAAGGCAGGGGTTGAAGATAGACTTCTGTACCATAGTACTCGTCACAGAAGGCTTTACTTTGCTAGATTTACCCTTCAAGATATTTGCACATTTTCTCAACAGGAATGACAGAACAGCAAAAGGAAATGCTCCATGAGTAATTTTTAAATGACATTTATAAACACCAAAATTAGTATCAGAAGAAGAGGGGTTTAGGACTAAGGAAAGGATAAATATGCATAACTGACATCCCTACAGCTAATTTAATAAAATTATAAAATGTGTGATACCACTAGACTACTTGAGGGCAGGAAGTAAGTTTACATCATTTTCTATCATATTCTAGTATCTAATATGATGCTTGGCCCACAAAGTGAGTCTTCTACAAATTTTAATTCAAAAGAAATTATCTGAATTGTACCCTATGTTCAGAGACAAGCAACCTGAGACCCCGAGTAGAATTTCTAGAATAGTCTTCAGTCTGCGGAAAAACTGTGATTGATGGCAATGGAACTTCAGGCACAGAAAAGTAAAGTCTAAAAGGAATCAGGAAACATATCATAGTTAGCTCCCACACCATATTTATAATTAAATGGTCAGCTAATATAAATTATGTAATTTATATTTAGAGTGGCTAGCTCTGGAAGGCCTATTGCATTGGATGGCTGAGGGAAATTAAGAAATTCAAACAGCAGGTAATTTTTTAAAAACATTTTGAAAGAAATGGCAAATACTAATGTTCATTTAGTATGAATCAACTGTACCTTAAGTAATACTAGCACAGGTTCTATGGGTACTTGGTACAAGTAAAATATATCTCTTCTGATAGATTTCTGGAAAAATGATGGTTCATCTAAAAATAATTCATTATTGTAGGTAAAAGGACTTGACGCTTTGTCTCACAGAAATCATGCCTGACTATTAAGAAGAACATTAGTGTCTGAAAAAAATACTCGAATGGGTCACTTCTTGGAAAGAAAGATTAATCGGTACTGAAAAAAAGGGAGGGGCATGTTCCAGGCTTATGTGTGTTACTGAAAGCAAACAATATGGTGATTAAATTAAAAGGGGAGAAATACAAACAAGTACTGAGTCAATTCCCAATGGAAATACTGTTCAGTTAGTGTAGAGGGTAGATTGAACTCAATTCTGGGGTTCCATTTTTGTGGATATGTTCCTTTCTCATACCCTCATCTGATTTATAACATTTTTGAACGATAGTCATCTAACAAATTTTCCTTTGATCCCTGAAGAGTCATGTTTGCCTTCATCTTTATTTAACCTGGTCATCAATTACTGCAGAATAAAGATGATGTGGATTCTGTAAGGTAAAGAATGGACCAGCCAGCTTCATGCCCAGAGCTATCAAACCTGGTTCTTAGAATCCACGTTCTCAAGTCTGGCTCTTTGTTTAGAGAAATTAAAAAAAAAAAAGTCAATAGGGTGGCTTGAGGGAAAGACACTTCCCCATCCTCAGTGAGGGCTAATGAGCTGTCAGTCTATTACTTAGGATCCTGTTGAGAAATTTGTGAACAATTGAAAAAGCTTATCTGATGATTGACCAGTTGTGAAATTTAGCACCAAGTATTTGATTCTTAAGGTGAGGGGATTACTTGGAATTGTGAGTTTCCATGTGTGGAAAAGGAGAATATACTCCCTTTACTGTTACCATGCAAAAATCAACAACCCTAACCACATCTCAGTAACAGGGAATGTCCTCTGCTCAACGAACTTAACATCCCTCTATTTTTTCCTTTCGCTTTCTTACAACTTTCATATACTTCTTTGGCTGCTTCTGTGTGTGTGTGTGTGTGTGTGTGTGTGTAGAGCCTAACAGCCTGATCTTTGGCGAAATGTATGCGCTAATTTTTATCTGATATACTTCTCTCTTTAAAAGATGTCTGTTCTATCCCAGCACAAAGCAGATGCACCACAAATGTTACCTGACTCTGGTCCTTGTAACAACAGTGATGGGAAATCCGGGGCAAAGAATGTGTTGTTTTCACTAATACTGCTCTTTAAATCTCAGACGATAAAGTGTCAGCTAATTACCCCCTGGGTCCCCGGCTTTCACTGAGGCCTTCTAAAATACACAAAACCAAAATGAAGGCAGGACACCATTAGCACTACATAATTCAAGCAAACAAGGAATGTGTTTACTCTGCCTGGCTACTGACCACCTGCCTTCCCATCCCACAAGGCAGGTATCTATATATAGCATCTCCCTGTTCACAGTCCTGCAGAGAGTGAACGTCTTTTGGGGCCTCACCATCTGTGAATCTGCAAGAAGCTTCGGCCCCAACAGCATGCATCTTCCCTTTCTTCAGCTGCTGCTGCTTCTGCCTCTAGGGAAGGCTGCAAGGCACAGGGATGGCCGCCAGAGTCAGAATTCTGTTTCTCTCTTGCTCCTAGAAAGGCATCGCAGAGAGCTCTCCTTGGGCAACCATGAGGAAGCTGAGGAGAAGCCAGATCTCTTTGTGGCAGTGCCACACCTAATAAGTGCCAGCACTGCAGGGGAAGGCCAGAGGCAGAGAGAAAAGATGCTGTCCAGGTTTGGGAGGTTCTGGAAGAAGCCTGAGAGAGAGCTGCACCCACCCCAGGGCTCAGTCAGTGAGCAGTTCTTCCCTGGGACCCAGGGTCTCACTCAACCAGAGGATGGGATGCCAATGGAGAAATCTCCTCTTCGGGAAGAAGCCAAGAAATTCTGGCACCATTTCATGTTCAGAATGAGTCCAGCTTCTCAGGGGATCATCCTGCCCATCAAAAGCCATGAAGTGCATCGGGAGACCTGTAGGACGGTGCCCTTCAGCCAGGTATTTGTTCTGGGTGGGGAAGGGGATCCAGGTTTTCAGGAGGGGGTGGACAGCTGGGACGGGTGGAAAGTAGGGGACGAACGTGCCAGGAGCCTGAGTCTCACCTCATTCCCAGATTTGGTCCTTGGGCCTTCATCAGTGGATTTGGCAAAGTATGATCATACTCTCTAAATTTCCTTCCAACCTTGGAAATGCTACAAGAATGGTATGATGGTACTGCTAATAATAGTAATCATTCATACTGATGGCATAGAGCTTTGTTTTATGGGGTTTTATTTATTTTTACATCGAGGTGGTCTTATCTGGAGAGATCATTGACTGTAACCCCAGTTAGGAAATTGGGAATTTAGAGCAATCACTAGAACTTCTCTCTAGCTACATCTCTATACTCTATTAGGATATGGATGAGCAGGTGGATTCCATCTGTAGATAAGATGGGATACAATGGATTCCTCCCCAGACATGCATGCAGGATGGTCTTAACCCCCGTATTTCACACCTAACTACTTCATAGGTCTATAAAATATGTTGAGGTTGTCAGGCAGAAGTTGCCATGTTAGTTCTAGCATTACTATCACAAAAATGATTTAATTTAACGTATTTTCTCATAAGTTTTCAAAAAGTAATCTTGATGTGGAATCACATTTCTTCCTCTTAGAAATGCCTGTTTCCCAGTTCATGTTGTGTTGGCTGATTTGCAGCTATTATGATTGATTCCACACTATTAAGACAAAGGAGCATTCTACTATCTACTGCCTCCAGTCAGTCCTGGCAAAGCCCACACTCCAAATGTTAAATTAAAATTGAGAAATTGCATCAGGTCCTTAAACACAAAGATACTGAACCAAAAGCAATGCAGGATAGAGTAAAATTTTACAGTCCAGTAAAGCTACCCAATTAAGCAGGCAGTATTATAAGGTAATTGACTGTGCAAGGCAGTTAAGTATTCTGAAAAGGCAAGGATATGTAGAAACAACAAGTCAATGATCAAATAATAATGACTGCTTTGTTGGCCCATGTATAATTAGAAAATTGCTCCTAAGAATTGGGCAATCAAATTTCCTTTGAACTCTTATTTTGAATTTATCGCTAATTAAATTAAAAATAAGGTGTTTGGCTCATATATTTTGAAGGGCACATAAAGCTAGGTGTATGGGGTTATGGGAGAGGCAAAGATGATGTCATGCATGATGATTTAGAGGGACAGGTGCTGCAACTTTGCTCCATGCAACTTAATAGATTTGAATGTACTATAAGCACTGTAAAATAGGACAGAATTAAACTCTGGATGTTCTGATCTATTCTATGAGCAACTGAACAAACATGTATTGAGAATTTATTTTGTACAATGCACTGTAAAGAGTAGAAGGGCAAGGCACATTACTTATAAGAAGCTAGCCATTAGAATTTTCAGACAGGTAACACCCAATTAGACAAAATTTCTTAGAGCTTGGCTTTTAAGTGTACAGTAAAATATTTTCATATTACCTTAGGTATTTCCTACAGGCTAATTTATTAATGTATCCAATAAAAAAATTTAATTAAGGTAGCTCCATGCTCTTAAGATACCATCACTTGATTATTGCAAACTGTATCCAACATTGGAAAGATTTTTAAATCTTTTTTTTTGTTTTGCCACTGCACTGCACATGGGATCTTAGTTCCCTGACCAGGGATCGAACCTGTGCGCCCTGTATTGGGGGTGTGAAGTCTTAATCACTGGTCTGCCAGGGAAGCCCCTGGAAAGACTTTTAAATTTTAGTCTAAGTTATCCTTGCTTACAGTCTATAGCTTCGGCATCATGTATGGTAAAGAAATGACTCAAGATGATTTAATGGAGATGTGTTTGCCTTTTAGACTATCACCCATGAAGACTGTGAGAAAGTGGTTGTACAGAACAACCTTTGCTTTGGAAAATGCGGGTCTGTTCGTTTTCCTGAAGCTGCGCAGCACCCCTACACCTTCTGCTCCCACTGCCTGCCTGCCAAGTTCACCACGATGCACTTGCAGCTCAACTGCACTGGCCTGGCCCCCGTGGTCAAGCTGGTGATGCTGGTGGAGGGGTGTCAGTGCAAGGCGAAGCCAGAGCAACAGCATGGCCACCCCGAACAGGCTGGCTTTCAGGCAGAATTTCACGTCCAGGATCCCTTTATCCCAGGACTTTCAACATAAAAAAAGCCATCCCACTATTATCAGCAAAGTTGCTGGTTATTCAGTCTGAAATGTTAAGTGGGTATGTAATATTTTAAGAGAAATGTGGTTTACAAAGTAAGAACGATTTAGAGGTCATGGCATTCATCTAGTTACCGGTGCACATTTGGGATCTGGTCTTGACTCTGCCGCTAACTGGCTATAGGATGTTAACAAGTTACAGAAGCTTTCTCCCCCTTACATTTTTCATCCATAAAGGAGGGACTTGAACTAGATGATTGCTAAGGTCCTTCCCGGTACTAATATTACATGATCTATTGTCTACAAGTTTTGGTAAAAGCCTTCCATCTGAAGAAGGAAAAGAAACTAGACCATAAAAATGGGTTTCTTTAATAGCTTGTCAAAGCATTAGCAAAAAACTATATGTATATATTTATACATATATGTATATATGCATGTATATATACATATCTGTATGGTATTTGTAGAAAGGATTCCTCATACTTATAGCTGCCTTTGCCCTCAGGCCGTGTTTTATTTGACTTCTATCAGATGATTAAGTAGTTCCATAGATAGAAGGAGTAACTTGTTTGGTTGCCTCCTTATTTTTGATACTCCCCATATGAAATTCTTGATGTCAGATCTCCAGCTTTGAAGAAGGAACACTGACGTTACTTTTAGTGGTTTACATAGGGATAAGGAACAATCAACAGTAGCCAAACTAGTACTTAAATTATGGGGAAGGAAAAATATATGACCAGTACCAGGTTTAAGGGTCAATCCAGAAATGCTAATGCAAGTGACCAAGGAATTCCAGTAGCTGTCAAATTAAATAAACTGCAAATGATTTAAAATTTAAAAAACAATTTACAGGTGAAATCCTTATCCACATGCATTTTGGATTAGGTTGTTTAGTAAGGGTTCTGTGTTTGAATGACTGTGTTTTTGCTACTATATAAAAACTCCATATTACAAACTTTATTTGCCAATGTCACAGTTGCAAATTCCGAAAATATTCCAAATATTTTAACGTATTAAATTTTAGTGTATGAAGCTTCTGGGAAATGTTGTGGCATTCAATTGTCTTATACTTTGTCCTTGTTTGTTTTGCCTGTCCCATAATTTAAAGACACTATTGGGAAATTACCTAGTAAGAGCATTTCTGAAATGGCTTCATAGGCTAATGACACTGGTCCAAGTGTTTCTTTTAACACAGCAAACAGCTTACTGTTAAGGTCCTTCAATCACTGTCTTTTAGTCATTACATTTCTCCTGTCTGTATTTATTTGTATGAAAAATGTGCAGAACTGGCTTTCCTTACCCATATTTCTTTTCTAAACTCATTCTTTAAAAATTCATCTTAAAAATAATTTTATTTGAATCCCTTTACTTTCAGAATATACAAAAAAAGTATTTCTCAGAATAATAATTGTTTTTTAAAAGAAATTAATGCCTATTTAAATTCTATTCCTCTTTAATCACACCATTTAACCTTGTGTTCTGAAGAAGCGAATGCATTTATATTTAGTGTATATTCTACAACACATCAAAGCAACAGGATACGTGCTACACAGATACACATGTGGCATTTACATCAGAATATATCATACCCTTCGGTGGTCAAAGACAACCTAATTGGCCAAGGTATGGTCATGAGGATAAAACTGTTAAGCATTAATGATATCCCAGCTGGTCAATATATTTTGGTGCCAAAAGCTATTGAGCAGCTGTCTAGCTTGCAATTGCCTAACCCTGATTATGTAAACCCTTCTCTGCCAATTGGACTATCCTTCTCCTCCTCACACACTTGCAAATCCCTTTTATCTATCCTTGCAAATAGACTCTCCAGCCCAAGTCCCAAACAATCATCAGTTTTATTCAAACTCTGCTCTGCCCTTCCCTCATGTGTGAATTCAAGATTAGGTAGCTGATGGTTGTTATCAGAGGTCACATTCAAAGAGTAGCAGCATGAACCTCACAAAATTGTCCATATTCAATGATTTTCATTAAAAAAGAAAGGCAATTTCTAACCGTTCAACATAATACATGGCAGCATAAGAAACTGAGAGGAAACACACAAATACTGAACAATCTATTAAGTGCCAGATACTACGCTGGGTCTTTTATATATATATTATATAATTTATGTCATACTTAAATACATAAATTATACAATGCTCACAAGAAGCAAATGAGGTAATGGGACTTCCCTGGTGGGGCAGTGGATAAGACTCCACGCTCCCAATGCAGGGGGTTGGGTTTGATCCCTGGTCAGGGAACTAGATCCCACATGCATGCTGCAACTAAGACTTCTCATGCCACAACTAAGGAGCTGGCAAGCCACAACTAAGGAGCCCTGGAGCCGCAACTAAGGAGCCTGCCTGCTGCAACTAAGGAGCCCATGTACTGCAACTAAGGAGCTGGCGAGCCACAACTAAGGAGCCCAGGAGCCGCACCTAAGACCCAGTGCAAAAAAAAAAGAATCAAATGAGGTAAGTAAATACCCTATTTTATAGGAGAGGAAAACAAGCCTTAAAATTTTAAGCAACTTGCCTAAGATCATGTGAGGCATATTTTCTATTTGTATTAAAATATTTACCTATTTGTTGTTCGTCAATTTAGATTTAACTCTTCTAGGTCTCTTGCCTATTGGCCTCAAAGCTAATTTTTTTTTTACCTCTGGTCTAGCCCTCATGTTTGATGGGGCAGTGATGTTATCTCTTGAAAGAGAAATCATCCCTAGGTCAGTTTCTCAGCCAAGCATTGCCCTTATCGACAAGACCCCTTATCAAGCTTGGTCTCATTTTCCTCCGGTATAAAATAAGGCTGGTAATAATTACTTCAGAATTACCGTGATGATCAAGTGTAAGTAACAGCACATCAGAGAGCTTTAGATCCTGTAAAGCTAGGATAAATTCACTCTTCTCTATTCAGACCTTTTAAAAAAATTGTTTTGTGAAATTTAAAAGATAGAGAAAAGTACAAAAAGCAATATTACAGACACTCAAATTCTCACCACCAGAATAGTTAATGTTTGTCATCTCTTGCTTCTTGTCTATTTTCTTAACAAAATAAACCATTTCTCATGTAAGTAAAGTCTCCTTTAACTACCGTGCTGAGTTCTATCCTCCAAGACTCTGACCGTGCAATACTTACCCCACCCTCAAAGATTCTTGTTTACACTTCCAATACCTTTTATATTTTTGCAAAGGTACATAAACATCCATAGATAATACATAGTATTATTTTTGTGAATGTGTTCCTTAATTTGGCAGGTATTTATTTGTCCACCAGCTTTGTGCAAGATATAGCTCTAAGTGTATAGTTGTGTCTATAGCAAGGAAACAAGTCACACAAGGTCCCTGGTCCTATAGAGCTCACATTCTGGTGGGAGGAGACAAGCAATTTGAAAATCAATCAATTCATCAATCAATCAGCTGAAAAGGAAAACTATCAGATGGTTATAAGTGATATGCAAAGAATGAAAATAGAGGAGTGTGCTAGAAATTAGTTACCTTAGACTGAATAGTTTCTGAAAGGGTGACAATAAAGCTGAGTTTTTAATTACAAGCATGATAGTCTATATAAATTGCTCTATGGTTACTCTTCTATCCATATAGGATTCTGGTTTGTTTTTACAAAAGTTTTTAGAGCTGTTTTTTTCCCATATACTTTATCTCTATTCTAGGAAGTTGGCATAAAGTATTCCCTACAGAGGGTGGTTAACTTAGCTTTGATAATTTATCGAAGCTATTGGTGTACATAGTCTCCTTAACCTGTCAATTTAATTCCTAATTAAGAATGTTATGTGTTCTCTGAATTTTTACTGATCATTTATTCTATACATGACACTATTCTGAGGACCCTCGGATAACCGAAGATAGATAAAACACATTTCCCCCTAGCTTGTAGCTTATAATATTGTAGCAGAGATAATATATATAAATTATAAAGCAATAATAGTGAGCAAGTCCTGTATATTATACATCTTTTTTATTCTTCCATTTCTAATATGTTTTATATTTTATATATTACATTATTGTAGTGTATTATTAGATATATCAGATATATTTCTGTATATATTATAGTATTATGTATTTATATATTTTGAGATTTATATATTTTGAGATTTATATATTTGCATGTATACATGAACATACACCTATGCCTACAATGTATAACTTTAATGTTTTGTAAGGAATAGATGTTTAATACCTGTAAAGCTAAATAAATGAATTTTGGGAGATGCTCTTGAAAGGATAGGTAGGGTACATAGCGTGGGGCGCTTTGAAAGGCAGCCAACAGGTCTTAAGCATGTATTTGGTAGGCCATGGGGAGTTTTTTGAGCAGATTAGATGGTAAGGATTTACAACAGTAGCTTCAGAGGGGCTCATGACCCACCTGAAGTGTGCACAAATATTGTGGATATGGACATACTTCAGGGGAGATCTCCAGAATTTTCCTCAGCTTCTACAAGATTTCCATGAGCCAAAAATTTTAACAGTGGGGGGCTTCCCTGGTGGCGCAGTGGTTGAGAATCTGCCTGCCAATGCAGGGGACACGGGTTCGAGCCCTGGTCTGGGAAGATCCCACATGCCACGGAGCAACTGGGCCCGTGAGCCACAATTACTGAGCCTGCGTGTCTGGAGCCTGTGCTCCGCAACAAGAGAGGCCGCGATGGTGAGAGGCCCGCGCGCCGCGATGAAGAGTGGTCCCCGCTTGCCACAACTAGAGAAAGCCCTCACACAGAAACTAAGACCCAACACAGTCATAAATAAATAAATAAATAAATAAAAGAACGTGAATTTCTAAAAAAAAAAAAAAATTTTAACAGTGGGGCTGGTCAATTGGAACGGAGAGAAAGCATGGAGGCCAGAAGAGCTGGAAGAAAGCTTGGAAATCATGTGCACAAACCTCTTCTGCCTGAATCTCAAGAAAGTTACGTTTCCATGTCAGGAACAGAGGACAAGTTTTAAGTATACGTCCGTGGGTCCTCTTCACCTTGTTTAATCTACTGTTCACATTCAGGAGTTGGCAATGTTGACGTGGGTGAGTAATAATACTTTGAGCAAAGGAATGGACTTTCCTGAAATACTAGTTTTCCAAAGCCAGGCCCCATTTATCCACCCACATATCCGGGAGAGAGCTCAGATTTTCATTTTATTGCCTTCCTCTCTCCTGTTTTGTTTTGTTCCTCCTCCTTTCATCCAAAAGATACAATCACCAATGACCCATCTCTGGGTGGGGACTTGGGTTAATGTTTCTCAAGGAAATGATCACAACTTCCTCTTGTCTACCAGCTAAGGGAAACACACCTATTTATGTTCAATATACAAAGAACAAGAGTTTCCAGTACATGCTTCTTTATAAGTCACAATTCCATTACTAAAGGAAACCTGCATCCTGCCCAAACCTCAGGCAAGAAATAGATAAATATTTAAATGGATACACAGATTTTACATCTTACAGCAGTTCAAGTAAGACACTAAAAGGATGCCTCCATCAGGGGCCCTGGGATCCATGGGATTTAGTAATCTTTGAGCGTTAAAAAAATAATATCCTGGAGCTTTTCAGAACCATGAGAACACAGTGTGAACCTACCATGGAAGGGGCTCCCCCATGTGCAGAGATCGAAAAAAGAGGCTTTACGTCCCTCACTCTCCTGTTCGTCTGCAAAGGAGATCATGAGTCCTGGCATAGCTCTAAGGAAAATGGCAAAGCAGGTGGAATTTTCTTTGGTGTCTACTTTTCCTCTTTTCTGCCTCACCCTTGAGCTCCCTTCCCTCTCTCACCTTGATTTTAGGATATTCAAATTATCTACAATTGCCCAGGGCTCCTAATTCATGTCCATTCATCTATGTAGCTCATCAGTGTATTCATCCAGTTAACATCTATTTAGAATGGATTAAGCGTCAGGCACTGGGCTGACCCACTGAGGTACCAAGATGGCTCTGACAGCTTCCCGTCCTGGAGGAGACAGAATTTACTGACTAGAGAGTTCGGGTTTCATTGTCCAGGTAACTACTTCTTAACCTTGGCTGTGTATTAGAATTATCCATGAGCATTTTAAATACAGAAATTCTGTTCTAATAGTTGGAGGTAGGGGTTGGGTACAGCAGGTAATAGTCGATATATTTTTTAAAGCTCCACCAGTGATTTTGCCACCAGGGCAGATAATGAGTAGGTGGGAACCACTGCAGAATTCTGGTCACAGGAATTCTGAACACTTGCTCAGACTTCTTCTAGAACAAGAACATCATGCTGTTCTCCCAGACCTTCTTGATCCTCCTGTTGTTCTCCACCAAAACTCTCTTTTAAGTTCTTTAAATTTCATTTTCAGGCAATTTATGAGTAGCATTGCTCTCGCCCAGTTAACTAAATTGCACTTTTTTGCCCACAGGAAATAGAGGTGTTTAATTGAGTTGATTTTTCTCCCCCAAATCATTTCCTCTTTTTCTCATATTCCTATTGCATGTATGCTTCCATTAGCATTTAGCACTGTAATTCAATAACTCTCATATTTTAGTGTGCCTAAAATTTACTTTGCGTGCTCACAAGCGATGCGTTTTTGGTTTCACACCCAGGGCATCCGATTCACTGGGTCTGAGATATGTTTGGGAGCCTGCATTTTTTTCCACTTTTTCATTGTGAAGATTTTCAAACATACCAAGAAGTTGGAAAAAATAGATCCAAGAATACCTTCATAGCCTCCACCTTATTTCAACAATTGTTGTTTGCCATATTTGCTTTATCTCTCTGTATGAATGTGTGTATATGTGTGCTCGCTACATATTTTTATATTGTTGAACCATTCAAAAGTAAATCACAGATATCATGACATTTCACCCTTAATACTCCAGTATGCATCTCCCAAGAATGAGGATATTTTCCTACGTAATAAAGATAATGATATTGTTATCACTCCTAAGGAAATTAGCAATATTTCCAACATGTTATCAAGTTATTTGCATTTTAACTGATGTCTCCTGGATCTAGCTCACTCTCTCAAGTGTAGAGGTGGAAATTTCTGACTTTATGGTGGGCTAGTGGAGGAGATCCCAGGGGAGCAAGCAGGACTCGTGAGACAACCCAAATAAGTCTTGAGTTAGCTCTGAGTAGATTTCACAAATCAGGACAGACCAATGTCCCAGCTGGCCAGAAGACCCATTCCACTTGACACAAAGCCTAAGAGAAGCCAGACAGGTCATACAACTCCTAGGGTGCACTCCCGCACACTGGCTTGAACTATAAGAAAGGTGAAATGTTGTTTCCTGCCTTGGGAAAATTCAAAGAAAATCCTCCTGCCCTTATGTTTAAAATAGAAAGTTGGGTGGTGAGTGTACAAAAAGGTATCTACAATCATTAACTGTAAACCTAGTTTAAGGGATAAGATTGGTTCCGTGGCAATGATGTTGAATGATTCTCTGCTGTGATTAAAGAGTTACAATTGTGGTCCAGCGTCAGGCTTCAGGGGAGCTGTAAGGAACAGGGATGGAGGGAGTGGTAGCGTGATACTTTTGCATGCTCGCGAATATCGTCTCCATAAAACAGTATCAGCTGCTGCTGCTGCACACGGTGTAATTTTAACATGCTCTTTTAATGTTTACAGCATGCCCGTAAAAGATTTCAGTGATGACTGTTGGTGATTTCTGTGGCAAGTAATGAATGACAGCACAACCATGATGAGATGGCTTCAGGAAAAAGTCTCTCAGAATGCTGGTATTCACAAATTCAGACCCGAGGACGATTCCTCGGTTCAGGATTTTCTAAACCTAAGGTTGGCACCATTTCATTATTGCCTACATGGTTCTGTAGGGTCATATCTCCAGGTTCTCCCCAAACAGCAAAAGTGGACTAGGAAAAGGTGAAGGGAACAAGGGGGTCACTTGCTAGAACAGGTATCAGCTTGGGACAGACTTTTTGTTTTTGTAATGCAGTTACAGTGAAAGTTACTCCTTGACTAAGAGAGCAGAGAACAAAGATATCAACAGAAGTGGGTGTGTGTGTGTGTGTGTGTGTGTGTGTGTGTGTGTGCGTGCATGTCTCTCAGTTTGGCAGGTATTGCTATCCAAAGCAGCACAGGTATTTAATAAACCCAAGATGTGGTCAGTGCATTCTAATAGTTCATCAGTCTTTCACCATCGCTTGCACTGAATTCCTCAATTACGCATTTGCTTGCCTTATGCTCTTCTCCACTGTGACACGCGGAGCCTGCATTACCTATGGAATTTTCCCAGGCATCTCTATGTGGTGGTGCACCCATGTCAATTACATTATTTTTTGCCACCTAAGGCTACAGCTTCCTGCTGTGACACTGCAGGGTGTGAAATGCCTCGTGGCCTCAATTTTTTTCATCTATATTAGATGTAGATTCCATGAATCCAAAGCAGGTCTGTTGAGTTAGTATACGTGGAAACCAACAAAAGTTAATCCTCTAAAGTGTTTTACAGCCATGAGTACTCTAATGCAGAACAGCAGAAAGTACTATTTTTATTATCTCTGGCATCTGGGTTTTCTTTGAAGGACTCAGAAATTGTTTTATCCCCCTAGTCAACATTATCTCCACATGAGCCACGTGGGCTGTCCCTTTTAGTCTCTTCATCCCCTTTCCTAGTGCTGAACATTCCCCTATTTTCTTTCCCTTTCAGATAGCCCAGCACCTCCTGTTCTTGTGTCTGCACAAAGATGGAAGCCATTGAATTTTAACTCTTAGCCTCCCTCCTCTCCCCTTCAAGATTTCCCACTTGGTTACCCCCTGGCTCCTCTTTGCTCTGACTTTGAGAATTAAGCAGCTGTTTCTTCTCTACCAAAGAAAACCCTCCTATCTGAACTCTTGATTCTACTGGTGCTCCTGCCTTTCACTTTGTTTAAGCTCCCAATTCTAACTTGTCTTCCTCTTCTCTGTTTTTATGGTCTTGTCTTGTCTTGGAGGTTTTCTCCATCTCTTTTTGCTGTTTTCTTTATACTAACATCTCTCGATGAAAATCTCACTCAATCTTTCTCTGTCATGCAAAGAGGTCGGCATCATCAAAATTGCCCTATTTTTAATATGTTCCTTGCATCGAATCAGGGCAGAACTTGCCATCATCTTTCTAGACCCATTTTATTTCTGTCTTGTAATTCTGTTAATCCCATTTACTTAGAATAAGCTGTTTTCTGAAAATACCACTCACAAAAATCGTTTTTTAAAGCATTTAAAAACCTTCTATCTCAATCCATATTTCTCTAAAGGATGAGGGGCCAGGGGGATCTGCCCAAAGCATCACTTCCTCCCGTGTTGGAAGAGTCCGCGTGTGAAACTGCTGCGTCTCATTACTGAGAATGGCAGCTACTTTGCTGTGCCTTTGACACAGAAAGGGAGACCTCTTTCCTGAAGAACCTTGACTTTTGAGTCCTGACAACAGGTAGCTTTCATTATCAAATGGGTTCTTAAAACTTACTCAGCCAAAGACTACCGGGAACAAGTCTGTAGCATGAAAAAAAGCAGATTTATTGCCTTGGAAAAAGGGAGGGCACATCCTGCTTGTCTTCCGCTAGACAAGCAGGAAGAGGTAGGCATCTTTTTGTGAACTGGGCTCTCACTGAAGGACTTTGAAGATGGTCTAAGGGAAGCAGGGACCAGTTTTGCATTGGTTGTTGTTTTGAGGTACGATTAGAAAAAGAGGCAATTAACTAGGAACTGGGTGTTGTCATGAAGTGAAGGTGTCAAGATGACTGAGCAATTGGGTATCCCTAGTAAGAAATGAAAATAGCACGTGGTCTGGGGCATCACTGGTCAGTAACCACCCAAAGAGAGGGTCGTTATTGTAATTTCGAACTGCTGCTTGATCTTGGCAGAAACAGTGTTTTCTATTAACGTTGCAGCTGCCTTCATCTGCGTCTGTCCTCCCAGCCTGATTAGTGGCAGGGCTTTTTTCTCTTTTCAGTCCAAGTTGGTTTTCCCTCTTTCAGTTCCAAACAGATTTTAACTCTTTCAGCATCCCAGACGCTAAACTCACTGAAATACATTTCCCCACCTAACCAATTGTAAGTATTTGGGTTCATCTTGATTTAACTTAATAGAAAACTCTAGAGCAAACATCAAGCAACCTTAAAAAGTTGAGGCAAAGCCAGGTGGTTTCACTCATAGGTTCCAATTTAGGATATTTAGAACTTTTCCAAATGCCCCACCACTCTGCCTTTTGATGATGCCACTGCCCTCACAAATAGTCTTTCCAGATTAGAGCAGGTCTATTACCCTACTCTGAAAGCTTAATGGCTCCTCATTGGAAATCTCATTGTCTTTGAAGCTCACCATGATTTGGCTCTGTTCTACCTTTCCATTCTCCTCTCTTTCTATGTGTTTCACATTTGAGCCACATCAGAGAGACCCTTGTACTTCTACACTTCCATGCCTTTGCTTACACTTTTCCTCATCCTGGAGGGATCCTCTGTCCCAATCAAAATCCTATTCTCACTTATCTGATGCAAGAACTTTCTCCACTAAGCCACTCCTGAATCACCCTGTTGACACTACCAGCTGCTTCTTTAGCATTCCCATAGCACTTTGTTTATGCCTCTGGTTAGCATTGCTTTTCTTCTGTCTCCTAAGAATGCAGTGTTTTTTAGAGTTATCCTTGATATTTGGGGGGAGAAGGGTTATTTTACCGACTCTCTACGTCCTGGGGAACATAGAACTCTCTATGTTCTTAACCTGAAGTTCATGACTTCAGCTCTGGGGACATGGGAAGGTGAAGTATCTTGTGAAACTTTATGTATACATCTGTATGTACATGTTATATAATTATGTAACTTGTTGGGAAGAGGGTCTACAACTTTCAGCAGATGCTCAAAGAGATGTGTAACCCCAAAGAGGTTAAGAATAACTATTAGAATATTAGACTGTTGTGGAATGGGCACCCTGCCACTCAAACAGATGGGGGAGAGGACTACAAGCAACCCAGAAATCATGAATGTGCATCAAATGTGGGTGCTTAAGGCATAGTACCCAGCTGGGCAGGTGGAGAACACTATCCACCCAAAGCTGCCAAGGGCTATTTGCCAGTACTGATTAAACTCTGGACTGAACTTTCACTGACTTTAGGAAATTGCAATAAAATTCTATCCTCCCCAGTCAAGGCACAGCAGCACAGTCATTGGCTGAGTTTGTCCACATAAATGCCCTGACTGTGCCTTTGTTGAGAAGCCAAATTGGCAGTGGCAGCAATGCTACTTGTCCTCGTCTACTTTTTCTATTCCCAGATAAATATTAGTTTGATTAATAATCACATTTCAGTCAGTCACAGGCACCATGAAGACTAAAATTCTGGAGGGAAAAAGTAGTGCATGACATATATCTTTTCTCCATCCTTAGACTAAATAGAAAAGCTCCTCAAAAGGATTATATGATGCCATATCCTCCCATTCTCTCACTTTAACACAGGTGTCTAAGTATATGGGTTGCAAGACAATACAGTCAATGTTGAGCATGAATGATAGAACTATGACTTGACCTTCAGTGCAAGGGGTAGGTCCTTGATGGTACTGCCCATGAGAAAAAGACTCATGATTTTGAGAATGTTTTTCCTGACACTTCTCTCCTTCCATGCCTTTCTTAGAAAATTCTCTGTGGAACTGATTTGGCTAATAACAGGTTAGCATTAGAAAAAGGCATGAAAAATATGTACACTTCCAATAGTCATGTGCATTCACATGCCCATCAACTAAGTCTCATTTTGGCACCTGTTGAGATCATTTGCCACAGCTTATTCTCTCTCACAAGGGTATGCTAAGAGAGAGCAAAAGAATATGCTATTTAGTACCAGGGTTTAGGGGGCAAAACTCCATGTTTCCTCTCCCTCAAAGTGACTAGTTATCATTATTACTTCTTTCTTTTCAAACAAACCCAGTTACAAAAATCCTACTACAGCAAAAGCATTATGAAAATCAATGATAATTCTTCCAAAAGCAAGTGTGACCACCTTCAAACCTAGCTATTCATGAGCGAAGGAGTTTAGTTCTCAATCTGAAAAGCAATAAAACTTGCATATAGTCAAATCAACCCCTACCAATGAGTTCCTTTGGGATTAACAGATAATATTTTAACTCAGTAATTTTAAAATGAGCATGCATTAGAATCATCTAAAAGGCCTGATAAAATACAGATTGCTGGGCTTCACCCCCAAAGTTTCTGATCCAGTAGATCTGGGGTGGAGCTGGGGAATATGGATTTCTCATGAGTTCTGAGGTGATTCTGAGGCTACTGGTGTGGGAACCACACGCTGATAACCACTGATGTAGGACGTTAAGGTTGCGAGGTATTGGTAATTAATTCAGAAACCAGGACATAACATGTTTCAAACTACCTAGTAATACAAGGTAACATAAGAGTCCAAAATAAGCTACAGTGTGTGTGATATTGAGAGAGAGGGAACTCTGGGCTGGCAGGATTTGAGCTGACTCCCAAGTCCAGATGGAATTAAGATCATCAGAGAGGAAGGTGGACCGCATTCTAGGATGGGCAGAAGAATCAACTTAGTTAGAGGTAAGACTGGAGGGGTAGGTAGGGACCAGTTTGTGGAGAATGGCTTTCAATGCCATTCTATAAAGAGTTCGGATTTTATGTAGCAGGTAATATTTCTTCCATTCACACATTATTCCTCCCATGGCATGCAGTCACAAAGCTCTAGTTCCAGGTTACTGCAAACATTTTAACCTTCCCAAAGTATTGTTCAGCTGAGGTGAGGGGGGAGAGGGAAGGTTTTAGCATATCTCTGATGTTTGATGAAGATACGAATTGAGATTGGGAGGTGGATTATTTGCAGTGTAGAGTCAATTTATTTTTCCTAGGTTGCAGGGATGGGAAAGCCAGCAACTTTTGGATGGCATCTGAAACACTAAGTAAAGCTTGTTTCAGTATGGATTTTGGTTGCCGACAGGAATAGGAAAAAATCATGGATGTCTTGGGCAACTGTGGCTCTTGAAGTGGGCAAGACCATTCACTAGAGGCCAGTGCTTTTCAATCTTTAAGGTGCACGTGTAGGAATCATTTGTAGATCTTGTTAAAATACAGATACTGATTCAGCAGGCCTGAAATGGTGCATTTCTAACAAGTTCCCAGAGGGTGCTGATGCTGGGGACTGCAATTTGAAGCAAGGTACCAGAGGACATCCAGAGCGCGTTAGGGGTAGAGAGGCCCGTGGGGCATCCCTCCCGAACTACGGGAGGAGGATAAATGCGATCCTCAAAGAAAGGCCCTTCTCCAGTCACTCAGGAGAGCGGGGACAATGGTGTGGAAGGAAGAGGAGAGCGTGGGCAGAGCTGGGAAGGTGGCAGCCGGGGAGGGCGGCGGCGCCGAGGTGCGTCAGGTACGGACGGGTGTTCGGGTGATGGCTGTCCGGCAGGGCACGCTGCCGCGGCGCGTCTCCGCGCGCTCGAGGCGCGATTTCTGGTCTTTCGGCCCTCGGCGGCTCCCATCGCGGCTCCCGGGCGCCCAGCTGGGACCGCGGCGGCGGCGGCGGAGACAGCCGGTCGCTCCACCGCGCGGGCGGCACACACCTAACCCGCCGGCCCCGGCGCTCTGGCTCCCGGAAGCGGAAGGGGAGCGCAGCCCGGCTTGGGCGGTGGCGGCGGCGGGACTAGAGGAGGAGGAGGAGGCGGAGGGGGAAGAAGCGGAGGTGGAGGGGGAAGAGCCGCCGGCGGCCGCGAGAACAGCGGCGGGGAGAGGCGAGCCCCCCGCGCCGGTGAGTGTGTGCAGGCGCGAGAACGCCACGGCCGCCCCCCGGCCCCCGGCCCCTGCAGCCCGGCGCCCGGCCGCCCGCCCCTGGCTGCGCCCCTGTTCCGCGCCCTGTTCCCTGCCCGCACCTGCCCTCGCTCCCGCTCAGAACCCCGGGTCTTCTGCGTGCCCTGCCCGCCTGGGGCCTGGCCTTTCTCCCAGCATCTTCAGCCAGAGCTGCAGCCGCCCGCCAACTGCCCCTCCTATAACTGGTGGTGGGTGGGTTCGTGCTCCAGTCAAGATGATTTGGGGTAGTTTTTCGTGTGTGTGTGTGTGTGTGTGTGTGTGTGTGTGTGTGTGTGTTTAATTTTAAAAACCCTGTGCCCTGAGTTTCTCGCGTGTGAACTGTAGTTTCCCTCTCTGTACCCGCGCCCGGAGACCTGCGTAGGGATCTGGGATTTATCCTTGCCATCACAGCCTTTCATTCATTTCCAGATCGCTGGGTGAGGCTTCAGAAGACTTGCAGGAGGAGAAATAGTTTGCTCCTTTACTGACCTTCTGCCTCCCTCCCCCAGATTCTAGAGTGGTTTTAAGAAAATGGCTTATGGATGGCAGCAGTTTGCACTTGTTACCATTCACTGTAATAGACCGCTAGATTTTAACTGGAGAGTCCATTTAAAGTTGTGGTCTTTCTCAAGCTGTATTTGGGGCGTATTTTAAGATCCCTTGTGAGTCAGTGGAGGATGTCTGTATCTCTAGGGCTAAGAGAACCTGACCAGTTTATTACTTGAAAATATTGCAATATAGCAGTCTATAAAAGTACAAGAGGAAAAAAAAAAATCAAGGTCGTTGTGAGCGGGTCATAAATCATAGTGTAAAGTTACAGTATAAAATCATGACGACTAACGATAGTTAAGCACGCAGGTTAAATATTTGTCAAATGGATCCAAGGCCTAATATGTGTACTTTAAAAAATTCACTGCCTTCCTTGTAGTAAAAAGTAATAGTAATTATCATCTGATGATTGCTTAGTATATGCCATTCCTGGACTAAAAGGCTTTTGGTGTAATATCTTGTTAAATCCTTCCAACTCTTTAGATTTTATTTATTTTAAAGATAAAATCCAGAGAGATGCTTTATTTTGCCGTAGGTGTGCTAAGTTGTCATGGCAAAAAAGATTTTTGAAGAGATGAGAAATCAGTTGGAAAGAAGGAACCAAATGATTTGGTGTCGTGGAAAGAAAACTAGATTTTAGTTCCATTGCTGTCACTATTTAGCTGTGAGGTCATGGGTAGGTCAGTGACCCATGCCATTTTTCATCTATACAACCGGGAAGTCAGGATAAATTCTTTAAGGCTTATTTTAGCTTTCCCATCCTTACTTGGCATATGCTAAGTTTGTAAATAATTTAAGACCCTTTAACATGTTAAAGTTACTTTTAAAACATTTACCTGAAGAAGTATTAGTAAAATTATATCAAAATATAACCAAAAAATGTATAATTCCATACTTTTAGAATAATATTTGGTGTAGTACTATTCCAGAATTCCTCATTTTGGAGGTAAAACAATAGGATTATATTAAGTCCCTTCAAACTGTTGTGACTTCTGTTAAATTTAACGTACTTTCGAAGCCTTAGTTGGAGTAAATGAACTAGAGCATATTTTAAATAAAACGGTGTCACATTGCCTATCTCTGGGGTGTTTTACTTAATAAAAAGAAATTTAAGCATTTAAAAATGCAAACATGTAACCATCAGCTTAACAGGTATGTTCTAAAGAAGTAACCAGTGAATCATAAAATTTTTTACTTCTTATTTACTCACTGCCTGATTTCTCTAATTCATAGAGACTGATTCAGAACCTGTGGAAAAGCACATGGATAAAATAATGTCGTGTATTAGTGAAGAAATGAATTTAGAAGTCTAGTAATGTCTCCATGGAGCTTTTTTTCAGGAATTGTAATTGAATGTGAGTCAATAAAATCTTTTTCAGTGTAGAAGGCTACATAGTGGCGTTATCAGTACTACCAGGCATAACAGGGAAGGCGGAGGAAAAGCTATTTTTATTACCAGGAAGTTGTTCCCTAAGCTCAGTTTTACTTTTATATTAAGGAATGAAGACATTTTATATTACTTTAGTAAAACATTAGGGCTCAGTTTCAACTTTTCAAATGCACTAAATATAAACGGCATTGTAGCATGTAGTAGAATAATCAATGAATTAATACCTCTTATTAAAGTTGAAAATGTTTTGATTTGAATCAGTAAAAAATATAGGTGAATGACATGAAGAAAAATGGAAAAACACCAGTCTTGCTTATTATCAGAGTAGTGATTTTTTTTTTTCTTTATTGGAGTATAATTGCTTTAAAATGGTGTGTTAGTTTCTTCTTTATAACAAAGTGAAATCAGCTATACATACACATATATCCCCATATCTCCTCCCTCTTGGGTCTCCCTCCCACCCTCCCTATCCCACCCCTCTAGGTGGTCACAAAGCACCGAGCTGATCTCCCTGTGCTATGCGGCTGCTTCCCACTAGCTATCGGTTTTACACTTGGTAGTATATATATGTCCATGCCACTCTCAGAGTAGTGATTTTTTTGGTTAAGAATCTTTGGTAAATTGAGTTAGCCTAGTTTAAAAAGCATATCTTAATAGACGTGAAATAGCACTGCTCTCCATGGTAGCTACCTTCCCCAAAATATCTTAAAGTGATGGTAGATTATTTACTTATTTCCCTCTTTTGATGTACCATGGGAAAAAATGTGGTATTTTCAAAGTTTGTCTTCTGCCTTTTCGCCCTCCTCTTTCCCTGTGCTTTTCCTCTCAGGTAGATTGACTTGATCCATTTTAGAGACTGAATAGGTTTCTGCTCTCTTCATCTATCTGTTGCTGCCACTTCCACAAAAGGGCAAGTTAGGTAAAAATTAGTATTTTACTACTCACTGATTCATTCAATTGTAACTTAATGTGCTCCACTGTGATCTCAACCAGGCTTCTGATTTTAAGCCTTTTATCTGTAATTATGGAATGAATAACTTTTTTACCTGCTGCAGGATTTTCAACTTCAGCAAGCAAGGAGAGATTTTTTTTCTTTTAGTGTTATTGGTTTTAATTCATGTCTGCTCTGGTAAAGCCTGGTGTGAAGGAAATCTAACTTAGCCTTTTGGTTTTTTTTTTTTTTTTTTTCAATCTGTTCTTGGTGCAGTGGGTACTAGATAGAGGTAAGTAGCTGGCTTACCTTTCCTCATGGAAGAACATGTCTGATTCACACCCAGGAAATGCCAGAGCCTAATTTCTGGCTTTCACTGTAGCTGAAGTTTTTTCCTTGTGCTGTTTTTGGAGCAAAGGTTACCTGTGCTTTCTGTTCCTACCCTGCATTTAACTCCAGTTCTTCCCTTGCCTGGCCTGTCCTTTTTCCCACACCCATACCTTCCTAAATGAAGAGTCCTGCCTAGACATTTTGTACTGATTGAAACAGTATTTGGTAGTCTTTAATTCATATCATCACACACCTTCCCAGTTATTTTTGCTTTTTGTTGGGAGATTCTGAAGAAGTGTGTCGTTGTAGTGCAGTACTTTTAATAAAGGTATTAATTTACATTTTTTTCACTCACGAGGCGGGTACACAGAAGAGCAACAGCTTATGTTCAGTTCTGCCCAGAACATAGTGATTTAAAGACTTGTTCTAGGAAGTGGATTCTTGAAACCATTGATGGTACAGGTTTGATATGCTTTGACACTTTGTCTACCCACATTTTAACAGAGTCTTCCTGGAGAACTCAGCAATTGGGTCAGAATTCCCTACTTTAATTCTGTATTCTTCCTTAGCTTTTGAAATCACGTCCTGATTTTCTGCCATGCTTCATTGCTTAATTTCCCAGTCCTTCCACTTTTACCTGAAAGAGATTTAGTTTACAGGCTTTAGTTCAGTCACTCTATTTTAGATAAGATCTCTATTTTTGGTTTTCTGCTTGAAGAGACCTCACGCCAGCCTTGTGGAAATACAACCTCCCTACATGCTTATAGTGTGATGCGAGGGAAAAGGCTGTGTACTGTACTATCTGAGGTTTCTCATCTCTGACAAGTAGTTCTCAGACTTCAGTGTTAGAGAAGGTAGGCAGCTGGGTATAGTTAAATTGTATTTAATGATGGTGACCCAGAAACACTGTTTCATCCTGGAGTTTGTAAGACTAGATGTACAACTCATCTTTAGTGCCCCCTGTCCTCCACCCCCACAAACGCCCCTTTAAAGTTGCCATTGTTGGAGGTGTTTATCATTTGCCAGGCAATTTCTCTTTTAAGTATGACAACCACCTTGTGTGTTGATATTTTTATTACCATTTTAGAGATGGTTAAACTGAAGCTTGAAAAGAAACTGAAGTTTGGAGAGCTAATAAGAGGCTGTTTCATAATTTGAATGTGGCTCTCTTAAATTTCTGTATGAGATTAATTTCCTACTCTCTATTGAAATAAACTGAATACCTCTGATGTTTTAAAAATTGGATTACCTCTTTGGCTAATTATTAAAGACAGCTATATCTGGATATTTTAGGTAGAATTACTTGACCAATTTTTCAGAGTTGATAAAATCAGAAATTAAATAGCTGTATAAATATGTAAGATTCATTTTAAGCTGCAGTTGTAAGGTTTAAATTTTATACATTTGTATATTAACCATTTTGTTTTGACCCTGGGAGGGGGGATTTTGTTTGTTTGTTTGTTTGCCCTGTAAATTGTCGATTGCAGTCTCAGACGTAGCAATGTTAAAAATACTTAACAACATTTTGTAGTTATAGAACTTTGAGATATTCTTTGTTATCACAAAATTTCTTGGGTTTTTAAGACTAGAATTGCTTTTATATCATGTGGGTGAGATTTGATTCCACAGTGATGGCGATGCTGAACTAGATAAAATGTTCATCTCATTTTGGGTGCTATGGCTGTGATGTAGTTCTGATAACTATAAATGTAAAGTAGGATTTTCTCCTTGATTTTAAGCCAGTGAGTGACTAGGGTTTGACTCAGGGATGGTTGGCTTGTGCTGTTACCTAATGTTACTGATGGAAACTGCTGTTTTGCTGCAACAGTAAGAAGCCACCCTAGAGTCATAGCCTCAGCAGAATTACTGACTTTGGCCATGTTTCAGAGCACTTCATTGTACCACACTTAATTCTGCTTGAGATCTTTTCTAGAGGAAGACGAATTCATTCACTGCCACTAGAGTAGCAGCTCCTTTACTAAATCATTCTGTATTTTGTCTCTAAGAATCAAATGTGCAGCCAAAGAGACCACTTTAAATTAGCTTAGAAAGTTAGAGTATAAACAAGTTATATTTCACAATCTAACAATCATGGACCATAGTAAAAGTGACCCTGGGAGAAAGTACAGTTTAAAAAAAAAGTCTGTAAGGGGAATGGAAATGTAATGATAATGATTTTGAAGTTTTTTTCCACATCCTCAGTATGTAATAGATTCCTATTGCTATGGTAAGCAGTATGCAGAGCAAACTCACAACTTGTCCTTTATTTCCTTTCTTGGAGAATGGTACCACCATTCACCTAGACCCTAAGCCAAAAACTTGGGAGTCATCCTAGCATCTGCCCTTTGCATGATTGATTACCACGTCCTATCAGTTTTACTCATTAGGTTCTTATTCTGCCCTTTTCCAGCATACCTCCTGTCTTAAGTGTTCCTTCCTCACCCCCCTCCCCTCCCCACTTCCTTTAGAAGTTACTGCTTTTGGGGTACTTACCATGTGCCCTCATTTCTCACCTGAGTAACCAGTAAGCCTAGCTTATTTCATATAGTCAGTCTTGGAGCTTTATCCATCCACCCAAGTTCATTCTTCAAAGTGTTGCTCTTCTTTCCAAAATGCACATTTCATCATGACATTCTTCTGCCTTTAATCCTTCAGTACTTTCCAAACTACTGTCTTCAGGGTGAAGTCCAAAGTCATTGGCATGGTTTAACAGTGTTTTTTTATTCTTAGATCACTCTCTTCTTGTAGGTCATGAAATCAGTCTAATAGGCTGTGACCAGCATTATATATTTTTATTAAAGTGAAATATAATAAAATAGTACAGTATCAGAGTACATCACATATAGTCAGGGTGAATATCACTTCATTAAACTTTTCCAGTTATATATTTTATATATGTGAAATACATACTCACATATCTCATATATTTCTGTGTATATATTACCAGATGTCCTGAACTATATTTCTTAAAGATGCTTGTGGTCGAAAGGTTAAACGCGTTTTATCCCATTCTTCCATATGCGATGACTCTAGTCATTTCAGTTTACTTAGATTTTCTTTGCCTGCCCTTATACCTTTGCGTACTCTGCTCTCTTGTTCATTAAGAGCCTCCATTCTTCATCCACAGGTTTTGTTCTCTCCAGAAATCTTTTCCTGATGGTAACTTACCGAAAGAAATAAATTTTTTATTGCAACCTTGTACACACAAATATTTACATAACTGAAAAGTTCCATGAACCAACACCCTTCCTGTATGAGAAGCGTTATTGCCCCCTTGCCCTCTGTCTTACTTTGTCTTACTTGGTATTGATCATGTCTGTTTACTAGTTTGTTTCTATTGAGAATAAGGATGGTCTCTTTTTTATCTATACCAGTGCCAAGGCGTAGTAATATAGATAGTGATTGAATTAGTGAAATACTGAATCAGTATATGTTTTTTAGAACTCTTTACAGTATTATTGTTTAAGCCTGAACTGTAGAAACTAACTTTAATGGTTGATTCTCTTAATGGTTTCATTATAGGAGGATAAGTTTTTTCCTTAAAACAGTTAAACTAATATGTGCTTCTATTTTAAACTCTTTATTTTATGTTTATCAATTGTGATTAGGTAGTCCAGGCCTAATATCTTGATAGATATTACATTGGATTTTGTCACATCAGTGACCTCAGAATTTATTGTCATTTTGTGATTTGTGGTCAGTAAGTTTGATGAAGCCCAAATGCTGGACATGTAATACTAATTTGATTTTATGGGAACCGGGTGGTTTCAAAAGAGAGAACGTTCATGTATAATGGTAATCATATAAAGATTTTGGGGGGCTGGCTGGATTAGATATGAAAGCATAGAATTAAGTGGAGTTAAATCACTTTATTTCTAAATTTAAACGTTTGTTTTTTCGTAATTGGCATTTTTACGGTTAGAATATTTAGTTGCTTACAATTTTTATCTTTGTTGTGAGATATTATTTGTTAAACCATTAATAGATTCGCACGGAGAACTGCTCTTGAGGAGAGATCCATTTGTTGGGATGTAATAAAAAAAAAAGAATGAATCAAGATAAAACCTCTAAATGCAAGTACCAGAAAAATTACAACACATCTCAGTGAATTTGCAGGTGGTAAGTGCATTTAATTTTAATGGGAATATATTTCTGAATTGTGCGGCGTAGTATCCGTAAAGTGTTATGTTTAGATGAATTTAACAATCTTTCATTTGCAAAAAAAAGATAGTTACTTTATGTTTATATAAAATTTTTCATATTAAATTTTAACTCCACATTTTCTTAAATAAGGCTTTCTCCATAGAGAAAAAGATCTGTAAATAATACAAGTTTCAGAAACATCTTCCTGAATTATAAGTCTTATATGGCTTTACAGCTGATGCTTCTGTGCTGCATTTTTAAAGATATTAATTTTAAAAGCATTTCATATAAGGATAATACATAGTGATAAAGAGAGGCTAAAAGTAAAAATTTTGTTTGTGAGGTTGTAATGTTGAATCACACCTCATTGGCTATCTTTATTTTTCAGTTGGTCGAGAAGAATTTAGAAGTACATATGTCTATTAATAAACTTACATGAACACATAAATATGTATATAAAATGTGACAGCATTCCTTCTCACTACTCTTTCCTTCCTCAGCCCAGTGGTAACCACTGTTAACAGTTTGGTAGATGTGTTTTCTTCCGCCCATACAGAAATTACTTATACATATATTTTTTCTAACAAAAAAAGAATCATGTTATACAACGTACATCTGAATACCCATCACCTAGATTCTACAACTAGTATTTTACTGAACTATATCACATACTCATCCATCTCTGTGTCCGCACATCAGTCCATGTTTTGGGGAGATCCATTTGAAAGTAAATTGCAGACATCAGTATACTTCCTTCCCCCTCTCCCCAGTAATACAGCATCCATATCATTAACTAGATAGAGTTCATTATTGGTTTAAAGGGTTTTTTAAAGGTGAATTTACATACCATGAAATGCACCAATCTTGTGTATTGCCTAGTTTCAACAAATGTATGACCTGTGTATCTCAAACTCCTATTAAGATAGAGATCTTTATCAGCACCCCAGAAAGTTCCCTTATGCTTTTTCCTAGTTCGTCTTTATCCTCCCCTCCCTCCAGGAAGCTACTGTTAGGATATTTCCCCCCACCATAGATTTTGCCTATATAATTTGCCTCTTTTCACTCAACACTATGCGTGGGTAGCCGTATGCAAATCTAGATCTACTTTCTTTTTTTCTTCTTTAAAAATTGCAGTAGCTTGGAAATAGTCTACACTATGGATGTATTATAATTTATAGTATATGACCATTGCCTTCTCTCTACAAGGGCATTTAGGTTGTGCCATATTTTTGTGATCACAAATAGTGCTATATAGAACATCCTTGTACGTGTATATACCTGTTCACTCTAATGAATACTTTTGTAGATATTACTAGATGTAAAACTGCTGGGTCAAAAAGTTTGACATTTTAATAGACACTGCCAAATTGCCCTCCAAAGATGATTTTATCAGTTTACATGCATATCAGCAATGGATGAGATTGTCCTTTTCTCTGTGCCCTTTCAACATTGGGTGTCACCTGTCTTTCTAGAATTTTGTCAGTACGAAGGGTAAAAAATATACCTAGTGATTTCACATTTTCCTAATCAGTAATGATTAACCACTGGATTTTTTTTTCTTTTGTGAATTGCCTCTCTGTGTATTTACTTTGTATGACTCTTAATAGTCATATGGTATATTCTTTTTTTCCAGGGATGCTTTGTCTTTTAATTTTGTTTCTGGTGTGTTTTGAGCTTCAGAAATTTTAATCTTTATGTGGTCAAAGGTGGCTTATGGGTCTTGTTGAAGATCTTCCTCGTTCTAAGATTATAAAACCACTTGCTATATTCTTCTACTAGTTTTGCTTTTTATTTGGAATTTTGAAGAGAAGGAGAAATCACTGTGAACTAAGGTGCCAGGAAGAATTTCGTATGGCGAGTGAGATTCAAATTGACCTTGAAGTATGAGTTGAATTTAAATAGAGCAGACAAAATGGTAGAGACATTTTGGACAGAAGGAATGAGAGAGGGAATATGTTTTTCATATTCATGGAACAATAATAAGACCACTGGCTGAGGTGGCGAGTCATATAAAACTGCAAGTTTAGAGATATTCATTTGGCTCCATTTCTTGTAAATTATTTTGGCTCACTTTTATCATTTTTTAAAATCTGCATTCTGGTGTTATAGTTTTCTGTCATATAATAGTTTTCTGTCACTTTGTTTTCATAGTGACTTCAGTATTCTTCCTGAGGAAAATACGTGGTGAAATTTTGTTGCCTGAAAAGGCAAAAAAAGGAAAGGTGGTTTCCTACCAGAGTAGTTTGAACATTGTGAATATTTACTAGTCTAGTTTATTAGAGTTGAGTTATAATTTCTTTAAAAAGAAAAGTCGTGCTGTAGTAATTTACATCATTAATGAAGTTAGAGCGCTCAAGTATAGTTACCAGATATCAGTCTTCAAAAATGTTGAAATACCAGTGTGTCCACTAGTTACATCAAAGAGTTATGAGCTCACCATTTAATATACAGATTAATATGTTGGATTCTCTAGCTGATGAAAGTATTTACAGATGCCACCCTTAAGACTGCGTAGCAGCATTGTGTTCAGTTTGGTTGTTGCTCAGGATGTGTAATAGTTTCTGTTCAGCCGTGAGCCACGCCTGGTAGATAATAGCTGAGTGGAGTGATCCTGCAACTTTACCAGTTACACGTTTCTGGTTGTAATCTGATTTGGAGCTCTTGGAAGGCTACTGTTTTCTTCTCTACAATCTAGTTGTAAGGATTATGTGGCACTAATTATGTGGATTAATTTTCACTACTCAGGTATTTAAAAAAGTATTCAACATCTTATTTGTTCATTGTTTTATTTTTCTCTCCTTAGCATACTTTTCCTTGGGGATGCTTGTTCTTTTAGAGCTTGTTGTCTATGTATGTTTATATCCAGGAAAAACAGACACATTTTAAACTATACTTTTCATTTATAGTTTCTGTTGTGAGGAACTCTTGCAGTGATAAGAAAAATTTGTTATTCTCTGGTAGAGGAGAATAAAAATAGAGTTTAAAAAAACAAATGAGTGTGATAATTTTGCTACTTGTTTTGCTGGCTTGTATGCTTTTCTGTTTCTAATACTAATACATTTAGAAATAAGTAATGAAATTACTCTGTTCTGTGTAGTTACTAGAATTCATTGTCTGTTTTTTTAGTCGTGAATGGAACTGAAACATTAAAAGAAAGAAAGTACATGAAGTTAATGATATTGAACATGTTGAGAGACAGAGCCTTCTGTCATTCTTTTAGCACTTGATGGTTGGCAAGACTATAAAAATAAACATTCTTTTTAATGTTTCTCTTTTTAGGTATGTTGATAGCTTGTCATTTGTATTTGAGTTCATTTAGCTTTTAAAATAATCATACCTAGAAAATTAAATCCTCTGTGACTTTCCTCACTTTAATGATACTGGTAGGTCTTTCAATTTTTAAATTAAAAGGTAATGAAGTTCAACTTTTACTTTTTTAAAGGCCTAGGCATTATTCCTATTTTAAAATTCATACATAAGTGCTAACTGAGACCATATCTGACTTAAAGAGTTGGGTGGTGAGTTTGAGTTCTTGTCTTTTTTTCTGCTGTCCCAGTGTTCCCAGGTTCTAGGGATAATAGGATAGGGGTATTCTTTTAAAATTAATCCTTAATCTTTTTTTCTTTGTCCTGGTAGCTTTGTAACTTTAAAGAACGTTGGCAAGGCCTCTAAAGGGTGTAGTACCCTGAGGCTCTTCAACTGATGATAAATTATCCTTAGAATGAAGTAGTCTGGGATGTAAGCTGGAAATCTGGGAGTCATCCTCCAGAAGCTTACTGGTTTGATTCTGTTTCTTCAGTCGATCTCTCCAAAACTAATTTTGGCTTTTGCCTTCTCTTAGCCTAAATGATCTTTGTCTTTAATTTCATCCTCCACACCAGAGCTTTAATCCTTTATTTAAAATATAAACCTCATTATGTTACCCGCCTGCTTTAGTAGCTTTCCAGTGCCTAAGAATGGCATCTTTATATCCATCATGATATAGCCCTTTATTTCTTACCACTTGCTCTCCACTGAAAGGTTTGTGATTTCTCACGGCAGTTTGTAATACCTCCTACAATTTTTACTCTTGTCTACCTCCTGCTCTTCCTTCTGTTTGCAGTATTGTTGTCACTTTTCTTTGCTTGGATAACTTTTACTCTTCTTTTAAGATTGAACTCAGCTCACTCCCCTGCAGGGGGTCTTGCCCTGATTTAATCAGTCCCCATCTTTCTGTGCCTATAGTGAGATCTTGTCCACATCCCTGGAATGTATTATATTAAACCCATTTTATGACTCTTTTCCCAATTAGACTGTTAGTTCCTTTAAGCAAAGACCATGTCTTATTCCTCATTGTATCTACAGTGTCTAGCAAGTGACTAGTATATAGTTGAGGCTCAATGAATATTTGTTGAACTGAGTTCAGCTCATTGCTGTACATTGAAGTCTTAGTGAAGCTCCTGGATCCGTGGTTCCTGGATACCAGTCAGCTGTATCGAGACACCTGGGGAGCATTTTAGAACATTTTATAGGTTTTTGAGCATTACTCTGTAAAGAATTATGATTCAGTATATCTGGAATGAGACCTGGGAATAAGTATTTTTAAAAAGCTCCTCAACTGATTCCAGTTTGCTTATAGGTTTGAGAAACATTGTCCTAGTGTATTACTGTATTATTCCATTGTATTTTATGTAAGAAAGTTGCCCCCTAGACCTCATATAGTAATTTATTATTTAAGGTTTATAAGTTATAGCTACTAAAGTAAGGATATATTTTAGGTCACTTTTTTAATACCGTATGTAGAAGTATCTTAACTTTAAGCCTCTCATTGTGAGGCCTGTTAGCATTTTGTTAACACTGAACTGAAAAAAGCCCCATTTAAGCAGGAGTCTTCTCGAATTGATAGTAATATTAGTTGGGCTTCATTCCATGAATTTAAGTATTTTTGGCAATTTGTAACTACTTTTCACTTTTTATTATAATTTTTCAAAATGATTTTTAAGCATTTTGTTGTGGTTTAAAATTAAATTAAATTGAACAAATCTTAAGTGTATATAGCTCAGCGAGTTTTTACATACGTGTGTATCTGTAAGGCAACAGGTCAACATATAGAACATTTCTGGCTCCTCAGAATTTCCCCCATTTCCCTTCCCAGTTAATTAACACCCCTCCCACCACAAGATGAGCACCCTTTTGATTAGTATTACCGTCAGTTAGTCTTACGCACAAAACTTTTTAGTAGTTTTAATCATATCTTTTGGTGAATATGTGCACTCATTTCTCTTGAATTTACACACGTAATTGCTGAGTTAAGGGCAGACTTGTGTTTAACTTCAGAAGGTAATGCCGGTTTATACTCTATGATTGCAATTCATATGAAAATTGAAATTAAATTATTTGAAGCTTATGGTGAAATTTTAATAGCCTGAAACTTCCCTTTGTTTTCCAAAGTGTCCTATTCTGTCAAAAATATACATAGAAAGAAAATTTAAGTGTCATTTTATAGTTGCCAAAAAGGTAGTTTTGTTTTATTCGAATAATTTTTCCTATATAAGTAATTTTTTCTTTTTCCCTTTCCTTAGGTTCATCTTTCCTTGTGGGTTGGCAGGCAGTCGTAGGACTGCAAAATGGGTCTCCGGATTCACTTTGTTGTTGACCCACATGGTTGGTGCTGCATGGGTTTGATTGTCTTTGTCTGGTTATACAACTTTGTTTTAATTCCCAAAATTGTCCTCTTTCCTCACTATGAAGAAGGACATATTCCAGGCATATTAATAATAAGTAAGTTTCTAGATCTTTATTTATTTCTTTGGATAATTAAAGATTTTTCTCATTGTGAATGTTTTTGGAGTATAATACCACTATAATAACCTTACTTTTAATATTATTCAGTGCTATTAATATGACGTTATTTACTAAATTATGGACATTTTTTTAAAAGAATGGCCTTTATATATTTTGCAGGGTTAGATAAATGTGATATCTTCATATCTAACTCTACAAAATATATAGAGACCATTTTGTTCAATAAAAGACTGGCACAATAGTGCTATTTATATAGGTCTGTGTGTATTTTTAATGTTTCTGTTATATACTTATTGCAAATGTGGAAGGAGTTTTAAGAATGATTATGATACACATTATTGAGAAAAAGTTTCATGATATAAAAATTATTGATTATGATTTTGATTATGATAATACTTTGAACTTCTGGATAATTACTTTCTCCTATAGTTTAATGGTGATGGTTTGCTTATGATTAAAAGAATAAGATTGTAGTGATATGTTTTACATGTACATGGCATTTATAGTTTTCACGTACATTATGTCATTTTGATCTCATAAGAGCTGTGGGAAGTATAATCTGTTTTACAAATGATAAAACTGACCAATACCATGCAGTCAGTCCTGGAGTTAGCACTTGAACTAAGTTTCCTATTACAGGTGCAGTGCCTTTATCCCCCCAACAAAATGCCTATTTCTTTTTCATCTAAAAGGTAGAATTATGATGAATGAATATATTTTCCTTTACTGTTATTTTTTCTAGTTATTCATTTTGAAACACAAAAATTTCTAGATTCTTTATTTTCAAATTAACTATCTTAAGATGTATTGAAAAGAGCAATTGAACATCACTAACCCAATGTAATTTTGAAGCTAGCCACTTAGAGTTAATTAAAAAGTTTAATTGTGGGCTTCCCTGGTGGCGCAGTGGTTGGGAATCTGCCTGCCAACGCAGGGGACACGGGTTCGAGCCCTGGTCTGGGAAGATCCCACATGCCGCGGAGCAACTGGGCCCGTGAGCCACAATTACTGAGCCTGCGCGTCTGGAGCCTGTGCTCCGCAACAAGAGAGGCCGCGATAGTGAGAGGCCCGCGCACCGCGATGAAGAGTGGCCCCCGCTTGCCACAGCTAGAGAAAGCCCTCGCACAGAAACGAAGACCCAACACAGCCATAAATACATAAATAAATAAATAAATAAATAAAAATTAAAAAAAAAAAAAAAAGAAATGTTTAAAAAAAAAAGTTTAATTGTAGAATAGGTTTAAAAATGCTGCTTTGATTCTGTCAAATATAGTACATGTAATAATTAAAAGGGATTCATTTATACCAATATTAGTAGGGAATTTCTGTTAATAAAGAATCTGGTTTATAACAAGTTTATCAGTTATTATTATACAAAATAACTATTTAAAATTAGTACATTTTAGATAATCCTCTTGGCAGTATTATTTGATGAATGAAATGAATTAATCATCTTTCCATCTTATTTTTGAAAATTATTTATCCTGATGGTATTAATTAAAATATACATTTATCCTTTAGATATGCTTGTTGAAAAAATGTTTTGAAGGGTAAATACTAATTTTATTTATTTACTTATTTGTTTGTTTATTTCCAAGTATTCTATGGCATTGCCATATTTTGTCTGGTTGCCTTAGTGAGGGCCTCAATAACTGATCCAGGAAGACTCCCTGAGAACCCAAAGATCCCACATGGAGGTATGGTGCCCTTCAGATTTATCAGTTTTACAATGCCGGAATTATCATCTTTATTAACGTATTTGACTGCCTTTAGTATATTAATTATATATGTCATGTAACGCCACTTTCAAGTCTTTCCTCAATTGTTTCCTTTCCAGACTTCTCAATTTAAAACCACAAATCTCAGCTGACTCCTCATATCCCCCACTCTCTGGCTCTCCTTTTCAGTTTACTTGTTTATTTATTTGTCTCTCCCTCCTCCCACTCTAGATCTATATAACCTCTGTGAGGGTGTAGATTCTTTGTTTTGTTTTCTTCATTTGTTCAGTACTGTATCCTTAGTGCCTAAATAGTCTCTGTCACTTAGTAATAGTTGCTAGGTAAATATTTGTTGAATGATATATAATTACTGAGAAATTATATTTTTATTTAGTAAAGGAATTTTTTGATGGTGCCATTTACCTCATGATATTATTGATATAATATTGCTTAAATATTTGTAGCATTATAATACTGTTGCCTATATTTCTTCAAGTTCGAACAATTCAGTGAAAATTTTGAAAGCCTTTTATTCTAGTGTCAATGAAGGTAATTTTTGGTCACTTTATTGCATAGCAACCATTCAGGCAACACAAAAAAATTACAAATGTATTGCTTGTTTTATTACATGCCAGATATAGTAAACCTCCTTTACTCTCTTTCCCAAGTTTCACTTTTCCATCATTTGCTATGTAAGCTTTGAGAACTCTCTGTACTTTCTTCTAGAAAGAAATTTATATGTCTTTGTTATACATTATAGAACCAGAAAATTTTTTATAGTAGTTTCCGAACTTGCTGTACATTAGAACCACGTGGGGAGCTTTAAAAAATCTCAATGTCCAGATCACATCCCATATTAATTAAATCAGAATATCTGGGGGTGAGAGCCAGGTATCTGTATTTTTGAAAGATCCAAGGTGATTCTAGTGTGTCACAAAGTTTGGGAACCAATGTACTAATTCTTTCCAAAATTAGATTAACTGGCAAGTCACTTAGATAGCCTCCCTTGAGTTTCTGATTGTTTTTTGAGATCCATCATTTGGGGCTTACTTGGTCTTGCAAGTTTAACGATTAAGTGGGAATGATATGACACTGATGTTTATGTAGAAGTTTCTGAAAATTATCTTGAATATTTATTTTTCTTAATTTATAGAAGCAGTATCACTGTCATTTAGCGGTTATTGTGTGTGTGTGCGCGCGTGTACCTGTGTTTGGTCAGGGAGGATGGCACTCTGTAATTTGTATAGAATCCCTCTTCTCTACTAGCCTAAACCAAAGGCTCTCTAAAATATTGATACCTGTATTTTCTACTTCAACTCTAAAACCCAGTGTTATCAGAAAATCAAAGAAGCAGGCTTTTCCTAACTCAGGACTCATTTCTGATGAAATCTTTAGTTTGCTATGGTCAAACATTCAAATGCCTACATCTGTCAGATACTGCAAATCAGTGAAAGGGGCCAGGGAGGAACTATTTTACGTTGAAAATCTCATATCTAAAGGGAGTGGCACTATTCGGCTACAGTGAAATAGTCATACAGGCCTGGTATTATTAGATATTGCAATTTTTGAAGAGAAAATATGGAATCTCAATTTTTATGAGACATTTCATGATTTTAAAAAATATTGGCAACTAGTTCAAAATTTTTAAAGCATTGTTTTAAAATAAATACCAAACAGATTATACCTGTGGGTCAGATTGAATCCACCTGAAACTGCTGTGTTACCTTTAGCTTATAGACTCCAGTGATGGAGGACACCATGGCGTCTTGCCAACTATTTGGATATCTGCATTATATCTGGTCTCATTGACATTTGGCCTGTTTCTCTTCAGTGAAGAGTTCCCATTTGCCCAACAAAAAAAACATGCATTCATTTATCACATTTTAATGTTTCCAAAGTCTCTTGGTATTGTTACAGAGCTACACTGGCAACCGATTCTGTCAGAAAACCTCTGTTAAAACCCAACCCTTGTATTGATTTTTGTAGTTTCAAGTTATATTTTTCTCCCCAAAACATTACTTTGTGATTTGAGATATAGTAATTGAGAAAAGGCCCCCTAATATGTGAGTCTTTTAAAAGACTCAAATAGAAGGTGATTCCTTCCTTTTTGAGGGATAAACCAAACCAAATCTTGCTTTATAGTCATTCATGCGTTTACAGCATTAATAAGTTTCCCAGTTAAACAATGAGATGCTGTTTACCTTACATTAAAGAGCATCTATCATTTATAGAGTTTACCTTTTTTCTTTTGTTTTATGTTTTGATTTTTCTTTCCTTTAAAAAATGTATCTGTTAATTTTTTATCTTCTATAGCTACCATAAATTAGCAGTTGGATTCTGTCTCCCATAGGCTTTAATTTTATTTTGTTAGATGGGTAGTACAAAAGTCTTGTAGGTGATCATCAGACACCAGAATGTATCAGTCACCAAGATCCTATTTGGACATGAATAAACCCTGAAGAAGAAAAAAGAGAGAAGACTAAGAAATGGTTTATAGATATATAGGGTGGTAGGTTAAGATGGATGGCTTTTTTTCTTGCTCTGCAAAGCAAAAACATAGATGATACTTTAATTTCTGGATTTTAAAAATAGTGATTTTTTTTTCTTTTCTAAAAACATAAATGTGTGTGTGTACTTGTGTGTGAAAATGTGCATTTTCATTGGTATTTTTCATTTTAGATTCTTACATCTTAAATTGAGCCTTAAATGGCTCAAACCCTTTCTTTGAACAAATTTATGTTCCAGACCATAGGTCAGCACATTCTTCTGTACTGTTAAGGGCCAGATAGCAAATATTTTTAGCTTTATGGACCATATGGACCACAGAGCTGTCACAAGTCCTCAGCTCTGTCATTGTAGCCCAAAAGCAGCCATAGAAATATGTAAATGAACGGGCATAGCTGTGTTCAAATAAAGCTTTATTTATAGACACTGAAATTTAAATTCCAAGATTTTTATATGCCACAAATTATTATTGTTATGATCATTATCATTTTCAATCATTTAAATTTGTAAAAAACATTCTTACCTCATGGGTCACACAAAAACAGGTGGTGGCCTGGATTTCCCTGTGGACTGTAGTTTGCCAACCATAGTCTACACTACAGAATGAATTACAGTCTTTCTCTGACTCTAGCCAAACGCTCTTTTCTGAGGATACAACATTCTAAGTATGAAATAAATAATTTATTCTTTGCAGTATTATGTGCTGAAATTGCCAATAGTGAATACCCCATATTTATTTTTTAACGGGCTGGTTTAAGAACATAAAGTTTTCATGTTGTCTTTTAATGAAAATCGGCTCATCGAAGACAGTCTGCTTCCTGACCATATTCCTTGTAGTATGTGAATTCAAAGTTTTAACATTGGGATATTTGGGAACATCTAACATCCACTAACATCTAGGGGGGAAAAAAAAGTGACATGCTTGTGACCTTGTATTATGCTATGTATGAAATATTTCTGTTTCACTAACAGTTAAATTATCATAGTTTAATTGTACCTAAATTAAACTTTAATATTGTTGCTCTCTCATGTAATATGTTTTCATTAAAATAAGAATTGTAAGTAAGAAATGGAAGAGAATTTTATTTTAAAGTGAAATATTTTAAGTGTAAAAGATAATTCCTCAACTTTCATATTATTGGAATGAACAGTTGATTTGATATAGCTTTTATTCATACTTTATTGATTTCTTCAGAGGCATTTGTAGCAGAATGGTTTTCCAACACTTTACTATAAAATTCCAGTATATTGATTTTACTTCTGGCCATTAAACTAGAAATAATGGAATTAAAATAGGGTATCTTTTTAGAAAATTGAAAACTACCCACAATTCTATTACTTATATTTAGAATCTTTCATTTAAAAAAATTTTAAACTTTTCATGCTTTAGCAAGGATTTAGTTACTACCTACTGTGTGCTAGGTCACACTTTGCATATACTAATACTCACTCTGAGTATTGGAGTTAGGTTAATTTTACTATGCCCATACTTTTAGTGAGGTTAGGATATAGTTTTCCATAAGTGATATAAAGTTTAAGAATTTTTATAAAAGTAAAATTCCATTTCAAGAAATATTAAAATGATATCTTCTATATAACAATTGTCTTATCTTGGTAGATGACTGTCCCATAGAGTTTTTATGGATCTAATTAGAGCAGTTCTTAATGAAAACAAACGACTTTTCCCTTTATTCCTGTAAACTTCATGTTTTTAGCACAAAGCTTAATTGTGTGCTCTTTCACAACAGGCTAGAGGAAATTGCTACTTGGTGGTAGGATAGAATTTTGTAAAGAACTCCGTTATTTCCGTTAAATAGTAATCTTCTTGTAATCTTCTTCACTTCTGAAACTATTCTAGTACCTCTTAAACCCATCTGAAATCTTTTTCCAACCCTCTCTCATAAACATTCCCAAATGAATCCATTAATATTTTAAAAAATGGTTTCGTGTGGGGAGTTTGGGGGGATGCCATCTCTGTTTTTCTTACGATATCATACGATTGATTTTGACTTATTAATCTATGAAACCAATACTCAGCATTATTTCTTCTTTAGAGCCTTTAGATAATAAATTTCTAGAAATTAATTTGTTTAAATATAATTCTGTTTTAATGTAATAATTTGGTTGTACTTCGGGGTTTTGTCATTAAATTTTACTTATAGCAATATGCTTAAACTCAAATATGTTGTTTTCTACCTCTTAGTTTGACTATTAATAGTGTCTTATTTTTATAGTGTTTAAAATTAGAAACGTACAAAATAAAACATGCATAGAATAGAGCAGCAACATTTTTGGCAAACATTTACACTGGAGACTTAGACATATATATCGAAGAATTCCTATAAACTCTTCTAAACACTTGTTGCTAAATTTCAGCATTATTCATGTGCCTTTATTAAATGGATTTTAATTTCCTTCTCTAGAAAGGGAGTTCTGGGAATTGTGTAACAAGTGTAATTTGATGAGACCAAAGCGCTCCCATCACTGCAGCCGCTGCGGCCACTGTGTTAGGAGAATGGATCATCACTGTCCATGGTAAGAAATAAGTAATTCGCTTTTTGGAAAAAAAGGTAATAAAAAATTTAAACAAAGGTTATATTAGAGTTACACAGTTTAAGAAAACCTTTTAATGAAGATCCCTTTATTTGATCATATGGTTTTATCAACTCCCAAAGTCATTTTTTTCCAGAGATCCTATATTTTCTCACAAGGAGATATTTGAGCAGAAAACTAAGAATTAACATGCACCCAAATATACAAAAGAACTAAGGTGGTTTTATTAAATGAGGCAATGTATGTAAAGCATTCAGTGTAGTATCTGACATAGAAAATACTTAAATATAAATATAGTAGCTGTTATTGTTTGTAACTGTAATAAACCGTATACATCTCATTGTTTGTCTTTCCCTTCCAATTTGTTTAATTAAAGAGTAACACATTTCAGATACCCTTATACCTCATTTCACGCACTTTCAGCCTTTTTCAGTGTTTTGAATTGGTAATAGGTATTAACATTACATGCTGGCTGGATGTGTAAAAAGTGGTTCAGCTGATTCTGCTGAACTGCCAACATTTTTCGTCAATAGGGGGCTCTCTTGTAATATTTAAAGAAAATGTTCAGTTGAGAAATAGAATTTTTGAAAACAAATGCTGTGAGAGTTCTTCATTGTATCTCATTTCAAAGCTGTCACAAAAATCTGTGAAAAAGATATTGTATTTAATTCTGCTTTCCTAGCATGGGATCTCTGTATAAATATTTAAACTGGTATGGTGTAGCACTTTATAAATATATCTATATACATATATATTTATGTTTGTACACACGTACATGCATATATGCAAAGTTAGCTACATAATCTTCTTAAATTTATAATTGTATTTATCTAAGTTTGACTCAGGGTAGAGTTTAGCTTTGCCTAGTAATGCTAATCAATTTAGAGTTTCCCTTATTTTTGATAACACAAGTTATTATTAGCAAGCTTTTAGTAAGAATTTGGTTTTCACTATAAAGTGATTGTTTAAATACAAGGTAATTTCCTGAGATTAAGAAAAAGTAAAAGCACTTTGTTACTATGTAAAAAAGTTGAAAATTCCATCAACAGGTTAGTTTAGTATATAACATACAGTTGGTGTTGAAAAAATGTGCCTTGACTTTAAACAGATTAATTCTCAAGTGATTTTACAAACCTCAGTCTTCTGTTTACAGTTGCAATAGTAGTAGATTTTTTAAAGCTATATAAAACATGTATTCAGGTAAGGGATAATCACACTTAAAAACTCAATTTTATATACTTTTTAGAGTAATATTTCTGATTAAAAATATAATAAATGTTCAGGATAGTTGGTTGGATATTGATACCTCCTTTTAAGTGAATGCAATAGCTTAAGCTTAAAAAATAATCAACTAGGAACTGTTTTGGTACTGTATAGGTTAGTGATTTTATTTATTTATTTATTTTCAAGGAATAAAGATTGACTTGGTGACAAAATAAAGTGCTGTTTAACCCAAATTCTAAGATTGGGGTGAGGTCTCTGTTCCTAGGCCTTGCGCCTCCGTAGTTTTAGTCACCTTCTCAGAACACTGGTGGGAAGAAGAGTGAAAGTACAAAGAGCTGGAGGATAGGAAGGGAGGGTAGACCAGGGGGCCTGAGTAGATTTAGGGATTTATGTGATTGAATTCCCTAATAGGGCAATGCTGAGATATTCAGAGAGTGAGGGAAATGTACAGTATAAACTAGAAGCAAGGAGAATTTTTGATTTTTTTCAGAAACTGCATTATCTTAACTGCTTAACAGCTTTAGATGTGGAGGTCAGTTCTCTGATGACCTCAAGGCTTACTCTATTTTTGGCTCTAATCACTCCTTCCAAGGACTTGCTACCAAAAGAACTCTTACATGTAGATTATCTTAGTGTTTCTTAAAGTTCTGTGCTTAAGAAGAATGCCATGATCATAGCAGTTATCTCTCAAATTTTGGGGGGACAGAAAGGATGGGACAAGTATAAGTCATCTTTCAAGCAACAGCCACTGAAGAGTATTTTTGAGTGCGTACAGAAGCACCCTTCTCTGGTAGCCCTGCTTGCAGATGACAAAACACAGGAAGTTTTCTTGTTTACGAAGCATGCACTCTTTAGTCTAAGAAATGCCTCTTCCAGGTTTTCTGTTCAGTTATAGATCTGATTTTAACAAATAGTTAGACAGCACACCTTTAAAACAACAATTTAAGTTAGGAATTTGACCCTATTTATTTATTTTTTCAAACAGTGGCAGTGTAATGCTATACTGAAATGAAAACAGTTGTGAAAGGTAATTTGTAGTTTTGAACTAGGGTTTTCTGCTGGAATTGTAAAATATTTTGAAAATTTAGGTACAATAAATAACCTTGGAACAATAAAATAGTCAGCTTGCATTAATCTTGAATATTTTGGGATTATAACATTAATCCTTTTTCCTAGTTGTGGTTCACTGTTGTATTGGTGGAAATGTAGCTCTAAGAATTTATAAATACTTTTGAATATGTGTTTATTTTCAGGAACCAAGGTTAGATTTTAAAAGTAAGAAAAATTGTGAATGCTTAGCAGTATATCAGAGTGGCAGGTTTAAGTTATTTTACTTCACATCATTCAAATCGGTCTGCACAGCTAGAATGCTGCAGTGGAAGAGCAGTATACAGAAGAAGGTTCTTGTTCTCTTGACCACTGTCTCTCCTAACTGTACATTCTCTGGCAATTGTCCTAACTCCTTTGTTCCTTTTTCGTATCAGTGAAGCAAGGAGGCTGCCATCTGTTCTTCCCTGCCTCACTGGGTTGTTGTTGAGTTGAAGGGGAATCATACACAGGACTTCTTTAAAAAGTACAATGTGCTTTACAAATGTGACGTGGCATATTTGTGTCATATCTTATGTACTCTTTGCTTTTAGGTTTGAGTGACTTTAGCTTATCTCCGTGAAGTAAAGCACATATGAAGTTTGTGCTTTATGTGAAGTTTGTGTGTGTTTGCGTTTACCTCTAGTTTTACCATCCTAAAATTAACATTAAAGTTTGAAATATTTTTTCTTTTTCCTTTTTTTCTTCAGGATTAACAATTGTGTTGGTGAAGATAATCATTGGCTTTTTCTGCAGTTGTGTTTCTACACTGAACTTCTTACTTGCTACGCACTGATGTTTTCTTTCTTCCACTATTATTACTTTCTTCCACTAAAAAAGCGTAACTTGGTAAGAAATGTTTATATCAACTAATGTTAGAGCAACTATATTATACAGTTATTAACATGTGGTGCTTTTAAGTGCAGAAAATTGAAAACAAAAACAACAAACATAAACCCTCAGATTGGTGCATTTTAAAATATATTGGAATTGAGAAAGTGGACCCTGTTCTGACATTGCCTTTTAACCACATCTATTTATGATTATTTATTAGTGTTCTTTAAAAAGTGACATATTAGATCTCTTAATAATCTATTGGTTTAAAAATATCTACAGTAATGAAAAACAAAGTGAAAAATGTTAGCTTCTTGTTTCTTCTCAGGAATAAAAATAGACTTGTTTAATTCTTAAAGGTTCTCAAAGGAACATTAAGTTCTTGAGAGAAAGGACAGGACAAACTTGCAGGATGCCTTAAAAAGTTATTACATACACCGTTTGAGGCATTGCTTTTCCCGTTTTGTAGAGGAACTACAATAGATGTTAACAAGATTTGCCCAGAATGATGGTGTTAGTGGTGGCAGTGGTAATAGCATCACCTAGGAGTGTTAAGGCTTGACTGTATATCAACACTATGCTATGGGCATGTGATTTTAATTCTCACGTTAGTGCTCACTACAGCCACATGAGGTGGGTATGATTTTTCCCCCATTTTATAGATGGAAACAGACTAATAGAGGTTAAATAAATAGTTACTGAAGATGCAAAGCTAGGAAGTGATTATTAAACTGGTTTTAGTTGTAGAGCTGGGATTTGAACCTGATTTTGTGTTTTCTGAATCATATCTTGTGTGCTTTGTGTGTAGAACTGGTATTTGAGCCTGATCCTATGTGTCATTTGGACTTAGATTGTGTTTTTAAAATGCCCTGTGTGTGTGTGTGTGTGTGTGTGTTTTGTGTGTGGAAGAGAGAGAGAGACAGAGAGAGTATGAGCGAGGGTGCGTGTGAGGAAACCGGTAGGGAAGACAGAGGGAAGAAGGAATAGATTCCCTGATGGAGAAGGGTGTTTTCTTTCCTGTTTATATCATTTTATACTGTTTAAATCTTTTTTATTAAAAATAACAAGTTCGGTGGTGGTACATACAATTACATTTTGTAATAAGAGAGCAACTGAGAGAAGGTCTTTAAGTTCTGCGTATTTAGATCTTTTTTATACACATGATCATTTTGTTTAATTAAAAGAAGATATTTACTGTTGTTGCTTAGTTGCATATATTAGTGGGGCCTTGTTATAATTCTCCTTATTAAATACAGAGTGAGCAATTAAAATTAAATACTAATAACTGAAAAAAATTCAAAAGGGAGAACTGTGAATACAGGTGTTTGACATCACACTGAGACTTTAGTGCATGCTAGTACTATGGTTTTAGAAACGTTTTATTTATAGATTAATTTCTTTTTTTATGCTTTCTCATATTTTAATTTTACTTTCTAATAAGACCAGGTACAAAAGAATGGTCACCCAAAACATCCAGATCAAAAGCTCTAATGCAATAGCAGCTAATATTTAAAGAGTCATTTAGGGTCAACAAGGTACTTTTTCTGCACATGTTATTTCTTTTAATTCCCACAACAGCTGTGTGAGGTGACCTAGTCATGAGTGTGACTTTAAAGCCAAACTCCTTGGGTTTGAATCTCAATTATAGATTAATTTCTGATATAATTGGTATTGTAGTTAAAATATGTAAAAGGTTATACATATTCTCCCAAAAGTAACCTGCTTCAAGTAGGTTGAGGCTAATAAGAAAAGCATTAAAATAAAAATTTACCAGTAAGATTAAGGTCAGAATGTTTTAAAAACTGAGAGAGAGGTAAAATTTAGTGGTATTAATGAAAAGCTACTAGAGCTTCTCTAGGAGGGAATGCATTGTAGTATAGTGAAGGGATTGGCAAACTATGGGCGTTGGGATAAGTTTGAACCTCTACCTGTTTTTGTTAATAAAGTTTTACTTGAAACACAGCTGCTCACATCTATTTACATATGTTTATGATTGCTTTTGTGCTACAACAGCAGAGTTGAATAGTTGTGAGAGAGGCATATGGCCTGAAAGCCTAAAATATTAAGTATCTGGCTCCTTTATTTTTTAAATTAATTAATTAATTAATTTTTGGCTGCGTTGGGTCTTCGTTGCTGCGTGCAGGCTTTCTCTAGTTGCAGCGAGCAGGGGCTACTCTTTGTTACGGTGCGCGGGCTTCTCATTGCGGAGGCTTCTCGTTGCGGAGCATGGGCTCTAGGCACGCAGGCTTCAGTAGTTGTGGCACACAGGCTCAGTTGCTCTGTGGCATGTGGGATCTTCCCGGCCCAGGGCTCAAACCCTTGTCCCCTGCATTGGCAGTTGGATTCTTAACCACTGTGCCACCAGGGAAGTCCAGATTAATTCTTGTATCATTATAAATTATACCTTTTTATCTGTAGTAATTATTCTTGCCTTACAGTGTTTTTCTTTGTTATTAATTTAGCTATATCAGCTTTGTTTTGGTTAGTATTTTCATGGTATATCTTTTTCTATCTTTTTACTTTCAACCTTTATCAGTTATGTCTTGTCAGTGTGCCTTGTAGACACCAAATATTTCTTTTTTTTAAGTTTAGTTTGATAATCTTTGTCTTCTAATTGGAATAGTCCATTTTTATTTACTGTGACTGATATTAATCCTATCATCTTTTATGTGTTTTCTACTTGACCCATCTGTTCTTTGTTTCCATTTTTCTCCTTTTCTTACCTGCTTGGAAATTTTCAATTAAAAAAGATTTCCAGTTTATCCCTTCTGATGGTGTTTCTCCTTTTACTCTTTTTAAAGTGGTTTTCCCAGAGATCAAAACATTCTTCCTTGGTTTTCTGAAGTTTAATATAAGTTGGTACTTTAAACATTGCTGCGATAATAAATGTAGTGGCCTTAGAACCCCTCCTATCATCATTTTTGGTGTTCTGGGTGCGTAAAATAGATGTTGAACTAAAACTCATGACAACAAGAAGTAATTATTGTCGTTTATATATTATGTGTTATAATACGTATGTTATATGAAGTCACTGTTTGTTTAGAGTTACCCCACACATTGATGCTTTTTCTAGTCCTTCATGTCTTCATAAGTTTCTAAGTTTCTTTCTGGGAGTATTTGTTTTCTGCCTCTTGGTGGAAGTGTACTGGAACAGATTCTCCCAGTTTTGGTACACCTGAAAATGTATTTATTTCTCTTTCATTTTTGAAGGATTTATTTGCTTGGCATAGAATTATATGTTTGGAGTTATTTTCAGGTTTTAAAAGATGTTATTTCCTTGTCTCCTGGTTTCCATCATTTCTGTTGTAAAGTCAGTTGTTAGTTTTATTGTTCCTCCATTGAAGTAATGTATCTTTTCTCTGACTGCTTTTATGATTTAGTTATTTATGTTATTTCAGCTTTGTTGAGGCATAATTATATAATTAACATATAAATTTATAAGATACTTAAATTGTGCATTATGATAATTTGATATATGTATACACTTTTTTTTAAAATTTTTTTTTTATTATTATTATTTATTTTATTTTATTTATTTATGGCTGTGTTGGGTCTTCGTTTCTGTGCGAGGGCTTTCTCTAGTTGTGGCAAGCGGGGGCCACTCTTCATCGCGGTGCGCGGGCCTCTCACTGTCGCAGCCTCTCTTGTTGGGAGCACAGGCTCCAGACGCACAGGCTCAGCAATTGTGGCTCATGGGCCCAGTTGCTCCGTGGCATGTGGGATCTTCCCAGACCAGGGCTCGAACCCGTGTCCCCTGCATTGGCAGGCAGATTCTCAACCACTGCACCACCAGGGAAGCCCCTATGTATACACTTTGAAAGGATTTCCCTATCTAGTTAATTAACACATCCAACACTTCACATATTAATCTTTTTTTTTTTTTATGAGAACATTTAAGTTCTTCTCTCTTAGCGAATTTCAGTTGTACAGTATGGTGAAGAAACAGTGGTCACCATATTTTACATTAGATCTTTACCTTATTCATCTTATAGCTAAAATTTGCACCCTTTTACCAACCTCTCCCTATTTCCCACAACCCCAGCCCCTGGCAACTACTTGTCTACTCTCAGTTTCTATGAGTTGAACTTTCTTTTTCTTAATTCCACAGATAAGTGATACCATTTGGCTTTTTTCACTTAGTATAAGGCCGTCAAGTTTCATCTATGTTATCACAGATAGCAGGATTTCCTCCTTTCTCATGGCTGAATAATATTCCACTGTGTATATATACAACATCTTTTTTATCCATTCATCTATTGATGCACACTTAAGTTGCTTCCATATCTTGGCTATTGTGAATAATGCTGCAGTGAACGTGGGAGTGCTGATATCTCTTTGATATCCTGTTTTCATTTCCTTCAGATATATACCTAGAAGTAAAATTGCTGGATCATATGGTAGTTCTTTTTTTAATTTTTTGAGGGCTCTCCATACTGCTTTCCATAGTGGCTGCACCAATTTATATTCCCACCAACAGTGCAGAAGGATTTCTTTTTCTCCACATCCTTGCCAACACTTACCTTTTATCTTTCTGATGATAGCCATTCTAATCTTAACAGGTGTGAGGTGATATCTCATTGTGGTCTTGATTTGCATTTCCCTGATGATTAGTGATGTTGAGTACCTTTTCACATACCCATTGGCCATCAATATATCTTCTTTGGAAAAATGTCTGTTGAGGTCCTCTGCCCATTTTTTAGTCAATTTTTTTTTTCTTTTTTTTTTTGCTGTTGAGTTGTATGGGTTCTTTATATATTTTGGATATTAACCCTGTATCAGGGATATGATTTGCAAATACTTTTTCCCATACATAGGTTGCCTTTTCATTTTGTTGGTGGTTTCCTATGCTTTACAAAGGTTTTTAGTTTGATATAGTCCCACTCGTTTATTTTGCTTTGGTGACTTTGCTTTTGGTGTCAAATCCAAAAAATCATTGCCAAGACCAATGTCAAGGAGCTTACCCAATATGCTTTCTTCCACGAGTTTTATGGGTTTAGGTTTTATGTTCAAACCTTTGATTCATTTTGAGTTGATTTTTGTGTATGGTGTAAGATAGGGGTCCAGTTTCATTCTTTTGCATGCGACTGTCCAGTTTTCCCAGGACCATTTATCGAAGGGACTGTCTTTTCCCCATTGACTCTTCTTGGCTCCTTTGTCATAAACTAATTGACCATATAAGAGTGGGTTTTTTTTCTGGGCTGTCTATTCTGTTCCATTGATCTAAGTGCCTTTTTATGTCAGTATCATACTATTTTGATGACTATAGCTTTGCAATATATTTTGAAATCAAGACATGAGATGCCTCCAGCTTGGTTCTTCTTTCGTAAGATTGCTTTGGTTATTTGAGATCTTCTGTGGGTCCATACAAATTTTAGGATTGTTTGTTCTATTTTTGTGAAAAAAATGCAGTCAAATTGTGATAGGGATTGCATTGAATCTGTAGATTGCTTGGGTAGTATGTCCATTTTAAGAATATTTAATTTTTCCAATCTATGAGTGTGGCAGGGCTTTCCGTTTATTGGTGTTGTCTTCAGTTTCTTTCATCAGTGTCTTCACTGTACAGATCTTTCACCTTGTTGGTTAAATTTATTCCTAGGTATTTTATTCTTTTTGATACAATTGTAAATGGGATTGTTTTCTTAATAACTTTCTGATAGTGTATGGAAATGCAACTGATATTTGTATATTAATTTTGTATCCTGCAACTTTATGAATTTGTTTATTAGTTCGAACAGTTTTTTGGTCGAGTCTTTAGGTTTTCTATATGTAACACCATGTTATCTGCAAATAAGGTCAGTTTTACTTCTTCCTTTCTAATTGGATGTCTTTTATTTCTTTTGCTTGCCTAATTGTTCTGATATCCAGTGTTGAATATTGGTGATAAGAGTGGGCATCTTTGTCTCATTCCTGATCTTAGAGGAAAAGCTGTCAGCTTTTCACTGAGTCTGATGTTTCTGTGGGTTTGTCATATATGGCCTTTATTATGTTGAAGTACGTTTCCTCCTACACCCAGTTTGTTGAGAGTTTTTATCGTGAATGGATGTTGACTTTTGTCAAGGGCTTTTCTATGTCTTTTGAGATGATCATATGATATTTATCGTTCAGTTTGTTGATGTGGTGTATCATACTGATTGATTTGCAGATTTTGAAGTATCTTTGCATCCCTGGAATTAAATCCCACTTGATCATGGTGTATGATCCTTTTAATGTATTGTTGAATTTGGTTTGCTAATGTTTTGTTGAGGATTTTCACATCTTTGTTCTTCAGAGATATGGTTTTCTTTTCTTTTAGTGTTGTTGTCTGGTTTTTGTATCAGGTTAATTCTGGCCTTGTACAGTATTTTGGAAGTGTTCCTTCCTCTTCAATTTTTTTTGAAAAGTTTGAGAAGGATTAGTGTTAATTCTTTAAATGTTTGGTTGAATTCATCCATGAAGCCATTTGGTCCTGGAATTTTCACTGTTGGGGGTTTTGATTACTGATTCAGTCTTCTTACTATTAATTGGTCTGTTCAGATATTCTGTTTCTTCATGATTCATTGTTGGTAGGTTGTTTGTTTCTAGGAATTTATCAATTTCTTCTAGGTTGTCCAATTTGTTGGTATATAATTTTTCATAGTAGTCTCTTATGATCCTTTGTATTTGTGTGGTATCAGTTGCAGTGTCTCCTCTTTCATTTCTGATTTTATTTATTTGAGTTCTCTTTTTTTTTTTTTTTTTAGTGAGCATAGCTAAAGGTTTGTGTATTTCGTTTATCATTTCAAAAAACCAGGTTTTAGTTTCCTTGATCTTTTCTATTGTCTTTTTAGTCTCTATTTCACTTACTTCTACTCTAATCTTTGTTTTTTCCTTCTTTCTACTTTTGGCTTATTTTGTTCCTCCTTTTCTAGACCCTTGAGATATAAAGTTAGTTTGAGATCTTTCTTTTTTCTTAATGTAGGCATTTATAGCTATGAACTTCCCTCAGAACTGTCTTTGCTGCATCTCGTAAATTTTGGTGTGTTGTATTTCCATTTTAATTTGCCTCAATATTTTTTAGTATCTGTTTTGATTTCTTCTTTGGCCCATTGGTTGTTCAGTAGTATGCTGTTTAATCTCAACATATTTTTGAATTTTCTAGTTTTCTTCTTATAATTGATTTCCAGTTTCATACCATTGGGGTTGGAAAAGATGTTTGATATGATTTCAGTCTTCTTAAAATTAAGGTTTGTTTTGCCACCTAATATATGATTTACCCTGGAGACTGTTTCCTGTGCACTTGAGAAGAATGTGTATTCTACTGTTGTTGGATGGAATGTTCTTTAAATGTCTGTTAAGTCCATCTGGTCTAACATGTAGTTTAAGTCTGATGTTTCCATATTGATTTTCTGTCTAGATGATCTATCCATTGTTGAAACTGAGGTACTAAAGTCCCCTACTATTATTATAATGCTGTCTAGTTCTCCCTCAGGTCTGTTAATATTTGCCTTATGTATTTAGGTGCTCCTCTGTTGCATGCATCATATTTACAAATGTTATATCCTCTTGTTGGAGTGACTCTCAATATTGTTTTATATTGACCTTCTTTGTCTCTTCTTATAGTCTTTGGCTTAAAGTCTATTTCATCTGATATAAATATAAATAAATATAGCTACCTCTGCTTTCTTTTGGTTTTCATTTGCGTGGAATATCTTTTTCCATCACTTCACTTTCAGTCTGTGTGTCCCTAAAGCTGAAGTGAATCTCTTATAGGCCCTAGATAATTGGATCTTGTTTTTTTTTTACCCATTCAGCCATTCTTTGTCTTTTGATTGTAGAATTTAGTCCTTTTATATTTAAAGTAATTATTGATAGGTATGGACTTACTTTTGCCATTTTAAAAATTGTTTTCTGGCTGTTCTGTAATTCCTTTGTTCCTTTCTTTTTCTCTTGCTTTCTTCCTTTGTTTTTTGGTGATTTTCTTTAGTGCTGTGCCTGATCTATCAATATAAGATTCACTCAGCTAGTTTCTGGATTTCATTCAAAGGTAATTGCTTCACGCTTAGTAGTAGATTCATTGTGTCTGTTGGAAGAGTTGAGTTCAGGAGCCTTCTCTGTTGCCATCTTGGGCCAGAACTCCTGTGATTTCATTTTGTTTTTGTATTTAGCAGTTATTCTATGATGTGCTTCATTGTTGTTTTCTTTGCATTCTTCCTGTTTGAGAGTTTATGTAACTTCTTAAATCTGTGGCTTGATGACATTTTTAAGTTATGGACATTTCTTGGCCTGTGTCACTTCAGCTGCTACTTCTGCCCAACTTTATCTCCTGCATTTCTGGGATTCTGATTATATGCACATGAGATCTCACTGCACTGCATAACTTTTGCAGTCTTTCCTGCATTTTTCCTTTTTTCCCTCTGTGCTTCAGACTGGGTATTTCCTACTGACCCCTCTTCTGGTTTACTGCTCAGCTCTGTTTAATCTACTGTCAAACCCTTCTGTTGAGTTTATTAATTCAGTTATTATATTTTTCACAGTTATAATTTCCATGTGATATTTTTTTCATAGATCACGTCTCTGGTGAAATTCTTCATTTGTCATCTAAAGTTTTGAACATTTTAATGAAAGTTATTTTAATGTTTGTGTCTGATAACTTCAGTGTTGAGATCTACTTGTGGGTCTGTTTCCGTTGACTTTTTTTTTCTTCTCTCTTGTAGTTTCCAGATAGTTTGTCCTTTCTTCTGATATATCTAATAAATTTTGTTAGATACTGGGCATTTTATATGACAAATTGTAAAGAGCTGGTTGATACTTTCTTTTTCAAGATATGATTTACTTCTTTTGTGGACTGTCAATAAGAGAAGACTCATCTTGATCCAGTCAAGGATTTGTATAATAAATATTTCTAAGGCTAGTAACAGAATATTGGTCTTAATACAGCAGTTCTTTTGAAGATGACATTTACTGTGTTTATTGAGACTTTGTAAGGATTTATGATTTGGGGCTTTGTCTTCATAAAGAACTAGTTTCAGTTTGCCCTTTCTCTTATGTCATAGCCCTTCAGGAGTTTCTCAGCTGTAATCTTCAGTGTTAACAGTGGATTGTGCCTTCTCCTTGTTGTTTCCCCAGTTCTGTGGGATTGCAGAAAACTCTGAGCCTCCACTTCTACTTGACCTTTCATATGTAATGTTGATGAGTTGGCAAGTACCTTTAAGTAAAAAGCACTGAGGAATGTAGGACTCACCTTAGTGCATTTCTACTCTTTCTGGGATCTTTGTCCTTTAAGTCCTGGCTAGTTTGGCTACTTCGCAGTGCCTTCAGTCAGCTGTTTATTTACCAATTAATTGGATTTTATCTGGCTTTTAGTAATGTTCTTATTGGTAGGGTTAGTCTCATATAATCTCTTCCTGCATAGGTATCATTGGCAGTAACATTTTGTTTAAAAATTTCTTCCCAAGTGATTTTAATCATTGCTTCCTAACTACACAACTCCAGGAGACCACACTCATGTCATAATCTATGTAAACAATATCCTGTGGAGTTGTGCAGAACCATACGACTATAGCCATAAGGTTTGAGAACTATTGTGCTGTAGAAAATGAGACTGGTGATGGACTTGATAGTATTAACCAGATGGGGAGATGAAGGAAGTCATTGCTGGACAAAAGAATAACAAAAAGCTTGAGGCAGTTAATTGGAAATTGGTTTTAAGGTCACATTTTTTCTAAGATACTAAAAAACTCTATAGCAAATATTTTTAAAGCTAAATAATAGAAAATTGCCCTTACTTATAACAGGTTTTGTTTGTTTGTTTGTTTGTTTGGGGTTTTTTTGGTGATGACATTTATTACATTTTTTTATAAAGGTAGAAAATTGCCAGTAATTTCAGTACAAAAGTCACTATTGGCATTTAAAAAAAAATAGTGTTTTGTAGTGGAATATTCTTCAAACATTCCTGCCCCATCAGTTTTTTTCTAAGTCCTTGCCTGTCTCTCTTTCATTTTTCTCTAAAACAAACAAAGTATATCCAGGTCTTCATTTTGTGTGTAAAGTTCTTCATAAACTTTGTTATTCTTTCCATTATATGGGATATGGTATAAAGATCCCCAGACATCCCTAATTATCTTTGGAGATTGTGTTATTGATTACTGTGCTTCTTTCTTATGGATAAAAAGTACAATGAAAGTATGCCATGGACTTTGACCCTATATTCTGTCAGCCAGAGGAAGTGAAAGCTTTAGTCTGCATTTTTCTTTATATCCTTTCAGGTAGATAGATGGCAGCATAGTATCTTTCGTTAAGTTCTAAAACTGAGTGCTTATCTCTGGGTGGGAAAAGAAAGTGTTAAAAACTCTTACTTAGGTTTTTGTTTCTTTTCTTTTTTCTTTTCTTTTCTTTTCTTTTTTAACATGAAAGTGTTTATTCATTGGACTGACTTTTAAACTTTGTGGTGATGTCACTTAACCTGTATTTAGTAGAAAACTGGTACATTAATGATTAAGCATATGGGAAAGAAAGAGTTGAGAGAAAGCAGGCTGTTCACAAACTCTGGAAAATAAAGGGTTTGGGACCTGATTTTCTTCCATTTCTCTGTTCTCGTGGCTTTCTCTTTTCAGGGGAGTGCTTTCTCCGCTGGATTGTTTTAATTGCTTTGCAATAACCCCTTTGTTTTTTAGAGTAACTTAGTGCTTTTTAGATTTCTTCTTAATCATTACTTTTAAAATATCCACTTATCATGGACTTTCAAGGATTTATGTGTTTTTACTATGTGAAGTTTTGAGGAAATACTTTAATATATCCTTTAGTTAGAGAAGGAGTTAATAAGAGGTAAGGAAGATAAGGAATTTATTCATCATGAATCAGTGCCCCAAAAAAAGGATTTATTTTTATGCTGTAAGTATTGATTTATATCCTGTCTTATAAAGAAGGCCTACAAACCTAAGAAGAATTAGTATTACCATCTTCTTTGTAAATAGCAACTAAAAAAAAATCTCTAAATTCTCAGTTAATATTAAGACAAAAATTCATATTTAGAAAATTGCAGAAATGTAAGTAATAGGTGTCTTTCCAAATAAATGGGGATAAATAAAGCATTTTTAGTTAAAATCACAGAATCCAAAATTAGTAAAAATTATAAGCTTGGAGATATTTGGAGAAGTTTTTCAAATGTTAGATGTCAAATTAGTTTGACCGTCATTTGTATTTATCATGCTGCTATAATGTTAACTTTTACTTAAAATCCTCTTGAAACTAATGTCTTCCTTTAAGTAGTTATTGGGATTGAAAATCATTTTAAAGATTTCAAAACCTGTAGAGTGGGGAGTGATGTGGCATTTTAAATGAGTAAAATGGATAGATATTAAATAAAATAAATTTTCTTTGGCCAAAGTCTATATTTGACTATTTTTCACATAGTTATTTTAAATGTTTATAAGCAAATGCCTGGCCATTTGGCATATTATTAAATTACAAAAATGTACTTCGTCTTATTGTATGCTAGTTGTTTACCAAAACCATTATTAGAAAATTATAGCATTTTATTGGGTTGGCCAAAAGTTCGCTCCGGTTTTTCTGTAACATCTTACGGAAAAAACCCGAAAGAACTTTTTGGCCAGCCCAATGATTAAATATGAAGGAAGGTATCATTATAATTAGGGAGTATACTTTCTAAAGATGATTATTTATTGATCCATGAATATTTCATTAGTCATATGTTTCAGGATTTTTATATTATTCTCCATTTGTAAGAATTGGATTAGTGGAAAATGTCAACTTATTTAAAATATCCTTGAGAGGATAAGTAGTATGGTTCCCATTGTACAGAGAAGGTACTGAGATTCAGAGAGGTCCAGTAACTTGTTTAAGCAGAGAATTATCCCACTTGGCAGAGGTATGATTTGGGCCCATTTCTGTCTGTTCCTAAGTCAATGTTCTTTCTATAGTATCAAGCTGCTATTTCACTTTTTTACACTTTTCCCTGCGGATATTTTTTAGCAGTTTAAAAAATACTCAAGCATCACAAAATTTCTTCTTCAGGGAAAGCTTATTGAATCTCCTGATGGGTAAATTCATACTTTCCTGTTTTCATTTTTCATTGAGGCATTACATTTTTAGTAGTTAATCTGATCTAATCTAAAGACTGTCAAAATACATCTTATAAAGGCATTATAGTAGGTTAAAAATATTTTTTAAATTATGTACCTGCTGATAATCACATATTGTAGGCAATACTATCTCTACTTTCTTTCTATGTGAGAAAACAAGTTGTTTTCTTTCTTAAATAATTGGTAGCTATTAGTGTAGAGCTTATGCAACTAATCATTTGTGGCATAGTTCTAAAGTTATATGTTTTAAATTGTTTTTAGATGAAGTAGATTCAGATAATTTCCAGCTGATTCTATTGTATCTATTTTTATGTGAAGGGCAAAAACTAATATAGTAACTGCATTTAAGATTATGGGGAGAGTGATAGAAGTGGGGAAGGAAGGGTGAGAATTTGAATAAAGGACATGCTGCCAATATTCAGAAGAGGAAAATAAATAATGTTTAGCAGTCCAGCCAACAGCTTCAGCTAGGAAGATACATTATTATTATTCCGATTAGCTCCTATCTAATAGTGTTGCTAGGGATTTGATGTCGGATAGAACTATGCCACAGAGTTATTTGCATAGCTTTTTGGCTAACAAAGAATAGAAGTAGCCAGAGGACTTGGTTGCAGGTAGCTCTGACTATTAGTAAAACTCTTTACAGTTTAGTTTAATCTTTTTATATAATCAATCTCAAAGTATCCTGAGCACTTCTGTTATTTATTGCTATTTTAAAAAAATGATTTAGGCTTTACTCAATATTTATATAGAGTCATTTATTGTGGGCACTTTAGAATGAATAAAATTGCTGAAATATGTATTTAGTTTATTTTTGGCAAGAATAGCCAAGAATAGTGTGGAATTAAGATAAATATGAAATGAAAATTATTTCATGAGCAAGTATAAGGGTAATTTGGTGTTTTTGCCTCTGTATCCTGAAATGTTAGTGGAGGTAGTAGCATCTCTGGGTAAATTTTTCTTTCCTTTTTCTTTTTCTTTTCTTTTCTTTTTTTTTTTTTTTGCTTGGAAGGTATGATGTCAGATATATAATTAGTTTACGTTTGTAAAAAAAAAAAAAGTTATAAGACTACCCTATTATTCTAACAACTGTCAATTCTATATGTCATATATCCCTGTGCTTTTACTGACAGATGGAACAAAGAAACCTTATGCTAAATCTTGACCTTGCCTTGCAGTACCAGGTCTACTGAATATATGTCCTCATTAAATTTTATATAGCTAATTATTTATGAATATTATAGCACTTAGCATAAAAATTTAGCAGTTTTATTTCTCTGTGAGAATGTTTCAGTCACTTTGAGTTTAAATGGTTAAACGCTGGCAGCAGTTTTATTGTCTCACTCATCTTTTACTTTTATCAAATGCTATAGCACTGTATTAAATGGTAAATGTAGCAAGAAAATATGGTATCTTGTTTTCTTATTGAATAGCTATAACTTTTCTAGAGTTTTTACTGCTAAAAGATGGGAAGGCAGACAAAACGATTTTTCTGAAATATTTTACCCTCAGCCATGAACCTAGCAGTCAGGTGCCAGTGAAATTTGCTCCCTAAAAAAGCTGCATTTATGTCTGTATCAAAATTGAATGTGTAATTCTGGTCACTCAGTGATAGCCGTGAGTCAAGTATGAATAGTGATTTTTTTCATTTAGATATTAGTTTCCATTAGGATTTAACAAGACTGAAAAAAAGTACATTTTACCTGGGGGCTGGAGGTGAGAAGGATATACAGAATAATCGTGTAACTTCTTTGCCTATCGTTTTGAATGTAATGATAAAACTTAAGCTGAGGCCCATTCCCAAAAGTGCTGATAACCATACAGATATGGTAGGATTTTACTTTATGCAAGAGGAACTGCCACATGAACCTAACCTTAGCATGTGAAGTTGGTTATTTAGCCATTTTGAAAATTCAAATCTGTATACTTCAGATATCTTAGTTGTGATCTAAGCTATTTTCATTTTTGAAAAACAGAGAAAACAAATCCCTTCCAGTAGTACAGTGGGGGAAGGAGGGAGTCTCCGACCCCCCTTCCCCCCCACCTCCACCCCGGAGACATTGGTAATGATATCTGGAGACTTTTTTGGCTGTCACAACTGGGAGAGTGCTACGGGCATTTAGTAGGTAGAGGCCAGGGATGTTGCTAAATATCCTACAATCATCGTACCACTTCCTACAACAAAGGCTGATCTGGCCCAAAGTATAGTCATGCTGAGGTTGAGAAACCCCTTCAGTAGGAGGAAGATAACAAATACCTCACATGTTAATTTTCAGGCTAGTCTCATAAAAACACAAAATGACTTATAAATAATAGTTTATAAATAAAATTGCTTCCTACTGATTAATATAAGACTGTTATTTTATATGTAAAATTTTATTTGTAAAACAGTTGTTTATTTTCAAAAATTATGAAGAACACTCAGTAAATCATTTAACAAATGTTTATTGAGTGCCTGCGATGTGCATGGTAGCCATCGTAGGCTCTGAGGATGCAGCAGTGAACAAAGCAAAGTTCCTGAATTAAAGAGCTTACATTCTAATTGGGGGAGACAGGCAATAAACAAATACATGGTATACAAGATTAGTATTATGAAGTGTAATAAAGGTGAGTAAGGGATAGAAAGTAATGATTGATGATATAGTCAAGGAAGGCCTTTCTCATAGTGACACTTGAGCAGAGACCTGGAACTCAAGCATGTCACTGATACTGGGAGGAAGAGCATTTCAGTGAGAGGAAAGAACCAATGCCAAGACTGTGAGGTGGGAGCATGCTTGACATTTTTAAGGCAGAGTAAGGAGGCCAGTGTATCTTGAGTGGAGTGAGTTAGGGAGAGAGTTGTAGGAGATGAATTGAGAGCAGTGAGGACTGGGATTGGAGGTGAGACTTTGTTTTGTCAGAATGTTTAGTGGTTGGGACTTTGGAAGCTTTTGAAGTTTTTTTAGCAAAATTACACAAACTCATTTACATTAGAGAAAGAAACCTGATTGCTAGGAAGAATAAATTTAGGGACAATCATGGCAGCAAGAAGACCGGTTACTAGACTGTTAACATATAGTCCAAACAAGATGATGTGGGGAGTAGTGGAAGTGTTGAGAAGTGGTGCGTTATAGTTTAAGAGCTGACAGGACTTAGTGTTGATTTGGATGTGGGGTATGAGATAGAAAGTGACAAGTAGAGGATGATTGCAAGGTTTTATGGAAGAATAGAGATGTCATTTACTGAGATGGAGAAGCTTGGAGGAAGAGTAAGTTTTAGGAATAAGTTAAAAGATTTTGGTTCTATTGAGGTGCCTATTTGATATCCAAGAAGAGATGTTGTTAAGTAGACAGATATGGGGATCTGGATTTCAGTAGAGTGGTCTGAGCTAGATATATAAATTTGGGACCTTTAGGTGTAAAGATGGTATTTAAAGCCACGGGACCTGATAGGAGATTTTCTAGGGAGTAAGTATAGCTAGGTAAGAAAGGAGGTCTTAAGACTAAGCCTGGAATACTCTTAAATTTTAGAAGACAGAAAGATGAGGAGGAAACAGAAAGGGGACTAAGCAAGAGTACCCAGTGAAACCAGGGAGCACTGGTGAAAGAGAGCATCAAGAAAGTTGACGGTATATATTGAAGGAGAAATTATAACAATGTAGTGTGGACTGTAAACAAGTAGGAAGTCAAGTGAAGGTATTGGAGGAAGGCATTGATGGACAGTGAAATGGTGGTTGGGTCAACAGATCGGAGGTTCATTGAGATTGAGAATGTGTTAACATTGATGGTCTACAGGGAGTTAGATTGAAAGATACAAGGTGGTATTCAGAGGGTGATGTGTTTGAATTTGAAATCATGTTATGAGCACAGTGATGGGAAATATTAAGGTAGAGGATATAATCATAGAATTTGGATTGAGATTGGAATAAGATTATTAGAAGAAATGAGTTCAAGGAATTCACGGACCAAGTATTGGAAGAATTATTTGCTAGATCAGAAATAGCCAAATCTGACCCCTGGTTTATTTTCATTTAGCTTGCATCAGGAGGTGATGACCCCACTGCTCCCTAGTTGTGTAACATTTTGAAATTTTAAATGATGTAATTACCAGATAGGAATATAGGAATATTATTTCATGTAAGTGTCCTTTTCCTCCTCTCTTGGTTTGTGTGACATGTGTCTTTGTACATGTTGCCTATGTGTTTCTTTTTCTGTGTTTCTCTCTGCTATTTCATGTGTGTAATAGTCTTTGTAGGTAGTACTCTGACTCTTCATGTGTTGGGGGAGACTGCTTTTTTGGCTAGCTTTCTTCCTCATTTTCATTTATTCATTCAGTAAACATTTATTGAGCATCTACTGTGAGCTGGAGCTAGTTCTAGGCTCCAGGGACTCATCATTGAACAAAACAGTCAAAAGTTCCCATCTTCAAGAAACTTACTGTTGTGAGAAACAGATAGTAAATACATACATAATACATACATACATAATTACATAAATAAGTAAATATCAGATGGAGGCAAGTACTCTAGAAAAAATAAACTAGACCAAGGCAGTAGGGAATGCTGAGATTTTCTGTAGTTTGGTCAAGGCAAAATAAGCAAATGGGCCCTGGTAAAAATAAACAAATAGGTCTCTGATAAGGTGATGTTTAAACAGAGACCTACAGAAAATGAGGGAGTAAACCTGTGGATATCTGGGGAAAGATTTTGCTGGGAAGAATAAGTGTAACGTCACTGATGTGGGGTTGGCTTCATATGTTTGAGAAATAGCAAAGAGCTCAATGTGCTGGGATCAGAGTGGTCCAGGAAGAAAGTGGTAGATGAGCTCAGAAGGCCAGTCCGACTTCTCCTCTCTCTTTCTTCCCTCTGTCTCTTGTATCCTTTTCTATAACTTATTTGACATTTTTTGTCTGTCCTTTCACAGGCCATATGTAACTAAACTTTTTCATTTTGCTATATATATTTTAAAAGAGTTCTGTTTCTATTCTAAAATTAAGAAAGTATTTTTGTATTTTATATTTCATGATCACTACTTTCTTTTTACTGCAGTTTCATTTTTTGTACCTTTTGTATTATAAAATATAATACACATATATAGGTGTGCACAAAAAAACATACAGCTCAGTGAATTGTGGCAAAGCCTCTTTGAGCAATATTTATAAGATTTATTCTTTTGTTACATTAGATACAGTTTATTTTCATTGCTATGAACATTGCTACAAATATTCATACTATTTCATTTTTTAATAAATTTATTTATTTATTTTTGGCCGCGTTGGATCTTCATTGCTGCGCGCGGGCTTTCTCTGGTTGCTGCGAGCAGGGGCTACTTGTCCTTGCGGTGTGCGGGCTTCTCATTGCGGTGGCTTCTCTTGTTGCGGAGCATGGGCTCTAGGCACGCAGGCTTCAGTAGTTGTGACACACAGGCTCAGTTGCTCTGTGGCATGTGGGATCTTCCCGGACCAGGGATCGAACCCGTGTTCCATGCATTGGCAGGCGGATTCTTAACCACTGTGCCACCAGGGAAGTCCATAGTATTTCATTTAATGTAAAATAGTTTATATATCCATTCTATTGATGGACATTTACATTGTTTCCAGTTTGGGGCTGTTAACAAATAATGCTGCCAGAAGCAACCTTGTTCATGTCTCTTGCTGTACAGGTGCGTGTGTTTCACTTGGATGTACAGCTAGAAGTGGCAGTATTCAAAGGTTATGTGTACGTTCCTTTAGATACTGTTAAAGTTTTCCAAAGTGGTGGTACCAATTCAAAACCCCACTAGTAAAGTATGTAAGTTCAGGTTACTTCATAGTGTTGTTAATATTTTTTCAGGTTTTCCTTTTTTTTTTTAATGGCATAATATTAAAAGTATCTCCTTTATTTTTCAATTGAAGTATAGTTGCTGTACAATATTACATAAGTTATAGGTGAACAGTATAATGATTCACAATTTTTAAAGGCTATACTCCATGTATAGTTATTATAAGATACTGGCTATATTCCCTGTGTTGTACAATACATCCTTGTAGCTTATTTTATACCTAATGGTTTGTACATCTTTTCCCCCTACCCTTATATTGCCCCTTCCCTCTCCCCACTGTAACCACTAGTTTGTTCTCTATATCTGTGAGTCTGCTGCTTTTTTGTTATATTCACTAGTTCGTTGTATTTTTTTAGATTCCACATATAAGTGATATCATACAGTGTTTGTCTTTCTCTGTCTGACTGATTTCACTTAGCATAATGCCCTCCAGTCATCTTAAAGTTTGTCATTTTAGTGGGGATGAGCAGTACTTCCTTGTATTTTAATTTGCATTTTTCTAACAACGAATGGTATTGAGCCCCTTTTCATATGTTTATCGACCATATGTATAGCCTGTTTGGTGCAGTATGTCTGTTTATTTTGCATGTTTGGTAGGGGGGTTATTTGACTTTTTTTTTTTTCCTGGTAATTGTAGGATGTTTTAGATTTGAGTCCTTTTATGATTATGTATGTTGTAAATATCTTCTCTGTAGCTAAATTTTTTACTCTCTTAATGCTATTTTTTGATGAACAGAAGTTTTAATTTTACTCCAACTTACCAGTCTTTTCCTTTTTAGTTAGTGCTTTTGGGGTTCAATTTAAGAAGTATTTTTCTATCCTCAAATCATCAATATAATTCTCCTATATTGTCTTCCAAGTATTATATTTTTTATATTTCCACCCAGAATTGATTTTTATAATGCTTATGAGGTAGGAGTTAGGATTTCATTTTTTTCACAGATGGATATCCAATTGATTTAGCACCATTTATTGAAAAGATAATTTCACTCTGCTCTGCAATACCATCTTTGTCATAAACCAAGAGCCATATATGCGTGTATCTGTTTCTGCTTTTTTTCCTAGTCCATTAGTCTATCTTTGTGGTTGCACCACACTGTTACAACTGTAGTTTTATAATAAATCTTGCTATCCAGTATAAGAGTGTTTTTTTGCCTTTTTTTTTTTTCATTATTATTGCTCCCATCAGGAGCCTTTTTAGACACTTTCTCTTCTTTTCTCTATGAAGTTAAATACTAAGGAATAAGATTTTGTCAGGTAGGATTGATTTGTGGACAGCCACAAATCACTGTAATAGCTAAGTTTTTTTTTCCTCCAAGAACCAATCTTCTCCCTCCTGAGGGCGATACTACCCCTACTGAGAATGCATGCAGTAGAGGAGATCCTCCTCCTTGTTCTTTTTGTGTAGGAGTGGTATGCCATCCTTTGCTTTTGTCTTTTCCAGTGAACTTTAGAAACAGCTTACTCAGCAATTTACAAATCAAAACAAAGTAAAAAACTCCTACCAGTATATAACAGTATATACTCTACTGGTGGGGGAATTTTATTGGGATTGTATTAATTCTATACATCAGTTTGGTTAGTTGACATCTGTACCTTACTGAGTTTCCTGATCGTAAGCATAGTATAGCAGCAAGAAGAAGTTGGAAACATGGGTAGTCCTATGATCATGAGTGAGTAGTTAAAACTTTTCCTGAATAGAATATTCACACATTTACCAGTGAGTCCTAGCTCTATCATATATGAAAGGAAACAATAATTCCAGTTTTATGCATACTCTTCAAAACACTAGAAAAAGAGGAAACTCCCCAACTCATTTTATGTGTATAGCATATGTTGGATATATAACCTATTAAGGACAATAAGAGAATGAAAGGAAATTAGTCTGATTATGAACATAGATAAACAACCCCTAAACAAAATTTTAGCAAACTGAATCTGGTCATATATAACCAGCTTGATCAAGTTGAGTTTATCTTAGGAATGAAAGGTTGTTTTTACACTAGAAAATCAGTCAGTATACGTTATCAATTAACAGATTAGGGGAAAAAAACCCAGATGTATGGAGACTGTATGTATTAGTGTGTGAAGACAAAGATAAAATTCAGCCTCCATTCATGTTATAAACTCTTAGCAAACTAGAACTAGAGAACTTTTTTAGTGAGATAAAAGGTTCCAAAACAACCAACCACCCAAAAACTACACACAGAACCCAACACAGTAGCTGTAGCATGCTTAATGATGAAATGTTGACCTTTTTCCCTCCAAGTTGAGGGACAAGATGTTGATGCCTGCTGTGCCCCCATTGCCATTGTTATTAAACATAGTGCTAGGAATTCTGGTCCATGCGGCGAGGCAAGAGGAAGAAAGAGACGGTATCACTGCTGAAATGAAGAAAACCATCATTACTCTTAGATGGTATGATCATGTAAATAACTTATCTGTAGATTCTTTGGAATTTTTAAGAAAGTTTAAGAAGTGTGACTATAAAACAATATTTTTTAAAAATCAGTTTTATTTATGCTAGCAAACAATGCTTTAGACAATGAAATTAACAGCAGAACCATTTATAATAGAATCAAGAAACAGGAATTAAATCTGACTTTAAAAAGCACAAGACCTCTAGGGGAAAATTGTGACTCTTAGTGGAGAGAATATATCATATGTGTGTGTATGTCTGAGTGTGTTGTAACTTGAAATCTAATTTAAAAATTTTTATGGGAATACAAATTACAGTTGACCTTTGAACAATACACATTTGAACTGCGCAGGTCCACTTACATGAGGATATTTTCAGTAGTAAATACTCCAGTAATACACGATTGATGGTTGGTTGAATCCGCTGATGCTGAGGAACCGTGGATACTGAGGGCCTACTATAAGATATATGCAGATTAACCCCCGCCTTGTTCAAGGGTCAACTGTATCTAGAATAACCAATACATTCCCTTTTTTACGTTGAAATATAGTTGATTTACAATATTATGTTATTTTCAGGTATAAAACATAGTGATTCAATATTTTATAGATTATACTCCATTTAAATTTATTATAAAACAAAGGCTGTATTTCCCTGTGCCATACAATATATCTTTGTTGCTTATCTATTTTATACTTAGTAGTTTGTGTCTCTTAATCCCATACCAAGATATTCTTGAAAAAGAACAAGTTGGGATGAGTTGGCCTAGTAGGTATGGAGAGTTATTACAAAGCCATAGTAACTAAGATGTGCTCACTAGTATGGGGATAAACAAATCAACCAAGAGAACAGGATAGAGAGCCCACATCAGACTCAGGCATGTATGGACACTTGACCTCTGATCCCTGAGGAAAGGACAGCTTTTTAAATAAACCATCCCGGGACAATTGAGTATTCATATAGTAAAAGTAAATTCAGAACCCTATATTTCACAGTGCACAAACATCAATTCCAGGTGGTTTAGTGACCTAAATGTGAAAGGCAAAACTCTAAAGCTTTTAAAGTCTTTAGAAGGTAATATAGGAGAATGTCATCATTACGTCAGGGTTGGGAAAGATTTCTTAAACAGGAAATAAAAACCAATAAAAGAAAAGATTGTTAAATTGGACTACATTAAAATTAAGAACTTGGGATTATCCAAAGATGCCATAAAGAGAATGAAAAAGTAGACTCAGAGTAGGAAAAGATATTTGTAATATGCAACTGAAATGTAGTATCAAAAATGTCTGAAGAACGAATCAGTAACCTTTCTCTTTAAGGTAGGGATGTGGGAGAGGATGTGATGGGGAAGAAATGCACTGAGGAAAGCGTCTGCATGTTTTCAAATGTTTGCATTCTTTTCTCTAAACTGAACTTATGTTTTATGCATTTATCTATATATAAGCACATTTCTTAACCAAAAAATGGAAAGGAATGAAAACGATAAAGAAATACAGTTACTGTATTAGTTTTCTAGGGCGACATAAAATACCACAGACTGGGGGCATAAACAACAGAAACTCATTTTCTCACAGTTCTGGAGGCTGGAAGTCTAAGATCAGGATGTCAGCAGGTTTGGTTTCTCTGGAGGCTTCTCTCCTGGCTTGCAGATGGCACCTTGTTGCTGTGTCTTCGCATGTGCTTGAGCGTCCATGGTGTCGCTTTGTGTTTCTGAGTTTCCTCTTCTTATAAGGATACCAGTCAGATTGGATTAATGTCCACCCTAAGGGCCCCATTTTTCTTGATCTCCTCTTTAATGGCCCTCTCTCCAAATACTCTCACATTCTGAAGTGCTGGGGTGAGGGTGGGGTTAGGGCTTCCACATACGAATTTCTGGAGAGACACAATTCAGCCATAATAACACTGATTATGTCATAAAGATTTGAATAGCAAATGGATGCTTTTGATTTAGATAAAATTTCCCAAACCAATTTTTGGATTCAAAAAGCGCTAGATCTAAAAAACAAATCTAAGATAGAGGTAAAGATGTTGTGCTCTGGAGAAGTATGTTAGATGACTCAAAATATGGATTTAGTACTGATGTTAATTATGTGTGTGTAAAGTTGGGATGCATTTTTTTGAAAATGTAAGAGTGATAAAAAGCAATTTCTGAATTAATTTACTATTTTACACAAGTACTCTAACATAAATGTATACCTAAGTGAATAAATGTAATTTTAAGTAGATATTTTAGTTTCATCTTATCCCTAACATGTATAAATTCTAGTGGACAAAAAAGCTTTTTAATCTTTTCACTGGGAGAAAAGAGGATGCATTTTATTTGGTCATATATGGCACAGATCTTCCTTGACTTACAGTGGGGTACATCCTGATAAACCCATTCTAAGTTGAAAATATCCAAAGTTGCACCATCTTAAAAGTCAGAAAATTGTAAGGTGAACCGTTGTAAATTGGGAACCATGTGTATTTTCATTAGGGTAAGCTCTACTATGACACAGTATGTGCATTCCTAAAATTTGCCCCACTGTGCAAAATCATGCAATGAAAACCATAGGGCTTATGGCAAAATGAAGACACAACACTCAAAAACTTTGTCAGTGACACTTAAAAGGGTTCCTAATAAAAATATCAGCACAGTTTTATACATGTTAACTAGTTAAGAAATACGTAAATACTATAACAAACATTGCACTTTACGTTAGAAGAGACCTGAAATTTTCTTGTGGAAGTGGGCATCAGAAGGATTGCATTATGTGAGTTATTACAAAGTGATGGAAGGAGAGTCATATGAAATTGGAGGGAAAATTGTGATACCAGGTACGGATGAGTGTGGCTTATAACACACATGACAAATAGAGTTAGCCGGTAGATATTTGGGGGTGTGTGTTTTGTGTATTCCTGTATGGCTTGGTTTAGCTGGGTGAAGTTTTTACTGTTCATCTTGGGTTTCTTGCAGATAAAATCACACATAAACAAACACAAGAGTCTTGCTATGCTCAAATTGTTGCTTAATGTATCAGTCCTGTTGGAACATATTTGTGTTTTCATACAGCATAATAGCAGAGTTTACTGTACTGAATTTTTCATATCATTCATAGCCCCATCTTTTCCTCTTTACATGTTTGGTAAGGATTTTGCATTAGGCTCTTTTTAGTGAAATTTTGAAATAGTCAAAACTAATATGTAACTGTTACATAACACCTTAAGTGTCTTGGTGAATTTTAAGTTTTCCCTGGCTAATAAACTGAGTGGTTTGGGTGTGGACTCAGAGTTTTGCTTAAGTCAGGTGGATGACCACTGTGCCACACAGAAAAGCATCCGTTCTTTTGTTTCAAACAAGATCATTATGTTCGGTGACCCCCCTGTTTCTGGTATTGCTACCAGGGTACCTTTAAGCCTTAACCTGAATCAGTATTAAAAGAGCATGTGGGTGGTTATGTTTTGGGGTCTTTCCCATTCGTTTGTTGCTTTTTATCCACTGTGGCTATTTAATTCCAAAGCTTAGTAACTACAGGTTTCCAGAAGTCTTTGTTCTTTCACTCTCTCTCCCTCGACTGGAATGTTCTGGCCAGACAAGGGAGAGAGAGTGAAAGAACAGTGAGGGTAAATGAAATGGCTTCTCCTGGTTTTCCTGACCTCCTGCCACAGTTTCTTTGGATCACTTTCAAGACCCTCATTTTCATGCCCTGGGCTGGAAAATCAGTTTTCCCTCACAGCATTTCCATTTCTCTCTCCTGTCCAGGCATTCCTTTATGTTTCTACTGTCCTCTGTGCACACATGCCTGTTAAAGCATATATCACATTGTTTTGGAGTTTGCAGAGTTGGGCTCTCTCTCTGAATAAACTGCATACTTCTTGAGGGCACAGACCATATCTTTATCCTTTTTACATTTCTACTACATAGCTCAGTGCTTGGCAGTGGTAGTTGAGTGAGTGGATGGATGAATGAATGAGTTGGTCTTGAAGAGAGCTGTTCATGTGACCCTATTATTTGTGTTTCCCCCTCATTTTGACTAAAATACATAATCTCTAGGTATCTTGGCCACTTGAACTTTAATATTATGAATCAGACTTGTGCATTTAAGCTTTTTAGCAGTACCATAATAAAATTTCCTTTTGTTGAACCAGAGATTGTACACCATGTGTTTTGTTTTTGTTTTTTGATTTTTGGAGGGTTTTTTTGTTTTGTTTTTGCTCCAAATAGTAAATGAGCATGGCTAATTTGCAACTTTAGGGTTGAGGGGTTTTTTGGACAATAGAGTAGTAAAATCCCATTTTTCAGCTTGCTACTATGAATTAAAAACAATTATTTTTGAAATTTTCAAATATTTATATATTTATTAAGTGGAATAAACTAAAAAATGGGGAGAGTAGTTCTTTTAAGATAATAAGGGAAAATGTTATGGCTCAATTCTTGCTTATTATTGCAACTGTAAGTAATTTTTGAATTGTTTTTAAGATTTTCTTTTTCTTCTTATAGGACCTCTTTGTTGTTAGACATGAATTGGCCATAATGAGACTAGCTGCCTTTATGGGCGTTACAATGTTAGTTGGAATAACTGGACTCTTTTATACTCAGCTAATTGGCATCATCACAGTAAGTATGTTTTTAATGTAAAGTAATGTATTTGTGAACATATTCCCTAATTACGAACTTAATTCTAAAAAGTTACAGGAAGTTTAGAAATTAAAGAAGAAACTTATCCGTAGTCATTTATGTATTTCCATTTCCGTATGCCTGTGTAATTTTAAAGTAGTTATAATCAGTGTACAGAGTTTACATATAATTTTGTATCCTGCTTTTAAAAATTAGATTAAAGTATTTTTATATGGCTACAGACATCATGTTTATAGTTTTTAATAGTTGGATATACTGTGTAGTGAACATACCATATTTTAATTAATCATTTTTCTGTTGATCAGCATCTACTATGCAATCTTTTTTTTCTATATTACAAATAGCTCTTTGAACATCTCTTTTTCCTCTTTAAACTACTAACTTAAGGTAAATTCCAGAAAATGGAATGTTGCTGGTAGAAACATTTTATTAGTAATTAACGGGTTTTTATTTTTTTGCATGTATTTATTAGCCAAAGTGGATTTGTCACAACAGAAAAGATTTTAAAAATGAGAAAAATAACATTGGGTTAAGGATTTAAAAGTTTGGAAATACACTGCATTGCAGAAGATGCAGAGTAAATAGGCTTTTTGTATGTTGTTGGCGGGGGTATAAATTAGTATAAACTTTTTGAAGGGCAAATTGTCAATGTCTATCAAAATTTTAAATTCACAACCCTTTTGACCAACCTCTAAATACTGTTTTTTCACATGTGTGTAAATAAGTGTGTATATTTAAAAAGATCTTCATTGTTGTATTGATATATATACAGTGTATGAAAACTTAAGTGTTTACAAGACTATATTCAGTGAAAAAAAATGTAAGAAAATGCATCAAAACTTACTGTAAAGCAACAGTAATCAAGAAAGTGTTGTAGTGGCATAAGGATAGATGAAATAGAATTGAGAGTCCAGAAATATACACATATATCTATAGTCAATCAGGTTTTCAGCAAGAGTAGCAAGACTATTCAATAGGGGAAAGAAAAGTCTTTTCAACAATTACTGCTGGGACAGCTAGGTATCCACATGCAGAAGAATGAAGTTGGGCCCTTACCTCATACCATATATGTAAATTAACTCAAAATGGATCATAGACCTAAATATAAGATCTAAAATTATAAAACTCCTAGAAGAAAACATAGGATTAGGCAATAGTAAATCTTAGACTAGGAAATAATATCCTAGATATGAAACCAAAAGTGTAAATAAAGAAAGAAAAAAAAGATAATTTGGACTTACTCAAAACTGTAAACTTTTGCACTTCAAAGGATGCTATCAAGAAAGTGAAAGGACAGCTCACAGAATGGGAGACAATATTTGCTAATCGTGTATCTGATAAGGGGCTTGTATCTAGAATAGATAAAGAACTCTTAAACTCAGTAATAAGAAGGCAACCTAATTAAAGCATGGGGATAGGATCTGAATGGACATTTCTTCCAAGAAGATACAAATGGACAATAAATGCTACATGAAAAGATGCTCAACATCACTAGTCATCAGGGAAATGAAAATCAAAACCATAATTAGGTATCACTTCTCATGCACACTAAGAGGCTATAATAAAAAAAGATAATAAAGGTTGGTGAGGATGCAGAGGAAGCAGAACCCTCATGCACTACTAGTGGGAATGTAAAATGGTGCAGATACTTTACAAAATAGTCTGACCATTCTGTAAATAAACATGAGTTATGTTTTGATTCAGCAATTCCACGCCTAGGTATGTACCTAAGAGAAATGAAATGTATGTTCACATAAAAATTTGTACATGAATATTTATAGCAGCATTAGTCATAATAGACCAGAACTCTCAGCAATCCAGATATCTATCAGCTGGTGAATGGATATATACAAAATGTGGTATATATCCATAAAATGGAATATTATTTGGTCATAAAAAGAAGTGAAGTACTGATGCATGCAACACCATGGATGAACCTTGAGAGCGTTATGCTAAATGAAAGAAACCAGTCACAAAAGGTCACATATTTGTATGATTCCATTTATATGATATGTCCAGAATAGGCAAGTCTATAGAGACAAAGTAGATTAGTGGTTGTGTAGGGTTGGGGAGCTAGTGGGGGCTGGAGATAATGGCTAAAGGGTACAGGGTTTCTTTCATAGGGTGATGAACATGTTCTAAAATTGATTGTGGTGATGGTTGTATGACTCTGTGAACATGCTAAAAAACCATTGAATTGTATACTTTAAATGGGTGAATTTTATGGTATATGAATTATATGTCAATAAAGCTGTTATCAAAAAAAGAGTATTTCTAGCATAAATTAAATGTTAATTTTATTCATTTGTTCTCATTCATTCATTTATTTATTCATTTTGTATATGGTTTGTTGATGTCCTTTGCCTGTTTTCTATTCAGGTGTTCTTTTCTCTTATGGTTTAATAAGAAATGTTAATAAAAACATTAACTTTCAAAAAAAAGAAATAATGCGGAGGTAACTATTTCTCTATCCCTGTATCTATATGCAAAGACTATCTATGGAAAGACACACGAGATACTAGTAATGGTACTGGCCTCTGAAGAAAACTGGAAGAATGCAGTCAGAAATGGAAGGAAAACATATTTATTGTGTAACCATTGTTTTAATATTTTGCAAGGTACTCATAATAACCTTTTCCCTCTAGATTTTATAGGAAGAATTTTAAACACACAGGAAGTTTTAAAGAATTTTACAGTGACTCCTCAACCACAATTAACATTTTAGAGTATTTGCTTTATCTCACTCCAAATTGTCCATCAATCTGTTATATGTTGTAATATATATCAAAGTAATTTGCAGCATCAGATAGTTTACCACACAAATCATTAACTGGGGCTCAGTGCTTGTTTATGTTTTTTCCTTTGAGGCAAATTTTACATACAATGAAAGGCATAAATGCACACATGTACAACCCAAACCCCTTTCACAATAGAGAATATTACCATCACCCTAGAAAGTTCCCTCATGCCTCATATCAGTCAATCCATACTCTCTGCAGAGGCAGCAGTGATCTGTTGTTTTTTTTCCCATCCATCACAGATTAGTATTGGTTATAGAATTTCATATGCACCCATTAATATGTTTTCTTTCTTTCAATATAATGTTTTTTTGATTCATGCATGTTGTTGCAGGTATTGATAATTTCTTTTTATTGCTGAGTAGTATTCCATTGTATGACTATACCACAGTTTGTTTATCCATTCTATTAAAAGACAGCTGGTCTGGTTCCAGATTTTGGTAATTATGAATAAAAATGCTGTGAACATTCTTGTTCAAGTCTTTTTGTGGAAACATGTTTTCATTTTCTTGGGTGAATACCTAGGAGAAGAATTGCTGGTCACTTAAGACAGGTTTATCTTTTATTTCATAAGAAACTGCCAGGCCTTTTCCCCAAGGAACTGTATCATTTTGCACTCTCACCAACAATGTATGAGAATTCTGGTTGCTCCGCATCCTCATCAACATTTATTGTTGTCAGTCATTTTAATTGCAGCTGTTCTAGTAGGTTTTAATAGTACCTGGTTGTTTTAATTTGCATTTCCTTGATGACTAATGATATTGAACACTTCTTCATGTGCTTATTGGACATTCGTGGATTGTATAATGTCTGTTTGAATATGTTTTTATTATTATTCAGTGGCTTGAAATGTTTTCTAATATCTCTTGTGATTTATCTAATGATGACGATAAATAACATGATGTTAATCACATTCCTGTGGACGAGAATAGGTCTTCCCCTAACATCTTTTTTCTCTGCTTTTATACTCATTCATAATTACTTTATAGCCTATTCATAAGTCAAGTCTAAATTGCCAGGTTATGCTTGCATTTTTGAATTTCCGCTTTTGAATTTGCCCAAATCATTGGTATATATTTATATTTCCTGGAATGAAGTTTCTTTGGTTTCCCCCAATGTCTTATGATTAATGACTGGAAATGGACGTTTGAGAGTGTTGCTGTTAAGATTACAGGTTACTTCTGAGAGCCGTCAGAGGTCTATAGCTGAGGCTAGCAGTTTCCTTCTCACCTAAGCACAAAGTGGGGTTTGGCAGCAAAGGCTTCAAGATATTTTAAGAATTCCTATTCTCAAATTTTAGTATTCACTTCTGAGTTGGACATAAAGTTATTTATAGTATTTGCTGGTTTTTAAAGGGTATATAGTATCAGGTTCCTTTCTGACTATTCCGTACTACCAGTATGTTAATATTAATTTTCAAATTGCATGATTTTCTCTTTTGCTATAATATTGAACAACATTTCGCCATTTTAAGATAGGGAGATTGGTTCTGATGTTGTGATATTTCTAAAACTGAGTAGAAACCACATTTGTTAAATAATGCTCTCTCCCCAAGTCTCATCTCTTTCTGTATACATTTAGTACCCTCCCAGAACACTCTGTGCTAGACAGGTCTCATGTCTTTGGAAATTATACATTTGTGAAACATTTAAAAAGGAATGCAAGCATTAAGAGAGAGAATATATTCCATTTGTTAGTCCAACTTTTAGGCACTGTACTTCCTCTTGAATCTAAGTACTTAAAAAAATTACAGTAAATTTCAATTCCATTTACCTGGGCTTTCATAGTGAGCTTCAAGTACCACTCTTTTTGAATGAAAAAAACATTTTTTTAAAGGTTTCCAGAATTCACTCCTCCCCACATTGATTTAAGGTTCTTTAGGGCTTAATTATTTGAAGTTGTTATGCATTCAGTATTTAATTTTAAATCTAATGAATTATTAGTATTTAAAAATGGTATTTAATATTAAAAATTTAAAATATAGATTTTGCTTCCTTTCTTTATAAAATATGCTTGCTGTTTCACTTTATGAAAAAATTAATACTGCCTACAGGATATTTCACATCTGGACATGTTTTTGTCATAATCTGAATCCATGGATCTCTCTTTACAGTGTGAAAGAAGTGACAAATTTGTCAGCTAGCATAAGAAAGAAAAGGGGGAGAAAGAATCACAGTAAATTTAATTACTTCATTGATGTCTTCCTCCTTCCCCTACTCCTGCACCCCAAAGACCAAGAGGCATTTTGGGAAAACACTGGTGGGAGTATCATTTCATTATAGAAACTATGTAATTAAATAGCTTGAATATAGGCCTGTTAGACAACAAACAAGCAAAACAAGTGCTATCTCTATTTAGGTTTAGGTTGAGGTTTTGAGGAAGCAGTGTATTAATTTTCAGTAATTTTTCCCCATTATTTGTTCTTACTTGGAAAAATCATTTCTCTCCTGTATAAGAGGAAAAATCCCATCTTATTGATAGTAGAAGGTAACAGGATAATCATAGTAATGATAATCTGATGTCATTTTAGACCTAGTAAGAGCAGATTATCTGTGACCCAGATAAAATAATTAGAAATTACTTAAATTTAAAAACAGTGGATTTCTAATCCCATTTCCAAGGTTAAAAGATCTCAACACAACCCGATGTTTCTATGGAACAGACTAATCTTAAACCCAATTTTAAAGGATTACCTTCGATTATTTTTAGATTTAATTTTAAACAAGATTTAACTATATATGCTTGTTCCTTTTTACTAAAATTAATATTGAAGTTAAAGTGTTTTCAAAGTCTGCTTTGAAGCATTCTTTGTTTAGTTAGGGAACAGATTATTCTAATTATTCCTTACTTAGACCGTTTAGCCTTTTTGTTTGTTTGTTTCTGAGTGAAATAGATAGTGATGTTGTCATTATTGTAATTGATGTCAGAATTTCTTATTGAGCAGTAGTTCACACACAGCCAAGAATAATGTCCATTCTGATGAGCACCAGCACTAAGAGTGCTGGGTGACTGTATTAGTCATGTTTTGAGTTGCTGGGCTTGGAGAGAGTTAATCAAGAAGCTCTGTAACAGCTGGTACAGCGCCTTCTGGTGAGGGTCTGACAGTGAGCTATTGTATACCATGACACTGCTCTGACAGTTTATCTAAATTTTGTATACAAGCATTTTTGTTTTCAGGGCACCGTGGAGTTTGTGTAAAAGCTTAAGCTTTTGATGGCGTCTCTGGAGCTTAGTGCTTTTCTCAGTTGTGGTGAGATTGAGGGTGGGGTGGGGAAGATACATTTAGTTGCAATTTTGTAAAAGGCTTTAAATTGTCAAAGAAAAAATTGAGCTTTTTATATTTGGTCTCACAGGTAACTATTGTTGGACGCTACTTGAATTACTAAAGATAGCTTAAAGCAAAGCTTTTCAAAATAAAGGGAGAAAATGTTTTCCCCCCTAAATACTGGCTCATGATTACCTAAATAAATATAGACAGAATCACAGATGCAGGAGTGACTTAATTTTAACTTGATTATGTTATACAATGAAAAGTATCTTGTGTTCAAAATATTAAATTAGTTTAAATGGGATTATCTATTAAATAGCATTCTTATTAATCAGATGATTAGTGGACTTACCTGCCTTTTAACATGTACCCAGAAATGTAGTCCTGAGATTATTAATCCTTATAATGAAATTTTGCTCAGTATCCCCCGAATCAGTGTGGTGAATTAACAGCATTCTGTATAGTCTCTGTACAAATTATGTTTGGTTTACTCAACTGCAAATCAGCATTGCAAATATGGAAATCGTTGCTAATTATGCTGAACCCAGCTCACTTACATTTCTGTAAAGGGAGCTCTGTACAGCATTTTGTTTTCCTTTCTGAATTATGTTTTCATTTAATAAAAACAAAGTATATTTTTAATACAGTATTTCTAATTATAATATTACGGGAAGTATCTTCTCTGTAGCTTTTTTAAAACCTAGAAAAATCATTAAAATTTTAAATTGTTACTTCTTATATGATTTTAATGTCATATTCTAATATTGGCTATAATATTTCTTTGAATTTTGGATACAGTAGAGAACTTTATAGAAACTAGGTTCCCCCACCCAAGGAATTAGTTTAAATACATACTGTGTTACATTGCATAGTAATAGAAAAGCTTTCTTTCTAAAAATTCCTGCTAGCATCGGAATTATTATGTGTGGAATTGGAATGCTCTTTAGCATAAACGTGTTCCTATGTGAAAATGTATTTATATTGCATCCTCTCTCTTTACTCAATGTAATAAACTTCTTGAAAGTAATTTAAAACAACTTAAATCTATTTCTATAGATTTTTTTCAATAGGAATAGTGCATTTTAATTTTCTTAAAGTATGATGAATAGCTTGAGTGATTAAATAGATGCTTTTTTTTTTTTGGTAAGGAAACTAAACATTTATGAGTTGTACTTGCTGTTTTTCCCATTTTATTGTTCATGTTCTGAATCCACGTGAATTTTTAATCTGAATTTACAACTTTATAGGATTGGAGAAAACAGTGAATTTTATATTTATAGTTAACTTTTAGATCTTTTTTCACAGTGATTCATATGCTTCTCTCTGTCACAGTCTATCACTATATTAATTACTTCTCAAGTTCCAGCCAAAGGGGCATATTAGCCCATCTTACTTCTACTGATAACCAAAAATCTTATGAAAGTATAGTTTTGTACTAAAAATGTAAGAGTAGTTGACCTTGATTTGATTGTTGATTGCAAACGTAAGTTTTCAGCTGTTTCTAAATAGTGTATGGCTTATCTATATATGTTATTGTATATAATCCTCCTCTCTGACATCCTCGGTATATTCCTGTATAATTATTTCTTGTATGTTTAACTACTTTCACTAGACTGTAAGCTCCTTGTTGCTAAGGACTGTGTCATAATATGTACTTAGTAAATTTTTGATAGACAATAAATGAGTAAATGAATCATGGTTTATGTACGTAGTACTTATTTTTTCAACTAGATTATAAGCCCCTTTTGGACATTGGATTTTATCTGTGTAGTCTCCTACAGTCCATGTCATTTTATCTTTGATTATAAAAACCACTTTTTTGTTTAAACATAAATTTTTCTAGTTACATTCTAATGTAATTAAGATATCTCCAAGCCCTACAATAAAAGCTTAGGCCTGTCATTTATTGAGGAGTTATTAAGGGCTCTAACATATTAACTCATTTAATTTCTACAAAAACCTATGAGGTAAATAGTAGTATTTGAAAATTGAGATACAGAATTTTAGTAACTTTCTTAAGGTTTTATACAGCCAGAAAATGGCTTGATGAAGAGGAGTATGGGAATTATGTTGGAAAGAAATGTTTTAAGTGGCTATAAAAGTAACATCTACTGCCTTCTCAGTTTGGTTTCATGATTGATTAAATGTCTATGTTAACTTAAGATCTCTAATAAAAGATGTAGCTGGTCCTTTGTTGGAGATGGATGCTTATGAACCATTTATTTTAAGTGAGTAATATAGTAGTGAGTTCTGGCTTCAAAGGAGGAGAGAGAGCTAAGGTTAACAGAAAGTTTTCTCTCTTTGGATCGAAAAAAATTAAAGATAAGGAATCATGTTATTTCTGTCCGTGTTCAGTTAGTTTAGTGCTGCAAACATATATTGAGTACCCACTTTGAATAATTTGTGCTCTTCCGTGCTATGAAAGATACAAAGTTAAATGAGTTGCTCTCTGTATGTTGAGCAGAAATGCTAGGAAGTCAAGCAAAAGTCTGTTTTAGAATTAGCAGAAATCAGTAGTAGACAAAACAGGTATATAATCTCTAGTTATGATCAACTTTCCTTAATAGTGTTTTTTACTCCAGGTTAAATCAGCAGAGTCATTGAATCAGGTATGTGCAGTAGAGTTAAAAGCATCAACAAGACCTATGATAAGACTAAAGAGTGCAGGCGATCCTTGAGGTTAGATTGAACTGTCTTCAAGGAGACTTTCTGATAGAATGTTCTTACTTTCCTCAGATCTTCAGTTTGACAGATCTGGGACCTCCATTTTGAAAATGTTTCCAGGGTTAATCAGGCCCAGAAGCAGTGAGTCTACTTCTAGACTCAAAAGTGATAGTCATATAAACCAGGTTGACTATTTATTCCCTTATGTATGATTGTCAGGTACCAAAGGACTCTGCAGTACATTCTTTCTCCTGTACAACAACATATATGGCAAAGTGTTGCTTTGTGAGAATGAACTCAAAGCAGAATGAGTTAGTTGGATGGATTGTATCATCAAGCTGTCTATTCCAAGAGGACTAGATTCTCAGGTCTGTTAACCAGGAAACGTCTGGTGATAAATTCTTGCTCTTTGCCTCTCACCTCCCCCCACCTCAATTTTTCCAATAGGCAATAAATACCTCCCTCTCCCTTCCTATTAGAAACTTTTTTTTCCATTCCAGTTATAATCTTATTAGTTGAGATACAGTTTTCTTTTAAGTCAAACATATTTCCTTAGACTGAACCTGAGAGATCATTTCTTAGAGTAAGATGAGCCATCAGGAGACGATAAAGTATAGTTGGTAAAATACTTGAGCCCTATATTTCTGTAAGTCTTTCTTGTTTCTAGTTTATTCTTTTTTTTAGAAGATAAATTTCCGGTTTTTAAAATAGGAAAGCATTCTCATTTATCTCAGTTATTTCTTCTGCAGACTGGCAGAAGTCTTGGATATTTTGATCATTAGACCATAATCAAGACATAAATATTTCTTTGGGAATAAGGTATTTTGATTGTAGATAACACTATAAAAATGTGTTTCTTATCATTCCTTGAAGAGTGAGTTTTTCTAGATAGCTGTTTTACATATAACTAAGAATTTATAAAATATACTCCGTGAAGATAGCAATTACCTTTTTGGTCATTTTTGTGATAGTCACTAAAGGTATTGAGTCTTTTATGTTGAATGGAATTAGCTGCACTAAAATCTATTTTAAATATTTTTAGTTTTTTTTTAATGTCTGATATATTCCACAATTCCCTGCTTAATAAAACATAACAAAAAGTTTATTAAACCTAGTTCGGCACTTGGAAATAACTTATGGTTGTCAATATTCCTGCCAGTAGTAACCTCTGTTCTCTTCTAGTTTGCTGTTTCTATTGTGCATATAAATACTATAGCATGATAACTTGTGTTGCCCTGAGTATGCTGTATAAATGCCAGTGCAAAAACTTTGTGACATGTTTGGCTGTTCTTTTTTCTTATAATAGTACTCTGGATAGCTGAGAGATAAGCATTTGCCATTTCTAGCGGGAAAAAATAGTCTTTTTTGGCTAGCCTCACAAATCCTGTTCATAAAGTCATGGTAAACATCACATCCTTTGATTGAATGACAATCTGTTTATGATGACTTGAAAGGTAGTGTTCCTCGTATTTCTTGAACCAGATTCTAGAAGGATGTCAAAAGCACTTGAAAATAAGAGCTTTTCCCATATGAAGTCTAAATTCAAAGTCCTTAAAATTGATTATTTTATTGTCACAAATGCATTCCTCAAAGTTATAATCGAGTTGTAAGTTTCTGCACAGTAAAAATATCCTGTAACATTAGCTAGTTCTAGTAGTCTAACCTTGTAATTGCCTTCCTTATCCTGAAATAGTGTCCACTTTTAAGTGTTATCTACACCTGCAATTTGGGGCCATGTATATACCTTTCCTGATAACACTTTTAAATTTCTTTCCTGTCTTTTCCTTTGTATTTTTGCGCAAGCTATCTTAATTGTTTTGGAATAACCTGTCACCATCAGTTCTAAGAAACCATTTAAATTACTTCCTTCACTTTTTTTTTCTGATATGGAACCAGAACCCCAGCTTTCCTCTAAGTCTTTAATAAATTTTTTTATGTATTTGCAGACTGTGTTTTCACAAAGTAAAACATTATTTTAAGGAAATTATGCAACAGAACCGGGAAAGGTTAATTATAAATAGAATTGTCATTGGAAACCATGAATTTCAGAAAATGCTAGGAAATTAGTGAATATAGAGTGACTAATCTATAGCCTCCTCACAGATTCCTGGGAAATCTGGAAATGAAACTCTGTTATTAGTTACTAGTCACCTAAAAAATGATAGATTTGTTTTCCTGTATGTGGGCCAACTGTAGTTAGACAACTGTTCATACATAAGAATTTAATGTTCTGAGCCACTCGTGTAACTTCTTTAAAGAGTTTTTTGAAGTAAAGGTGCTTTTCAGTAGTATTATTGGAAGAGAGTTCTATAGCTAAAGAAGTTCTTACAATTGGAGTTGCAGCCACAAATATTTGCATGAATAGTACTGCTTAATAACTGCCGTCCACCTGCTATATCTGAGGAAGCTAATAAAGGAAAGGATAAAAGGAGGAAGACTTTTTTGTATATTTAAAAGAATATATTTTCTTTTGTACTACTTAAAAGTATATTTAAAATGTAAATATGTATCTAAAATAAGATTATATAATTTGTGTTTTGATTATTTGGATATTCCTTATCATCACTGTTTCTCAGTCTAATGATAGGTCTTCCATTAACATGAATTAGACCAGCATGCCTAGAAGCTTTCTTCTCTTTATTGAGTTGTTTTTCTTATATATTTGTGTTAACAGCTTTATAGAAAACACATAATGAGAAATTGCATTATTATGAAGGGACTGGTTTTTCTCTTGAAAAAAAAAGAAAACAGTTTTTTTACCAAAGAACACTAATCAGTTAGCTTTCCTTTTCAGAGTAATAAATGTTGTACTACGGCAAATGCATACATTGCCTTGTTGAATTTGGCTTTGTTTACAGAAATCCATAGCCAGTAGCGCTCTTTGGCTCTTGACAGTTTTCTGTTCAATAGTGTCTTTCATTTATCATTTTGGTATTTATTTTTTAATGCATATTTAATGACAGTTGAATTAAATATAGACTTTTAAAAGAATTATCAAGAAGGCAAGTGTAATAAAAGGTTATTTTTTAATGAAGTGAGACTCCTACAATTTGGGGGGGTTGTAATTGAATAAATTGGTTTTTTTTAGCACAACGTAATGTTGATTCTGTTTTTCCAAGGGAATTTCAGCAATGTACATAGATAATTTAAAATTCTTTTTTTTTTAACATCTTTATTGAAGTATAATTGCTTTACAATGGTATGTTAGTTTCTGCTTTATAACAAAGTGAATCAGCTGTATGTATACATATATCCCCATATCCCCTCCCTCTTGCGTCTCCCTCCCACCCTCCCTATCCCACCCCTCTAGGTGGTCACAAAGCACCGAGCTGATCTCCCTGTGCTATGCGACTGCTTCCCACTAGCTATCTATTTTACATTTGGTAGTGTATATCTGTCCTTATATACACTACCACTCTCTCACTTTGTCCCAGCTTACTACCCATATATAAACTGTTTATATCTTTAGAATATTCTCAGAATATGATTAAAAACATCATGAAATAGATATAGAATCAAGCCTTGATAACTGTTATATCTGAGTATTTTTTTTTGATTTTTAATAGGATACAACATCTATTGAAAAGATGTCAAACTGTTGTGAAGAAATGTAAGTATAAAAGTGAAGTCTGTAGTGTTCTTATTTAAAAATGCAAACAACTGGTTACATTTGAAAAATGTGTGCATGTAATGGAAAGATAATATAATGATGGCTTTTTCTTGGTGCCTTTTCTAAGACCTGAGCTAGCAAGCATAACCCAGTCTTACAGTAGGGATAGGGGTCTTCTAGCCGTGATAGTTTTCAAACAAAATAAGTACTGATCATTCTTGTTCCTTGTCCTACTAAAGTAAGTTAAATTATTTGTCCTGAAAATACATCAAAAGAGATTTGCTACTGTGTTGTTGACACACATTCTGTTAATCCTGAGATACTCCTCTGCTTCAAAAGTTGCCCTACGTTGATTGACGACACAGATACAATATCTGCTATCCAGAGTTAAAACTCAGCTGCATGCCATAATGAAAGAAAAGCTGTATTTGTGATGCTGGGACACAATTCATCAGAGTCCAGTAATGGATCCCCAGCCAACCTGTATTGTTTTAGCTGACTGAAGTGCACCATGGGAGTGCTGTCTTTCACTAATAATGCTGTCTTCTGTAGATCGAGGCCCCGAAAGCCATGGCAGCAGACCTTCTCAGAAGTTTTTGGCACTCGTTGGAAGATCCTGTGGTTTATTCCTTTCAGGCAGAGGCAACCACTGCGAGTTCCCTACCACTTTGCCAATCACGTCTAAACAGATGGATGGTGGGCACAGATGGGTCCTCCATGCTGGAAATGCGTTACAGGTTTTCTGATAATAGAACTATGACAGTCTTCAAGTCAATTAAAATCCACCCACCAATCTTAGGCATCATAATGTGCCCCAGGCTTTATTTTAATAGTGATCTTGATCCTGTTGTGGGACTAATACATGATCTATATTTAAGTTTTAAAGCATGTTTACTTTCAAATTAGCTTTCCACAGGGATTTCTTTAAATGCTTTTGTTATTAAACTCAAAAGGCAATGATTGGGATGAAATAATTGTACATAATTTCTTTTAGTACTGACAGTGCTACAGATTTTACTTTATGGGAAATTTCAGATGTTTATCTAAATTTTTCACCCTTAAGCAGTACTAACCAAATCTGAATTTCATTCTTTAGGTTTTATAAAAGTTGATACACCTTATATGTAAATTTTCTTTTTCAAATACAATTTTATGTTATACTTCCTTTTATATGTGCTGCAAGATTTTTTAAAATGCAGCATATAGGATTGAACAACAACAAAAAAACAAAAACAGCAACAAAAAGGACAGTGTTTTCTTAGAAGTAGCTTTCTAATGTTTTTCTTCTCTTCATCAAAAACAAAATTAAAACACCACTAAAGTAAAACACCAACTACCTACCTTATTTTAAAGGAAAGATTAATTTTTTTTCACATTAACTTTCCCATTTCTTTCCCCTGTACTGTTGTAATTATTGGTTTTTGTTAAAATATTTGCTCCAAGGGGAAATTTTTGACCAAACAGGCATGTGTTCCTGTTTTACCCTAAGATTTTTATTAGCAAAAAGGGTAAAGAATTTGCAATAATTCCACTGATACCTTTTCTAGTGTAGTTATGTTAGAATGCATATGTTTTTAAAATGCTAGTATAACTAGATAATATATAATGTATAGTATAAAGAAGAATATTGTGCTTTTAAAAAAAAATATGTATACTTTTTACTTTTGTTTACCTACTAATAGATCTAAAATTACACCTTGAAGGTTTTTATATAATAGATATTGGCCAACTAATATTGAAGTTTTATTTATAGGAAGTTACTAGTAAAAGTAAGTAACTTTTGTGTACCTGTAATCACCCAGATTGAAATTAAATTTTAATTGACCAACTATAATCTGGATTGAGAGACCTTTTGTTAGTAGCCAATGTTAGGAAATGACCTTAAAATGAGAAAATATAATAATCTATATTCATTATTAGCCTTATACAAATTTAAATTGCTAATTGTGATGGTCTCTTGGAAAGCATAGAATATTTGTGTGAGAAAAAATTTAGCATGGTTTGAAAAAAATTCAGTTAAAAATTTTTTTCCATTAGAATACTGCAAAATCCATATATCTTTAAAAATTAATTATGTACTCAGCCTTTCCCTTGAAGAGAGGATTGAAGGGGTATCTAGTGTTCTTGGAGCATATCAATATTTTCTTTTTGGTTAGTTTTGGTAGTAAGGAGTCATACCTGAGAAATCATGAAACAGAAGTTTACCATTGTCAGCTAGTTAACTATACTGTGGTTATTTTTTAGAAATTATAAATATTTCCTAAAATAATAGAATAAGGTCTACTCAGAGATACAAGTACCATGTCTTTCATGTTCTGATTACAATGCTTTATTGTTTAAAAACTTAGTGGCAGATGGAAATATTTATTGGTGCTGATAAGATTCATAGTAAGTTTAATATAAGAAGTATATTTATAGAGCTTAATGAACCACAAAATTAGTACATATATTCATTCCAGGCAGATGGGTTGGGTTTTGACCAAATTTGGCCTGGTGACTGAACTGTTATAAGGAGTAATGTATAGATAATGTAGATAGATGTCAGTCAGATGCCTTATGCTGTATACATTCCTTTCAAATAAGGACATTGAGAAAACAGCAAAGCCAAGTGAAGACCCCCTAAAGAGCTTTATGTACGTATTTATACTTCATATGGTAGCAGTAGCTACCTTGAAAGGTACCAGGGAGGTACTCAGTGCCAACCTCTGCCTCAGTAATGAGAATCAAGAGGTGGTCTCTTTCCCACTCTAACGGTTTCTGGTTTTGGTTTTCTTAGGTTTCCCAGTTCTAGGGCACCTCTTCCCACCTTTCTCTTTACCTTCCCTGATCCTGATCCCTCTGTACCTGATTTATCTAAATTACTGGAATACAAACTAATGCACTAGGCAAGGTATATATTTATTTTTGTTTGAATGGCAGAAATGCTACATATCAATATATTTATGTAGGAATCTATATAAAGTATATCTATTTATACTTACGCTGTAACTTTCAGTATTTCAAAGTTAGCACACCTAACTGGGTTTTATGATTCTTGTTAGACAACTTGAGAGAGAACACCTGGCACTTTCCTAGGGAGTCCATAAACTCTAGTGTGCTCTCTGCGCCCTCTTTTGGCTAATTGATGTAATTATACTGGCTCTAGAGATTTATTGCCCAAGTGAAATGTGTACCCAAATTCTGAACATTTCAGAGGTACAAACTTAAGGGAAGTCTATGTACAAAAATGTAAGGTTTTATGAAAATGAATGTGTTCCTATTTATGATTCTGATGTCTGGTTCATACATATATGACTACTTTGCTTCATTTATGTATATTCATATTATATTTTTTACTATCAGACAAATTTATATCAGATCAGGATAAATAAATATAAACCATTTCATGAATTTTATTTTGAACCTTATTTTGGCAAATTAAGTCCTTAGAATTAAAAAGTCATTACCTTAAAATTACCAATTTATTACAAAACAGATTTATCATAGTTAAAATGGCAAGCCAGTGTCTAATGTGTTTTACTGAATATCTAAAAAAATACATTCAGTTTTTTAATCCCAGTTTTGGAATGATTTTTTAACTGATTCAATTGCATTAAAATAATAAGAGATTAATAATTCTTTCTATACTTCTCTTCATTCTTTTTAACTTTCCTACTGTGAGTTAGAGCTGTAGCTTTAGTAGCCAGTTTATTATATATTCTGGATAACCATGAAAATAACTAATGATGTTGAGCATTAGAAAATAATTATGAGCAGTGAGATTACTGATGTAATCTGTATATTGGATGAAGTATTTCCTTATAAACATTTCATTTCATTTTAAGCGAAATGTATTTTAAAGGATGTTTTACATTCAGCAAAGTCATTAATTGGACTTCTGGAAACGAAAGTAGTTGTTAAGTACTTGTTATAAGTTGCACCTCTTGAACAATTATGTTTGTTGCTGTTCTTTTCTGCAAACAAAAATGTTTATGGGCTCAAGATTGTAGGCAAAAAGTGACTGAGTTCAGAATTTTAAAAATATTAAGTCATTTAATGTTCCATTGTGAGAAAAATGCTATTCTGCTTCAGAGTTGTATTAAAAATATTTGTGGTTAACATAAGAGATAGGTATACTTAAAATATTAATATATTAATCTCTTTGAACAGAAGAAAGCATAGTTTACTTTTGAGTAATAGAAATAGAGAACATAAGCATAAAGTTCAGTGTAACAGCTAAGTTAAAACTTCTGTCAGAACATCAGTGAATGTTTGCTAATGCTTAGAGGTATTTTTCTCTAAGGATGGTGGCTAATTATAACTGTTCTTCATCAGGCTTTTTCAAGTCACTTTCCTACAAATAATTAGTTGAAGATGTGTCACCCAAAAGGGTGTATTAATGCTAATCATAAAGACTTGAGTTAGGACAACACCTCCACCCAGGAAGTATGAAGTAGTTTTGATTATAACCACATACCTTTCTATGTGTTAGATAATGGAGCAGTTTGAATGTTCTCACATATGTTGGTATAAAATCACAATGTATCCAGCTCTAGTTTACAATGGTATTAATATTAACAGAGCTGCTAGTCTTTCCCTGGACTTTAGTGTCTACTTCCCTTGTGCTTCATGTATGAATAGACTACTTAGCTCAAGTTTACTAAACTATTGCTGCTTCATTAAATAAGTTTTTGACATGACCTCTATATATGTAGATATATCTAGAATTTACTTGGTACAGTTTACACTTACAAACATTAAATAATTTATTAATAGATATAAGTATTAGATTTTTTACCCAATTCTACTACTGTTGCTTTCAAAAATATAAGTACTGGCAAATGTAGTTAGTAAGTCATGTACGTTTAGTATGTTCTACTTGCTAGTATTAGTAACCATATAATTAACAAATGAATGAGTGTATTATTTAATGTCCACATTTGTTACCTTCGATCCTAAGAATCCTCTGAATTTCTCTGTAAATCACAAATTTCATTATGCTCTGAATTTAGCCATTCTCAATTGAATTCTAGAATATTCTTCAGCAGAATGTGAGAAAGTAATAGAACCAACTTGCTTGAAGTATTTTGAACCAATGTTGTTCTTCTGTATATCAATCTGTATTTAGCATTTCAGCTGCATTTAAGATGATGATGGTTTAACTTCAGAAAGTGTTTTCTCTGATGTCTCCTTTCATTATCATTGTGCAATTTTTAACAACAAAATTTACTACATTTTTGTCTGTTCTTCAGATGTTGTAATACTGCCTGCTAGTGCTAATTTGAAACAGAAATAATAATGGTGTTTATCCTTATGTCATTGGTATTTTCGGTATTTTCCATTATCATTTTTTTTACTATTATTATTTCCTTTTTCCCTTGTCTACCATAGAGGACAGGTACAAATGAGTAGTGAGTAGCCAAAATTGGATAAAGAGAGTATTAAGATGGAGAGAAGGCTAGGCAGAGCATGTAAAATCAGCATCTCAGCAGCAGGGTTTACTGGATACAGAATCTGTGACGTCAGAGAATTCCTCTGCTACAATCATTTCAGCCTTATCTCTTGTTGACACTGTTTCACTGTAAGAGTTGTTGATGCATGTAAGCGTTTAGTTGGAGTTATTTTATCCAAGGAGTGTATATTGCTGATTCTTGTCAGCTAGTCAGATACCTTTAAGAAATTATTTTGAATTTTAAATATCGTAAGTGTACAGTGTACGCTAACATGAAGTGTCAAGAATTATGCGGAAGTACAGCTACTTAATGCCAAGCAGAAATGAATAGGTTGCCCAAGGTTTGATTGAAAAAGCTGGGACCTTTTTATAAGTCTCCTCTTGCAGAGAAAGGATATACTAAGTATTGTAGTAAAATCTGTCAACAGAGGGAAAATCAACAGTTTGTATATAAGGGGTAATTTTCACTTTAAAATTTGGACTATTTCAGTTTTTCATATCTTGAGGGTCTCCGTAGCTATTGGTATTGTGAATCCCTGTAACATGTAATATGGTGCTTGCCACAGTTGTTCAACACTCTGATCTTTTGGGTATTGATAGCTGTATATCTAAACAGAGATATGGACAAAACAGTAGCAACGAAAGGTGGTCTTTTTGTGGTTTTGCTTGTCTGTTGACTAAATACAGGGTTTACCTGCGTAGGCTGTCAACTAAAGGGAGAGCTAGTCTGCATATTGCACGCTCGGTGTTCTTGCCAGGGTGTGTCGGGTGACATTGGAACTACTGGTGCCTGAAGTTAGTGTTTCACAGCCTCAACAGCTAAGACATCCTGGTGCTACTCACTTTAGCATTGAGTGACATTTTTAATTCCCGTACCAAAGAGTTAATTTTCTTTTTGGTTCACTGAGTTTTCTTCTCACATCCTTGTGTTTATAAAGTAGAATTTAATGTTGCTAAGAACAGTTTTGATTAATAGATCTTAGTTTTTGCACACTGCTGCCTCAATTTAATTGGCTTTAAATGTCTCTCACTTGGTCTGTTTTTTTCTTTTTTTTTTTTTTTTTACTTAGAAAGTAAAGTTAAAAAAAAGAGACTTTTTTCTTTTTTGCTTAATATGGTCTTTAATTTTGTATTTTCATATAGATTGGCTACTTTAAAAAGTAGTTTAATAGGTCGAACTTAAAAAGATAATTGAAACACTTTACACAAGATTTTTTTGTTTTATTCTGCAGGAATAAATGAGAAATAATAACTCTTATTTCTACAGATGAACTCTGTAGCTTGTTGGGCCTTTTTAATAAATGCTAAAGCAAAATGCTAAAAGGAGAAGAAGTTAAGGGCCCATTCTGATTACAGATGAAGAATTCTGCATCTCTCTGTGTGTGTGTGTGCGTGTGTGTGTGTGTAATCCTTAGTGGTATTAAAGAATGATAATTGCCATTTGTCTGTTTTGCAAATAAAGATAAAATTAAATAACGTTTTAAAAATATACGCATATGTGATATATGTATGCACACACACACACGCACACACACACACTCTTGCCCAAGAGGAAATGCAAAACTTCGATTTAAAAGCAAAATGAAAATTGAACTTTACCAAAAAAAAAAAAAAAAAAAAGCCTGGATGTTGTTACTCACTTTACATAAGTTAGAGTTAAGAGTATTTTTAAAACTAATTCTGCTTGGTGATTCATTTTACAAAAAATGGGAGAGAACGTCCTTTAGAAGTAGTTGTCCAAATGTAACACTGCTATGTGTACTATCCTGGTTCCCTATTTTTTTCCACAGACTTCTAAAACACTCATTTAGTGTCCTTAAAAAAACCGTAGCTGAAATGATTAAAAATTTTGGTGAGAAGATAATTGTGTGTATGTATTCAAAAAGTAGACAATCACATTTGAGAATGTTTTGCATAGTTTTCAATCCACTAAAATCATTCTGTCTTTGAACGTAGATACAATATATGGTTTTGCAGTGAATTCTGAATGGAAAAAAATCAAGTCAAACTAGTGTGAGATGTGACTTAGGATCATTTGAATGATATGTAGAAATACAGATGTACATATTTTTAGGGGTAAAGACAAAATTTAAAAGCAAAATGGGAAGAGACAACATTGTCTCTCTCTGTCAACAATATATTTTCTAGATTTTGTTGCGACAATATCAGTTCTGAGTTACTCAGCTTGTTTATGTGTTACTTAAATTAATGTGGCTGAATGCAGTTATTTGTTCAAGTTATTGGGTAGTAGAAGATTCACAACTATCTGCTGTCCTCCAGAGATGAATATTAAAAAGAAATATCTACTTTAGCATAGGTAGAATAAAGCGACTAAATGATACAATAGGAAGAAGTTTCTCCACAATTGGAGATACTCAGACAAATAAGTCGCAGGTCTAAACTGGGGGAATAGAATAGGCTTTTGGGAGAACTGAGCTTAGATGATCTTGCTTGTAGGAGCTTTATGCCCCTGGAATTAGTCTTTTTAAAATGTGACTGGCAAGTTTAATGAATAGGCAAAATTTGTGATATTTCAAGGCTCCTAAAATTTTGTGTCAACCTCAAATGGTGTCTAATATTATATCCCTAAAATAAAAGACTTTTATTTTAATAGTGGTATGTTCCAAGTGCCATATGACGATCCTGTTTTTACATTTATCAGGCATTTTTTCATTCAGTGCATATGTTTAAATCTGAGTGCTGTTTTGCTACATGTCTGTTTTGCCTTGTCAGTTCCCCTAAGAGCATTTACAGAAAAATCTTCACTGACATTTCTTGTGCTAAAGGTAATAAGGAAAATGGTAGTTGAGGGATATGAGAATAGATTGAGAAGAGGGAGGAAAAATGACAAGTGGGAGCCATGTATCTGAGATATACTTGTTTAAATGAAAAGTCTACACTGGTTCTTAAAATGAAAAACAAACCATGTATCTACCTTAAGAACGGTGTTTTGTTTTTAATTTATTTTAACGATTTAGTTTTATTCATGTAATATTTCTGTTTTCTTTGCAGATTGTTTTTAATTTAAATTGTGGAGTTTTTACTTCTCTTGAAATGTATTATGTACTGTATTTTTAGAAATCTTATTTTTAAATAAATATTTTTTAAAAACATAGGACTGTTCTTCTCCCCCACCTCTGTATTTATTAAAATCAACCCAAATTCTAGATTTCAGCACTATCAGTGTGGCAGGCCACTTTGTTTAGTTTTATGCAATTTGGATAATTATTCATACTTAGTAGCCTTAGGATTTTGTTCTATTATAATCTCAAAATTGTTCATATATTCAAGAAAAGCTGGGTATACATAGTAGGGTTGAAATTGACAAATGCAGTATTTCTAGTTAGGCATATTTGTTTAGAGATGACCCAATTGGCTAGATTCAGTCACCCAGTTTATTTAACATTTATTGTGCCAGACAGTATTTTATGGAAATATTTTTTCTTTGTGGAATAATTTACATAAAATAAAATGCAGAGAGTATATATCTAGGCATTGTTTTAGATCTAGGGGTATTAAATTACCTAGAGCCTTTGCTGTTATGGAGTTATAGTCTAAGAGTATCTGGGTGGCTTTTTATTGACAAATTTCATAAGTCTCAACTAATTGCTTTACTTGTATATGCAAGAAGTGAGAACAGAGATGTTTATATTAGTGGGTATAAATTGGTCAAAAATATCTGAAAAGACAAATCAGTATGTCTTAGAAACAATGAAGGTGTAGAAACTGAGATTGAAAGATAGGGGCTTAAGTTTATTTTAAAAATCCCTTCTTAAATTTTTATTACCAGAAAAGTAATGTTGATAAATACTCTGAATTAACAGATAAGTTAAACGACTTGATAGAGTTTCAGATAAAACTATAAACTTTGCTGCATTGGTAAATGAAAGCAAATTGTTGCATGCTGACAAACCTTAAAGGATTATAAAACTTTATTCTTGTTCCTTTTTCAATTTCCTTCGCTCTGATTCAAAGCAGCATTTACAATAATTGTGCTTTCTCAGTGATGATAAATTATAATTCTCAAGCTTTTTGGTCTCAGAACTCCTTTGTATTCATAAAAATTATTACAGGCCCCAAGGAGTTTTTGCTTATATAAATAGTCTTTATCAATATTGACTATATTAGAAATTAAAACTGAGTATTTTAAATGCTTATTTATTAATTCATTTAAACATACCAATAATAAACCTATTGCATGTTAACATAAATAATGTATTTTTATTTAGAGATCTATGATTTTACATTTTTTTCAAAGTTCTAATATCTGCCTTTATAAAAGAAAGTTGGATCCTGATAACTGTTGTACACTCAATCCGTTGCATTGTTATTTTGGCTGAAGTATCTAGAAAAATCTGGTTTCGTGCAAATAATGAAATTGGAAAAAGGAAGAATATTTTAATAGTCTTTTCAAGTGCCTGTGGATATTCTTTGATAATATAAAAATCTCAACAATTTATGGTTTCTTAAAGTTTAGTTGCTTTGTAGAACCGGAAACAATACCAAGGAACTTTTCCTACTCTGTTACATTAAAAGCCATTGGTCTCTTTTTCACTTTGGAAAGTTCTCTTCACCCATACATGATTTTGTGACATCATTCATTAGTCATTTGGAAACTATTGGAGTAACACAGATCTTCCAAGTGTTACACATTTCATTCGATAAAAATAAGATAAAATTAGATTAATTTAAAAATTTAAAACTAATATTACCACTGATTTGGTCAGAAAAGTAAGTACTAGAAAACTGTTAAGCTCATAATGACACATTACATTTTGTAAAATCCTAATTTTCATGTAAAAGCTTGAGTTTTATTATTGGTAACCACAATGTTAGTGATTTTCCTTAAGGTGACAGGTTCACTTCACTCATTTTGAGAAAATGTTTGCCAGATACCCATGTCTGAAAAATGAAAGTTTGCCAGTTATTGTTTGAAGTAAAAAATGATGTTCCATGAAAAATGTGGCTAGTTCAGCTTGCAACTCAGTAGCACCAGTGCTTTTTTCCTCAGGAATGAACAGTCATACTTGGGAATGCAGGTAAAGGGCTTCATGTTTACTTCCCATGTTGTCAAACAGAATATTCAAAATGTACTCAAAGGACAAGATTTAATTAAAAAAAAATATTTTTACTGATTCATCAAGAGCATATTAAGTGAAGCTGGCTTGTCATTTTCTTTTTTAAGCTGAGGTTTGTTTGAATCTACTTAATTTGAGTCTGTTTAGGGAGGAAAGCAATGGGGGTTGGGGGGAGGTAGGACAGAACACTATGCATTTGAGACTCCAGTGCATTTACTCTATATTTGATAAGTGAAAAGGAGCATTAGCTGCTTAAAAAGAGAATTTGTATTTCTGTATGCCTGCTTTTGAAGTACTTAAAATGTAGCGTTCTTAAAGATTCACATCTATTCAGCCTTGTTATAAAGAGACAAAAACTAAAAATACATGATAGTATTATAATACTGCAAAATCATTTGAGAAGCTGCCAGATACTGTAAGTGAACAAATGCGTACAAATGCTGCTCTAGGCTGATCAATTATCCATATGAGCAGCAATTACATTAGTGTGCAAGGGCAATTGGAGGGAAAATTGGACCCTGTGGACATCCAGCTGAGCAAACAGGACTGAGGAAGGATAGAGGATGTGTGTTGCTTTGGGAAAAAAAAATCTAAGCTTACTTAAAAAAATATTTGTATCAGTCACAGCACATTCTTTACATGTCCTCTGGTTGCCTAGTATTTTTCAAATTAGCCCTTTTCTCCAAACAAAAACGTGCCTCTGTTTAAAGATCAAACACCCAAATAGCAATGTGTTTTGCATGTGAAAAAGCCAGAATAATTCAGGAAATAGAGAACTTGGAATATACAAATCCAAACATTCAGATGCTACTGTACATATATGCTTAAGTATGTTGTTAGTAGTAAATTGTGGAATGGTCTGGATGATATTTATCTTTCTTAATACTGAAATTTACTATTTTTATAACTAGAAGTGTTCCCTCACTCTAATGAGTGATGGTTCTTGGCATAAACTGAATGATTGAGGATCTAATACAATGTGGAGTTGTTATAGTTCCACCTTGAAGCTGTGGGTGAGTAATCTTGAATAAGGAATGACCATCAAGTTAATGAAATTTGTTCTATAAACTCTATAAGCTGTGTAGCTGTTGGAGCAAATACCCTCATTCTATTTAACAGGTTCATATTTTAATGGCAACTAAAAATAACCAATATCAAATTTTTGGGGTGGTCTACACATGTTATAACTTGATGTCTGATTTAGAGAGTTCTTGAGTGTTTGAAAGCATTTCACATGTTCTCAACATGGAAAAGTATTCACAATATAAAATACCAATCCATACAAAGTGCTCTAATTTTTGCCATTCATTTTCCATGTGTATTTTTTATATTTGAAAAATAATTTCAGTAATTTGGGTGATCCCGGTGGTAGATAATCTCTAAAAGGACCTCGGGTGTTCCCCACCTCCTGGTATTCAAACTCTTGTAGAATTTTCCCCTTTTCCCTCCCTGGAAGTAAACACTATTCTAAATTTGGAATGTATTATTCCCAAACATGTTTTTGTACTTTCACATGTGTAAACATGAGAAATATTTTATTATTTGATGATTTTTTAAATTTACATAAACCTCCTCACAGCAGTTCTTATCTTTTGTTCTTGCTTTTTTTTTTTTTTTTCCCCCTCCGTAGCACTTACCACCATCTAGAACTAAATGTGAAAAATCCCCTCTTCCACTGTCCACTCCAAAGGTAGCTACTGAATAGCCTGGTATCCATCATTCCTCTTCCTTTCCTTCACATATCTCATATCTATCTATCTATCTATTCTCATACGCATGGTTATTTGGCTTTCAAGGGAGACCCAACTAACTTTTCTGTGATTTGCCTTTTTAACAATATATCTTGGTGATCATCCATGTCATGACATAATAGTCTATCCCATTCTAACTTTTCTGTAGATCTCATCATATTAATATCCTATAAGTATAAATAAAATAAATATAGATATATAAAATAAGTATATTCAACCATGCCTCTATAATGAACTTCAAATATATTCCTTTTTTTTGCTATTGGTAACAATGTTACAGTAAACACTTGTACAAAAATCTTTGTGTCCATTTGCTAGTATTTCTGTAAGTAGATTTCTAGAAGTGAAATAAGTCAAAGGATGTGCATATTTTTAATTTTGATAAGAAATACCAAATTGTCTCCCAAAATTCTTTAATTTACACACAGCCTCACTTGGTACCATTAATCTTTAAAATTTGTGTCAGTCTAATAGAGGTGGGCATCTGTTCATTTTTTTTCTTCTCCAAATTCCTTGTTTATGGCATTTGACTCTTTACTTTTCCTTATTGAGTGTTATTAACTCTTTATATTTCCTGGATATTGTTTTTTAATTTATTCAATATGTTTCTAAATTTTAGCCCAGTCTCTTGTTTTTCTTTATGGTTTTTCTTTACTGCTGTGTAACAAATAACCCCAAACTTAGTGGCACAAAACAACCAACCGTTTTCTTATGGTCACAGATTCTGTGGGTCAGGAATTCAGAAAGGGCACAGCAGTTTTTCTCTGTTCCATAGTGTCTGAGGCCTCAGCTAGAAAGTTTTGAAGACTGTGAAGGAATCTATTACTGGGAACTGCAATCAGCCAAAGCCTCATTTACTCACATGTCTGATGGTTGATGCTGGCTGTCAGCTGGGACCTCAGCTGGGGCTGTAATGGAGAACACCTGCCTGGGTCTTTCCATGTATCTGAGCTTCCTCACAGTATGATGGCTGGATTCCAGGAGAGTAGCCCAAGAGAACCAGGTAGGAGCTATATCACCTTTTGTGACCTAGTTTCAGAAGTCACAAGCCTGCTGTAGTCTCAACCCTGCCTGAAAGAGAATGTGGACTCCACTTCTTGGGAAGAGTGTCAAATTCACATTTAACAAAAAAATCATCTTGGAAGGGAGGTATTGTTGAGGACATATATGAAAAATAAAATCTGCCACAATCATTATATTTTATGGAAGAATTAAGTTATCTTGAAATTTAAACATTTTAAGATGTCTGGGGTTTTATCTTGTTTTAAAAAGCCTTTCCTCAATCAAGATTATATATTTTCCTTTATTTTTCAAAAAACTTTGATAGTTTTGCTCTTTTGTATTATGCTGCTGAATCCATTTAGATACTTTTATAAACTCCAGTGTAACTTTAATTTTTGTAAACTTCAGTGTTTTTGTGTATTTCTGTAAACTTTTATTTTTGTAATAAGTGTATAGTGGGAGATTAAATTTTTTTAGATATACAAAATATCACCAACACAATTTTTTGCAAAGTTCATTTTTTCATATAAGATTTATAATGTCATTTGTGTTCTTAAAGGTAAGTAGCATGCATTTTATTCTTCTAATAATTATTGGTAAAAATTTCAAAAGCATTCACCTATATTTTTCTAATTGTAACCTTTATGTAAAAATAGTATTTTTTAATTCCTCCACCCATTTGAAACAATATTTTTTTTATGTTTTAATTCCCTATTTCCACTTATTTTTTAGTGAATATAATTTGGAATTTTATAGATTGTTATTTTATATCATCCATTTTAAAATCAGTTTTATTAAGGTATAGTTTATATACAACAAAAGGTAACCATTTTAAGTGTACATTTCAATTAGTTCTTAACAAATATATACACCCTGTGACTACCAGCACAATCAAGATATAGAATATTCATTCAGTCACCACAAAAAATTCCCTGGGGCCACTCACTTCCAACTCTAGGAAACACTGGTCTGCTTTCTCTCACTCTAGATTAGATTTGCCTTTTCCAAAACTTCACATAGATGGACTTACATAATATGTCCTCTTTTTTTGACAGGCTTCTCAGCATTATGTTTTTGAGATTCATTCATGTTGTGAGTATCAGTTTGTTTCCTTTTCTTACTGAGTGGTATTCTGTTACGTAAGTAAACCTCAGTTTTTTAATCTGTTCCACTTCCTGAAACAGTTATGAAGGATTGGTATTATTTATTTAAATGTTGGTTAGGTTTCACCAGTGAAGCTAACTGGACCTTGGCTTTTCTTTGCTAGAAAATTTTTAGTTACTTACTCACTTTGTTAACCTGTTATAGGTCTACTCAGGTTTTCTATTTCTTCTGTTTTTATTTTTTTAACCATTTTTTAATTGAAGTATAGTTAATTTACAACGTTGTATTAGTTTCAGGTGTACAGCAAAGTGATTCATTTATATATACATTCTTTTTCAGATTCTTTTCCATTACAGGCTATTACAAGATATTGAATGTAGTTCCCTGTGCTATACAGTAGGTCCTTGTTGTTTATTTTATATATAGTAGTGTGTATACATTAATCCCAAACTCCTAATTTATTTCTCCCCCCCACCCCCCGCTATCCCCTTTGGTAATTATGTTTGTTTTCTATGTCTGTGTGTTTATTTTTGTTCTGTAAATAAGTTCATGTCTATCTTTTTTTTTTTAGATTCCACATGTGATATCACGTGATATTTTCCTTTCTCTTCCTGACTTCACTTAATATGATAATTTCTAGGTCCATCCATGTTGCTGCAAACGGCATTATTTCATTCTTTTTTATGGCCGAGTAACATTCCATTGTGTGTGTGTGTGTGTGTATACATATATACACCACATCTTCTTTATCCATTTATCTGTCGATGGACATTTAGGTTGCTTCCATGTCTTGGCTATTGTAAACAGTGCTTCTATGAACATTGGAGTGCGTGTATCCTTTCGAACTAGAGTTTTCTCCAGATATATGCCCAGGAGTGGAATTGCAGCATCATATGGTAACTCTGTTTTTAGTTTTTTAAGGAACTTCCACACTGTTCTTCATAGTGGCTGCACCAGTCATTCCCACCAACAATGTAAGAGGGTTCCTTTTTCTACACACCATCTCCAGAATTTATTATTTGGAGACTTTTTAATGATGGCCGTTCTGACTGGTGTGAGGCAACACCTCATTGTAGTTTTGATTTGCGTTTCTCTAATAATTAGTAATATTAAGCATCTTTTCATATGACTGTTGGCCATCTGTATGTCTTCTTTGGAGAGAGGTCTATTTAGCTCTTCTGCCCATTTTTTAATTGTGTTGTTTGTTTTTTGATATTAAGCTGTATGAGCTGTTTGTATATTTTGGAAATTAATCCCTTGTCGGTAGCATCATTTGCAAATATTTTCTCCCAGTCCATAGGTTGTCTTTTCATTTTGTTCATAGCTTCCTTTGCTGTGCAAAATTAGGAAGAAATAGAAAATATGAACTGACCAATTACCAGTACTGAAATTTAATCAGTAATTTTAAAACTGCCAACAGACAAAAGTCCTAGACCAGATAGCTTCACAGATGAATTCTACCAAACATTTAGAAACGAGTTAATACCTATCATTCTGAAACTATTGCAAAAAAATTTCAGAGGAAGGAACACTTCCGAACTCATTCTATGAGGCCAGCTTCACCCTGATACCAAAACCAAAAATACCACACAAAAAAGAGAAAATTACAGGCCAATATCACTGATTAACATAGATGCAGAAATCTTCAACAAAATACTAGCAAACCGACTTTAACAATATATTAAAAAGATCATGCACCATGAGCAAGTGGGATTTATTCCAGGGATGCAAGGATTTTTCAATATCTGTAAATCAATGTGATACACCACATTAAATAATTGAAGAATAAAAACCATATGATCACTCAATAGATGCAGGAAAAGCTTTTGATAAAATTCAACATTCATTTATGATAAAAACTCTTCAGAAAGTGAACATAGAGGAAACATACCACAACATAATAAAGGCCATATACGACAAACCCACTGCTAACATCATGAGCTCAATGGTGAAAAGCTGAAAGCATTTCTTCTAAGATCAGGAACAAGACAAGGATGCCCACTCTTACCACTTTTATTCAACATAGTTTTGGAAGTACTAGCCACAGCAATCAGAGAAGAAAAATAAAAGGAATCCAAATTGGAAAAGAAGAGGTAAAACTGTCAACTGTTTGCAGATGACATGATAATATACATAGAAAATCCTAAAGATGCTTCCAGAAAACTACTAGAACTCATCAATTAATTACATAAAATTGTTGGATACAAAATTAATATATAGAAATCTGTTGCATTTCTATGCACTAACAATGAAATATCTTAAAGAGAAATTAAGGAAACAATTTCACTTACCATCTCATCAAAAATAATAAAATACCTAGGAATAAACCTACCTAAAGAGGCAAAAGAACTGTAGTCTGAAAACTATAAGACACTGATGAAAGAAATTGAAGATGACATAAACAGATGGAAAGATATACTGTGTTCTTGGATTGGAAGAATCAATATTGTTAAAATGACCATACTACCCAAGGCAATCTACAGAATCAGTGCAACCCCTATCAAATTACCAGTGGCATTTTTCATGAACTGGAACAAAAAATTCTAAAATTTATATGGAAACACAAAAGACCCTGAATAGCCAAAATGATCTTGAGAAAGAAGAACAGAGCTGGAGTACTCACACTCCCTGACTGCAGACTATACTACAAAGCTACAGTAATATACAGACATATAGATTAATGGAACAGGGTAGAAAGCCCAGAAATAAACCCACACACTTATGTTCAATTAATCTACAACAAAGGAGGCAAGGATATACAGTGGAGAAAAGACAGTCTCTTCAATAAGTGGTGCTGGGAAAACTGGACAACTACATGTGAAAAAATGAAATTAGAACATTCTCTAACACCATATACAAAAATAAACTCAAATGGATTAAAGACCTAAATGTAAGGCTAAATAGTATAAAACTCTTAGAGGAAAACATAGGCAGAACACTCTTTGACATAAATCGCAGCAATATTTTTTTGGATCCATCTCCTAGAGTAATGGAAATAAAAACAAAAACAAATAAATGGGATCTATTGCTTCTTAAGTCTGTTTTGGGAATTTATGTCTCTCTAGGAATTTGTCTATTTCATCCAAGTTGTCTAATTTGTTGACACAAGTTGTTCGTAGTATTCCCTTAGATACCTTTTAATTTCTTTTTTTGCAATTAATTTATTTATTTATGGCTGTGTTGGATCTTCATTGCTGCGCACAGGCTTCCTCTAGTTGCGGCGAGTGGGGGCTACTCTTCGTTGTGGTGCGCGGGCGTCTCATTGCAGTGGCTTCTCTTGTTGCGAAGCACGGGCTCTAGGTGCCCGGGCTTCAGCAGTTGTGGCATGTGGGCTCAGTAGTTGTGGTGCATGGGCTTAGTTGCTCCATGGCATGTGGGATCTTCCCGGACCAGGGATCAAACCCGTGTCCCCAGCATTGGCAGGTGGATTCTTAACCACTGCACCACCAGGGAAGTCCCACCTTTTAATTTCTGTAGTGTAAGTAGTGATGTCCCCTCTTTTATTCCTAATGTTGGTAACCTGTCTTCCTTTTTTTTTTTTTTTTTCTGTCTTCCTTTTTTGTCAATTTTGTGATCTTTGTAAAATACATATTTTGTTTTCACTGATTTTCTTTATTTTTTCTATTTCATTGATTTGTACTGTAATTTCTTATTTCCACTCTAGTTTCTTTTCTTCTGCTTGTTTTGGGTTTAGTTTGCTTTTCTTTTTCTAGTTTCTTAAGGTGAAAGTTTAAATTACTGATTTTAAACCATTACTTTTTTTAACATAGATTTTTCAAAGCTATAAATTGCCCTCTTAGCACTGTTTTAGCTGTATCCCATAATTTTGATATGGTGTAGTTTTTTCATTCCATTTTAAATACTTTAATTTCCCTTGTGATTTATTTTTTGATCATAGATTATTTGGAAGTATGTTGTTTAACTTGCAAGAATTTAGGAATTTCTCAAATTTATTTCTGCTGTTGATTTCTAACTTAATTTCATTATTGTTGGAAAGTACACTTTTTTCAATTCTTTTAATTTTTTGAGACTTATTTTATGGCCTAGGATATCATGCGTCTTGAAGAATGTTCCAAGTATGTTTGAAAAGAATGTACATTGTGTTGGTTTGGGGTACAGTATTCTATAAATGTCAGTTATGTGAAGTTAGTTAATATGTTTGTTCAAGTCTCTCTCCTTGGTGGTTTTTTGTCTAGTTCTTCTGCCAGTTATTGAGATTAGGCTATTGCAGTATCCAAATATATTGTTGAATTGTTTATTTCTCCTTTTAACTCTTTCAGTTTTTGTATCATTTATTTTAAGGCTCTGTTGTTAGATGAAAATGAATTTATAATTGCTACATCTTCCTGGTTGTATAACTGTTTGGTTTATACCATAGACATTTTATAAAATATATATAACACAATAAGGCAAAGGAGGAGAGGAAATGGACCATATTGAAACAAAGTTTCTGTATTTTACTGGAGTTAAGTGTCATTCCCTAGTAGATTGTGATGAGTTACAATGGACATTCTAGTAGCTGAAGTAACCACTGAGAAAACAGTCCCCCAAAATACAGTTTAAAATCAGTAGAAGAATTAAAATGATACACTAAAAATATATATTTAAGACAAAAGGAGGCAGTAGCAGAGGAACAGAGGGGAAAAAAGGTGTAAGACTTAGGAAACAAATAGTGAAATGGTACCTGTAAATATAACCATATCAATAATTACTATTACAATGGTACCTGTAAATATAACCATATCAATAATTACTATTACAATGGTACCTGTAAATATAACCGTATCAATAATTACTATTATAAATTGAATAACAACTCCAATCAAAAGGCACAGATGGTCAGATTGGATAGAAAAGCAAGATCCAACTATTTGCTGTCTACAAGAGACAAAATTTATGTTCAAAGACATAAATAGATTAAAACTAAAAGGGTTACAAAAGGTATACCATGGAGGCAGTAATCATAAGAGAGATAGAATAGCTATAATGATATCAGACAAAATAGATTTTATGCCAAGAAATATTACAGGAGACAAAGAGGGATATTTTATAAAAGAGGTACTTAGGGGTCATGATTTAATAATATCAGTAATTTTTACTGCTTCATGAAGAATTTTCTTAAGTGAGACTGACTCTTTTCTGTGCAGATTTAATGATAATGAACAATGCAGTGATTGCCAGTACAGTTTGGTGTAATATGTTGATTTCTGCTAAGGGACCATAAACCTCAGTTTTAGAACTGCTCAGGCCATTTACACTCAACGTAATTATTTTTATAGTTGTGTTTAAATCTGTCATCTTGCTATTTATTTATTGTTTGTCCTATCTGTTCTTTGTTCTGTTTTCTTATCTTTTTGGGATTAATTTAGTATTTTCTTAATACTTCATTTTATCCCCACTATTGGTTTATTAACTCTACCTCTTTTGATTTTTAGTGGTTTCCCTCAAAACTGTAATATGCCTCTTTATCATTCTACTTTTAAATATTATTCTACTTCATGTATAATATAAAAATTATATAATATTTTGCTTCTGTTTCCCTTTTTTCCCTTTTGGATATTGTTGTCATATATTTTGATGATCCATGTGTTATAAACCTCACAATACATTGTTACTACTTTTCTTGTACCAGTCAATGATCTTTTAAAGAAATTTTAAAGTAGGAAAAATATTTTAAAGATTTGCCCATCTCTTTACCATTTCTGGTGCTTTTCATTTCTTTTGTAGATCTTGCTTTCCCTGTAAATCTTTTTCCTTCTACCTGAGAATTTCCTTTCACATTTCTTATGATGCAGGCCTACTGATAATGAATTCACTGAACTTTTGTTTGTCTGGACAAGTTTTATTTCACTTTAATTTTTGAAGGATATTTTTGTTGAATATAGAATTCTAAGTTGGTGGGGTTTCTATGCCCCCCAACACACACATTCAGCCCCTTCCATTTCATTGTTTTCTGGCATGCATATTTTCTGGTGAGAATTGTGTTATAATTGTTCCCCCTTTATCTGTAGTTTTCAACAGTTTAATTATAATGTATCTTGGTGTAGTTTTCTTTGTGTTTATGCTGCTTGGGTTTATTAAATACCTTATTAAATCTATGGGTTTATTATATTCATCAAATTTTGAAAACTTTGGCCATTATATCTTCAAATATTTTGTCCACCTCATCAGTTTTAGACATATGCTGTAACACTTTGTGTTGTTCCATAGGTGACTGAGACTGTGGGGTTTTTTTTCAGTCTTTTTTTTAATCTGCCTCTCTCCTTCTGTTTGAATAGTTTCTATTTTGATGTTTCAAGTTCACTGTCTTTTCTTCTGCAATGTCTAATATACTGTTAATTGCATGTAGTGAATTTTTCATTTTAGATATTGTATTTTTTTATTTATAGAAGTTATATTTAGTTCTTTATGTCATTCATTTCTCTTTTTATTATGTACATGTTTTCCTTTAAATACTTAAACATGATTATAACAGTTGTGTTTTAGGCCCCTTGTCTGTTAATTCCATCCTTTCTGTCATTTTTGCATCTGTTTTGATTGACTAACTTTTCTCCTAATTATTAGTTATATGTCCGTACTTCTTTCTGTGTCTAGTGATGCTTGGTTGAATGCTGGACTTTTTGAAATTGATATTTTTGAGCAACGAATATCGTCTTTCTTTAAGAGTGTTGGACTTTGTTATGACAAGCAAAGTTACTTCTGATCAGCTTGATCCTTTGGAGGCTGTCTTTAAAAACGCTAGTTTGATCCTAGTACTGAGGCATGAGTGTTCAGCTTGAACTTCTCCAATCCTGTGTGAGCTCTGAAAATTGTTCAGCTCACAATTTCTCAGTCATCTTTTGCTCAACCTTGTGGAGTCTCACCTTATACAAGTATGGCTCAGTATTCAGCAGCAATCTCAGAGATCCTCACAAAGACTTCTGGAATTCTTGTTCTGTGTGGTACCTTTCCTTGTGGTACTCTGCCCTGCAAATCCCAGCCTCCTCTGCCTCTCTGAATTCAGTGAGAGTACCATGCTCTGTGTAGGATTCCCTTCCTTATCTAGCAGCCTACAAAGTGACTACAAGCAGAAATCCAAGGGGATTTTAGGATTTACCTCATTTGTTTTCCCTTTTGTAGGGGTCATAGTCTTGTACTGCCTGTCAACCAATGTCTCAGAATGGTTGATTCATACATTTTTGTCCACTTTTTTAGTTTTATGGGTGGGGGGTTACATTACTTTTTTAACATTTAAAAACATTTAAAATCTTCACCATCAAGGCTATAAACATACCCATCACTACGCAAAGTTTCCTGCCACTTGCTTTATTATTTTGTATGTGTGTGCTAAAAACACTTAACATGAGATCTACTCTCTTAGCAGATTTTAAGTATACAATGCGGTATTGTTAGCTGTAGGCACTAAGCTGTTTAGTGCATCTCCAGAACTTATCTTGAATGTCTAAACCTTTGTACCATTTGACCGTCACTTCCCCATTTTCCCATCACCACAGTTCCTGACAACCACCATTCTACTCCGCTTTTATGAATTTGACTATCTTAGATTCCACATGAAGTGAGCTCATATAATATTTGTCTTTTTGTATCTGGCTTATTTCACCTAGCATAATAGCCTCCAGGGCCATCCATATTGTTATAAATGGTAAGATTTCTTTCTTGTTTATGGCCTTGATGGCGGTGCTGGTTTCACAGCTGTATACTTATCCTCAAATTCACTGAGTTTATACATTATATATGTACCACTTTTTAACCTGCCAGTCATACCTCAATAAAGAGGTTTTTTAAAACATTAAAAATCTTTTATTTTAAGAGTGCTTTGGACTCCTGAATGCATTCCCTAGGTATATCTCTGTTTCAACTGGTCACAGGTTTCACTTGACTCACTCGATCTTTCTTCAGCTAAAAGACAAATTAGTGTATATTGTTTCCCTTCCAATTCTTTTTTCCCAGGAGACTTTGACCTAGTGAACCTCTGCTCTCAGCAGATGCTCCTTCTTTACTGTGTGATTCTCTGGTGTTCTGAGCCAAGAAAAGGCATGGAGAAATATAGTGATCAGGGTGCACTTCTTTTGAGGCTCTCTCCATTAACCATTGCCGGTGCTTTGTGACATGAGCTGTAGATTTCAGACAGCACCACAGTTTGCCCTTTAGTTTCTGAGCCAGTTCTTTGTGTGTGTGTGTGTGTGTGTGTGTGTGTGTTACCTGCTTGGTTGCAAGAAGATGCTGATGAAGACTACTGCAGGAAAAATTGTTTTCATAGAGCATTCCTAATGCATAGAGAGGGATAGTAGCCTCGTTTCCTGGTTTGTACAGGCTCGATCATCTGAGTCAGTGGGCTCATAGTGGAAAGATGGGGACTCTCTTACGCCTTTTCTCAGGCTATTTCTGTTTCATGATTTAAAGCCAGAGTTGGTTGTGACTTGAAGCCTTTATATGTGGTTCTCTTTTTAAATCTTGCCCCAACAGCCTTATAACTAATAATAATAACATATACTTTATTGAGGAATCTCAACATAATGAAGCAAAAACATGAAACTTTTTTTTCTAAATAATTATGCTCTGTTAACTGCCATTTCCATCACGGGTGGTGGGTCCCTTGATGATATTTTACCCAGATTCTGCAACGTTTTCAGTCACTTTTGGTTATCAAAACAGATTAATAAGCCTTGCTCATAATCAGTTTAAAATGTCAGTCTTACATTCAATTCAAAGCTCTTTCTATCCCCATCCCTACCACAAATCGGGCTGGAGATGGGACTTCAGAGCTGCCTCCTCTCCAGGGGTTTGAGTGGGAGAGGACAAGAGGCAGGTCCTTTCACTGTTGGTTGTTCCTGCTTCTCTGGCTACCACTAGCGGGTTATTGACACTTCTGTGTGGCCAGTTTCCCCTTGCCGGCTCTCTGATGGTCTCTTTGGAGGACCCTGGGAGAAACAAAGGACACTCTCCTCTGCAGAGCCCTTGATTTGAGGGATCAGGTTTCAGGTTGGCCTCTTTCCTCCCTTTTGATTCCAGTGAAAGACAGTCCCAGCAGCCTCTGTAGCTGGCATGCTTTTGCATGGTAGATGGGGCTCCTTGTTGAGATATAGATGAAATGAAAAAATTCCAGCCACCTCTAAGTGGTATCCATCCAGCCATGGAACATTCTTGTATCCTTGCTATGAATGCAGTGGAAGCGTAAGCAGCTTCTCAGCCACTTCTTCCCTCAATTCCACCATCTCTTTCACATTCATTTCTCTAAGCCCAAGGAACACATTAGATCCTCAGCTGACCTGTCGCCTCCCCAAACTTCAGAGTAAGGGTGATCATTAAATCTCTTGGTTAATGCAAAATGGGGGTGTTGGAAACCCCCAAACTTAGAATTTTTCTTAGGATCCCCCTCCCTTAGCCTCTTAGAGAAGAAGCATCAGGTATCCTCCCCCATGGGGAAAGGGAGGTTATTATAGACACTTTTTCTGAATATTCGCCCAGAGGTCACACTTCTCTGCCAGTTCTTCCTTTGTATTAGTAGTGGAGGGGGGTTGGGGCTGGGGTGGGGGAGACTAAAATGAGCACCTCGCAGTAAACGTAGAACATTCTGTGCCATGACTTCTGCATTTGCTGCAATTCCAGGGCAATGGAGGAAATCCTGTTTTACAATGACAACATTAATAACCATGAAACTATGCTACTCATGCTAACATTTGCTAAGTATTTACTTGGTGCCAATGCAGGGGCTGAGGGCTTTACAGGCATATCTTCTCTAATCCTCAGAACAAGCCTATGAGATTGTCCCCATTATCTCTACTCTGCAGGTGAGAAAATTAAGGTTACTCAACTATTAAATAGTAGATTCAAAATTCAGAGCTTGAATCTGCATTTTTAACCATTTTCCCCATATTGGGCATTGGGCTGGCAGTCTTTGTGATGCTACTGAGAGTTTCTGTTTTTGGGTTTATCTTTATAGGTATCAATTGGAGAAATTGCAGGGGAAGCAGTGGTACTGTTAGAAGCCATTCTCAACCAGAAGTCTCATTTTCCCCTTTTTAACTTTAGGATTCTGTGACTCAGACGTAAATATAAATACGGTTTAGCAGAGGTTAACAAAACACTCATTGACTTACTGCCAACTTCACTCTAAGTCTCAGGGTTTTTTTTTTTTGTTTTTTTTTAGGAAATAACTACCTCTCTGGGAATTAATTTTCTCATGTGTATTTGAATGAATTCCCTCAGGCCACAGATCTGTAATCTGGAAGAGTTCATTTAGCAAATGGCACCCAGCTTTTCTCACCCTGGTTTGCCAAAGACACTGTGAGGCTCTGTTTGAACACAGGCAACAGTACTGGACAGCAGATGTTTGCAAATACAATTTGTTTAATTGCTCAGGCACTTTATAATATATTTTTCTTCTAAGCTTTGGGAATCACATTCTTTATCAGTTTTAAAACAGTGCAACTTTGCAGAGCCACTCTGTCTGCCTTTTTTCCTTGTGCATTGGTCCAGACAGATCGAGTGAACAAAAAGAAGAGAAAGGGGAAGCTGTTGGCAGTTACCCTCAACTTTACCTCTTAGTAGCAGCAACAGCAATATAGAAATGAGTACCTTTTCCCATACAACTCCCCACCCACTAAAAAAAAAAACAAACAACCAATAGAAAAGCACTCATGACCATCAAGCTGAAAAGATGAAAAGACAGTCAAGAAGGAGATTCACATGGCAGTAGCCCTTCCTAGCAGCCCATCTTACAGTATCTACAGTTAGTGTCTGAATTCTGGGAATTTCACAGGGACTGAGCATTACCTTGGGGCTGGTGCAAGAGCTAATGGGAGGTTCCCGTGGGTGCAGTGAGTGCCCAGCATGGCCTTTCAGTCTGTGCGCTGTCACTTTAGCCTCTTACACGTGCTACAGAGCCCCTGACAGTTGCACCCTAGAGGACATGGGTGTGTGGTAAGTTGGTCTAGGTTTCAGGAGATTTGGAGAAAAAAAATTTTTAAGTGTTAGGAATCAACATGAAGGAGACTTCTAAGGCAATTATGCTAAAGAGGATGGATGAAAACTACAGTACCGCAGGATGGCAATGAACTTGCAGCTTAAGAAAAGATCACAACTTTGGATTTTATACCACATTCCACTAATATTAGAGGAGAGAAAACTATAGCTTCTGGGGGAAAAAAATACTCAAGTCATTTCCAACCCAGACTCCAAGTTTCTGGAAACAGTTCGTAATGCACCTGGCTACACATGGCCCTTATCTTGTAGATAAACAAGACGGCTTCCTCATAGCGACACAGTATTCAGTGTTCTCATATTAAATGCTTCATTTCAAAGCATTCATCTCATCTCTTCCAACAGATTACAACAAAAGGACAACATTCTTTTGTTTTCCTTTATTATTTTTTTTGCAAGCTGCTGTCTCTGTAACATGTTACAGTGATGGTCAGATTAAAATAGGCCCTTTCAAAAAACACCCAGTCGACATTGGAGTATTTGAAGAAGATACACAAACTTCCAGTTCATAAGCTGTGTGGATGTGGTAACTCTGTCTTGTGCTCTGGAATAAAACCAGGTTATGCAAAGAAGAGACTGATTCCAGATGGTCCAGACTTACCTCTGACTTCGAAAGACACACACACACACACACAAACTAAAATAGCACAGTTAGTGAATCAATCCTCAGTTCTCTCCTTGAGGTATCAAGACCTATCCTTCTTGGGGCGTATGGAAATCTCAGTTTTTTATCATTTTTACATATGGCTGCCTTTAGATGGGTTTGTCTTCTCTCATCCTGTACATAACCAAGAATCAGGAAACCAACAAAATGCTCATTGCTTACTTACCCAACCTTCCTACTTCAGGCCCTTACAACTTGAGACCAGGGTTTGCCCTATTCTTAAGTGTTCTTTTATTTAGAAAATTGTAGAATGTGAAACAGTTACTTCATTCATTTTTAATGTTATTTTTAATAAAACTACGTTATAGAAGATCCAAAAAACAAGAAAAAATTATCCATAACTACATTCTAAGAGAGACTACAATCTTTAAATTGGTGTATTCCCATCTAGTCTTTTTTTGCCATGCATATTTATTACATAATTGTACTCACAGTCTAATACAGTTTTATACTATTTTTCATTTAATTTTATGTTTGAAGCATCCATTCACTCTCCATGCCTCATCTTAAGGACTGACACAAAGATTTCCTACCTTGTCAAGTAAAGTTAGTGGGAGACTGGTATTTACCAACTCATCTCTCTTGAGGGAAATGCATTTGTTGGTTGGGTCTTAGCCCAGCAGTAGCCTGTTTACATTTCTTCTGGTTCCTTAAAAACAAAGAGACTACATAACCATCCAGAAGGCCTACTTGCCTCTCCTTCAATAGTGTGATAGTTCTTTTTTCTTCAGGAAATCTGGAGAGAACTATGTTCTCACTTTTCTATACCATCCAATGCCTGCTGTCTAGACTCGTTATCCTACACTTGCTAAAAATGAGGTCGGACCTGGGATCATCACTCGCTTCAGCATTAGCCTAGAATCACGACATGGGGTGCATGATATGTACTGAGGGTGACAAATATTCCCATCAGTTGGCGGTGGTTGAATAGGAACCTGGGGTCTGTTTTACATCAGTAGTAAAGTGTGATTGGTTGTTTAGCAATGTTTGCCTCAGATACGGGGGAGAAGTTATGTGCCGAAAATTTGCCATCCCTTGAGAGAAATATTTACTTTAAGCCTAATTTATGCTATGTATAGTACTACTATATGCATATATTATATGCTATATTCCTCATAGCAATACTAGGAAATGGTTTCATTTTCCCATATGGGCAGTGCAGGAGAGCAAAAGTAAGGTGTTCATTTGAACTCAAAAATTAGGAAAATTACCTCAGAGGGTTAAGCTGTGAAATGAACACAGCATGAAATGCAGAGAAAGTATTTACAACTTTATGCTAAAGAAACTTGTCAGAATGGCTCCCAGGATAACAATATTATTATTTGCCAATAACTGTATCTAATGATTAAGCATATTTTAAAGAATGATTGTCAATCAGAAGGTGATTTGATTAATAATGGAAACTTAGATAAGCAGGTACCACTGAATCCCATGTTGGCTGTATATTCCCAAGTGAGACCGTTCAGTTTCTTATATTCAGCAAACATTTATTAAACATCTACTGTGGGCCATGCATTGTCCTCAGTGCAGAGCATGCAAAGATAACTAAGATATAGTGATATAGTGCTTGCCCTTCAAGAAGCTCACAGTTTATTGGAGGAAACAGTTATAAACAGATAATTAAAACAACTGCACAAGGTCAGCTTGGCTATGTGGAAGTAGGGAGGAAAAGCACCCACCCCACCTGGGAGAAAATGGTGAGGTTTCCTGGAGGAGGTGATATTGGAAAGGAGTCTTAATGTAGCTTTTCAAACTATCTATACTAAAGGGCTAATCCTTTTCTCTTTTTAATTTTCGGTCTGCCATGCAAATACAATAAAAATGATTGACTAGGAAAGCAAAATAAAGAAAAAAAAAAAACTCAAGCCCAACTTTGTGATTAGAGTACAAAGATATGAAATTACTCTAACATATTACTACAAAACATTTCTAAATGCTGTCTTTCAACTTGCAGACTTACCTCAATTCACTGGTTTTTAAAAAACAAACAGAAAACTGTTCCTAGACTGGCACACATCCACGGACCACACTTTGAGTGACCTGGTCTTATAGGATGAGTTGTCATCGGCCATCGGCTAAGGGAAGGAACTGGTTAGCGGGGAGGACAGACTGAGTGAAGAGCTGGCTGTGAGATTTCCGAAGTGGATGGTAGGGCTGGGGATGAAGCGCAAGCATGTGGCAAATTCTTTTGGCCATTTGAGTGACTTAAATGTCCTTCCTTCCTTCTGTCCTGCTTGTATTTCTCGCCCCTCTCTCCCCCACCCTTCTTTCTTTTGTTTTAAATAATATTTTGGTGTGACTTTTTAAACACAGGCTTCCCATCTGCCCTGATTTCTTCACTTACTTATGACCAGATATGTTTTTACAAGTCAACTTAGATTCTTTTTAGCAACAAGACTAATTACAAATCGATAAATTAAAAATAAATACAGGGAGAAAATTTTTGCCTTATGAAGTGGCCGTAATTTAATCTCCACTCCCCACCTCTTTGCATATTGGGAATGAATGTCTTCTGAATGCCCAGCGTTAAATTAAGATTTAGCTCTGACCTCAAAAAGCCTAAAGCCTAGTAGAAAGGTAAGCAATCGAACAGATACATTACAGGTAAAACATGGTTAAATGTCTGACTGTGTTCTCACCAATGTATTCATTCATGAATGTGTCAATAAACTAGCCCTATGAACATAGTCACGGGAAGACACATAAAGTAGAACCATGGACTTGCTTGGGAGATGGAGAAGTCTTTCAAGAAGAGAGGATGTTTAAGTAGGTTTTGTTTATTTAAAAAAATAATAGATTTTTATTCTGACAAAGTAGTGCATGTACATAGTTTAGTCCATCTAATAGTTTTATAAGCCTTTTCGTGAAATCAGCCAAGCCCTCTCTTTCCTCCTTAGAGACAATGATTTCCAGCACTTTTCACTTTTAGTTCTGCTACCAATATATTTCTAACTAATATGCCTATCATGCTATTGCTTAATATTTTCAGAGGTAAGTATTGTGTGTTGACTTTTGTTTATTGGAAACGTGGACTTGCCTTTCTTATTACCCAACTTCTGCCGCCCACCTCCCCATCTCTTTGGTTGATGTTGGTTTTGTTGCTGTCTGTCATAGTAGAGGCTTTGTTCAAATGTCTCTTGACCTTGGCAGATTGTTCCTGCTTCAAGCTTCCTGGAACAATCTGTACAGAAGAGCTAAGCCTGTGGCTGGAGGCTTCCCTATGGGGGGAATCAGGCAGGTATCTTGACATTTTACTGAGCAGCTCACAAATGTCAGTATTTTTACGTCTTCTTTTTGAGTTGGTCCATTTCCCTAAAGAGGAATCTTACAGTCTCTTGCTTGGGATATATAAATCTGGTTGCCTGCTTTCTCAGAGCCAGTTTGGGCATGCAGCTGGAAGTTTCACCTTCTAGTGTGTAGACATCCCCTTAATCCCTCTTTTCAGAATGGCACCCCTGCCATGAGCTATGCCTGCTCTTTCCAACTCTAGAGTTCCTCAGGCTAAGCCTCTTCAGGATTAAACCTCTAGGCCTCTGGGTGAAGAAGGGTATTCACCTGGCTGTGTGGGGAGGGTGGGAAGATCCAGGGATTGACGGCTTCCTGTACATTCAACAAATCCAGTGTCCAGCCCCTCCCACTCCACCTCACTAGGCAACCAGCCCCTCGTTCCTGAGTCCTCTGGGTTCTGCAGGAGATTCACTTTGTTGCTTGGCTGCCACACCTTTGGGCACACATCTCTTTCTGGTCTGCTAAGTTAGGCACCGTGCATCTGCTTCCCATATCCCGTTTTGTTGAAATACTTGATCACCTGTCATTTTCTCTTCTCTCTGCCCTTGTGGGTTTATGCATCTTGATTAAAAGTCCCCTTTATATCCTTTTACTAGGTTTTCATGAGGGAGCAAAGGGGAATGCATCTTCAATAGGCCTCTTTTAACTTGGAGTTGTAAGTCACTCTTTCAAGGACAATTCAAGTAAGGGTTAAGGCATGGGGGGGATGAAAAAGGCATTTTAGGTCAAGGAAATAGCAAGTTCAGAAACATGTATGTCTGAAAGTATCTGGCATCATGTTTGGGAAGTGAGGATTAGAGTTTGGCTGGAGTATAGCGTATAATGGACAGGGGGTAAATAAGGGAGTAGACGGCCCCCATGATAGATAGGTTGTAAAAGTGGACCAAATTATTTTCCTTCCTTGATGCACAGTTCTTGCAGCGTGACTTTGAAGCTTCCTCCATCAAGAGGAAGAGTCTTTTCTTCAGCCCCTGGAATCTGGGCTGGCCTGGTGATGGCTCCGGTCAATAGAATGTGGCAGAGGGACAATGTACAGCTCTGACTAGCCCACAAGGGGCCTTGCATCTTCTACTCACCATTTTGGAACATGCCCACGTGCCATGAGCTCAGCTAGCCTTCTGGAGAATGAGTGACATGCGACCCAGTCTTCTCCGTCCCCCCAGCCAATAGCCAGTTGGTCCCCAGAAGGACCGATACACAAGGAGCTTAACTGAGACCGGAAAAAACACCCCTTCCTAGGACAAACCCAGGGGTCTCTCCATGCCAGGCTGGGTGCTGGGACCACAGTGTGAATCAGACACCACACGGGGCACAGCGGCAAAGAGGGCGACAGGATGCATTGGTGCTGTAGGAATAAGCTAACTCAAATCAGGAGCTACAGGACTTAGGACCATAAATACATTCTTCACTGATTCTGTGTCATCTCCATTTCTTAGTAAAATATTTTCCAAACTTCAGGGGAGGTGTCCTTTAAAGATATGGGTTTGATAAAAGTACTGTGCAGTTAGGTAGTTCAGAGAGAATATGGAAGCTTGGGCATGAGTGGAAGGACATAAGTGCTGTCACTCACTGGGGGTGACAGCTGCCAGGGTTTGTGCATTAGAAAACCGAGCCACCCCCTCGCCTCACCCACCCCCCTTCGGGTAACGTGGCCCCAAGAGGATGCATATAGTGTGGGTCTTAAGGTCACTGATAATATTGTTCTCTTATTTTAAACCTAGACACCTTACATTTATAGTACAGCAGGACACTTGGAAACCCTCTCAAAAGATCTTCTGACATGGTCTTAAATATACCTTAAAAACAGTCAACACTGAAAACAAAGCAGCTCTGTTAAGGAGATACACACGAGGACTTTTCAGAGGCTTATCACAGGGTCCCTAAACATAGGATACTTTTAATGTAGGTGATTGGAACTTTTACTTTTGAGGGAGAGCCTTGGTGTTACCGAAACCAGTTTTCCTCCAGCGTAAACGTTGTTTCTTACCTCCTTTCCTTCCCCGTTTGATTCACTCCAGACTCAACCCTCTCTAGGAGTTGCCGTCGAGGAGCTGCAGTTCCATTCAGGGAACGTGTGCTGAGCATCTGTGACTTACCGCCCCAAGACTAAGTCCCAGAGATGCAGAGAGGCCCCGGAAATGGCTTGCCTCCACAGCATTCACCAGCTCTTAAGGCAAAAAAATTTTCTGTCTTTGATGTCATTACCTCCAATCTCAGACTAGGTGTTGGCAAAGTATGGCCCGAGGGACAAGTTTGGCCATTCACCTCTCTGTTTCAGGAACATTTTTTTGTAACTATGGTAAAATATATATAACATAAAATCATCTTACCCATTTCTAAGTGTACAGTTCAGTAGCGTTAAGTACATTCACATTGTTGTACGGTCTTCAGAACTCTTCATCTTGCAAAACTGAAACTCTATACCCATTGAACAACAATTCCCCCTTCCCCTTCCCCCCGTCCCTGGTAACCACCATTCTTTCTGTTTCTATGAATTTGACCCTACCCTAGTACCTCACATAAGTGGAGTCATACAGTATTTGTCTTTTTGTACCTGGCTTATTTCACTTAGCATAATTCAACCATGTTGTAGCATGTGTCAGACTTTCCTTCCTTTTTAAGGCTGAATAATATTCCATTGTGTGAATATACCACATTTTGTTTATCCATTCATCTGTCGATGGACATTTGAATTGCTTCCACCTTTTGGCTATTGTGAATAATGGTGCCATAAACATGGGTGTACAAACATCTCTTTAAGATTCTGATTCTGATCCTTTTGGGTATATACCCAGAAGTGGGATTGCTGTATCATACATTAATTCTATGCTTAATTTTTTGAGGAACTGCTATGCTGTTTTCCACAGGGCTTTACCATTTTACATCCCCACCAATAGTGCACAAGTTTTCCAATTTTTCCACATCCTTGCCAAGACTTGTGATTTTTCTTTGCTTTTGATGGAAGCATCCTAATGGGTGGGAGGTGGTATTTCATTGTGGGTTTGATTTACATTTGCCTAATGATTAGTGATATTGAGCTTTTCATGTACTTATTGGCCATTCGTATATGAGCAGCCATTTTCAACTTTTAGCTGTTTTTTATGTGTTTACCTCTGTACTTCTAAATAACGTGATCAAGTGCCCTGTTCTGATTTTTCAGATTTAACACTGTTACCTTTATTATACCCTCTCCTGCCTTCCCAATTCATGCACATAAACTTTCCCTTCCATATCCTCTCACTATAATTATATCATAAATTTGATAGATACATATTGTCTTTACATTAATATAGCTAGGTGAATATTTTCTCACAACTAAGCCATGTTATATATTATGACTACATTTCTTTTATAGAACAACTTTTTATTTTCCCTGGAGTTAATAATTGCCATGATTTTTAAAATTGTTTACTTTTCTATGCACCAATCAGTGATTTAGCTCTAAGCTCACTGCCAGAAGTTAAAATAGTCCCTCAATATATTCACACATGTCAAGTAGTCCATCTGTTTTATTTATATTCTTCAACTTCAGCTTCCCGAACCCCTCTGTCTCCTCATCTGATTTTCTAATTTGGGGGGAATAGAGATGAGGTTAGGGGGAGACACTCAGAAGGAAAATACATATATCACTCTGGCATTGGAGAGAAGAGAGGACACTTTTCCTCTTTATTTATTATTATTAGTAAATACCCACTTATACCCACTTATTTTATTTTAATAAGTCATCAGTTTATTTCCTATGTCAAGGTATTACATGTCTCTTTGGGCTGTATGGCCTGGAGTTTACTCTGTTACTGGTTTGTGTAACTTACACAAACTTACACACAGCTGGAAAGCGCTCATAAACCATAGATTTCTCCGTCAACATATAATGGGATGATGACAATGGCTCTACAGAAGATAATGAACAAACATCTCCAAATTATGTACATTTCATCTTGCAAGTACAGAGAGCAGTCCCAGAGCAGGAACAGTGGGCAGTGGGGATTTCTTCCCTGTGGAGCTGCGCAGGACGCCCTGAGGAGCCACATGGCCCTTCCGTGGAACATAGATGCACAACACGATGTGTTCCAGGTCATGAAGGCTTGTCATTCCCTCACCCTTCCTTGTGTTTTGTACCTCTGGGCTTCTGTTATTGCTGTTCCACCACCATGGAATCCCTTCCTCTCCATCTCCACCTGGAAAACACTTATTCACCCTTGTGAATGTTTAGATGTCACCTCGTCCAGGGACACTTTCTATGAACCTCCCAGAGGATTCCCTTCTCTCTGTTCTGCAGGGACACACTTTATCTGGCCTCCAGGAGAACATGCCTTCTACACCAGTATCTAGCCCAGCACTTGGTTCTCTGAAGGTATGTAGTAAAGGTTGACTTAATTAATGTGCAAATGAGTGTATGGGTGAATATTCTTAAGTAAACCTTCTCCATGGACAAAGAACCTTGCAAATTCTCCAGAACCACTTTCCCTGAATAAGAACAATTTCCAAAGCTGTTCCCCCTCCATCTTTATTTTTCCTTCTCCTATCTTTATTTTTTGTTATTTATTAAAAATATTACAGAATGGAAAGTGACTGACCCTTAATTTCTGACTATTTTTATTAAGCCCGACTGGCGACTGAGTGCAAGTAATCCATTTCACTACTTTGTTATTTTGTTCAATATTCAACACACAGATTATTCATAAAAATGTGACTTCCTGCTTTATTTCCAGTGTAACACATGAGGGTTCCATGAAATCTACCAGAGAAAATGAAATGTAGTGCAGACAGGAGATTTTATCTATTCACAGTGGCTCCCAACTGTCGACTCAGATCGTGTAATTCTACTTAGCGCTTCTGGGCCCATTTCCTTCGAAGTACTTTCCAAGCATTACCTAAGTGATGTGAGCGGATGGGACGCCAGGAACTCCAGCTGTAAACGTAGAACTGTTAAACACAGTTCTGAGGAAATTAGATTTTAGAATTGGAAAAGAAATATGGTCCTGACACTAACGCCTGTCTCAATTCAAATGAACAAACCTCCACCTTCCTCTAGCGTCTCCTCCGTGAGAACAAGGGGATATTATATTAAATGCAAGAGCAACTGAGAAGTGGTGTTCCAAAGATTATGGAAAACTATAATCCCTGAGGGGCAGCCATATTAAAGGACACTTTCTTTTTCCAGGGTTGTCGGAAAAAGAACTGCCATCACTGCGTAATCAAGACACAGAACACTACACTTAGAAGAGCCAGTGCATTTTAAGAACAACCAATATTTTAAATTGTAATCATAGCAATCACTATTTATTGCCTACTGTATGCCAGGTGTTTTGCATGCAGTACTTTTAATCCTTTTCACAAAACTTAGAACAAGGTAATGACTCTACAAAATTGAAGAGTTTTGCCCAGTCTCTGTGATTCCTTGTAACTTCAATCTAGGAAGGTTCTCTCACATAAGAAGGACACCTTTTAGAAAATGCCATCGAGGGGAGAAGAAGGCAAGAGACTAAAGGAATTCTGTTCAGAGAATGAACTTATTCAGAGCTTTCTGATCTCATGGAAAAGTTTGGAAGATTCAAGTCAGCACAGTTGTGACTCCTGAGGAGTGGGACTAGAGGGTATTGAGAGGGGGGAGCTTTCAGTTATTAGTTTGTAGACTTCTGTATCACTTGCAATTTTTTAAACAATAAACATGTAGTTGATTTAGGAATTTTAAAGTACTATAATGAGAAAAAATATAAAGATTCTTTATAATCCAGGTCCTGTTTTCACGTGTTGCTTCTCTGTCCCAATCCGGTGTCACCTGCAAATCCTAGTATCCCTAGTTCAGTTCAGTTCATCCTGTGGGCAGGAGCATGCTCTGTGTAGTTCATCACTGTACCTACAGCATCTAGCAAATGCCTGGTGCCTAGTCAGTGCTCAGCCATTCTTTTTTTAAACTTTTTTAAAATTTATTTTATTTATTTTTGGCTGTGTTGGGTCTTCACTGCTGCACATGGGCTTTCTCTAGTCGCAGCGAGCGGGGGCTACTCTTTGTTGCGGTGCACGGGCTTCTCATTGTGGTGGCTTCCCTTGCTGCGGAGCACAGGCTCTAGGCTCGCGGGCTTCAGTAGTTGTGGCCCGTGGCCTCAGTAGTTGTGGCTCGCGGGCTCTAGAGCGCAGGCTCAGTAGTTGTGGCGCACGGGCTTAGTTGCTCTGCAACATGTGGGATCTTCCCGGACCAGAGATCGAACCCGTGTCCCCTGCATTGGCAGGCTGATTCTTAACCACTGCACCACCAGGGAAGTCCAGCCATTCTTGGTTCAATGAGTTGAATGAGTTCTCTACAGGAATCTTATATTTTCTCTTTCCTTTCAATGACCATATAAAAAAATGAAAAGCTCTAGTTGTCTTGAGATCAACGTGGTATTTTGGTTCATGGGTTCGCTTTAGTGTTTAAGACTGTGCTTGTAACAAGTGGTCCAGGCTGATGAGAAAAGAAAACTAGGCAACTGGACGTGTAAATGATGCATGTGTGCTGAGCTGAGGCCAATGACACTGTGTCAGGCTGCAGAAGGATGACTCACAGACATCCCCAGCCACTTCCAGGATTGCCATGTGGAGCTCAGAAGCACCTGCCTGTCGCCGTCAGGACCACTTGAGGTAAGCCAGTGATGTCATGTCAGCCAGAGAACATCACCTGTCACATTAATGCTGTTCACTTGACTTTCACGGGGTTTGCATTTTATTTTTAACGTTTAGCTTTGGAGTTATATAAAAGCCATCAGCAACACTTAATCTTATTTGTGCCTACATTTAAGTAATATTATAATAAAATAATTTAAGTCAAACTCTGAGGTCCGTCCAAACTTTCTTTAAAAAAGGAATTACTTTGGAGAAACAAAATTTAAAATTGTGAACATAGTAAACCAGACAAAACCAAAGACAGAGCCCTATGACATATACCTTGAACTGTTGATATTAATCCACAGTTTGGGTACATTTGGTCAATCAGGTAAAAATACACATAATGGAACTACCACCCACACTGTGCAGTGCCCTTGTCCACAGCATATGCTCACAGACCTCATCTACTGTTTATCAAAATCAAGACACACGGTATCTTGGGCCACTTCCTCACCTGTCTAGTCACCCTATTAGGTGCTCATGTGATGGATATTTGCTGAGGGCTCCCTGGGTACCAGACCCTGTTCTGGGGCCTTGGAGTCCCAGCTGTTGGGGCTTTTAGCATAGCCCTTCCAGACTCCTCCTCAGATCTCCACCTGGTAAGGCCCTACCACGTATACTGTTTACTCAAATGCACACAGTTTTTAATCATTACATGTTAACTGTCACACTAGGCAACTGGAAGTGGGATGTATGCAGTTTCCTCCTTCCCTGAGACTTGAACTCCACTAAGCTAAGCTTCCATTTTGTTCTTCTGGCCTCAGTCCTGAGGCCAAGCACTGCCCACCTTGCTGGGCTTTCTCTTCCTGCTCAGCCGCTTTCTCCATTGGGCCCAGGAGACCTGTGTGATTTCACCTGAACTTAACACATGTGAAGGAGCCCAGGTCAGCCCACCAGAGGAAGAGAAGCTGTGTGGAGAGAGGCCCCGATTGTGTCAGCTGTGCCAACTCTTGCGGTTTCCTCAGAGAACTGTGAGCTTAAAAAAAAAACGGTGGTTATTTATTTTTTTCATACTTTAAAAAAATTTTATTTTATATTGGAGCATATTGATTAATAATGTTGTGTTAGTTTCAGGTGTACAACAAAGTGATTCAGTTATACCTCTACATGTATCTATTCTTTTTCAAATTCTTTTCCCATTTAGGTTATTACAGAATATTTAGCAGAGTTCTCTGGGCTATACAGTAGGTCCTTGTTGGTTATCTATTTTAAATATACAGCAGTGGGTACATGTCAATTCCAAACTCCCAATCTATCTCTCCTCCCCCTTCCCCCCAGTTAACTGTAAGTTCCTTCTCTAAGTCTGTGAGTCTGTTTCCATTTTGTAAATAAGTTCATTTGTATCTTTTTTTTTAAGATTCTGCATGTAAGTGATATCATAAGATATTTGTCTTTCTCTGTCTGACTTACTTCACTTAGTATGATAATCTCCACGTCCATCCATGTTGCTGCAAATGGCATTATTTCATTCTTTTTAATAGCTGAGTAATATTCCACTGTATATATGTACCACATCTTCTTTATCTACTCCTCTGTCGATGGACAGTTAGGTTGCTTCCATGTCCTGGCTATTGTAAACAGCACTGCAATGAACATTGGGGTGCATGTATCCTTTTGAACCATGTTTTTCTCCAGATATGTGTCCAGGAGTGGGACTGTTGGATGATATGGCAACTCTATTTTTAGTTTTTTAAGGAGCCTCCGTACTGTTCTCCATAGTGGTTGTACCAATTTACATTCCCACCAACAGTGTAGGAGGGTTCCCTTTTCTCCACACCCTCTCCAGTATTTATTGTTTGTAGATTTTTTGATGATGGCCATTCTGACTAGTGTGAGGTGATACCTCATTGTAGTTTTGATTTGCATTTCTCTAATAATTAACAATGTTGAGCATCTTTTCATGTGCCTCTTGCCCATCTGTATGTCTTCTTTGGAGAAATGTCTATTTAGGTCTTCCTCCCATTTTTTGATTGGGCTGTTTGTATTTTTGATATTGAGCCACATTAGCTGTTTGTGAATTTCGGAGACTAATCCCTTGTCGGTTGCATCGTTTTGCAAATATTTTCTCCCCCAGGGTTGTCTTTTCGTTTTGTCTGTGGTTTCCTTTGCTGTGCAAAAGCTTTTGAGTTTAATTAAGTCCCCCAAAAAACAGTTGTTATTTTAAGCTGTGAAGTTTTGGGGTGGTTTTGTTACCCAGTGAAAGCTAATTGATAAGGCACTTTTGCCAAAAACCAGTCCACTTGCATGTCCAACAGGTGACTGGTTAAATGAAATCTCATTCATTCATGCATTGAAAAAATGAGATGACCATCAAGAATAATGGCATTGATATATGTTTACCAACATGGGAAGCTCTTCTTGATGTGCTTGTTAAGTTGAAAAAGAATATTATAAGACATGTAAAATATCTCCTTTTGTGTAAAAACTCAAAACCTAAGTAAACAAGCTATGAATATGTCTGACAGGTTATACTCTAATGTGAACATTAGATTATTCTTAGTGTTTTGTTTCTGATAATTATAAAAAGGTTTTAATATTAATTCTTTGGGTATCTCTATTGTCTGATTTGTCTACTTGGATTAAAAGAAATAATAAGGACAGTTTTGTTTTATGTAGAAGAGATAGTGAATGTAGTTTGATTTCTACAGGTAATATTTTAATTAACTTTTTAAAAAAGCCATTGTCTCCATCTATGCCCTAGTCCCCAATACCGTGCTCATTTCTTTTCTCACCTCACCTCTGCTTTGTGTCTTTTGCATCCCTACTCTTGGGCTCCCGTTTTTTTTTATTAATTTTTTTTGGAGTATAATTGCTTTACAATACTGTGTTAGTTTCTACCGTATAGCAAAGTGAATCAGCTATATGTATACATATATCCCCTCTTTTTTGGATTTCCTTCCCATTTAGGTCACCACAGGGGCTCCCCTTTCGTGTCTCTCTCTTTTTCTGCTTTCCTCCCTGCGGTTGTTGGCCTCCATGAAACATTCATTATAATTTTATTCTTTGCTTCTGTCACAGCACCTTTCTATCTTGGGTTCCCAAGCTGGATCTGTGTTTGTGGATGAAACCTGAGAGCACTTGGCTACAGACAGACTTTTGTCTTCTCAGTAAGCAAAGTAACCTGAGAAGACTGGGGACAGGACTAATGCTGCCAAGTGCATGGGGATGGCACTGATGGGGAGGTGGGAGATGGCAGAGTTAGTGGCTAGGGAAAATGCGTTCAGGCTCAACATCAAAAAGGAATGCAGAGACAACACGTTGCACCACACGCTCTCCCTAATACCTGCTTAGTATTTATACTGTGGCTTTGACCAACAAGCTGAATTTCCTTTTTTAAATTGTGACTAATCTTGAGGTAGGCAGACAGCCCCTTTCTACTGATGGAAATATTGAGTACCAAAAATGACTAAGTGATATATCTTAGGTCAAGGGAGAATCTAGTGTCAAACTTCATCATCTGATCTCTACCAGTGGTCTGTGTATTTTCACTACAAATAGACACTCTGAAAAGAATAGTGTGGCAATACTGCTGGGTATTTTTACAAGTAAAATGACAATTCGCTATTAAAAATGTAAAACACCAATGAATGGAAAAGTAATAATTAATGGACTTATACTGGGAAAATAGCAATAGTATTTGTCTCTTCATTTCTACTTATCTCCCTCTCTCTGCATCTATCTTTGCCTAGAGTTTACATAAGTAAAGCCACCATGTTTATGATGCATTTTGGGGCAGTTTCTGAGTCTTTGTATCAGGTTTTTCAAACAATCAAAATGCTAAGTGATGCAGTGTAATTATGCGGTTTTGTGAGCTTCAGGATAGTTTTTATTTTTTTAATCGGTTCAGCCTCACATTTTCCCTAATGGTTACAAATGATTTGAGGCTTGGAGCTATGAAATCTGCTTAGTGGAAGGTAATCCTGCACTGGGAGTCATTCCCTGTGCCTGGGGGGAAGGAAAAAAGGAGTGTTTCATCTATTATCAGTGTAAATGGCTGCACTGACGCTAAACTGTAACAACTATTAACTGTGGGTGTGTGTTAATCCATAATTACAGTTGAACCACTTTTCTGGAGTAACCAAAGATTTATCTATTTTGGGTATACTTTAATACCATGTGGTAAGTATGGAAATAAATTCCTCAAGCTATATAAAATCAGACTAAAGCACATTTCCCTTAAATGTGCTCTCTGAAATCTGTGCCTAACTTTCTATTTTCTATTGGAAATCCATATCTTATTGAGTTATGCATTTTTCTGGCTGTTTTTCTTTATAACTTATTACCTTTAAGTCCAAATATATTGAAGGAGCAGATAGCAGTGATACTAAAATAATGTTTAAACTAAACATTTTATTTTTAATCACATAGAACTTGTCTCATAGTTCCAGTGAACTCCACTTATTGCCCCCCACCCCTCCCCATGAGTGAAGGTTGGAAGCTAAAGTACCACTATGCAGGGGGATGGTAGGTGGCAGTACTTAAATTCAAAGGGAGAATGGTGTGCCAGTTTACTAAGTCAAATTAGTGCTTTCAAATATGATGTGCAGAAACTATTTGCTTATTCATTACCTCCTCATTACCTATTATGTATCCAGACTTCACAAGGACAGAGTCTTAGGAGGATGTAATCCAAGCCTAATTGGAGATACAGGCCAGCAAACATATCTGCACTGCAGTGTGTGATAAGTGAAAACCGTGGAGGAAAGTATGCATTACAGTTACTTGGTCAACTTTGGTTGGAGAAGGCCAAAGAAGCCTTCAGAGAAGAAGTAATGATTGCACACACAAAGGTCTCCAACATGGGCACTGGAACAGACAGCCCTGGATGTAAATCACACTCTTCTACAGAGAAACTCACCCCATGACCTTGGGCACACTTACTCATCTGCACTCAGCTTTAGTTTCCAACAGTAGAAATATGATAAATAATACTAGTGAAGAAATTCATGTAAAAAGCTTTGCACAATCCTTGGTACATAGTAAATTCTCATTAGATGAGAATCTAAAGAACTCTGTGGAGTTCTTTAATAAGAGACCCTTGCACCTGTCCAAGGCTCCAGAGTCCCCTGGGAGGCAGCAAGAATGGGGGAGGGTGTTTGGAGTTGTGTTTCTTGGTGACGTAAGGAGAAGGGAGCAAAGAAGGACCCTTGTGCCTCCTAAATCATCTTGAAACTCTGAGAGCTGAACTGCAGCTGGTAGCACCCATGTCTCCCTGTCACAGATGAGCCAAACTGACCTCATTCAAACTCCATCCTCCCAGGAAATTTATATTTGTGCAGCGCTCCACAGCTCCTTTTCTGAACCTCCAAAGAATCCATGCAATTATCAGGCAGGGAACACTATCCTTCTCCTAAAGGCGAGGGCCTTGCAGTTCAGAGAAGTTGAATAATATATGCAGTTGATAAAGCTTATAAGGGTTGAGCCAGGACTTGACTTTAGGTTCACATTGGTATAATGAGGAAATTGTGTTGGTTCATATACAATTTATCCTTGGCAAAGGGACCTGGAATAGTGAGAGTAGAATTATAATCTTCAGTGGGAGAGAGAAAGAACCCGGAGCTTGCTGCCGTACTGGCAGCAGGAGTCCCTATCATTTGTAGTTTTAAATATTCAAGATAGAGACTTACCCCTGGGCTCCCACCCCATGTTTGCATGGCCTCCGGTTCATAGCAGGTTGTACTCTTCCCATGCCCACCTTCATGGCAGCCCATGGCTCACACCTCCACTTCTGATTGCATTGTTTCATCTCTTTTCAGCCTTGCTCTAATTTCCAGCATTTCCACTCTGTTACTTTTGTATATTTTTTATATCTAAGATGACAGCCCCCAGCCATACTGACCTGCCTACTGGGCAGTCCAATTTATCTCCCCAGCTACCATGGATCACCTTTTTGTTGGTGCTCTGGTTACAAAATTGCATAGGTTTTGAATGGACTGTCTCTAACTTTATGTTTCCCATTAGTCCTGTTACTTGATCCCTCAGCTTCTGATAAGGAATATATATTTCCTTTATTAAACACTTTATTCACATTATCATATGAGGTCATAACAAGAACAGGTAATGTAAAGCGAGTTCTGTAACTGAGTTTTATTATTACTCCCATTTTACAGAGGAAAAAATGGAGACTCTGAGAGGTTAAGTAATATTTCCAAGTGGCAGAATTGGAGTTATAGCCCAGGTCTGCCTGACTCTATTCAGATGTGTAGCTTGTGGCCACCATATTGGATAGCACAGCTCTAGACCATTGTGCTGTGCTTGCTGGTGTCAGTTCTCTGCGTTTAATGGCACTCTGGACTTGCGGCTTGTGAAATTTTAAAATAATGCCAAATGACCTGCCAACTGGGAATGCAGAATCAACGCTCAGAGTCATAAAATGGTAGTTTTATAAGGAACCCTTTGTTTTGTTCATATTATTATGAAGTATGGTGTTAGGATTTAAAAGACTATTTGATTTCCTGTTTTTGTTTTGTTTTGTTTCTCCCAAAGCCACATAGATGTGGTTAGCCTGAAAAAGAGAACACTGGGAAATATTATGAAGCAAAGTACAAGTATCTGAAAGGCAATTTTATGAGAAAAGACTAGATTTCTATGTGACCAAAGGGGCATGACTGGGAACAGTGGACATGACCACAAGGATAACAATGGATAAAGGACAGTCAGCTCTGTTGGGAGAGAGAGAAGGCCGGCTTGGAAGACAGTGGACTCCTAGCACTGGAGCTGTTCGTGCAGAGTCTAAACAGCCACTTGGTGGGCACGTTGTAAAGCCAACCCATGCAGTGGAACATAATTGGCTTGCATTCTTACATCACCAAGAGTCTGTGAGTTTGGAATGACAAAATATGTTTTTAAACTTTGCATGATTCCCTTCTAAATCTAAATTTAGACCTCAGTAAATAGATTTTGGCACCGTAGTGAAGATGTCTGTCTAGTCTAAATGTCCAACATACAGTCAGTAAACTCCCTTGAAAACTCCCTTGTGTGATGCCTACCATTGGGTAGAGATTGGATCTCTGCAAAAGAAAATAACATGCCTTCTTGTTTTATTTTGGAAACATCCAATAAGGATCCTTTAGCTTTTGAATTGATGTAGTGATTTCCATACCACCAAAATGAAATCTGCATTTCAGTAGATGTATCATTGGTTTGTTATCAACCCTAAGAAGTAGAATATGGTTGCACTCTGAGGATTACTTGTTCCAAAGACAGTGATGGAAAGGTGAGTCTAAATAATGATAAAACACCCAAAGTCAGAAGGAGCCTTGTAGTTATCTTAGTGTTAAGTACAAATCAGACCACAGTAGTCATTTTAGAGTCTCAGGATGACTTGCTATACATTTTGGATAGATTAGGTCAGTGTTCCTAGTACATATGAATTGTTAGAGACTGAATTGTGTCACCCCCCAAATTCATATGTTGACACCCTAAACCCCCAAATACCTCAGAATGTGACTGTATTTGGAGATAGAGCCTTTAAAGAGGTAATTAAGTTAAAATGAGGCAATTAGGAAGGGTGTTAATCCAATCTGGCTAGTGTCTTTATAAGAAGAGGAGATTAGGATAATACCATGAATGCATGCAGAGAGAAAAGGTCATGTGCGGACACAATGAGAAGGCAGCCATGCAAACCAGGAAGAGAGGCCTCAAGAGAAATCAGTCATTCTGACATCTTGATCTTGGACTTCCAGCCTCCGGAACTGTGAGAAATAAATTTCTGTGGTTTACGCCACCTTTTCTGTGGTATTTTGGTATGGCAGCCCCAGAAAACTAATACATGAATTATCTGGGGATCTTCTTAAAATGCGCATTCTGATTCAGGAGGTCTGGGGTAGAGCCTGAGACTACATTTCTAACGCTTTGAGTAGCAAAGAGCTAGGTTGGGTTGCAGCAACAATTTTATCCTGAAATCACAATGGCTTAACAAAATAAAGTTTACTTCTTGTTGTGTATCTAAAGAGAGTGGGCTTGAGTGAAGCCATCCACATAGCCAGTCAGTAGCCATTCAGGAACTTACACTAACAAAGTCTTTTAACTACCTGCAATATCATTTGTTGCCAAGTGGGGGAAAGAAGGCATTGAAAGGCTGCCCGTCCACATAACTTCTGCTTATATCCCATTGGCCAGAACTAGTCATGCGGTCTTGCCTAGCTGCAAGAAGTCTGGGAAGTGTAGTCTTCCTTGTGCCCAGAAATGAGAGGCTACCTGGATACCAATGATGGTAATTCCACTACACTAGTAATTTCCACTACACTTCCATTCTGATTTTTCCCTTTCAGACATTTCACTGCTATCTAGCAATAGTGCTGAATGGGAACAGGAACACACTTGTTTTCCACTGCAGAGACGGAATGGTATTATCTTCCCCTTACAACCCACTAAACTAGATTGTAAACAGATATTTGGGGTGGTGAATACAATCTACACCCTCAAGATGTTAATATTAGGCTCTCTTTCCCTCAGTGATGCTCTTTCAGAGACCATTCAAGATGCAAATCACTGGGGAAGATGTTAAAGAGTTTCACATTTTATTATTATTATTTTATTACTATTATTATTCTCAGTGCATGTATTCTTCCACGATATTCTAGAAACATAAACTTGCCCCCAGATTTCCATTTCCTTAGAGGTTTGGAATATATTCCTAGAAGCTATCTTTCAGAGAATCAGTCTGATTGCAAGTCTGAGAAACTCTAAAGTCTAGTTTACGGAAAAGAAAGGCTTGTAAAGAAAACAAGGGTGTGAGTTTGGCCCTTGACAGGTGTCTCAGTAAGATAAGAAGCTTAGAGATCAGAATGTGGAAAAGGGTGGGAACATGAAGGCATAAGCAAGAGGTTCAGAGGACCACTTTTTAAAGGCTCCTCTCTAAAAGCAAGGAATAATAGTATCCTAGTGTAGGCCATAAAAGAAGTCTCAATAAATTTAAAGGAATTAAAATATATAGCAAATGTTCTCTGGCCACACACAGTATTAAATTAGGAATCATCATAAGTACACTATCTGTAAAATATCCAAATATTTGCAAAGTTAAAAATATATTAGAACGTAATCTACGAATGAAAATAAAATCATAAGAGACAGAAAATATTTTGAAATAAATGATAATAAAAGACAATATATCAAATTTGTTGGATGAAGCTAAAGCAGTGGTTAGAGGGAAATTTGTAATTTGTAGGTTTGAGTGATTATATCAGAAAGGAATACATGTATAAAATCAGTGATCTATGGTCAACCTTAAATAATTACGAAGAGAGAAAATTAAACCCAAAGTTAATTTTTAAAAAGGAAATTCTAAAAATAAGAGTGGAAATAAATGAAATAGAAAACATGAGCAAGAAAAAAAAAAAAAAAAAACATGAGCAAGGAGGAAACAAAGTCAAAGCTGGTTCTTTGAAAAGATCAATAAAATTAATTTAACCTTAGCTAGACTGATTAAGGAAAAAGGAGAGAAAAATAATTACCAATTTTAGGAATGAAAGAAGAGTTGTTATGATATATTTCACAGATATGAAAACAATAATAAAAGAATATGGTAAATAATTTTAAGAATTACCCAATTTCATGAATGAAATATATTTTCCACAGACATGAAAACAATAAGAGAATATTATAAATAATTTTATACCAATTAATTTGGAAACTTAGATAAGATGAATACATTTCTTTAGAACATATTTTATCAAAATTGACACAATATGAAATAGGAAGTCTGAATAGCCTATAGCTGCTAAAGACATTGAATTAAATTTAAAACTTTTCCAGAAAGAAAACTCCAGGCTCAGATGGCTTCACTGGTGAATTCTATCGAGTATTTAAGGAAGAAATAACATCACTCTCTTTTAGAAAATAGAGAGGAAGAGAACAGTTCCCAGTTCATTTAATGAGGCTGACATTACACTGATATGAAAAACAGACAGGGTTTTTAGAAATTTCATGTAAAAATCTAAAATTCTAAAAATCTTATATGTTCTGGTATAATGTTATAAGTCATAATTCTAGTTATTACTTTAAAATGTAAATCTCAGAAATAACTAAATTTCCTTGTCAATTGCATTATTATGAACTTTCATCAAATATTTAACCGTGGTCATTTTTAAGTCTTTTGTCATTTACAGACAGTTCTGGGTGTACTCTGATGCTTTCGCAAAAATGTTCCTATAAAAGGGTTTCATCTTCAAGGAATTCATGGAAAAGACTCTGACAAGTACAGGTTTCTGGTAACTGACTATACTGCTGAACTGAATGAATAAGCATTTTCAGAACTCTAATGGGAAACTGATGAATTCATAAAAGTGCTAATGAAAGATCAAGATAAAAAAAAATTAATTACATGGGACTGAGTGAACTGATGAGGATGATTATAATTTTTGTGATTTTCTGTTTGAATAAAAAAAAAAATCCCACAACGACTCAGAGGCAAAAAATATACAAATCAATTTTCACTGCAAAGTAAAGGCGCTGTTACAGTGGAGGATTACTGGACTGAACGTCAATATTATGACATAGTATGAGCGTGTTTTGTGTTTGGTAATTGCAATCATTGTTGCTTTTGTTGTGGTCATCCATTTACAATGCTTGGTGTCAGTTTATTTATCTCTTGTAAAAATAAAACACAGTGTGTGTGTGTGAAAAAAATAAAGTAAAAAGTCAAAAAAAACCCAGGGTGATTACAAGAAAATTACAGAAAATACACCTTATGAATACAGACACAAAAATCCTTATCAAAATATTAGCAAATTAAATTTAGCAATGTATAAAAAAGAATAATAGGGCTTCCCTGGTGGCGCAGTGGTTAAGAATCCTCCTGCCAATGCAGGGAACAATGGTTCAAGCCCTGGTCCGGGAAGATCCCACATGCTGCGGAGCAACTAAGCCCATGCGCCACAACTACTGATCCTGCGCTCTAGACCCCGCGAGCCACAACTACTGAAGCCCACGCGACTAGAGCCCGTGCTCCACAACAAGAGAAGCCACCTCAATGAGAAGCCCGCTCACCGCAACGAAGAGTATCCCCCGCTCACCACAACTAGAGAAAGCCCGCGCGCAGCAACGAAGACCCAACGCAGCCAAAAAATAAATAAATAAAATTAAAAGAAAAAAAGAAAAAGAAAAATATTTCACCAACTGGAATTTATCACAAGAATATAAGTTTGGTTTAACATTCCAAAATTAATTATTAATTCAAAATATTAGGAGATTAAAGGAGAAGAATTCTATGATCATCTCAATAGATGCAGAAAAAGCATTTGACAAAATTCAACTCATGAATTCATGATTTTTAAAAAACTCTCACCCAACTAGGAATAGAAGGGAATTTCCTCAATGTAGGTCACTATGAAAAACCTAGAGCTAACATCATACTAATGATGAAATACTGAAGCCTTTCCTTCCAAGAATGGGAATAAGATAAGAATGTATTTTCTCACCACTGTTATTCAACATTGTAATGGAGGCTATTATGGTCGTTGAAATAATGGAAGAAAAAGAAGTAAAAATATACAGTTTGGAAAGAAGGAAGTATAACTCTCTTCACAGATGACAAGATTGTGTACAAAGAAAATCCTAAGGAATATACCAAAACACAACACACACACACACCCCAACTACATAAATATGAGCAAATTTAGCAAGGTTGCTAGAAATTGGAAGTCAATATATAAAAATAAATTGTATTTCTATAGTCTAGCAATGAACAGTTGGAAAGTAAAATATAAAATTCCATTGGCAATGGCATACAAAAATGTAAGACACCTGGAGATAAATTTAAAGAAAGACACGCGAGACCTCTACACAGAAAACTATGAAACATTGCTGAGAAGAATTAAAGAAAATCTAAATAAAGGGAAATGTGTAACATATTCATGGATAGGAAGACTCAAAATTGTTAAGATGTCAATATTCTCTGAAGTGATCTGAAAAGTCAGTGCAGTCCCAGTGAAAATCTAAGCAGAAATCGGCAAGCCAATTATAAAGTTCATATGGAAATGCAAAGGACCTACAATGGCCAGTTCTCATTTTTGAAAAAGAAAAAGTTGATAGGCTGACACTTTTCAAAAGTGATAGTAATCAAAACAATGTGTATTTTTTGTTAAAGGATAGACAAATCTAGCAGTGGAACAAATAAATAGAAAGTCCAGCCATTCATCCACGAGTATAAGACCAAATGTTTGTCAAAAATACAAAAGCAATGCAACAATTTTCAACAAATTGTTCTGGAACAATAGGGTATTCATATGAAAAACAAAAACACTGATCTCTACCTCTCCCCAAACACAAAAGTTAACTTGTATTATAAACCTAAACATAAAAACTAATATTATAATGCTTCTAGAAGAAAGCAGAAGAATATCTTTGGGTGATCTTTGGGTAAGTAAAAATTTCTTCAGTAGGAAATAGAAAGCACTAACCATAAAATGAAAACAGATAAATTGGACTTCATCAAAATAAAAAACATTATGAAAATAAAGAAACTCTGGACTGTGAGAAATATTCACAATACAAATATTTAACAAAGGACTTGTATCCAGAATTTACAAAGGACTTCTACATCTCAGTAATAAAAATGAAAGTCAAGTTGAAGATAGGCATTAGACTTCAGGACACACTTCACAAAGGAAGAGATACAAATGGCCACGTGAAAAAGGCCTCAAAATTATTAGTCATTAGGTACATGCTTGTTAAACCATAATGAGATACCTTTACGCACTCACCAAGAAGGCTAAAGTTTAAAAGTCTGACAACACCAAGAATTGATGAGGATATGGAACGATAAGAACTTTCATCTATCACCTGAAGGTGTGTAAAATGGTACAACTCTTCTTGAAAGCTGTATGGCAGTTTGCTATTAATTATACACCTATTTTATGCCAAGCAATTTCATTGCTTATTTACCCAGGAAAAATAAAAACATGCCCAGAAAAAGATTTGTCCAGGAATGTTCATAACTTTTCTCATAATAGCCAAAACCTGGAAGCAACCCAAATGTCCATGAACAGGATACTGGATAAGCAAATTGTGGTATAGTCATACAACAGAATAAGATTCAGCAGTAAAAAGTAACAAGCCAGTAATGTACAATAATGCAGATAAATCTCAGAAACATTATGTTGAGTGGAAGAAGCCAAACACAGAAGAATCGATACTGTATGATTCCATGCCTATGGATTTCTAGAGAAGATATACGTATATGGTGATAGAAATCAGAACAGTGGCTGTGTATGGCCTGGGGGGAAGTGGGTGTACCTTGGAGGGGGCAATAGGGAGTTTTTCAGGGCATTGGAAATGTTCTGTATCGTAATAGGAATGTGGATTGTCCAGGTGGATACATTTGCAAAAACTCATCACTTACGACTTGTACAGAACGCTGTATGTAAACTGTACCTCGGAGGAACTTTACTGAGATGATAAATGGCAGCAGAAGTCCTATCTTTATGGCTTGTAGTCCTCCTGGGTACATTGTAAAAGGAGTAGCTTGGAAGGACCCTCAGCAGACCTTCTCAGTTCTAATCTTCATTTTCTCAAGACAGAACTGTCCATAGAACGTGGTGAATCGAAGGTGCTTTCATCCCAACTTCTAGTCCCAGAACATGATCACTCTGTCCCCTGGTTCTAAGGAAGACCAGAACCTGAGACATAATATCAGCTTCTGAGATAAAAGCAGTATGAACTTCAGGAACAATGATTGGTTTCAGAGTACAACAGACCTGCTTTGGATTACAAGCTCCAACACTTACTCTGGGACAAATGACTTAATTTGTCCTGAGCCTCCGATTTTGTAAAAGGAAGACAATTATCCTTGCCTTGAACGCTATTGTGAGAAATAGTGGCCAGCTCTCTCCTTTGGTCACTTCTGGGAAGACTTTCCCCATTTCCCGGACTCTTGCAAACCAACTACCTTCCCAATTACACGTGTTCATGGTACTTCTCCGTCAAAGCACCCATCATAGATGTTATTTTGTATTTACTTGTGTGAACGTGTGCTTAATATCACCCCCTGACCCCCGCCCCAGCCCCAGACTATTAGCGGCTCCAGGGAAAGGCGCATGTGTAGTTTTGCTCACCAGCACCTAGCACGGTGCCTGGCACATGGCAGGTAAACAATAAATATTTGCTGGAGAAATGGTGACTGGCGAAAGCAAGTGAAACAGTGAAACTCTGCCGTCCATCCTTCCCTCCCTCCTCTAATTCCAAACATACACCACCCTCCCCCAGACTGCCTCTGGGGGCTTTCTCTTCCCCTTTGCCCTTTCCCTGAGTTGGTTAGTACCAACCTTTACTTGTGTACAGTGTGTAGAGGAGGGGAGTGGAGGGGGCAGGTGTTGGGGCAGCAGGGAGATTTGTCTCTTAATGGCAGCCTCAGAGCCATAACCCTGCCCTTAAGGAACCCTGCAGTAGGAGGCTTTGACAGTGATTAAGAAATCAGCAGCCCTCTGTATTCCCTCCTAAGAACTTTTACACGGGAGGGCACTCCAGGCTGCCTCTCACTGCTCTCTGGCTTGGGGTTTCATGCTTATCTGTATTATTCATATGTTGAACTTGTACTGCCTCCCTGATTGCTTTTAGGAGCCTTAGTTGTGAAACTTTCCTATCTTTTGGCAAGATTTGCCTTGTTAAAAAGGGGCAACATGGCAATATATTGTTACTCTGCCTTCACTGCCGCTTTATCTTTTTTTCCTTTTTTTTTTTTAACATCTTTATTGGAGTATAATTGCTTTACAATGGTGTGTTAGTTGCTGCTTTATAACAAAGTGAATCAGCTATACATATACATATATCCCCACATCTCCTCCCTCTTGTGTCTTCCTCCCACCCTCCCTGTGGTCACAAAGCACCGAGCTGATCTCCCTGTGCTATACGGCTGCTTTCCACTAGCTATCTGTTTTACATTTGGTAGTATATATAAGTCCATGCCACTCTCTCACTTTGTCCCAGCTTACCCTTCCCCCTCCCCGTGTCCTCAAGTCCATTCTCTACGTCTGTGTCTTTATTCCTGTCCTGCCCTTATGTTCGTCAGAACCTTTTTTTTTTTTTTAAGATTCCATATATATGTGTTAGCATATAGTATTTGTTTTTCTCTTTCTGACTTACTTCACTCTGTATGACAGACTCTAGGTCCATCCACCTCACTACAAATAACTCAATTTCGTTTCTTTTTATGGCTGAGTAATATTCCATTGTATATATGGGCCACATCTTCTTTATCCATTCATCTGTCGATGGACACTTAGGTTGCTTCCATGTCCTGGCTATTGTAAATAGAGCTGCAGTGAACATTGTGGTACATGACTCTTTTTGAATTATGGTTTTCTCAGGGTATATGCCCAGTAGTGGGATTGCTGGGTCATATGGTAGTTCTATTTTTAGTTTTTTAAGGAACCTCCATACTGTTCTCCATAGTGGCTGTATCAATTTACATTCCCACCAACAGTGCAAGAGGGGTCCCTTTTCTCCACACCCTCTCCAGCATTTATTGTTTGTAGATTTTTTGATGATGGCCATTCTGACCAGTGTGAGGTGATACCTCATTGTAGTTTTGATTTGCATTTCTCTAATGATTAGTGATGTTGAGCATTCTTTCATGTGTTTGTTAGCCATCTGTATATCTTCTTTGGAGAAATGTCTGCTTAGGTCTTCTGCCATTTTTGGATTGGGTTGTTTGTTTTTTTGATATTGAGCTGCATGAGCAGCTTGTAAATTTTGGAGATTAATCCTTTGTCAGTTGCTTCATTTGCAAATATTTTCTCCCATTCTGAGGGTTGTCTTTTCGTCTTCTTTATGGTTTCCTTTGCTGTGCAAAAGCTTTTAAGTTTCATTAGGTCCCATTTGTTTATTTTTGCCACTTTATCTTATTCTCTGCCTTCAAAAGCATGAAGGGAAAGTACTCTTACAATCCCATGGACAGGGGACGCTTATAGCACCACAGTCCTCTGTAGAATATCCATCCCTGGCTCTAGGGTTCAGAAGTTCAAACATTTAGCTGGAAGTGTATTTACTTACTTTCTTTTCCCAATTTTTTATTTTGAAATAATTGTACACTCGCAAGAAGTCACAAAAATAATGTACAGAAAGGTCCCATGCCCCCTTCACCATACTTTTTGTTTTTATTTATAAATGTAACATATGAGCATCATAAGATTTGAGTACAAAAGTATATAAAGTACAAGTTTCTCCCATTAATAATTGTGTCAATATCCTAGCAGTTTTATATGCATAAATGAATATATGAAGACAATTGGAGTTGTTTATCAAAAAATGGGAGCATGCTATACAGCAACCTTATTTTCTTACCAGAATCTAAGTCAAAAATCTTCCTGTGTCAGTGGGCAGAGCTGCTGCAAATTCTGGTAAACAAGTATGTAAAAGAGAAAATATTTCAAACACTTATATTCAGAAAATGTGGCATTTTTTTTTTGGAAATTTACTTGAGAAAAGTTAGTAAGAATGAGCACACTTCAATTCCAGGGTCACTTATCATAAAAAAAGGCATGTTCTAAGGGAAGCTCAGCTGCTTCCTGGTTTCAGTCACATTATCCTTCTCTGGAAACAAACACCTGTCTTCAGGAAAAGCTTCAGGTGGGTCATTACTGGTATATCTCCAACTTTAATAACCAGTTGTTTCCATTCAAACCTCAATCTCCTTGTTTGAACAGGTAAGAAGTCTGCCACTTGTTTCAAAAATGACCTTTTGGCCAGCTTGCTGGACAGGGCTCAGGGCATTCCTTTGGGAGTCATTAGGGCTGGGTGAGACCAATTAAGATCAGGTCAGGACAACACAGTGGGAAGGTGACCGGAAGCCATGGCAGCAGGTGGAGGGGAGCGGGGTCCTCCCGAGTGGGTGGGCACGGCATCGGCTCAGTCCGGGCTTCCTCCCAAAGGAGATGCCCAGGGGCCGCCGACCCCCTTCTGACAGCATCACCAGGAGGGCATGGTGAAGTGCAGCGTTGTGGATGACAGCCGCCGTTTTGATGGGCTCGGGTACTGGAGAGCCAGCCCCTGGGGCAGGAAACTTTCTCGGTTCACCCTTTGGATTCATCTCTTCTCCCCCAGCTCAGATCAGGAGAGCTCTGACTTGAGGGGATTGCAGTGTATGTTGATAGCACCCCAGGGCGAGGGGAAATAGCTTGTAAAAAGGTCAAGGTCTCTCCCTGAATCTTCACAGAGGCTGGAAAGTGGGACTCCTTCCCTCAGAGGAGAATCAGAATGATTTAATACTGCTTTGCCTCATTCCCCCTCACATGCCACAAATTCCCTTCTCTGTTACCCTCAGCTGACCGTGGTCCCAGTGGAAGGCTTACTGAACTTTCCTGACCCGAGCCTGGCTTTTTCTGTCTGGTCTAGGTAGATGATTGGAGAATGTGTCTGACTCTTCCAAACAGTTTCTTAATGGAAAAGATTCACTTCCTACTATTAGCTGGACTTGCCATTCTCCCATGCTTTTACATTTTGGATCCACTAGGCCTCCCAAGCCTGAACCCCAGGAGGCATCGTACACCCCTCTCTCCATCAGCCCACACACCCAAGACCTGCCCTTCTCTTCTCCATAATAATAACTCTCCACTCCCATCACCACTGTTTGAGTTCAGTCATTCATTTGACAAGTATTTGAGTGCTTGTGTGCCAGCGTCTGGGCATGGGGATGTGCAAACTCAGGTGTTACCATCCTTGACCTCCTAGAGCATATGGCTTAGGAAATTAAAGTCTTCATCAGTTTTCCTCAGGCCTTCTCACTGGGTTTCTCTGTTCGTTCTCAGCTTTGCTAACCAGTTCATCCCTTGTGTAGTGTCCAGCACATTAAAAAAAAAAACAAAAAAGAAACTAACAAATAAACCCCCCAAACCACATCTTCATCCTGTCTCTCTTCCTGGTGGTAAGAGGGGAAGAAGCACTAGGTGAAGAAGTCACGGAGCAAAAGGTGAGTTTTATCTCTTCCATTATCCATGTGACTTCTGGGAAGTGTCAGTTCCCTAACCTTGAAAATGGAGCTGGAGTAGATAACACAACACTGTAATATGTACTGATTTTAAAAATAACTATAGCTTGTGATGGAGCTTTACACAGTCTTATTCAATCCTCCTAACGACCCTATAAAGGATACTATGTATTGAGCACAGGGCTCGGCTACTCAGCATTAGATGAGATTAGAACTGAACATCAGGGCCAAAAACCTAAAAATAAAATAAATCACAATAGTTTAAGAAAATGATCCTTCAAATAGCATCTAAACTTGTAGTCTTCCATGGGTCAAGAGCCCCGAGTAGTGACCACTCCCATCCACGGATCCCAACAGGAGTTAGGTAACCCCACAGCCTAGGGGCCGTGCAGGGGCTGGACCAAAAGCCAGCAGGGGCCCAGGGGAGGGTCAGTGTGAGCAGAGTGGGCTCAGGAGCCCCTACCAGGGGCTATGGGGACACCAGAGTGGCTTCGTTTTTGCTTCTCATTCTCTGACTGTCCCTCTCTCTTTTTATCTCTGTATCTCTTTATTTCTCTCTTTTTTCTGAATATCTTTATAGCTCTCTTTTTTTATATGTTGTTTAAAAAAATCTCTCTTTTTTGGGAGGGAGGGAATTATTTCTTCCTTTCTCATCCCCCCTTAATTATTAACTATATGCTTTGCGTCAAATTATGGGCCTCTGTTTCCTTATCTGTAAATAAAGCATGATGGCACAAACACACACGTAGGTTTGGTCCACCAGACACGATGTTAAGCACTGTACTTGCAGTAATTGATGGAATTCTCATGTCAATTATGAGGTTCTTTATTACAAATTCCATTCTCCAGATGAGAACACTGAGGCAAACATGTTAACTGACTTGCCTCAGGTTACACGGCTAGTAGGTCGCAACACTGTGATTTGAATCCTGGCCACGTGGCTTCAGAGCCCTTGACCTCGCCCCCGGCTCCTTCTCAAAGAGGAGAAACGGTGAATCCCCCAAAAGCAGTGGCGGGCATAGTAGCCTGTCTGCAAATGTTAGTGTCTTACGCCTCAGCGCTGGGGTGATACCGAGGTTATCTGCCTGTGAGAAAGACATCAAAGCAACCCCAGGACAGAATAGATCAATAATTGGTGATTGCTTTGGGCTAAAGATCTGGCTTTTGCCAAGCTTTTGTTCTACTGAGTGAGGTGTGGAAACGGGGTGGGGGGGGAGGTGGCTACAGGCAGCATGGCTGGAAAACAGAGGAGGGGAGCCTGGGAGTCAGGGAGAGAACTGGGCATGGACAGATGCTATGATGGAAAGAGCAACCTGAGGGGGAAAAGACTGAGATTGGAGGCATTTTAGGGATTTAAACCAGGTGGGATGGAACATTCTACTTATCTCCCCGCAAATCTTCCTCGCTAGTCATTAGCGCTTTGCGAGCTTAATTGGTGTTTTTAACATCTAGTTAACCTTTGACCTGAGTCAGGTGAGATTAGTTCGGCTAATGAATCCAATCACACCGGCTTCTACCCGTAAGTCCGTGCGCCTGACCTCTGCGTGCGTGCGCTAGACGGGCACACTAGGACGTTTCACGTCGGTGAAAGACGCCCTCCAGGACCGCACCTGGTAAGTGGTCAGCCCCTGGGCATGTATCTTGTGAATACGACCCCAGATGCTGAGTTTATTCCCTTTCTAGCTCCGCCAGGGATCCCCGGTCTCCTGTTCCCTGGTGCTCCCCAGCCGAGCAAGTGAAGCGCGCAGCTTTGTTATTTCTACCCCCGTGTCTCTGTTCCCCACGGTTCACACGTTCGTAGAGAAATGCCGCAGCCTCACTCCCACCGGCCTCTGCTTCCCCGTCCTCTCTCATCATTTCCCACTCGTTGTTGTCAACTCGTCAGAGGAGGTGTCCCCACAGTGACAGTGACAACGGACACTCTCAGCAGATAGCCCTGTGTGTTAGCCGTGCCGTGTGCCAAGCTTCTTAAAGGATTCTGAGGCAGGCAGTGACGTGTTGGTGGCTGAAGAGTGTTCTCATACCGGCACCCCAAAGTCAGGCTCTGCCCCACAAGAGCCCCTTGAAGGCAGCGCAGCAGAAAAAGGTAGAGGGGGGTCCTGCTTCCACTCAGGGCAACTGAGAGAGGCGGGCCCTGGCCGGGCTGACTGCAGGGGAGAGGGAGGAAGCGGGGAGGCCACGCCGGCCTCACGTCCAGCCCCACCAGCTGGCCCCAGTGAGGGCTCTGGAATGCATGCGGAGTGAGGTCCTGGGTGCCAAGGAGCTGCTGGGCCCGAGCAGCCCGAGGAGATACCTGCCTGCGCCCCTCCCTTCCCCTCCGCCCTGCCTGTCACGACTTTGGGTGAAGAGCGCTCAGAGGAATGGGACGCACGCTGTAGCTCAGTAACCTCTGGAGCCCCCGTGTCCACCACGGGCCGCCTGACCCATAGGAGGCGTTCAGCGGAGCTGCTGTTAGCTGAGCAGATTAAAACGGGAAATCATGATTACCATTAACTGGGCTTATAATACAATCATTGCTCAAAATTAAAAAAACAAACAAACAAAAAACCCCCAAACGAATAAGACATGAAGAAGCGGGTGGGGAGAGAGAAAGGAAAAAAAAGGAAGCTTTGGGGTCACGGGACACTTCAAAGGCAGAGGCCTGGGTGGGGCATGCCTGTCCCCTGCCCCAGCCACCCTCCTGAGAATAAACACATCCAATGCGAGGAGGGAGAAGCCAGAGTCGGGGGCCAGGAGAGGATCAGCCGGGTCTGCCAAGGGCAGGTGATTTTGCTGCCCGCCCAGAGGCAGGCCTCCGTAAGCTCCTGTCCTGTCTGAGACCGTGGCTGACAGGCCTCCTCAGTGAATATAAAAATACCTGAAGGACCGGGCTCTTCACAGCAGGCGCTTTTCCTCTTTGAAGTTCACAGGCCGAAACAAGTTGCCTTTGCAGCCTCACACAAACGGCATGCAGAGAAAAGAAAACACCGGTAACACAGCAATTTTTTTCTCCCTTCACTATGTCTGAATCAAGTTGGAGTTTGTCCTTTTAAACTGTCTGCAGCAAATGTAAATTCTAAGCCCGAAAGTCATTCGGGGAACACTAGCAGTGCACACTGAAGGAAAAGACGACTTCAGAGAGGTGGCTTGGCGGGGTGGTGTGCTGTGGGGGCCCTGGAAATCAGTATCGCCCGCCACTCATGGAGGTATCTTTGCCTTTTTGTGTTTTAGCAAAAGAGAGGACAGGAATCCATCTACTTGGCCTGGATTTCTAATTGTATGACTCCTTAAGATTCTTCCTGAAGTATTCAGATATTTTTTACTCTTTAGAAAAGAAAAAGTTATTTGGAGAAAGTGGTTTTATTAGTAAATGTTAGTTTCTACTTTCTGTGTGTGCTGATTGGAAGAACTAATTCTAAGTCCAGGATGAAGCAAACATGATCAGTGCTGAGGGGAAAATAAACGAATCCCTTTCCAAGAGTAGGATAGAGAAGGACTAAGTGAGGAATGAAGTCTGGAGTTGGGATTATGGGCAAACCCTGTCCTTCCCTTCTCATTTTTATCAGGTCTTCCTAGATGAAGGAAGTGTTTCTAGGCTATCTTCAGACGGGAGAGAGCCCTGGGCCTGATGCCTCTTGACAGAGAAACTGTTCTCAACGCTGATTTATCTCTGCAGACTGCAGGGCTCTTCTTGAACAGAGATTTCAAAGAGTTAAACTACTTCCATATGTCCAGCCTGAGAATGGAGTTTGTAGCCTTTGGCAACCTCGTCTGAATCCAGCTGCAGCTGCTACCTGTGTGTTCCACTGTGTGTGTGTGTGTGTGTGTTCGTGTTTGCGCACACACACCCGTGTGTGCAGTGACATCTGAACCGTGTTCTGACTGTGTCAATGAAACTGTTATGTCTTTGTTGGGGGAGATATTAATTCTGAGCAATTACCGCTCCTTCTCCCCTCCCTCCCACCCCCTTCCCCTCCCTTCATCTGCTCAGCAAGGACCATGGACCATGTCAAACAATATACAACAGAGAAGAATGCAAATAAACTTTAGTCTGCATAGCCCAGCAAAGCAGTTAGCCGCCCACTTGCAAGATACTTAACTCTTGTACACATGATACACAAAGAACGCTAGCTACTTTCACCAATCCCTTTAGACCAAAAAAAAAAAAAAAAAAAAAAAAAGGCAAAAGAACTGATCCTTGTCTTTCTATCTGTGAGGTTGCAGTAGTTCCTCCTGCTAATAAAGGAGCTTTTCCCATGATGCAGTGTGATAAGGATTGGCCTACATGTAGTCCAGAAAGCCACCGCCGATGTTTTCTTGATTAGGTGTCTTATCTTCCATTGAGCTGCATCTGATGAAGATTGCTGACAGCATAATGGCTGGGAAAACATCGGACAGCTCCATAAAATGGCAGCTATGTTATGACATGTCAGCCAGGACCTGGTGGATGGTAAGTTTGATGGGATTCCATTTTTTTCCACCCACCCGCCCCCAAACTTTCCGCCCCCCTGCTTTATTGTTCCATGCACATGTTATAAAGTTCCCTGCCTGCAGAAAGTTCAAGCTGAAGTTGTGGGAGCCTGGGGTGGCTCCGCACACCAGTGTGTGAGATAGGATTTCCCCGCTATTGTGGCCAGGGACATAGACCTGCTTTTTTAAAAAAAGGCAGTGTGAGTTTTTGTTCACTTCTTGAAAAAAAGAAAAATGCAAATGGTACAGTCAGCCCTGGGCTGGCTGGTGTGAAATGTATGGAGGTGGGACAGTCAGTGGGGGACTGGAGCCTTCTTGCCTAATTGTTCTTGCATTAGTCTTAGACCAGGGTAATGTAGTTCTTTCTGCAGCTTCTCTGAATAATGATTTCGATAGTGTATTGTATCATGTTGTGTGCGGTTCCCTCATCAGTATGCGACTGTCCCCCACGCTTCGCCTTAATTTGGAATCCACCTCCCTTTCAATGAATACTGTAACTGGAGCAACCGCTGATTACTATGCCACTCAGTGTAATTAAATTTAGTTAATGAGGATATGCATATTCAGTTCATTATTTTTCTTTGCTCGGGCAAATGTGTGTGGGTTTGTTGTTGCTGGGTTTTTTTTTAATCCTCATATTTGTCCAGCTGCAAATTTGGGGAAGAGAAAAAACAGCATAAAAATTCAGGACACTGATGAATCCAGTGGTTCAACTTTAAAAATAATATTGGGGGGGGAGAAGTCGTAACGTTCTTTAATCAGCATGCTGGGATTCAAGGCTCTGGTTTTGGGAAAGGAAACCTTTCAGATCAAAAAACTGCTACATGAAAAATTTCAATCTACTGATTTCTGTTTTGTGGACAATGGTCTCTTGTATGCAATAGTCGTGACATGAATGGGCAAACCTTCTGCAGGGAAGCATTCCAGTATGAATATTAAATTCATTCTTGGGTTAATTCATCTGAGCATTTATTGCCTTTCTTTTTTTCTTTCTTTCCTTCCTTTCTTCCGTTTCTTTCTTTTCCTTTCTCTTCTTTTCTTTTCTTCCTCTCTTTCTTTCCTTCTGCCCCTTTCGTTTACATCTTGACTGCTTTTTGCTTGCTGGCTTTGATAATTATTATGCTTACTGCAAGGGCTGTTTTCCCTCAATTAGTACAGTGTGAAACAATGGGCACTTTATTCTAGGTAGGGAGGGCTATGGCCAGCCCAGCCCTGGTGGTCAGCCCATCTCCCATGCCCAGATGAAAGAGAGCGCCTTCCGATTAGTCCGGGCTTCTGGCGCTGCTAGGCGAGAGGGTTTCTTATTAATGTGTTTGAATTTCCCGAAAGGTGGATGCTATGCCGTTGCTTCTGGGCTCTTCCTGAGAGCTCAGTGTGCAGAAGTTTCCCTGTACACTGCAGCTCTTCCCTGCGCCTTCTCACCAATGTGAGATGTGGCAGCCTGCAGGAAAACTTTTCCGCCGCTGCTACTTGTTGCTGTTCTGAGTTTCAGAAAGAAAGGCCAGTTCCTCAAGGAAAGACAGAAGCCTCTCTCTCTCTTTCTCTCTCCCTCCCTCCCTCTCTCTCTCTCTCTCTCTCTCTCTCCCCATTTCTCTAGCTCTCCCTCTCCCTCCACCATTTTACTCCAGTTGGAGTACATTTTACAAGTGATAGAAGCTCTGCGGTGGCAAATGTTCATTGATGGTTGTATCTCTCAGACTTTAGCACTGGTTTGTGCATGGGTGCAGTGAACTCTTAAAATAACTGGCAGATATTTGGAGAAAGATATTGCAAAATGAGTATGTAAAAGATTTGCTCGACATGACTGTACCAAGAATTGGAAGTGGTGTTTGAATCGTTACTGTGCCGCTTCACTATCATTTTAGAATGTTTCCAGAAGCGAGTTTTAAAATCAATGTTTTTACTAAATGAAACATTTATTTTCTGTTGGGAAAAAAAGTCAAAGGTTTTACTCTAACTTTTTTTTTATACTTAAAAATTGAGATTCACATGGGTAGACTGAGATAATCACTGTAAATATTTCGCCCTTAAGTTTCATCATTCTGGTTCTGTGCAGAGAGATCTTAGCTTCCGAAGAGAAGTATGTTGTGAATACTATTGTTAAAGGTTTGTGTAAGCTGATTATTCATTTTTAAAAAAATTATGTTCTTTTATTGCCTGAGAAGACGCAGAATGTGTATAGGGACAGGTTCAGAGGTAAAATATTAAGTGAAAAATGTTTGCATAAATTATTTTCCTATTTTACCTTCGTTAGGTTACATGAATAATATGTAAGTTTCTTATTAAGGACAATTCAGTTTTAATAAGCTTGGTTAACTTGGGAAAAAATATCTAAGCAGTTAATATATTATGTGTCATTGAAAACTTGGAATGACAGATGATTCATGGAAAACCTAATTAATTAAACTAAATTATTGCTTATTGTTAATAATATATCAGAAGAGGGAGGAAAGTGCATGCGAGCTACTTTATACCATGATTCCCCTGTTTTGGATTTAAGGAATAATTTTAAAAGCTGTTTTAAGATTCTTACGAACTAGTTTATTGTGATTCTTCTCTCACCATGACATTGCTTCTTTTATTTTTACAATTACTCTGGGACTTTTGTGTAAGAAAGGATATTGTATCCTTATTTGGCTTAATCAAATGAAGTTTTAGTAACCAAATCCTGAATTCCAAAGCTCCGGTGTTCAAGTATCCCGGCAATTGCTTCCTGACTTATTGTCTGTTTCACTTAGATTCTCTTATTGTGTGACAATGATCATAAATTCTACTTGACAGGGAAAAAACCCAAACAAGACGTAGTTGTCCAATTCTACATCTGTTTTCCTTCCTAGATAGGCATGTTTTAGTAAAACAGAGGGAGGAAAAACATTTTATTGAGACAGCTAAAAATAAACAAACACAAGAAGAGTGAATTCGTGTGTGTGTGTGTGTGTATGTTGAATATGTACATACATGCAGTTTTTTTAATAAGGCAACCATGTATGTTTTACTTCTTTAGATTATTTTGCCTGTTAGTTCTTTCAAGGAGAAAAATCATGTAAGCAGTTTAAATTACAGTTGGTTGGCTATATTTAGAGCTCTGTTGATGACCTTTCACGTTATTTAAAAGGAAATACCACTTGCCACTTGGAATGTATTAAAGATGTGTCTTATAAATAGCACTGTTTCATTAACGGTTATTGATGGATGCTGTATGTTTCCTTTTGAACTACTGAAAAATGAAAATTAAAAAAAAACAATTTTTGGACTTTCCATTCTATTTTGTACTACTTATTTAAAGCTCTCCATGAGACTTATTAGAACTTCTTTGTTAGCTATTTAAAACTTCAGGGTAACGGGTATGCACCAGACATTATTTATTTTTTCTAAATTTCATAAGACTAATCCTTTGATCCCACAGAACCAGGACAGAACATTTGTAAATTTACCTTAATCATGAACGACAATTATATAAATATTAATCCATAAAATTAATTCAGAAAACTAATTGCTAGTCTGAGACTTGAAATTCTCACGGTCTCGTAAATATTAATCAAAGGAAACAGGCAGGTAAACATAAAAATTTAACCCGTTCTCACATTATCAAAGGCACAAAGGTGGTTCTTGGTTGAATACCAATGAATCTAGTTGGATGTAATATACTTTTAGTTTTTCTTGAAAGAAACTAATTTTCTTTTTGAGAAGTTGATGTGTTAAAATATGATACTTTTATATAATTTTATCATTTGGTTTAAGACAATACTAATACTAATAAATTTATCACTGTTTTAAAAGTCAAATTCTGTTCTCCATACAAATTTTAATTAAATGACTTGACAACAAACATCAATATAGGTACAGTGACATTGAAGAGAATGTTTTCACGGCAAATATTTCTCTAAAGTCTTTGAGAAGTTGAGGTGAACTTAGGTTTACTATTAATTATTTTTAACTGAAAATCCTAAGATTAATGTATCTTCTTACAAATGCTAGAACTAGTATATGTTACAGTCGGTATTTTATTTTACTTCACTACAAGCAAGAGTTCCTAAACAATCTAATTAATACGCTAAAATTATATATGAAAATATTCCTGCCTAGCCTACTAACTATATTCACACTCCTTTGTAACCTACCAGCTATGCAAAGGTATATCTGAAAAATCAAAATTCAGTATTTATTTAATTTTGAATTTTATTTTATTGCCTTTAGAAATGGAATAGAAACTAATGCACACCATACAGATAATAACCATGTCAACTAGTTGCCTGAAGATATTATGTCTATACATTGAAACTATTTCCAGAATTAAAAGCTATGAGACTTATGTTTCATTTAACAAATATTTGTTAAGAACTTACTATATGCCAGATAGTGTTCTAGATGCAGATACAAGCAAGGCTATGTCTCCATGTTGGAATTAAACCCATGTCCCAGTGTTATAAGCAGGGGATACTCGTGATATTAGTAAAGGCTTCTGAATAATTTCTGTTTCCTCCATAGTGTTGGTAAACATGTAGATATTACATTTCCAGATTCGTCACTCATTGTCAAAGGCAGTTAATACATCTTTTCAGTACTCTCTCTTAGTCTTGTAGGTAAATGTTAACATTACCGTTACGTAAGCCATCTCCTGTGCAGTTAATGATGTGGGTAAAGACTAATAGTTTATTAAATATCAGTTCCTGAGTCAAAAAACAACAATAATGATGATGGTGATGTCTGAGTGAAAAAAAAGATTTCAGCATCTGTAAATAATGTTCATACTTTGTCAATATTTCAAATTTTCTCATAGGTAGATTGCACTTTTTTTATTACACATCTTCCATACCGATATCCTGTAGTGATATGTTTTCATTTGGAATACCATTTTAGCATATTTAAATAAAACTAAACTGTATGGAAGATGTAGCTAGATAAATACAAATACATTAATGTTCTTCCAAGACACTTTTATCTCAGAAAGATTTTTATTTCATTTTCCATGATTTCTTTTCACTTACGTGCTTGCATAACAAATTCAACCTATAAACTTTGGATAAGGAAAATATCCTTTGGATCCTATCTTAATAAATAGTGATCAGATGGTTATTAATTTAATCAGAGAGTAAGGAAACACAAGTGCCCGTCTATCCTTTTTTCCTGTTCTTTTTTGGAAGCAAAGGGTCATGTTCTCAAAGAGTGTTATCTCTTCAATCTGTGAGAAAGCTGGTGTTGATTTTCCAGTTTAGAGACTAGTCAACAAAGAGAGATATATGATGCTCACAAGGTCATTGAAACTACAGTGTATTTATGGAACATGGCTGAATGATGTCAAGGTAGTGTCAAGGTAGTGACCTTTTAGGCATTTTTTTAATTCCTTGAGATTATTTTGTGACATTTTCTATACTATGTTTATAATATATATTCTGAGGGGCTGAGAAAGTGAACTTGGATATAGGAAAATATACCAGTAAAAATATACCAGGCCAGTGAGAGAATTGCCTTCCTCTGTTGCATCTCAATGTGCAAAACAGGGTAATGCACTTCAGTGCAAAAGTTCTTTTCACAGGAAGTTCGATTAAGGCCTATGTGTAGCTATCCTATGTATTTCACTGACTAAGCATTTAAAATCTCATTGCATTTTAAGTGCTTAGCAAAGAGCCGGGAGAAAATTCAGTAAACGTTAGTTATGATCATTATTGTCATTTCAACTTACACTTAGCATGTTTTATAATGGGGCAGATTTAGAGTATCATATAATGGACAGCTTTAATAACAATTTTCATTTCTTACTGCTCTAACATAAATTTCAATCCAGCACTTCTCTAAAAAATACCTTTATTCAGAAAGCGGTTATTTTTTTTAACTTTTCACTACTGTGTTCATTTTCTGAGGTTATAACATAATGGATATGTTTATGAGCACAGGGTTGAATCCTGGGAAATGTAGATTTGGTGACCTCTGGCAAACGAATGTGCTCCTCTCACGGCTGGTAGAACCAGCTGTGAGGTGCAGATAATCATACTCATTACTTGGTGCTCCGACCTGTTGTGAGGATGAATGAGATGGCGTTGGTGAGGCACCTGGTGATTGCATTGTAAATCCCAAGTTCACGGTACAAGGGGCTACAGCAAGCTGTGACTAAACAGACTCTTAGTCTGAGCACTTAGTAGGTGCTCCAAAAATACATAGGGTGGATTAAGTAAATGTAACTCTAGCATTTCCTATGGGGCTTTCATAACCACGTTGATTTTTTGAATTCATCTAAACTTTTTTGGTGGGAACCACGTACATTAAATGAATCCTAAAAATTCAGTATTTTTCATTGCAAATTGTAACAGATTTCTTAAAAGCAGAGCCTCCTGAAGTATTTCCTTGGGCTTGGTGAGATTCAATGGCCAATGTTACATATTAAGGTAATTTTAAACATTAAATTCTACGATTTTAAAGGCAAAAGACTTAATCAATGATTCTTAAGGGCCTCCTATTTGCCAGGTGTTTGCTGGGTACTTGGCAGGCGGCAATTTATATCTGTCATCTCATTCAGTCTTCAGCATAGCACAATGAAATAGGAATTATCAGCCCGTCTTTACAGATGGGGCCACTGGACTCTGAGGTTATGAAACTTACTGAAGTGGATGCCATTAATGCGGGGTCAGGGGGTTTGTCTGTTCCGCCTTCCCCAGAACCCAACAGTCGACTGTCTCATCCAATGACCTGGGTTATGGCTCACGATTTGTGACCACGGTCGTGTATTCTGCCATTGCCTCCTCTGCACCTGCCTGCCCTTCCAGCTTCGAGCCCAACCTCTTTCCAAGGCTCAGCTCTCCCTGTGTGTCCGGTGGGTCAGCTCACTCCCCCTCGAGCTGAGTCTGAGAATTCTACAGCTCTGGGATTGGAGGTGGCTGAAGTCTTTGGAAATGTGATTCCGTTCATCTTTCCTCAAGACAATTAGACTCGCTCTAGTCATAAGCCATCTGGGGGAAATTTTTTGAAAAGAAATTGGCAAGCAAAGCATTTCCATTTTCAAGTTTTGATATCTGTTTACCTCATGGGGTTTTTGTGAGGCTCCAATGAGATAATATAAAATAAACGACTTAAACTGTAAAATGCAAAACTAATTGAAGGTACACATATTATTATCTGGTGGTGTTAAACATGGGTAGGTGAAGAAAAGTTTCCCAGAATTTTGCCAGTGTTCTGGAGCTTGAGATAATGGTAAATTTCCACCAGGCACAGAGAAAATGCTAGCTATGTGATGCTCTTCGCAAATCCTACTGCTAAACTCAGAGGGCTTAATCCTTCACATAACAATGCACTACTAGTTCACCAACATCCCATGCAATAGCAGTGATAATAATACCCACCACCTCCTTTTGTATATTTAATGAGAAGACATGAAATAAGGAAAATTTCCCAGGGGTCATCTGTACCATCTTGTAGTTCATCTCTTAGATTTTTCATTGATATAAGCTTGCTCTTTGTACCACAAAACTCAGATTATAATAATTCTTTGATGAAGTTATTATTTTAACTCACACTTAGCATGTATTATAATGGGAATGATTTAGCTTGTCCCATAATATAATGGACAACACAGTATGCTGTAAATGGGATTTTTTTACTCTCATTTTCACGATTGTTAGAAGTAACAATATCATCAGCAACTGTTTAAACTGAGACACCCTAGCATATTGAATATGTTTTTATGCTGTGTGTAACCTGTGACTATTCTAATACAAATGAACCTACTTTTTTATATGACATTTATTATGTATGAATATAAGATTTGTCTTATATTATTTAGTTGCTCAGATGTACAACCAAAATTATAAGCCCCAAGAGGATGGGCGCCAGGTCTTATTTACCAAATCTAAACTATTTTGCACATAAAAGGCTCTTAATAAATTGTTAAATTGCCTCAAGACTATTGCTAACCCATTTTACTAAGAGACACAGTAAGTTCTGAGTTGATCAATGATGGGCTTCTAATCTGTGGCTCAAGTTATGTACACCACACTGCCCTCTTCAAGATGAAACTTAAATGTGCTAGAAGCATGTAGGAATTATGGTGAAATTAGCAGCAAAGTTTTAAAGCTGAGGGTGAGAGTTGGAAGAATGCCCAGAAGCTAAAAGCAGCAAAATTATATTTCCCTTCCAGCAGACAGTCTCATGGTTGTTACCAAGTGGTAAGGCAGCAGGGGGATAAACCTTTGTTGTTCACATCCACGATCTCCTATTTTCTCAACTCTACTTTTACCATAGTGTCTAAGATCTTTCAGGGGTCTACAAAGTTAGAGATTTTGGGAAAGGCTAATAATGTATTTTGAGGGGTAAATGACCAAAGCAAGGAGACTTTGGAATAAGTGAACTTTTTGTATAAGTTTTTTTTTTTTTTTGACTGCATTGGGTCTTCATTCCTGCACGTGGGCTTTCTCTAGTTGTGGCGAGCGGGGGCTACTCTTCGTTGCGGTGCGCGGGCTTCTCATTGTGGTGGCTTCTCTTGTTGCGGAGCACGGGCTCTAGGCATGCAGGCTTCAGTAGTTGCAGCAAGCAGGCTTCAGTAGTTGCAGCAAGTGGGCCCTAGAACGTGCGGGTTTCAGTAGTTGTGGCTCGCAAGCTTTGTTGCTCCGCGGCATGTGGAAGCTTCCCAGACCAGGGTCGAGCCCACGTCCCCTGCATTGGCAGGGGGATTCCTAACCACTGTGCCACCAGGGAAGTCCTGTTTAATTTCTTATTTTTGATGAAATAAGTTTCATTTAAGAGGATTGATTATTTTCCCACTCTAAGGTTTCAATCACCTTTCCATGTGTGTTACGTTTATTGTAATGTTGGAAAAGGCCTCAGTTGTGGGTCGGCATTTACCTTTATTGTGATGTTGGAAAAGGCCTCGGTTGTGGGTTGGCGTTTTAACATCTGGTGTTTGGGTTAGGACTCAGGGAAACACACTGAGAATAACTAAAACCTAAAATGGAATTAGTAGATTAGGAGGGACATGGGTCTTTGGGAAAGTGAGAAAGAAGGTACCCGAGCACTTGTTAAGAAGTAAAGGTTTCTAAATGATTTTGAGAAGGAGGTCAAGTGAAAAAAAAAATCATCTATTTGGACTGGGCCCTTTTCAAACACTGTAAGTCTATGTCTAAATGAAAACGAGAACATTGCTTCCCAGAGCCAGCACTGGGAGTGCTGCCCCAGTATTAGAAACTCTGCAGCCCAATCTTCAGAGCCTGGAAGGCTACCCACCCCTCCTCCTAAGACCCCCTTTCCTTGTGCTGTCATAAAGTGAATCTGGGAGAGTATTCTGGAGTCCCCTAGAAAATATTAGAGCCCTCTCGGCCAGATACTGCCCCTATATATAAGATTCATTTCCACATCTAATAGAAACCAGTGACATAACAACTGCTTTTGTTTACTTGCCTCCTCCCATGCTTCTTTTGGGATATTTTAATGTGAAATGATGGTAGAGAGACATGGTAGAAAAAAGTGTGGATCATTATTTTTGCTCCCAAACACTCTGATCACTGCTACATCCAGAAGCACTGTTCTCCCTTCCAAAGCAGAGCCTCTGGCTTGAAGGAGCAGTGGAAGAGCTGTGACTACAAGATAAGTAGTCTTCACTCTACCTTCCCGGTGTCTTCAACTGTTCCGACCCAGTGTCAAGGTTTAATGCTGATGCCGACAGCTAATCTGGTGGAGGTTATGCAGAGGAAAGTAAACTTGGATTTCTCAAATGTGGGCTTTGGGTAGATACAGATGGAAGAATATGAGACTAAAAATAACATCATATATGTTATAGCATGCATTGCAGAGGACAGTAACACTTGTAAATTTCTAGAGTTACAGGTCGTTTGCTATTATTGATAAATCTGAACCACCTCCCCAAACTTCTTTCGCCTTGTCTGTAAAATTTCCTCATATTTGCTCTAAGGAGGAATTGTACAATAGAATACTATGTCTTACAATAATGACCAAGACTTTTGAAGAGGCAACAGTGCTTTTTTTTATCCATAAGTAGAAGGAAGAACCTTAAATTGCCGTTTTATTTTTCCAATAAGATATTAATTATCTTATGTGAGGCTATTCATTATTTTGGCACCAAAGATGTTTATAAATGGTACCCCACATAATACAAACAGCATGTTTATGTAGCATGAATGTTCAATCAATTAGTTTACACACACGAACGCTGGAATATTGATGACACATGTTAGCTTTTAGTGGAAAAAAGCCAACCGAGCTAATTTGATGCATTGATCCTTGGGACATGCACACAGATGTGAACCTTTGACTTCATCACAAGTGATTTGGCTGACAAACAGTAGCTTGTAATTATTGTTGCGCCATCATAAATTAATTAACAAATCAATCAATCAGTTCAGAACCAGCCACATTTGTCGGTTTGGGATGTTTCTCTTCATTTTATCTCCCTCGCAAGTGCTTTTCTTATCAGGTGCTTTGAAAACATTTGCTTGTGCAGATTGGCTTTTTTCTGAGCTTTAATAGGGAATTTCAAACAACAGCATGGGTATAGGGAAATGTTGCCGATGTATTGATTAATATTCTCTAAACTCTTGGCCGTAGGACTATCAACCGGTAAAGTGAGTAATTATTGAGCAACCAAAAGGTTTTGGCCAAAGCCATCTCTCCAGGCAAGGAATAAGAAAACAGCCTCCCAGTCTCTCAGCAAATAGGCAGCATTTAGGGGCTACATGATTTGTACGGTATCAGTTTTCAGCATTGCCCCTAAAGGTACTTCTTTCATTATGTTTCCACGTCTATCCTGTATTTTGAAAGATTCCATTAACTGAGCAAGTTGCCCTTATTGAACTGTGAGTTGCTGCATTTTTTTAGACATGACCATCTACCAAGCACCCCTAAGTACCAGCTTTTCCGCTGGGCACTTCGTATATATGATCTTATTTCATTCTTGCAACAACCCTGAAGAGTAGATGTGACTCCCGTTTTACAGCAGCAGAAACTGAGGCTCCGAGGATTTAAATAGTTTGTCCAAATTTACACAGCTGGTAACGGGCAGTGCCATGATGAAGAATCAGGGCATCAGCATCTCCCACTACACTGGGACTAACCAGAGACATCAAAGAACATCTGAACAGCACATTACAACTCATGTTACAACACAGAGTTGGTGTAATTCTAGCCAAAGCAAAGGAACTTGACATTTTAGTTAGAAGCCTTATTCCACTTCTGAAAGGCCTTGTGAAATCTTAAAAAACAGTTCTTGGATTATTTTTCCAGCTTTATTGAGATATATTTGACAACATTATATACGTTGAAGGTGTACAATGTGATAATTTGATGCATTGTATGTTATGAAATGATTACCACAATAAGGTTTCTTAACACCACCATCATCTCATAGTTACGTGTCTGTGTCTGTGTGTGTGTGTGTGTGTGTGTGTGTGTATGGTAAGAACATTTATGATCTACTTTCTCAGCAAATTTCAAGTGTATAGCACAATATTAAGTATAGTCACTATGCTGTATATTAGATCCCAGAACTTATTCATCTTTTAATTGGAAGTTCTTGGATACTTTGCTTTGCATCTAGTGTTGAGAGTTTCAAAAAGGCTGAGAGACTTCTGAATCCTTTGTCCTGCTCTGTCCCCTGTTACGTTAGAAGCATCATCCACTGCTGGGTTAACAGAGTGTTATTGCTATCTTTTGTTTGGCTTCATTTTCTTGTCCTGAATCAATGGGGGTAGCGGAATGACAGTGGCGCTGAGAATCAAAACAACGAGATGGATGTTCCTGAACTGGTCTGTAAGGATAAGGAAGCCATTTAACCTGTGAGTCCTGCCTGCTTCTTTGAGCCACTGTAGGAAGCAAATGAAATGCAGTGGTTTCCAACTTTTGTGGGCTTCCCATCATAACCTAGCACACACATACATAAGTACATAGAATGAAAATTAAACATGCATAAAATACTCTTTACTCCTAATGCCTGAAATGCACTTTTAATAGTTTCTATTTTATTCTATTTCATCTTTTTGAATGAAGGTGTTGTCCAACTAAATTGATATCTTGACCCACTAATGGGTCATGATACATGGTTTGAAAAACAGTGAGTGAAGGTGAAAGTTCTCTGTTGAGGCTGAATTCATTATCTGCATAGAGGTGCTTCAGATTCTTGTAGTTAGAGGTGTTTTATTATCTGAGCCCCACCTTTTAAAGGAATTTCATACTCATTAGAAGAGAGGGATTATTTGGGTGCCTGCAGTCTTGCTCTGTGGCCCCAGTGTGGAACATTCCACTGGGGTGTTTCTCCTCTGAGCTGCTCTAAGGATAAAAGAATCAGTCCGATCAGCCCTTGGAAGAAGAACAGGAAGGGCTCAAAGGAGGTGATGGCTACTGGGCTGGGTCCATATTTATAATGCATGTTGAAATCTTATCTTCATCAGAGAATTAGCACAATAGAATGGGCCCTCGTTTTGCAAATAAGATGATGGAATGAGATGGAAGAATGTGAGGGGGAAAAATAATGTGTACAGACTTTAATGTTTAATTTCCCACTGAAAACATAAAGAAATGTCCTTTTGGTAAAAATCAAAGAAGATGGATAGAACAGGTGTTTTCCTAAAGAATTTTCTTTCCCCTGAAATTTTTAGTAGAAGGAAATCTGAGGTACTATGTAAGGTAATACCTTTTGCACTTTACATAACCTCATATGGAATGGATGAAAGTTAGAAAGTATAAATATTTTCTTTAGAATATGGAAACTTCATATTCTCACCAATCTGCATTTTATAATATTTATAAAGTAGAGAACTGAGGGGCAGCTAAAATTAAAATGGAGGAGAGTATAGGATATACAAATAGCTTTTAGAGGGTGTTTCAGATTATGTTGGGAGTCAGAATGGCATGTATTTGCAAAAGCCATTAAGAGTCCGGGCTTCTAAGGCCAGACTACCTTACCTTTGGGATCAAATCCCAAATATGCTATCGACCAGCTGGATACACTTAGGTGACTTAGCCTCTCTGTGCCTCAATTTCCTTGACTATTATATACGGGGATGGTAGCAGGATCTGCTCTTAAGGCTTGTTGTGAGGATTCAGTGAGTTGATATTCATAAACCTGCCCAGTATACAGAAAGTCTTCATGTTAATATTGATTATTGGCTGCATATAAAATATAACTGCAGTGCTTTCCAATAAATAAATTCTATGCATAAGGAAAAACAAAAAATAAGGTTAAAAAATAAAATCAACCCCTCCTTCCCACCAAAAAAGCCACGGAAACTACATGTTGGGGAAATGATTCTTAGCAATCAAGTCAGTGACTTCAGTTCCAGAAAGACTCCACCCATCACTTGTTCTGACAAAGTGATTTCTCCTAGATTCTGAGCTCCTATCCATTTTAGTCTATATACGACTAGTATCACTGATTTCATTTTTTCCCTGAACTCAATGGTAAATTTCTGGAGAGTAGATCATGTTTTACGTGGCCTCATGTTTCTTCTCTTGACTTCTCTCCCACCCCCCGTACCCTTGTTCAGAGGGTCATCTATAAGACTTGTTGAATGAACTTGAGCTTGCCTTAAGTGCCAGTTTCTTAGCCCATCATTAGTGCTTTGGACACACAATTTATAAATTTTATAAATATCTAATAATAATGTATTAAATAATAATACATAAATGTACTTTAAAAAGCCCATTCTGCTTTTTACAGAGACGCCCCTGAACACATACACCACTTACAAATGAGCTGTGCTCTAAAGTGCACTAGACGTCAGTCACTAGAAATTCTGTAACGTGCGCAGTAGGTCCTCAAAGGACCCATCAAAGACAGTTTCACCCACGGTGTACCAGGTGCAACAGTGGCTCCAGGCAACCAGGGCCAGGAACACAACACCTTGCTATTTCAGGGGAAGGGCCCTTCCTCCTTTCATCAGTCCCTTTCTCTCAGGGGAGAAGGAATTCCCCATCACTAAGGGAGAGAGAAGTAGACTCCACTACTCTCATCCAGAGAGGGGAGCTGAGAACCAGCAAGATGGCCTGGGACGCCTGGAGAGTGCTAAGGGGTGGCGGAGGACCAGCTGGTGACCTTTACTCCTCCCTCCTCCTTGTTGCTTTCCTCTTTCTTTTTCCTATTATCGACAAGGAAGGGAAGGAAGAAGCTTTCCTTCCTCTATGACTTGGTTTCCCCTTCTCGCCATCTTCCTCTCTCTGGGTTTCTTCCTGTGCCCCTCTTGAGCCCAGAAACTATGGGACGGAGGTAGTGAGGGCTGAAGGTTAAGATTGGAGGTGGACCTAACACACATCTTCCTACTCTGCTTTCTTGTTTCTACTCTATTCTTTCTATCCCATCAGTCCATCCGGGATCCCACCACTGGATACTGGATCATGATGACAGCTGGGGAATCTAGGCTATCCAGCTGAATAATAGGTGGTGTTGATTTTTTTTTTTAAAAAAATGAGATTCTCGCCAGCAATGGGCCTCTCACTGGGTGGGGAATGATCACAGAGGTGGGGACAGGAGACAGGAAAAGAAGTTCCCTTCTCAAGGCAGCTGTGTTCAGCCAACTAGAGCAAGTCAAGAGCTGCCTGTGCCCATAACACAAACACCTGTTCTTCATTAGTTATCTTGCTCCAAAACATAAGGCCATGGGTTGACAGGTCCTTAGCCTCTATACAGAACATAAATATCTTTGTGATGACCTTGTTGCCAGTGTTTTATCATTTCGAACATCCATTTTACAATGGTTTATAGACCCAAACCTTTGCCTTCCTATTAACACTGCATTTATGACCGCATAAATCTACTCACTATCAACAAATTTGCACAGAGCATGCAAAAAAAAAAATGCTGTATGAACAAGGCAAACTTCCTTCCCTTCCTCATGGAGCTTACATTGAGTGTAGAGTACAGTGGGACAAGTCCTTTGTTGGTGAGGTATCGGCTGTCGTGAAACTATGTAAAAGAGACACCTAATTCATCTTGGAGGTGGTGTAGTTTCTGCAGAGGCAAAGGAGAGAGGGGAGAAGATTCATTTCTACAGAGGGATCGGCATATATAAAAGCCCAGTGGCAAGAGAAAGCATGGCTCTTGACCTGAAAATAGCACATAGAAGAAGGCATCATGCTCTAACTGAGGGCACTTAAATTGAGCAGAAAAATCCACACCAACAGCCCTATTTTGCTGATTGATTTCACGAAAAAAAAATGTCCAGGAACAGGGCCATGGGCTATGAAAACACCCCTACCTATACACCATCGGCACCACGATGACACACACCACACATCCACTGCAGGACAAGGATTTCATTATAGTGAAACTTCACAGACATAGATCAAATGACACAGGACAAGGGTCTAAGCTCAGATGGCTGCTGTTTTCTGCAAGTTTCTGGCTTACCCAGCCTATTAGACTGTAGCCAGATGTACTGTGTTACCTACATAATCCTTATCAGCAGCATTCCATCTGTGTCACCCAAGTAGCAGGAATTAGGCAGGCACCCTTTTGGAAAGTGGCCCAAAGGGTACAGAAAGCAGGTACAGCTTGGAGGCATGTAACCCACGTCCCTCCAAGCCGGGAGAGAAGAAAAACACATTGAATTTCTGCCCCAGATACTCACTTGAATTTCTCCTGCATTCCAGAGAAAGGTTGGTGGCGGGGGTGGGGGGGGTGGAAATTTGGAGTTTAGCTGTGGGCCTCGGAGTGATGATTACTTTGTAATGGAACAAATTAAATTACGTGAAATTTTAGATGCTTTCCCCCTGCCCTAGGGGCTCCCAATCTATTTAGGGGTAGCCAGGAAGAGGGGACCTTCACAACAGCTGCTTAGCTGCTTGAGCTCAGAGAGGAAAACCATAATTTGTCTGTAATCCCTAATGCCAACAGTTGTTCATTAAGAACCAAAACTAATGTAATCTTGATTATTTGCTCAGATTTCTACTCTATCATGTTTTGTACATCTGGCAGGCTAATGTAATTTTCCTCAGAAACCCAAAGCAATCTGGTGCTCAGACAACACCATGCAGATTTAGGTAAATTCCAGGCTCAGATTAGCATAATACTAACTAATCACGAATATCATTTGCATTCATTAGAGTGTTGGGGAAAAAATTGTTTCTAAATGGCAGAAAATTGAAAGAAAGATTAAGGGCAAGGGCTTGAAAATCCTGTTTGGCTTGATGCAACTATATTACAGCTGATTTTTCTCTTACAAGCCCTAATATTTAATGTGGAAGTATTAATTAGAGTATTGGAAAAAGATTACATCTAATTGGAAGAAAACTAAGAGAGATTAAGGACGAGGCGTATGGAGTTGCTTTTGCTTCATTCAAGTGTGGAACAGATAATTTCCCGTGCAATGCCAAGGAGCTTAAACGTGTAAAAGATAGGGTGATTAATTTTTCAGAAAGAGCCAAGCCCTTTTTGGGAGATAACAGAGAAATACGATTTCTTTCCCTCGTGAAGTAACAAGTTCTTGGTCAGTGCTTTTGTTTTTATGATCAAGGAAGGAAGATAACAGAATTAAACTCCTAAGTCTGAAATACTCCCCAATGAAGGTGAAATCCCATAAAGCCCACACACTGGGAAAACCGTAAAGTCATGGTAATAGATCCCAAATGTTGTACTGATTAAGAAAAAACAATACTAAAAAGATCTCAGCCCCAACTTCCTGGTGGTTAAGCTCTTTTCCTTGCAATTTCCCAGGTCCAGCCATTTGGCAGGAATGGAATTGGTTCCAGGCTGCGTGCTGGGGCCGGTGCCGGACTGTGGTTACAGGCAATTGCCTGTAAAGCCTGTCTCTCCGCAGCTCGGCTGCTGTGGGGCTATATTCGGCGCTGGCTTCCTGAGGGCTCGGAGCAGGTGCTTGCCAGTGACTTTGGCTCTCCCCTCTGAGAGATGAGCAAGGCGAGCTCTCACCCCTGGTGAGAAGCCAGCTGAGCAGCCATCAGCAGACATGCCTATGAATGTCCAGGCTGGCCTAGCTGCTTGCAGAAGCCTGACTGCTGGGGATTCAGGCTTTGGCCTCAGTATGGATGGGGTTCCGGGCAGTGGGTATAGGAACTCGTTACTCAAAGTGTGGTCCAGGGGTCAGCAGCTTTAGCATCGCCCAAAAGCTTGTTGGAGATGCAGAATCTCAGGCCCCTCCCTAGTCCCACTGAGTCACAATCTGCATTTTCACACGATCCCTGAGAGAGTCGGTAACATTTATGAAGAGCTGGCGTGCGAGATACCAGGCCTCAAGCATTTAGGGGCATAACTATCACACCTGAGAACTTGTTACAATTCCCGTTCCTGGGCTCAAGATTCAGTTTCAGGAGGTCTGAGGAAGGTAGGGTCCCTGGCACCACGTTAGAGAAACTTCTGGGTAGAGGAACGAACACGGATTCCAAGTCATCTTGCCAAATGCGTTAGTGGAAAGTTGCTTAAAAAATCTAAGTCTCAATTGCCTCATTTTTAACTTGGGGGAAATAACTCCTGTTTTAGAGGGTGGTCGTGAGAAGTGAGTGACCTTAGGAAGCATAATGTTTCAGCGCAGCGTCCTGTGCGTTTTCAGCCCTTCAAAGATGCTGGCTCCCTTTCTCCTCTTCTCTGCTTGGCTTCATCCATCTGAGCCCTTTACATTTCCCCGCCCCACGTCCTTCCCCATGTCCCCCAAGTTCCTACCTTAGCGGTAGCTGCCCAATGTCTCTTACACTTTCATCTATCCAGTTATATCCTTCTGGCCAAGTCTCCAAACTCCAAGCTTTTTCTAAATCTTTCCGAAATGTATCTGTCCCATAGCCTATTCTGTTCTCTGCTAAACTGGAAGATGACTCAAAGCTAATTTCTAAGATTGAAATCTGCCATTTTTGTTTTGGACTTGGGAAAGAATGTCTTTATCCAGTGGCTCTCAACCATGGCTACACACTAGAATCATCTGAAGATCACTTAAAAAATGCCCAAGGTCCCTGCTCTACTGAGATTCTGATTCATCTGCCTGGGGTGAGACCCAGCCTCCATATATTTTTTCAAATTCCCCAGGTCCTTAAAAATGAGCAGCCAAGATTGAGAACTAGCACCTTCAGGAAAGGAATCGAGGAGGCCAATAAAAAGGATATTTTAGCTCAGAGAGACCTTTCAGCACACATCAGATCAGACCATTTTGGCCAGCTCTTCGGCGAAATGGGTGCTAAGTGTTCACCCACATCTCATTCGGTTGTCCTTCATCCCCTTTTTTAGGTTTTTCATGAGAAATTCATCCTGGAATTAGCTTTAGAGGCGAGGTCCTCTTCTTTGTTAAGTTGCTTAAAAGCCCTGTGAGAAAGCCATTTCCTCTTTCATAAATGAATCTAGGAATATTAGGAATATCTGTTTAGTACCTGAGTAATTCCATAGTGTCTTTCTCCTGTTTTCTGAAAACTAGTTTCCGGAAGAGAGCCAAGCAGGTGTGCAAACCCAGGAAGATGGTGAACATGTGGGCGTGCATTTGCACTCCAAAGATAAAACACGTAATATGAAACTTAAGTATAGCATCATAGTGGAGGAATTGCAGGATTGGATAACAGACCAACATAGATCAGATTTCTGCATTCCCATGTTAGAGCTCTGAAAGCAACCAACCCCATCAACACAATGTCTAGCAATGTTCAATAAATGTAATTCGCTTCCTCCTTCATCCATCTACCTCAAAAGCTACATTGCCATAAATTTTATAGGCCAAATTCTCGAGCTGTGGGACAAAAAAACTAGCAATTAATAAAAATTATTAGAGACCTAATAACTGAAGTAAATAGGATTCAGAGTAAAAGTACAAATGGTTTAAAAAATAAAAAGTTAACATAATACATATTTATTCAACATTTACTATGTATCAGTCACTATTATAATTATTTTGCATATATTATCTCATAAGTCTCTCAAAAATCCTGAAGTGAGTATTATTATTTTCCTTTTACATACAAACAAACTGAGGCACAGAGAGGTCAAGTAACTTTCTCAAGGCCACACAGAGAATAAGTGATGGAGATGGATTTGAGATAAAACAATCTAGCTGCAGGATTTGCATCTTTCACCAGTATCCTGCATTTATATAAATAAATATAAATTTATTTAAATATATAAATATAATGTAAGTATAAAAACTTACAAGGTTTAGTCAAATCATAATCAAACAAAAACTATAGCTTTTCATTCTTTTTCATTTCTATTTTTATTTAAAATTAAAATAAATGAATTAAGCCTTTACATAGGGAGATGGGGGTGAAAACAAAATAAACCTAAAGAGAGTTCCCAAAGGAATTTTTTTTTTCAAAGAAGAAATTAATGATTTAGAAAGAAGAAAACTATAGAATGAAAAAGAGTTGGTCCTTTGGGGAGAAAACTAGAGAAAACAATAATAAATGTATAAAGATAGGGTTAAGAGGTATTTTTAATAATAAAAAGAATGTTTTATAAATTTCTGTGTGGGCATATTTGAAAGTCTATATGGAACAGATGTTTTTTAAGGAATATATAAGCTACCAAAAATTAGGTCTGGAAGTATAAAACCTAAGCAGTCATATCACCAGGAACCCCCTTTTAAAAGTTAACATAGATTTTTTAAATTAAAAAACAACACTTGGCAATTGACTTTATAGAAAAATTCTTTTAAAGTTTCTAAGAATCTCCATGTTGGGAGCATATAAAGTATGGAAAACTATTCAAATCATTTTATAAAGCTAGACTAACTCTGACGCTAAAACATGACAGAGAAAAGAAGGAAGGCAGGAAAGAAGGAAGGGATGGAGGAGGAGGGAAGGAAGTTAGAAGGAAAGAGAAACAGAGGGAAGATAGGAGAAAATTTACTCCAATTTAATTTATAAATAGAGATGCAAGAAACGAAGTAAAATATTAATATGTTGGATCCAGCACTATATTAAAAGCATAATAAATTGGTGAATCAAATAGGGGTTTTTTTTTCTGATAGGGATTTGGGTTTAGTTTAATGTTAAGACTTCTACTGTTTAGTCCACTACATCGGTAGTTCAAAAGAGGGGAACAAAATCATATAATCATCTAGATACATGCCCACAAAGGTCTACCTAGAAATAGGAAGACACTTTATTAATATTATCAATATCTGGCTCAGAGTAATAGGCAAAAATCATACATAACAACACTGTTGAACAAAATTTCCTAGAGTGTGTTTTCTAAAATAGTTGTCCCTCTGAAATCTAAAAATGCTCCTCAAAATTAAGTTTCTACACCAAATACATTTAGGAAACATTTCATACTTTGGCTTCCTCTTGAAGTTTCACCAGCCACATATACATAGGCTTTGAGAAGTTTTTCCTTAACTGTTCTGACTATGGAAACTTTTCCAGATCATTTCTTAGGACTACTGCTCCTCAGAGGACATCTTGAAAAATACTGAGTAAGAAAACATGATGGGAAGAAATTTCCTTCACAATAGTAATACATATGTGAAATAATTAGGAATAGACTACGCAAGTAAGGTACAGGGTTTAGGTGAAGAAAAGTACAAATTTTACTGAGAAACTCTTTAAAGACTTGATTATAGACAATCTAATTCTTTATTCTTAGATGAAACACTGACCGGAGGGCCTTTTAGATCAATGGAGAAAGGTAAACTACATAATAGATGGAGATGGGCAACTGGAAAACTATTTAGAAAAAAATCAGTAGTTGCATCCAAAGAGTTATGCCATACACTAAAATAAAATATTAATGGTTAAAGAGTAAAAACCAAGAATTAAAGAAAAAAGAAAAAAAAGTAAAAGAAACTATAAAACAACTAGGGAAAATGTGAATATTTGTCTAAGTGTATCAGAAAAGCAAAATTCACAATGGAAAAAGTCAATAAAGTTGATTATATAAAAAATATATATATAATGATATATACATATAAATATATTATAAACAATACATTTATATATAATAAATATAAATTTACAATTTATATATAAATTAAAATGTGAATGGACAATTTATGTAATAAAAACGATTATAAGATTACTATACAAGATAATTCGAGAATATTATGAAAAAATGTAAAGAGGTAATAGAACACACAAAAAAGAAATGCTAAAGGACAATGAATCCATAGGAAAATCTTTACAAGTATTCAAAGAAATTTAAATTTAACCAGTGAGCAACATTTTCCTCCTAAGTAGTTGGTAAAAAGTGGATGATTCCTAGTATTGGAAGGAGAAAGAGTCCCTTTCAAACATTGCTGCTGGGAGAGTAAATTGGTAGGCACAACACAAACTCTTTGGAGGACACATAGGCAATATTTATCAAAAATCTTTAAAACTGGCACATCTTTTGACTTAGCAATTCATTGAGGAAATTACCCTGAATGTGAGACACAAATTTAGTTACAGGGAACTGAAGCAGCTTTGTTAAAGCTGGAATCATCTGAAATATTAATGCTGTGGGGGAAATCTTCATTACACAGTACCGAGGTAGAAAAAGGAAAGGTTACAATTCAGTACTGCAATGTGATCACTAAGAAGAAACAAAAACACATAGAAACAAAGACCGAAAGAATACACACCAAATATTTAATAGTGGTTATTCCTCCACAATGGGATAAGAGTCGCTGGTTTCTTAAAATGTGATTTTTCTTTTGTAGTGCTTTCATGAATTCTGCAATTTTATACAATGAGAAAACAAGGAAATGTATTTGTCTTTCAACTGGTAAAAAGACTTACTTTAAAATTGATATGAAGAGACAAAAGAGAGATTAGTTGAATGTCCTCTGTGGAATGGATCCATACTGTTTCCCCTGCAGTTAAGATACATGTTATATGAAAAAAGCTACAAATACTACACATGTGGTTCTGATATTAATATCCAATTTCCTCTCTAACACGCTGGTTTAAAATCAACAACACTTTTGTTCCAAACTCAAGCATACACTTTAATCAACAGTGTCAAAGAAAATGGTGTCTATTCTAGCACCAGGTGGATTTCTGGTCTCCTTGGACCAGAAGGTCTCCATGGGACACCTTCTTCCTGCTTTTTTCCATGTTTCCTCTGTAGTTTTTGTCCCAGGGCATGTCTGTCTGCACAAAGATGTTGCTTTCTTCTATCAGGGCTTTTATGGCTAATTGCAGATAATTCAAAGGCTTAAACTCCAACCCATCACATCTCACACTTAAAACGAGTCCTTCTAACTCCATGGTGAAGAAAAGCTGCTTCCTCAAAATGTTCAGAAAACTGCCTGCACCTGCTAGTTTTTAACCAGGAAGGGCCATTTTCGATGTGGTCTGGATCCTATGGCTTTCTGTCTCCTCTTTTCTCTCCCTCTATGTGTTGCCCTGGTGCTTCAGCGGTGGGAGGGTTGTTTCATCACCCCCTGGCCTTCTGACAAACGGAATGACTTCCAGATTGGACCTAAGGAAAGAAATTGCACAAAGGGGAGCCAAGAGTACTGTCGATGCACGTACTCCCTACCTGGCACAGGTTATATTTGCCATTTGCCAGGTAGACTTTCACTGGCCTATGATAGTGGTGTCAGTGACACGGGTAAAAATATGCTTCAGAAAGTACCAGAGACAAAAGGAGGTGGGAGATAATAAGTTTTAACAGTGCAATTGTTTGATGAAATGGAGCCCAATTTAGCAGAGGCAAGAAATGGTACAATGGTATGCTCCTCCTTGATAGAACGTAAGGAGCTATTTTTTGCCACATTATCTTGGGTGGGAAAAGTGGGTGGAGGGGACTCTTCATCATCCGCCTTCTGCGAAACATGTGGTTGGCCATTGACAAAGGTGCCTAGGCTTCCAAATTAAGTAGCACACACCTAACTGGCATTCTACATTATCCAGAAGGTTTCTGATTTACTTCTGTGGGAGAAAGAGGCTAGGATATAAGCTCTCCCAGGGAATGGATTTTGGTCTGCTTTGCTGATTGATAATATCCTTAGTGCTAAGAACAGTGCCCAGCAAAGAGTAAGCCCTTGAAAAATGCCTGCTGAATGGAACAACTCACTCCAAGAAAGCAACTCCTTTCAAACATTTATTTTAAGTAATATCTCTTCTGTTTCCTGAAGTCAGTATGTCTGTGTTTCTCACGCCTTCGTGCTCACTACTCTAAATAACTGATAGCACCAAGGAGATATTAAATCATCAAAGAGACATTACGTTCAGTATCTTTTATTTTTTAAGGTGGGAGACCAAACTAATACGTTGTTGTTTGTGAACAGGGTTGAAGTAAAGAGGTCCCAGCGCTCGACTAATCAAATATTTTAATTAAGCTGCATGTTAGGACTCCTTTGGTATTAAGTAACCCAACCCAGCTTGAACTAGTACAGGCAAAAGGGGGGACTTAGTGGTTCATGGAGTCCAAGGAAATGTGGATGAACCAAAGTGTAGGAAGCAGAGGCATAGAGCTGGACCATGCTGGAACCAGAGGCCAAATACCACCTGGTTCTCATTCGGGTTCACATCCCAGGTACAGTGAGAGTGTTTCCTTCATTCCCACTGGCTGCAGAGAATCTTTCTCGGTGAGATGAGACACAGGGCCCAGCACTTCCTGGACTTTCTGTCATACAACTGTCACTGTCTGAGACGGTCTGTCAGTGTCAGTTCTAGATTTTATTTAAGCTGCTGGGAAGGCTTTGATTAGATTGGCTTGGCATAGATCCTCACCCCTAGACCAGTCAGCAGTTTCCAAAAGGATGAGGTGTGATATAAGACAACGAAATTTCCCAAAGGAGATTTATGGACGAGGTGTGGGGAGTTTCCAGGGGAAATGAGAGAGGGGTTCTGGACAGAAAATTCCATCCGTGCCCACCGTGCTCAGCTGCTGCCCACACCCTGTGATAGATCACTGCTTTACTCCATGAGCATTATACTTATATGCCAAACTGTTTGGACTGCTGTGCCTCGCCTGTGTCACACAGAAAGGAAAGTTTTGTCATCTGTCCATTTCGTATGCAAGCAGCCTGTGTGATGGAGGCTGCCGCCTCAGGAGCCTGGTGATGCTGGCAGGTCCTCAGAGTGCTTGTCTGTTGAGATGCAGTGCCCTCGTCTGTTCCAATGGCCCCTTTTTTCTCTCTTTCCGCCATCCAATCAAAGCGTGAGTTTTAGATCTCTAACCTCATTCTTGTCTCTCTTTCCTCAAAAGACCTAACAAACCCATGCTTGTTTTCTCCTATCAGCAACTACCCCCCAACACCCACCTTCCAGAAAACACTTCTCTTTCAGCCGAGCCCCCTACCCATTCTCTCCAAGTTACAACAAAATTCAATGAAAATGCTGTAGTTTTTTTTTTGGAAACCTTTATCATTTAAGAGGATGAGTGAGGAGGGAAAATGAGGAAAAGGTAAAGGGTGAGACTACTTAGAATAAATCTAATCTACGTATTTAATTCAAAAATTGCAGTAAACGTGCTTCCAGCATCTCTCTGTATTCATTTATCTTCACAGTATCTCCAGAAATAGTCCCCACTAATTATTTGCTTCATATTATGTTATCCTTATTAAGCCATCACGTTTATCATCTCTGGAGTTTTATCCATTTCCTCTCCAGAAAGAGGAGACATGCCCATTCAACCTCACGCAGCAGCCTGTGCCCCTCCCATCCTTCTTCAAGGGCAAGTAGCTTCTCTCTGAAGGTCTGAACTTGGGCACATCTTTCCATCTTCCAGAGCACCTCACATGGCTCATGCTGGATCTTCCTTATGGGTAGCAGGTCCATGCATTTCAGAGGCTGAATCTTCCACTATACCCAAGCACCCCTTCAGGCAATCTCCCCTCCCCCAACCAGCATAGAAAATGCTCAAAATAAAAATGCAAGATTCAGGTTAATAGTAGTATAAGGCGGGAAGTCGAGTGTCTTCAGTTTGTAGAATGTGAAACTTGTACAGTTTGGGGTCCCTCTGTAAAAAAAAAAAAACTGTTAATAATAGAATAAAATATAAGTACAAAATTAGGTATGACCTGAATAGTTATTTTGAATAAGAAAACATACCAAATTATAAACTTTATATATGTATATGTATATATATATACACATATATATATATATATCATAAGCTTCACAAAATCCAGGAAAATAACATAATGTTTTAGTTTTGCCTGGCATGTTTCAATAGTCCTTTTTTCTTCATATTTGGCTGCATACTTTATATAGCAATTTTGTAATACAATTCTCTATGGGGATAATGGAAAGATAATCCTGGCTTCTAGCACAGTTGTTGAAAAAATGATTACTTACCTTATAGAGAAGTTCAGCTTTACAACTTGTTTTCAGTAATGATACATCCACCACTTCCTCTGTGGTTTCCTGCTCAGGGAGTATTTCTTGGTGGGTGTCAGGGGCCAAGCCATAGAAGGATTCCAGCCCTTTGATTCCCGGACAGGGCCCCCTTCAGTGCCTGCTGTAGCTGGTCCATCGCCGTGGCGTCTGTCCCTGCTGTGCCCAGCACTCCCTCCCCAGCCCCAGCCTGCTCCCCACCAAGTCCTAGAGGTGGGCTAAGCAAACTTCCAAAGAGGGAGCAGACAAGCCAATCCTGCTGATTCTTCTTGGCGACAAATTCCGAGTCCAGACTGTTGAAGAGCCCCCACCAGGGGCAGGTAGTCATGAAGGATGGGGTGGCATCTGTGGGGTTTGTGTTGGGAGTCGAGCTGCCCCCAGGTCCCAGATGGTGACCCTGAGACAGGGGTGTGCTCCAGTTACTACCTCATCCCTGCATCCTTGGAAAAGGTCCCCTCAAAGTGAGATGCTGCAGCTCAAGCTTCATTAAGCTTCCCATCTGGGAAAGGATCTGGACTATCTACCAGTATTTATGAAGAAGTAAAGGAAAAACGAGGCCAGCTAAATGTATTGATCACCTGCTGTGTGAAAAATGCAGAGGCAAAGCACATACATATTTATAGAAGGAACTGATTACCTGGATGAGTGGAATCTGATGGGTTCCAGGAGAAAAGTTGTCACACTACTCTCTTTCCAACTCCCACTGTTAGATTTCCTGCCCCTGGAGGATATTTTGGGCAGATTCTTTGGCTTCTCGGGTCACTTTCAAGCATCAGTAAACATTTCACTTTGGGGAAACTTTCTTCAATTCCTTATCTACAATTTTAGAATCCTCAAAGCTCTAAAAATCAAAATTTTTTGAAGTTTGCTACAAAGTCATTTGGTGAAAAAACATGACATAAACTGATGGGAGGGTATTGGCTGTCATTACGTACTGCCACCTGGTGTGGTTAACAGTATATTTTGCTGCAGAAATACTGACGTGTTTGATTATGGGATGCTGCCCTACACCCACTGATAACAGGATAAGTAATATATATCCTTTCTAAAAATTAAAAAAAAAAAGTTCTGAATTCTGAAATCTATCTGGCCCCAAAAGTTGTGGATAAGTGATTAGTGCAGAAACCTGTACTTGAATTGTCAGGCTGTTCCAATACCCAAATGTCAATTTCTCGTCCCATTCAAAGCTGCTCTCCCTGGGCAGCACGTGCCTGACTCATGAATTCTGTATCGAGCAATGGGATAGGTGAGGCGGCCCTGCCTGTTTCATAGTTATTCTTCCATCTTGTTTGTCCTCTCATGCTCGCCTACTCGCCCAGCAGCCTCTGTTTCCTCCAGGGTGGAGAGAGAGGAGGAAGGACCATGGCATGCCTGGTGTTATTGTAAGCTGGGTTTGGTACCCTCTGTGGCTCTTCTGAGAGAGTCCTCCCCTTGGATGCTTCTTAATGCACCCCTGCAGGAGGAAATAGGCTCAGGGCACAGAAGAGTTGGGGAAAAACCCTGCCTAGATGGTCCAACATCTCTATCTAGAAGGAGGGAGTCCTTGCCACCTATTGTTCTTGGCTTTGGAGCTTCAGCAGAAACCAGGAAATGCCCTGTTTACAACTCTGCTACACATTCACTATCTCTTTTTTTTTTTTGGTACTCTTTGATCCCCTTCACTTATTTCTTTTACCCTCCACCTCCACCTCTGGCAACCACTAATCTGTTCTCTGTATCTATGAGATTGTCTTATTGTTTTTGTTTTTTCAGTTTCCACATATAAGTGAGATCATACAGTATTTGTCTTTCTCTGTCTGATGTATTTTCCTTAGCATAATGCTCTCGAGGTCCATCCGTGTCGTCACAAATGGCAAGATTTCATTCTTTTTTTATGGCTGAATAATATTTCATTGTATATACATACATACCACATATTCTTTTTCCACTTGTCTATCAATGGACACTTAGGTTGTTTTGATACCTTGGCTGTTGTAAATAATGCATCGATGAACATGGGGATGCATAACTTTTTAAGTGTTTTCATTTTCTTCAAATACATACCCGGAAGTGGAATTGTTGGATCATATGGTAGTTCTAGTCTTAATTTTTTGAAGAACCTCCATACTGTTTTCTATACTGGCTGCACCAATTTACATTCCCACCAACTGTGCACAGGGGTTCCCTTTTCTCCATATCCTCTCCAGCACTTGTTATCTCTTGTATTTTTGATGATAGCCATTCTTCATTCATTATCTCATTTTCAAGGCTCACAGTTAACCTGTAATGTAGGTATAGTCAATTTTACAAATGAAAAAGTCAAGGTAACATAGCAAAGTGAGGATTAAAACTCACATTTACTCATGCTGGTGAGTAGGGTGATTTCAGAAGAAAGAAAATTTTAATGCTAAGTTTAAGGGAGCAAAGAACACAAGAAGGCTATTAAGAAAACCTCTGTATTAAGGAAGCCAAAAAGGTGTGTCTGAAGGAATTTGTACCTCTTCATTTTATGGGCATCCAGAAATAAAACAGCTTGCTTGAAAGGCAAGGCAAGTATTTGTCTCTAAAGAGTACAATCATGGAGCAGAAAGAGAGTACAGTTTCTAAAGGACCACACTGAGACAAGAGGAGAAAAGGACATGATGAACAGAAACGACACCACTATGTTTTCTGGAACTTTCTGTTCCCACTCGCCACTCATCAAAACCCAGAAAAATCTGTAATTTTTAAAAGTCAAAAGTGGGTTTGCGATCCACTGGGATGAGTTTAGAAGCCTCCATTGTGCTCAGAGTGGGTCTCGATTTGGAAATAAACTCAATCCCACAGAGTCATTATACAATTGGCACGAGGCGGAGAGGAACTGAAAACTTTCCTTGTCTGAATTTCTCACTGCTTTTGAGAAAAAGATTTAACAGGAGAGGCTGACATTTCAGAGACAGAGCTTAGCTGAGTTTAGAAACCAGGGAGTAGGCGGTTTTCAGAAGGCACCTGTAAACACCATGTAGATGAGCTGTGGGAAACGCGTGAGAGTCCGAGATGGCATGAAGGGAAACAAAGAAGAATATTCTCCTCCCACCCAGAGGAGAAAAATGTAGGGCTCTAGGGCGGCAAGGAATGTTTCATTGACTCACTCATTCATTCAAGAAATACTTATTATGTTGGGATTTGTTGTTTGTTTTGTTTGTTTTGTTTTTGCAAGGGTTGGGCATTGGGGAACAGAAGAAAATGTAAGAAACAAATCACAAATGGGTATATATTTACAGACTGAGATCGGTGCACTAAAGGATAGTCTGACTTCTATAAGAGGGGAACTGATCAAGACAGCAGAAACTGAGAAGATTCCCTGAGAAACTGGTTCTTGATGTGAACTCTATGTCATGAGTAAGATGATGGCTAACATTAATTGAGCCAGCCTTGTTCTAATTGCTTTTTTATGTATAAATTCATGAAAGCTTTATGACAACATTGTGAGGTAAATGCATGTTCTTTCCTCATGCTGGAATGTTCTTTCCTCTTCATTCACTTTATGCCTTGGAGAAGGTACAGGGCTGAAACCTAGGCTATGAAGGTGGACTTCCTGAGTTTGAATCCTCACTGCCCTGCTGACTTGCTGTGTGACCCTAGGCAAATTACTTAACCTCTCTGTGTCTCTGTTTACTCATCTGTTATACTGGGATCATGATAATAACTACATGTGCTGGAGGAATTTAAAACAGATCAGTGTGACTGCTGGAAAAAGTCTTGTGAAATATGGCTGGAGAGACAGGGTATAGATCTTGAATTCAGCGACAGTTGAATGCCTACTATGTGAGTGGCTGTGCCCTGGGAACTTTCCATGTTATCTCAGTTGAGTCCCTTCTCTTCAAGGAAATGCTCATTAACCAAATTCTTGAGTAAGTAAAAAGCAATCATGCTTTTTAAAGTCTGATGGAATATACTGCCCTCAGGCTAGTATTCTTGAAAAAGGAACTGTGCCACCGGAATAGCTCTCTGACTCTTAATTAGCCTCTTTTTCCCTCTGCACTGTTCCGATGTGCAGAGACTCCCGGGTTGAAGCAGAAGTAAGGTGTGCAGTTAGTTGGAAGACATGAGCTTTGCACCCAAAAGACTGGGGCTCAGGTTCCATGCCTGCCATGTCTCCTGCTGGGTGAGCTTAGGCAAGTCGGTTCCCTTCCGTGGTCCCCATTTTCCTCATCTGAAAAAATACTTTAAGCAGAACTGCCTCTCCAAGTTGCTATAAAAAGCAGGTGAGCTAATGCACATGAAACTGTTTTTATAATCCACGAACCTCCACACAGTGTTACTGACAGTGAGTTACCCCTCGAGGGCTGACATCTGTCTCCCTGGTCCAGTAATTGTCCTGGGCCCAAGCTGAACGCCTCGTTCAAGTGGGGCCTCAGGAGAGGGGCAAGCGCAGCTGTCGTTAACAGCCTTCACAGGTCCCATTTCAGAAGCTCTTTTTCTCCTTGGGCTGCGTCTTCCTCCTTCCACCTCTGCCATCCTGGTCCTCATCCCCAAGGCTTTCTGCCAGCCGTCAGAATTTCTACTCACACAGATGAGTTAAGTAAGGCTTTCCTCCTTCTAGGCATATTTGTTATGTAGATGGCTTTTAGAAGGAGATATCTCTACTGGCATAAATGGTGGTTCTGAAATCCTCAGTATCAACATTCCAGATCTCTCTGTCTGTCTCTCTTTGCCTCTCTCTGTCTTTCACACACACACACACACACACACACACGCACAAACACAATCACCAATGACTGGCGTACGTGGCCTCCAACTGTAAAACCGTGAAGGCAGGAACCCCATCTTAATTGCTGAATTCCCAGTGCTCAGCAGAAAGCCTGACACACAATAGGTGCGTAATAAATGTTTGCTGAAAAAGTGAATGAATGAATGAATGAGTGGGTGAGTGACTGAAATGACCAGTGTGACCTTAAGTGTTTCCAGGGCTGCCCATGGCTGCAGACAATTCTTAGACTAGCTACTGCAGCTAATATGTCCCAGTATCTCTGCCCCCAACGAGAACCCTGTCACATTTCCTCTGATTTGGAACTATTGGACACCCTCCGAAGTCCATGCCCCACATCTCCGTGCATCCTTGGTCTGCATCTGGGACGGCCCGAGCTCTTTTTCATCATGTGAAGTAGTCCTTGAGAACACATCCACTTGTTTTTCGGCTGGGATTTAGCGTTCTGCCGGTCCGTGTCCTCCCTGCTCACCTAAGTGCCCAGTAGGAAGTAGGAGTCACTTGGTGCTAGCAGGTTAGTTCCATTCCAGAGCCTTTTGTTAGTAAGCTTTTCTGATCGGGCCCATTTTGGCTCAAACCAAACGTGAAATCCACAGCAGACCCTCGGTCTGTTTTGCAAACATAATTAAACTTGGAGAATTCAGATGTCTGGAAAGTGTTCCACAACTCCTCCCGACCTTCGAGGGAGGCATCAGGATAGAAAGAGCACACGTTTTGGAGATAAAATGATCTGGATTTAATGTCAGCCCTGCCATTTCGGGGGCAAGAAAATTTTCTTATCTGAGCCTTGGTTTGGTCACTCGTAAAATGAATATAATAGCTCTTTTATTTGTCTAGGACTCTTTTAATAGTTACAAGTGACATAAACAAACTGGATTCAGGGGAAAAAAAAGTGGGAAACCCATGGCAGTCTGTTCAGTTTCAGGCAAGGTTAGAACCAGGAGCTCAAATAATATTTCAAAGTTCTGGTACTTTCTCAATCTCTCAGTTTTACTTCTCTCTGGATGTTATTTCATCCTGAGAATTCCTGTCAACAATGGCAAGAGAATTGTCCCTTATTGAGCCAATCAAAAGAAAGATCTTTGCTCCTCTAGCAGGTGCAACTCACAGAAGAAATCTGCTGAGTCTAGCCTGGACCAAATAACCATCTTAGTGTGCACGGGCTTAGGGCTTAGTAATTGACAACTCACCAGGGCTAAAGGCATAAAGGTACATGTAAGGGATGGTTACTGCATGGAGGGGATGCTGGAAGATGAATACGAGAGCATTACAGAATTCCCTCCAAGGAGTTCTTATGAGGCATATAAAGTGCCTCATGTGTTATAAGGTGACATTTGAAAAGTCTCTGAAACAATGTCAGACACAGTGGAATTCAATAGGCTTTAGTTCTTTTCCTCCCTTTCCCTACCTCCTTTTGAAGATCAGAGAATTTCAGTTAGAGATCCCAAACTCTGTACCATGAGTGAGTGATTCCCTAGAACACAACCTCCCAGAAACTGATGAACTGCCATTTAGGAGGAGCCAGCAGGACTGCCTTGGCCAAAATGACTTGAACATTAAGACATTGCTTGTAAGGACCTTTATTTATGCATGTGTGTCCCTTAGCACCTGCCCCATGGTCAGCTCATAGGGGATTCCCCCAAAATCAACGGAGTGACACTGATAGGATATAGTATGAAATAATCCCAAACAAAGTAACATTTGGCAGCGTTCCTACCTACTAACAAGATGAAAGCCAGAAACCTAGGGAGTCTCTGGCAGTCCTGTGGTTAGGACGTGGGGCTTTCACTGCCATGTGCCCAGGTTCAATCCCTGGTTGGGGAACTAAGATCCCCTCAGGTTCCGCAGCACGGCCAGAAAACAAGCAAACAAAACCCCAGACACCTAGATACCTGGCATATAACTTAAGGCTCCATTTCCCAAAGTATTTTTCTATAAAATTTGGCATTCCATTCAAGTCATGCACCTTGGGCAAGGTCAACCCCTGTGCAGATTCTCATGACTTTGTGGGCACCTTGTGATTTGTAGAATGATTATATAGCACTTCTGAGTGTGCGGAACATTGCGTAGCTTGGCCTTGAAAGACAGCAGTGAACTAAGTTTTGTAGACCTGGTGAGCACCTCAGTTTGTAGAAAAGGAAATACAGAGTGCTCATTACATGTGTCACAAACTAAGCAGGAAGTGTAGACCATTTTATGTTCCTAGAAAACAAAGTAAAATGCAATGGTTATTACTTTATTTCCCAAGATGTCTAATAAACTCCCTGCAGCCATAATTGGCTGAGGCAATCCTTGGGGAGGAATCTGGCTCTAGGAAGGAAAGTCTTCAGTGTTTCTAATTAGACATTTTCTTTGCTGGGAAGCAGTAAATGCCATAGGGATTGTGTTGGTACTTCACCTATTAGGAGATATGGAAGTGGCTTGGATGGGCTACAAACCACAACATGCCAAGGTTTCCCAATATCACGACAAGAAGAAACTGAGATGGTGGAAAGGAAAGAGATGGGGAGCTCACAGATTCTGAAGGTGAAGCCGTTCATGTGGGTTCACTTCTGCTGAGATCAACAAAATCATCCAACTTAAGTAATAGCAACAGTGGAGTGTACTTATTAAGTGCTTACTGCTTGCCAAGCCCTGAGCTAAGCACTTCAGATGCACTGTCTTTTTGAAATCTCACAACAGCCCTACCAGGTAGCTTTTATTGTTCCCATAATACAGATGAAGAGATTGAGGCTTGGAAAGTTTAAGTAACTTGCCCAATATTCCACAATTAGTAAGTGGAGGACATGGAACCTAAATTCTAGTTGGTTACTAGAGCCTTAACCACTACACCATAATAATTTCTGAGTTAGAGCAGGAGAGGTTTAAGATAATCTGTGAAAAAAAGTTAAATACAGGAGAATATACAAATAATGGAATTTTCTAAGTCCCTGGTTTATCTTTAAACATAGTTCTGACCTAAGAATAGGCTTTTCTTATACACTAGCTTCTGTTGCCTCCCATCTGTGTTTTTAATAAAGATAATTAGGGTCACCTTGGTTCAACCAGTCCTTATTTATAATTATACTGCACCTGGAAACCTGAAAGAATGTACAGATTTATGTTAGCTCCCGGTCAGTGCTTGGAATGGTTTGTTTTGCCCTCAAAAGACAAGCAGTCTTTAGTGAAGAATTCAGGAAATTAGGCACTGGACCAGTCCAAAGAGTCCAGCAATTAAAATTGCTCTCTAACTCTCTGTCACTCACACACACTAAGTTCACTTCTCTTCTCAGTCTATTGCTGCTGTGATGTTGGCAAAAACATTAAGGAACTCTGCTGATCCTGGAATCCCTGTATGTCTGTTTGGGATGTATGAGACGAACTTGACTTTTCCTTCCCCTTGACGTCAGCCTACCTCCCCTGCAATCTCTCAGAACCATGAACATGGCATCACTTGCCCTGCGATTTGTTTCCCAGAAGCTGTGGATACAGTCTACTTGCAGTAGTAACCTTCCTTGGACCAAACTTTCTCCCCAGTATTTGATTTCACAGGAAGTGGAAGATGGATGTTAACAGGATCGCTGTGAATAGAGAGAAGACCAGGTAGCAGATCATTTTATCTGTATCACAAACGACACTAAAAGGTACCACATCAATACAATCTGAAGATTTTAAACATTTTGCCCCATTGACGATTAAGGAGAATGTGTTTGGAATCAGTAAATGGCTTTTCAAAAATTTAAGAGCCACAGGCATGGTTTGAAAGGAGAAAATAAGGCACAGCAGCACCACTGTTAGATGACTTTAATCATGCAAAGGTTCTGTGAGTTAATGAGTGCCGTGGTGGGAAAGGCCCCAGGGCATCATTTCTTGGGGAGAGGAGAGACTGGAAAACTGGGAAAGGCCAGGTCTGAATGGCCTCAGAGGTCCAACCACTCAGGACAAGCAAGGGAGTAACCAGTCCTTCTACAGTAAGGTTTATGCCTAGAGGAAAGGACCCAAGTAGTCTTTCCTAGAGGAAGGAGTGGGTGTATTGAGTGCCTCTTTCAGAAATAAAAGCAGATATCTTGTTAGCCATGAGAGAAGGCATCAAAAACCATGGAACTATACTCTAGAAACCACTACTTCACCTGCTTTGTAGCTTTGTAGCATTGCATCTGAGCAATATTCTTAATGTGAAAAGAACCTAATCCCCTGATGGAAGAAGCCAGTCCAGGCTCAGAAGGACCTCTGCACACAGCAGCAGTCCAAATACCCCTTCATTGTTCCGTGATGCTGGTGGAAAATTGAAAATTCGAATGTAATGTTTATGGTTTGACATGTAGTATGATAAAAGAGCCAAAAACGAAAACAAGAAATCTGACAACTAACCCAAGAGCATTCAACGTTTCCTAATGAGAGCTTTGAAAATGTTGAGTCAAATATGATAGTGCTATTTATTACCCTGAATAAAAACGTCCTTCCATGAGGAAAGGGATTGTTTTGTTTTTATTGTTTTTGGTTTTTGCTGAATTTAAACATGGAGAAATAGTACTTGCCTAATGAGTGGAGGACTGAAAATGCGAATTCCACTCCAACATCCCACAAGGAATTCTTAAAATAAAAGACAAACTAGGAAATTCCCTGTCTTAAGAAAATTGCTCATGTATCAGCCAAACCCTTAAACAGTTTTAAAGAAGAGGTGAACTTCCACAGGTCTGCTCGATGATGGTGGCTTTAATTGATGTGAAATCTGATCTAACTTAAAAGAGCTGATTTACTTCAAAGGAGAAGCTGGTCCTCTGATTCTGCCAGTTTAATTAATGAGAAATAAATAATAATCCTTTGGCCTCAAAAGATCTTCCCCATATTATAAAACAACCTTTACCTGCAAAGGGAAGAGTACGAAGGGAAGAAGGAAAATAGCCTCGCATGGAGATTAAAGAAAGTCTTTCATACCTTTAACTTTGTGCTAGACACGCTCACATACAACCTCGTCCTGCGAAGGGTCCATTCAGCTGTATTTTTATTTGAGATTCAATATTGATCCAAGGAAAATGAACAGACACCTCCTTTGAGATGGGTAGGAGCCCAAAGTGTTCTGTTCCTAGTGCTGAATACATAAAGGAGTTCTGACATCCTTGCCCCTACAATGTTTATTTCATAATCTAACACATTCTTGAAATAGATGATTTCAGCATCAAGGTTATGCTATTGTGGGAGAATTTAACAATGGAGTACATTCATAGATTTTCCTCTTTTAAAAGACCTAATGATAAACTTACATGAAAACATGCTTTTTCCTTTCTAAAAATCTGTGAAATCACATTTAGCAAGCCAAAGATATTTCTGCCTCAATTATCAGTGCTTATTCCTGGTAATCCAAAATCTACAACAAAATCTATAACCCTATCCCCTCAATTTCTATTGACAATTTCTATTGAAATAATGACAGTGTCTCCTGAAACGTGGTAGAACAACACAAACCTGAAGCATGGGAGCCAGGCCAAATCTCTGAGAGACCTGACAAATGAGGTCCTGCATGGCCCTCCACCCTATCCTTGTGGACGTATCTGTGTTGTAGCAAAGGAGAGAGAACGCTGCCTTAGTTTAAGAATTAAGTGCGTTCCAACCTGAGCTCTGTCCCTTGAACAGTAAGAATAGTCACTGCTGCCATAGCCCTGTTATCATGGGCTAAAACCTCCCTGAAATGTTTATAAAACCCTGTGAGGCATACCATCATCTCTTGTCAAACATTAAGAATATGAGGTTTAAAGAGATTAAGTAGTTTACCCAGCTGGTAAGTAGCAGAGTCACAATTTAAATTCAGAACTGACCAGGTTCAACGCATTTCCACGGTGGACACACCCCCTTTCATGTCACAGCCCTCAGTCCCTTTACCTGTAAAATGGACACAGCAAGGCCTCTCTCACAACATTTTTTAAAAATTAATTATTTATTTATTTTTGGCTGCATTGGGTCTTCTTTGCTGCGCACGGGCTTTCTCTAGTTGCGGCGAGCGGGGGCTACTCTTCGTTGTGGTGTACGGGCTTCTCATGGCAGTGGCTTCTCTTGTTGCGGAGCACGGGCTCTAGGCATGCAGGCTTCAGTAGTTGTGGTACGTGGGCTCAGTAGTTGTGTCTCACGGGCTCTAGAGCGCAGGCTCAGTAGTTGTGGCGCATGGGCTTAGTTGTTCCTCAGCATGTGGGATCTTCCCGGACCAGGGCTCGAACCATTGTCCCCTGCATTGGCAGGCAGATTCTTAACCACTGCACCACCAGGGAAGTCCCTCTCACAACTTTGTTGAGAGGAATAATTTCAATGTGGTCATGAACTAGAAGGAATCTTGTAAACTGTGAAGTTCCATAGGAATGCATGAGATTCCGAGACACTATCAAATGGGATGAACCATTCATAGAACATGGATTCAGAAACAGTCATCATTAACCTAACTCTTTATCATCATGATTTTGATATTTTTAGTCTCCTTCATGAAAAAAATGGATGCAGATTTTGTAGAGCAAATAGAAGTCACATCTCATTATTATCTTAGGATTTTTTTAAAAAAATGAGCCTTTGAATTAATAACTAACCTTATGACCAGTGTGAGGAAAACAGAAAGAAACTTAAGGAACAATTTTCCCAAGGAGAAACTTCTAGATTATCCTACCAGGATTTTGTCCCTTTGTGCTTTTTAAAATTTTTTTATTGAAGTATAGTTGGTTTACAATGTTGTGTTAGTTTCAGGTGTACAGCAAAGTGATTTGGTTATTTATATATATAGATTTATATATATAGATATAAAATACATATATACACATGTATTACATATATATTCCTTATGTATATATATTCCTTTTATATATATATATATTCCTTTTCAGATTCTTTTCCCTTATAGGTTATTACAAAATATTGAGTGTAGTTCCCTGTGCTATACAGTTGGTCCTTGTTGGTTATCTATTTTATGTATAGTAGTGTGTATCTGTTAATCCCAAACTCCTAATTTATTCCTCCCCACCCCACTTCCCCTTTGGTAACCATAAGAGTATTTTCTATGTCTGTGGGTCTATTTCTGTTTTGTAAATAAGTTTATTTGTATCTTTTTTTTTCAGATTCCATATGTAAGTGATATTGTATGATACTTGTCTATGTCTGGCTTACTTCACTTAGCATGATATTCTCTAAGACCATCCATGTTGCTGCAAATGGCATGATTTCATTCTTTTTTATGACTGAGTAATATTCCATTGTATATATATACACCACATCTTCTTTATCCATTCATCTGTTGATGGACATTTAGGTTGCTTCCATGTCCTGGCTATCGTAAATAGTGCTGCAGTGAACATTGGGGTGCATGTATCTTTTCAAAGTATGGTTTTCTCCAGATATATGCCCAGGAATGGGGCTCTATTTTTAGTTTTTTAAGGAACCTCCATACTGTTTTCCATAGTGGCTGTAACAATTAACACAGCAGTCTGTGACTGTCTTGAGAATGCCACAGTGCAACTGACAAGCAGTAGATTCTGAGAGACCTCTGCCCATCACCTTGAATCCTTCACGCCAGACCCCTGACTTTGTCTTGGCCTTGTCTTCCATCATTCCTCTTCTTGCTCACATTCTGTGCCCCAGCATGGGTATTGCTGTCCTGGCATGTTGTGTTCTTCTACACTGCCTGACACTTTTATACATTGGTCCCTCTTCCTAGTTTTGATACATGCTTTTATTCCTAGATTGAGAACTTCTCCCTCCAGCTCTGTCCCCCATCACCTGAGCTTGCCTCCGGACCCCCCCATCAGATAGTATTGGGACATGGATTGGGACAGTTGGCTGCTGAAGGATATCTTTCTCTTTTAAAAGTATTTGATTTCTTTTAGCCACGGAAGAATGTGTTCGTTAGAAATACTTTTGCAATTACAGAAAACTAAGTAGAAGAAAATCTTCCCATAATTCTTCTGCTCAAATACTGCTAACCCCTGGGTCTTGGTCATCCTGGTCATATTTCTTTTCTTTATTTTTTTTCTTTTCCAGAAGATAATTTATTTTTTCAATGTGATTCCACATCATCATGCATGATTTGCACCTGTTGATGTTTGCAAAATTCTTTGTTTCTAAGATGATTGCTTTGTGTAGTTTACACTTCTTCTATTTGAATTTGTATCATCCTCTGAACAACTACTTGTTTCTGAGCTAAGGTTCTCATTAAAGTTTTCATGGCTGATTGAAGTTGATGTGTACCATATAATCACAAAGCTTAGTCACATAGCTTGGAACAAGCATGGCATCTAGTCTTTTTTAGACAGTAATTAGGTAAAATTTAGCATCTTTAAAACGAAGATCTCCTTTTCTTAAAAAAAAAAGTTCTTTTCCACCTGTCTTCAAGTTCATTTTCATATAAAATTTTAGCTTTTTTTAATTCCCTTAATGATTCTCCTTTCTGTGTTCTTCTATTTTTATTTATTTAGAGTCGTCATCCTCAGTAACTTCTGCATCTTTAAATATATACCTTTTATGGCTTATGATCTTAAAATCTGACCTTATGACTTATTTTCTGTCTCATGAGAATTTCCCTTATTGATAATATTGTCATTCATAGATAGTCTTCCCTTATAGTGATTCAGAATAATATTATTTTTCATCCACTGTCTCATACCACATAAGATCTAGTTACTCTTTTAAGAAAGATTTTCTCTTCAATTCATTTATGCACATGAAACATACGAGGACTACCATGAGCCTTCTTTGTTGACAGGCAATTCAAAAAGTTATTTATAATGTTGTGCAAAAGGAGTGTTCAGAAAAGGCTGGGTGGGCATGGAAAGATTGAATACCTGTACAGGGTACTTTACAGTGCGGTAAAGATACTATTCTTAAGAGTAATTCATGTCTTATGCTATCCATCATGCAGTTTCATATTACTAATGCCTTGTCTTCTTAATGATATATTAAATTAGAAATTCCACATGTTGAATTGTTAATCTTCTGAAGATGTCTATGATGGCTAAAAGCTATAAATTTTGCAAGGCTTTATTAGTAAGCCAGTTGTTATGGTTTTAATTGTGTCTTTCAAATGATATAATGAACTCCTAACCCCCACCTCAGGATGTGATCTTATTTGGAACTAGGGTTGTTTCAGATGTGATTAGCTAAGATGAGGTCATTCTGAATTCAGCTGGGCCCTTAATCCAATATGACTGGTGTCCTTATGAGAAGAGAAGAGATACGGAGAGAGAGAGATGCACAGGGAGAATCCCATGTGATGATGGAGGCTGAGATTGGAGTTTCCTAGCTGCACGCCAAGCAATGCCAACATCCTGGTCATATTTCTTGGTGTAGTTTTCCCCCTCCCTCGCATGAATGTAACCAGGATAAATGGAAAGATGGTAAATTTTAAGTGCACAGTTTTCCACTCCTTTCTTCCTTCAACCACAGTCTGCTAAGGGCAGTCTCTCTTTTGGTGCGAGACCTCTCTCTTTTCTTGCCCCTCTGCTCCCCTATCCACCCTAACATCTCAGGAGATTCAGAGGTTTCTTCCTCATTTTTTGACCGTGTTTTGCTCATGGGGATCAAGAGAGATGAAGTTACATTTTGGTAGGCAGTTGAAATTCAGCTTTGCAAAGAGGCATTTCAAGGACAGGTCTGAATGTTAGAGATATTGAGAATGAAAAGAATGGGGAAAGGGCACTTTTAAAAGTATCATTTGAGGTTATAATTTGGTGAGGTTATTATCTCACCTCGCTTAGACTGCTGTGCTGCAATGTTCCATAATCTCCAAAATCTCCGTGGCTTATAGCAACATTAATTTTCATTTATATTACATGTCGATGGTGGGCCACTTCTGACTTAGCTCTATATACTCTATTGCTGGGCCCCAGCTGAAGGACCAGTCCTATATGTTCCTATCATGACACGCAGAAGGAAAATAAAGATGGTAGAACCAGTTGATGGCTCTTAAAGCTTCTGCTCAGAAGTGGCATTTCTCACTTCTGCTCACATTTCTGTGCTAACGTAAGTGACATGGCCCAGCCTGACATCAGCAGGTATGGAGCTGTAAGATTCCCACAGAGAGGGAAAGCCATATATTTGCAAATAATAGTCTGCCATGCTATAGTAAATTGGATCTTTTTAGGAAACGGTCTTCAATGGATGTTGGCTTGCAGGGATTTTATTGGAGATGCTCTTGGAAGAGCACCCGCGGGAGAGCACGGGAAACAGTATCAGGCAGAGGGGAAAGAGGAACTATGATGTTCATCAGAGTTTCAACAAAGGCCTCAGCCGATGCCCAGGGGAACTCGAGAACTGGAATGGCCCTTCTTAATTATCCCAATTCAAGGCACGGAGTTTGAATGTTCATGTAGCAGCACAGACCAGCCATTGAGGAGAGCCTGTCTCTGGGAATGGTGGCATAACGTTGGGCGGGGCAACTGCCTCTCACCAAGGGCAACGTTCCTGGAAGCTGGAGGAATGAATATCTCCCACTGGGATGGGGCCATCTAGGTGGAACACACAGCATTCGTACACAAACTCTTTACCGTTATTTCTGAAACACCTGTAAGCCCTGCAATTGTTTTTAATCATTCTGGGCACCTGAATAGTGTTTCACTGATGCAACGCCAGTCAGAGGCTACCATGGGGCATCCATCATCTCATACAAATGTTGTGATCACAGGGCATATACAATTGGTATCCTGCTTTGTCTGTGTCCTTTAAAAAATATTCATAGACGTTGTGTATGCTGTGATTGAAGGAGACAAAAAATAAGCCAATCGAAAAGCTGAACAAATTTGCTAATCCAGTCTAAGAGTACTTGCTTGGCGGAAGTTCTGTGGGAGCTAATGATGAGCTCAGGAAGCCATGGAACTGCTGCTGAGTTAGCCGTGGGAGGTGTGTGGGGTGTAGAAGGAAGGAAGGAAGGAACAGTGCTGCTTTCCTCTTTAATCACATGTCTGATGGGTTCCAGCAAGGGTCTTTTTTGATTTTCTGTTTTCCACTTAGAATCACCTAGTTGCCATCCCTCTGAGAGTTTGCTAAGGAGCTGAGGGAGGGGGAGGGGGGAGGGAGCGTGTTGCTGGGCATTAGACCCTGAGGCTGCTTAAGTCAGCAGAGTTCTGTGTGTCTTCTGCGATCTGAGCGCTAGCCGTTTACTTCCTAAAAGATCTTAAATTTGAACAGCCTGTTTCTTTCCATTAGATCTGAAAAGTGCTTTTCTCTGCCAGATATTTACTTGCTCTAAATATTCTAATTGAAAAAAAGGTAACTATAAGGCAAACAGATCATTTTGAGTTTCCTGCCCTTTTACCAATTTTGGCTGAAACTCAGCAAGGCAAATGTTACCTTAACAATTTCTGTTTTAAAATTTCTGCTCTGCATGAAGGAAAGAAGGGCTATGAAAAGGCAGTATTTGTATGTGCTCAAAGCTTGTCTGAATTCAGGGCACATTTTCAATATAATAGTTACCCAAATTTGGAAGATGTCTCTCAGCTTCATAAAACCAGTTTGTCTTATTTAGGCAAAACTTTCCCTGGTATCTAAGCATATGAAACCTCGCTAGTTAGGGAAAAAAAGAAAGACAGAAAAATGCATTTGGAAAAACCGACACGAAAATAGAGCTACATTTACGTTTTGGTTCAGAGATAAAGCAGCCCAGCTTTGTAGCTTTATACCTGCCATGCATGCCCTAGGTATGTAAATCAATTTTGAAAATTAACTTCATGGTTTTTATGATACAAGAATAATAGATGTTCAACATCTAGAAAACGTAAATTATAAAAGGGATAAATAAGTAAAGAACAATGGCATGTTATCCCATGACCCAGACATACCCCACCATGCAGAGGAAATCATTGTTGATGTGTTTTGGTGTACCCTGCACATGCCTCTGTGTGTGTGTGTGTGCATGTGTGTACTTATATGCATAAATACTCCATACGTGCTACAGTTATGCAGCGAAGGGCTGACCTGCAGGGGTACCTGATGTCTAGTTAAATTCCCTCTCATTGAGGCCGATACGGTAGATGGGAGAGGGGGCAATGACACCTCTTCCCAACACTTCATTGAAACGTCTCTCCTCACATTTGTCAGCCACTTCCTTTTCCTTTGTGCTTAATCCCTGGGCACTTTTCCCTCCTTACTCTCAGCTTTTGACCCAGGCCACCGCTCTCCCGTTTTGGAACGGTCTCTAGCCTCGACTTTCATGACAATGAGACCTCCTGGGCTTTCTCCTCCCTCTGGGCCACTCAGTGCCCATGGCATTGACTGTTCCTCCCCTATTTGTGAAAGTTGCTGCTCCTGAAAGTTCTGTCCTGGGATCTCCTCCCTCCTCGTTGTCCATACATATTGTACAACTTTTGCTCTTCCTAAGGAGCCATGCTCTCTCTAACCTCCAAGTCTTCCTTTCCATTAGATCTTCCCTAGCTCTGGAAGGCATTCCCCTCCTTCCCCATATACATGCTTCACCTGGATTACTCTGACTTATCTTGACAATTTCAGTGTAAACATTACTGCGTTGGGAAAGTCCCTGCAGACACCCCAGGTGGGTGTGCTTCCTCTGTGTGCCCCTAACACTCTGTCCTTTCCCTTGCTCTAGTACTCACAGCACTATTTTGTAATTACCTATTTACTTGTCAGTATGTCTTAGTAACTTGTTAGGCCAGAGATCGTACTGATTAGTCACTACCACATCCTCAGCTCCTGGCAGCGTCTAGAACTTAGTAGTGTCACAATCTTGTTGAATAAAGAGGTGCAAACACAACTATTAACCCCGTTCTATGTGGCGTATTGTGTAGTTTAATCAGCGACGACTGGTACAGCATCTTCTAGCAGCTGAATTCCTTCATCATAGCGTCTTAGTTCACTCGGGCTGCTGTAACAAAATATCACAGACTAGGTGGTTTAAACAACAGCAATTAATTTCTCACAGTTCTGGAGGCTGGGAGTCTGAGATCAGGGTGCCGGCATGGTTGGTTCTTGGTGAGGGCCTTCCTCCTGGTTATGTCCTCAAATAGCCTAACTTGGTGCATACAGAGAGAGAGGGAGAGGGAGAGCGGTCAGTCCGTCTTGTGTCTTTTCCTCTTTTCCTAAGGGCATTAGTCCCATCAAGAAGATCTCACCCTCATCACCTAATCTAACCCTAGTTACCTCCCAAAGGTACTACCTCCAAACACAATCACATTGGGGATTAGGGTTTCAACATAGGAATTTGGGGGGAACACATATATTCAGTCCATAGCAATATGATAGACACGATTAAAAATTTGAATCTCCGCTGAGGACAAAATAAGGCCTTACCTGCAACCTGAGGGCTGAGATCAAATATAAGCACTAAATAGGGAGGGACTTTCTTTTTTTTTTTTTTTAACATCTTTATTGGAGTATAATTGCTTCACAGTGTTGTGTTAGTTTCTGCTGTATAACAAAGTGAATCAGCTACATGTATACATATATCCCCATATCCCCTTCCTCTTGTGTCTCCCTCCCTCCCACCCTCCCCATCCCACCCCTCTAGGTGGTCACAAAGCACCGAGCTGATCTCCCTGTGCTATGCGGCTGCTTCCCACTAGCTATCTATTTTACATTTGGTAGTGTACATATGTCCGTGCCACTCTCTCAGAGAGGGACTTTCAATGCAAGAACCAGCCATGCAATGAACGTGTAATATCCCCTTCCTAGAGGTCTTTGAATACTGGACAAGCCTTTCTGAGGCCTCCATCCAGACACAGGATCAGAGAGCATTAACCTAACCTGTCTTGTTAACTATGAGTCCCTCCACTTTGAGTAGAGTCTGGCATGTTGCAGATGGTCAGTGATTATCTGTTAAATTAATGAATGAAGTTCAATGCATTACTGCCCTGAGGCTGGAGGTAGGAGGTAATGGAAGTAAAACTTAGATGGTAGTTCAAGATGTAGGTAAAATTGATTTACAGTCATTTGAATCCACACAGACCTATGTTTGCATTGTTGTGTTTGTTTATTCATTTCTTGGATGAATTTATAAATTCCTATCTTTGTTTCTCCCAGAAGGTGTTGAGGTTGCTTATGGAAACACACATTTTGCAGCAGAATAATAAAGAAATAGATGAGAAAACTGGAATAAAGATAGCACACAAGGTTGTATGCTCCAAGAACCTGCATCATTTGGCTCTGAACTTCCTAGAAGCCAAAACAAATTGTTGAACCAAGTCAGTTATAAGATTTGCAGCATCCATAAGATAAAAATAAACCAGTTGCCAAGGAGTTAGAAACTCCATGACTCAGGGCGGTGGTTTTGGTCTCTTTTGTTCACTTATTGTATTTTTAATACCCAGAATAATGCCCAATAAAAACTAGTGAGCAAGATACGGTTCTTGAATGAATTAATAAGAAAAGTATTTTCCTAATCTTGGGCACTAAAGGATCTTCAAAAAAGGGGGGACCATGTAATAACGTGTGTAGACATCCCCATGATAAATAAATATTTAATTCCCTAGACCTGTTTCCTTTTCTGGCATGAAATGTAATGCAACAAAGTGAATTCGATAATATCAGTTCTATAAATTCTGTCACGTGTAGCTTTTTGATCTGTCTTGAGCTAAGGATAAAATGTAGGGTATTTTCAGGCAATGTTCCGTGAATGTTATTTCTCATAATGTTTGATAAGAAATGGACAGCAGAGTCTAACATAATATTCTTCAGCAAGAAACTGAAGTGCACATGCTCACTGTTGCTGATGAAGGGGAGCCATGTGCTTTGCCAGTCAACTGACTGTGAGGGCAGGCAGTGTCACTCTTAGATATTCTTACCGCTAACATCGATCAGGTAACTTCCACGTACCATGTGCTGGGCTAAAAGTTTCCTTGAATTCTCCCAACAACATTATTAGGGAGATACTATCGTCAAACCCCCATTTTACAGGTGACAAACCAAGGCTTGGAGAAGTTAATGATGAAAATTACAGAATGAGTAGTGGTGGTGTCAGAGGCAAGATCTGACCAAGAGGTCATCCGACCTCTTGACAACTGTTGATGCCTATGTGAAAATTAAGGAAGCTTCCCAAGATGTGCCAGTATGGATACCCTTCCTTTTCTCACCAACTACAGAAACACACACAAGCAGAGATATGATTTTCCTTAGAACCCTATTCAGGACCTTAATGTATTCTATGTACCTTGCAGCAATGAAATAAGTAATGTGATAACAATAGGAAAAATAATAATAACATCATCTTAAAGATCTCCCAAATGTATTTTGTTGTTGAATTTTAAAATCAGTTTACAGTCACAAACAAAAAGAAACTGAACAGAATTTTAGAAACATACAGTTCTGTTTATTTTCAAACAGCCTCAGCAGAAGTTGAATATGACTCAGTTCATAGCCCAGTTCCAAAAGGGCCATTTTCCTGTGTCTTTTCCTTGAGTAAATAATGCACAAGATGATCATTGTCTGAGTGCAGTATCATAATGGCTTTTATTTTTATTTGAATTTTCATTTATTGATTTTGTTTCTCTTCCACATGAATAATGCATCCTTTTCAGAAGGCATCTAAATTCGCATTATTTGGCACACTAAATAAAAAGTCCTTTCTTTTGAGCAGTAACAAATAAAAATTATGTAGTCAATGTGTTTTTAAATTGTTTAAATATGTATTTACATGCTAAACTGAGGAATTATTGGAGTTGTCTGTATAGGAAGTGGAGTTTTAAATTGTCCAAATATCTGTTCATCATAATAAAATAACTTTAAATGAGGCTGTTGTGGTTCATTTGGGGGAAATTGCATATTTAAATATTGATATAAACAGCATTCCCTGTAATAACTAGGAGGAGGCCGTAACAGTTTAGTAAACAATGCAGGCCCTTAAAGGCTTTGCACAGACTGACACACTTGAGTAATGCATTGTAGCACTCTTCCCAAGCATTCCTTGCTTTGTGTTCTTCTATACAATCAAAGAGAACCTAAATAATGTCCAAACTGTCCAGTCCCAATTCATCTTCCCAAGAACAGTGAATTGCCTGTGGGAGGGTTCCTGCAAACGTGAATTAGTGAGGGAAGCTGGCAGTACCCCAGAGGGAGGGCACTGAGCTGAGGGGGACGAGATGAGCATCACTCCTCCTGCCCCAGTGCCATCAGAAAGGGGCAAAGATATGGTGATTTCCTGGCTAACTATGCCCTTGGCCATGACACTGTATTTGGCAGGGATTTGTTTGAAAGGAAAGAAACAGAGGAGCTCTTTGTGATATAGGTAAAGAAATTTAGCAAAAATGAGATATATGAACTAAGAAGAATTTTTTCAGCTCGGTGACCAAAAAAAGTCTTGTCTGTGGGAGAAAGGAGTAATCTCCTAGAGCATGGCGTTTCAGGAAGAGTCTGGTGGTCATTTTCTTTTGGGCTTGTTCCAGTATTCCAACTCTTACTTAAAAGATAGAGGTTAGAAGGTGGAGGTGAGGTCATTGGAGGTAAAGAACTGTGAAGGGGTTTGGGAGTAATTTAGCCAGACTGGTACCTGGATAGGAACCAAAGGTGCACGTGACACCCATGCAGGGAATGAGGTGAGGGGGAAGAACCAGCGAGGCAGAGGAAGGAACCCTGCTCAGTAGGGTTGGGTGAGCCTCTGGCAGATACGGAGGCCCTCTAGGTCTCAGCTTCTTGCCTGCCTAAGCCTAACATTCTGTGTGTTGCCATGTTCAACTTTTCAAGTAAAGAGAGACCTAGTGAGTGCTATGCTACCATCTGTCTGTAGGCATGGCCATGGAGGGGGGTACCAGTCAATTTACAGATGGCAGGCAAAACCTTAGGACCTTAGGAGATTAGTCAGTGGAGGAAGAGTTCTGAAGGGATGAAAGAAATCCAAAACCAACAGGAGGATTAAAGAGAAAGGTCAAAGGCTTCTTTTCTTTTCTTTCTTTCTTTATTTAAATTTTTACTGATGTATTGTTGATTTATAACATTGTGTTAGTTTCAGGTGTATAGCAGAGTGATTCAGTTATACATATATATACATATGTATATTCTTCTTCAGATTCTTTTCCATTATTGGTTATTACATGATACTGAATATCTTATTTTCTTAATGACTATTCCCTTTTTCATTCAGAGTGTGTGAGTCACTCTTGTCTAGTTTGGGTTTCTCCTAAAGGAGACTCTGAGACAAAGATTCTAATGCAAGTAGACTTTTTGGGAGATAATTCCAGGAAACAGCAGGAGGGGAACAGTGATGTGAGAGTGGGAAGAGAAGGATGCCAGTAAAGGTGCCGTATCATAACAGTTGCCCGGAACTCTGGGGGACTGTATAGAACATGCCTCTGAGTTATCCCAACCATGGGGTTAAATGCTGAGAGACTTATTCGTATATATCAACCCAGTATTTGGCTATTTGTCCTTCAAACTTGTTACCCATCAGCTTAGTCACTGGATGAGGACAGTCATTGGATTAGCTCTCTGATATTCCCTACTTGCCTTGCACTCAGGTCTATCGTACTCCCCGGTCTGACGAGATCCTCAGAGATTTTACTACTGTCATGAGGTTCACAGTGAGCATTCCTGAGGTCATGGGTAAGGCACCCACGGTGTCTGCTATTATCCTTTACTTTTTAAAATTAATTTAAAAAAACCTGGATCTGAGATTTCTCAACTCCTCTAGCAGGAGTGGTGTGAAAGGCAGAATGACTTTGTACTTGAGGAAGAGGGTATGCTTAAAGGCACCAGGACATCCACATAACAGATGTAGTTCCATCTCAGCAGGAGGCAGCCATGTTTCTCTAAGTGTTGATTAAACTGTTCCCCCATGGTGGTTCCCTTGTTTGACTCGTTCACGTTGTTCTCATTTACCTCCTTTTGCTTTGGGAATTTGCCAGCATGGAACTTGGTTCAACGTCTACGTTGATTAGATACCAGCTTATGTTAAGCTGGAAGCCAGTAAACATTTGGCTGGGGAACTTGTGGGGCTCATTAACCCAAAACAGGGTTTGGGATTGAAAATGCAAATAGACCCAGGGAGGTTACAATGAATATATAAACACAAGACACATAATAGACTATCCTTCCCAGGCAGGGACACGTCTCTTAACTTTTGAGGGTTAAGGTCAAGGTGAGCCCTCAAGTTCCTCCACGTAGAGTCTCTTGAAAGGAGACTGAAAAAATGGGTCTGATGTCACTGATGATTCTGACTTGCTTTGAGCTTCTGACGAGGTCTAGAAGTAGCATTGTGCAATCGAAAGGGCTCAGGGTTAGGAGTCAAGAAGAGTTAGATTCAAATCCTGGGCAAGGTAATGAATTACCTTGTGACGTTGAGCAAGGTGTTGGAACTCTCTCTCATTTTCCTTACAAAATATGGATAATAATTTCTACATCTCAGGCTATGCTGAAGATGAAATTAAGGCATCATAGCTAAAGAACTGAAGAGGGCCTGACATATAAAATACACTCCAAAGAAGTGATTTTCCTTCACCTTTTGTTGTCTTTCCATTTTAGAAAGATGTCTCCTTTTTTCCTTTTTTCATTCTTTCCTTCTTCTTCTTCTTTTGTTTTTTTACAAGCAGTGATTTCTAGTATATTCTCAAGATTGTACACCTACCACCACCACTACCTAAGTCCAGAATCATTTCTTTTGACTTATTGACTAGGGTTTTCTTTGTTTATTTTGCCATGGTGTTTACAAAGACCTGTAGGAGAAGCTCCTTTACTAACAAATCCTCACATTTGAATTCCCATTTGTGCTAAAAACTGTAATCATACCTATGATCTCATGTGGACTTTGCCTGGGAGGTATGTGAAGCATTACAGGGCCCGTTTTACAGGTGAAGAAAATGAGACACTTAGAGGTGACCTAAGGACAAAGCACCAGTGAGGGGCAGCGTCTGAGCCAGATATCAGATCTCCTGTTTCCATTCCCAAAATAGTACTCAGTGGTAACATTTTACCCCAGAAACTTTGCTAACATGTACAAAACACTGTCCCGTGGGTGAAGCAGGTTACAGCTCCCAGGGGTAAGTCTCAGCAGTATGGACAGCTTGTCAGAAGGAATGTGGCCAAAGGCTCAGCATACTCATGCCTATAGATTTACTGCTACTTCCATAGCTCTTTCTCAGTTGTGGCTTCATTTCTGAAATCTGCTAGTATGGGTTTCAGTACCATGAGGGCATTTTCCATAAAGAGGAGGAGAAAAGGGCAATTCCACCACTACTTGCTGAAGCACTGACCCACAGTCTTGGGCCTCCTGTAATCCTGTTATGGGGTGCTTGTTTGCACCTTTCTTACAAGATTCAGTGTAAACGTCTCTAAGATTAGCAACATACTCAAACTAACCAGACCTAGATTCTCTTTTCATTCATTAAGTCAAGGATTTTGGATCCCTATTCAGTTTTATTTCCTATCATTTTTTCCTATTATGTAGATTTACAGTGGGTTTAAGGTGGCATTGTTTAGGAATCACTTCCTGGTCTAATCCTAACCACTTAGCATCTTCAAGGATGATGTAATATGTCAGCGACTGTCTAAAATTGTTATAAGAGGCTTTAAAAATACCCCTTGTCAACATGCACCCTGTTGATGGGAATGAATACACACGCTACTTTGTGAACAGTTTGAGAGAGTCTATCAAAATTTTAAACATGCTTATCTCCTAACCTGTAATTCTATTTCTAGGGCTTTTCTAAGACTCTTCTATAGCAATCCACTCATACACATGTGAAAGTGTCATGTGCAAGAATGTTCATTGCCTCATTAAAATAGTGAAAAATTGGAGGGAAAGCTAAATATGTATTTGGGATTCCTAAATGTAATGTACTATAGAATACTACCCATAAGTTGATTTAAATGACATGGTATGTTATCAATGATATTTTTTTCTCTCTCATACTGATGAGACATAAAAAAGCAAATTGCAGAACAATATATATCATACGGCCGCATCTTGTAAAACATAACAATACCAAAGTGCTATCAAGTTGTATGAGTTCTTTATGTATTTTGGATATTAGCCCTTATCAGATATATGGCTTGCAAATATTTTCTCCCACTCAGCAGCTTGCCTTTTCATTTTGTTTACTGTGTGGTAGCTCTTTACTTTGAAGCAGTCCCACTTGTTTATTTTTGCTTTTGCTTTTGGTGTCAGATTTTAAAAATCATCAGCAAAACCTATGTCAAGGAGTTTACTATCTATGATTTCTTCTAGGAGTTATATGGTTTCAGGTCTTATGTTCAAGTCTTTAATCCATTTTAAGTTAATTTTTGTTTTATGGTTTAAGACAGTGGTCCAGTTTCATTCCTTTGCATGTGGCTGTCCAATTTTTCCAATACCATATATTGAAGAGACTGTCCTTTCCTCACTGTATAATCTTGGTTCTTTTGTCATAAATTAACTGACCATATATGTGTGGGTTTATTTCTGGGCTCTCTATTCTGTTCCATTGATCTGTGTCTGTTTTTATGCCAATATCATACTGTTTTAATTACTATAGCTTTGTTATATAATTTGAAATCAGGGAACAATGCCTCCAGCTTTGTTCTTCTTTCTCAAGACTGCTTTGGCTATTCATGGTCTTTTGTGAGTCCATATACATTTTAAGATTGTTTGTTCTATTGCTGTGAAAAATACCATTGGAATTTTGATAGGGATTGCATTGAATCAGTATATTGTTTGGGGTAGTATGGACATTTTAACAAAATTAATTCTTCCAATCCATGAACATGGGATGTCTTTCCATTTGTTTGTGTTTTCTTTAATTTCTTTCATTAATATCTTGTAGTTTTCAGTATATAAATCTTGCACCTCCTTGGTTAAATTTATTTATTATTATTCTTCACCAACTAAATTTGAGGGTTTTTTCCCCAAATGGTCTAATTGGGCAAAGAAGATTGGCCTTTTCTCTCTACTTCCTCATGCTGCCTCTGGCACTTGACTGCTATGCGTTTTCAGTTCCTTGACTGAACTATTCAGGATGGCAGGTTTTCTCTTCACTTCTTGAGGTTAAGAATACAGATTCCACAGCCTCTTTTTTTTGTCACCTTGATAGTCAAAAGCTGTGATCTGTGTTTTGAAAGTGTCTTCTGGGGAATCTGAGAGGTGAGGCTTTGGAGCCAGACTGCCTGGGTTCAACTCCCAGCTCGACCATTTACTGCTGTGTGACCTTGGGCAAGTCACTTAACCACTCTGTTAATAATTGTACCTCCTTAATTAAAGATGATACAAATAGATGGAGAGATATACCATGTTCTTGGATTGGAAGAATCAACATTGTGAAAATGACTATACTACCCAAAGCAATCTACAGATACAGTGCAATCCCTATCAAACTACCACTGGCATTTTTCACAGAACTAGAACAAAAAATTTCACAATTTGTATGGAAACACAAAAGACCCCGAATAGCCAAAGCAATCTTGAGAACGAAAAATGGAGCTGGAGGAATCAGGCGCCCTGACTTCAGACTATACTACAAAGCTACAGTAATCAAGACAGTATGGTACTGGCACAAAAACAGAAATATAGATCAATGGAACAGGATAGAAAGCCCAGAGATAAACCCTTGCACATATGGTCACCTTATCTTTGATAAAGGAGGCAAGAATATACAGTGGAGAAAAGACAGCCACTTCAATAAGTGTTGCTGGGAAAACTGGACAGCTACATGGAAAAGAATGAAATTAGAACACTCCCTAACACCATACACAAAAATAAACTCAAAATGGATTAAAGACTTAAATTTAAGGCCAGACACTATAAAAATCTTAGAGGAAAACATAGGCAGACCACTCTATGACATAAATCACAGCAAGATCCTTTATGACCCACCTCCTAGAGAAATGGAAATAAAAACAAAAATAAACAAATGGGACCTAATGAAACTTAAAAGTTTTTGCACAGCAAAGGAAACCATAAACAAGACGAAGAGACAACCCTCAGAATGGGAGAAAATATTTGCAAATGACGCAACTGACAAAGGATTAATCTCCAAAATTTACAAGCTGCTCATGCAGCTCAATATCAAAAAAACAAACAACCCAATCCAAAAATGGGCAGAAGACCTAGATAGACATATCTCCAAAGAACATATACAGATAGCCAACAAACACATGAAAGAATGCTCAACATCATTAATAATTAGAGAAATGCAAATCAAAACTACAATGAGATATCACCTCATACTGGTCAGAATGGCCATCATCAAAAAATCTAGAAACAATAAATGCTGGAGAGGGTGTGGAGAAAAGGGAACCCTCTTGCACTGTTGGTGGGAATGTAAATTGATACAGCCACTATGGAGAACAGTATGGAGGTTCCTTAAAAAACTAAAAATAGAACTACCATACGACCCAGGCATCCCACTACTGGGCATATACCCTGAGAAAACCATAATTCAAAAAGAGTCATGTACCAAAATGTTCATTGTAGCTCTATTTACAATAGCCAGGGCATGGAAGCAACCTAAGTGTCTGTCGACAGATGAATGGATAAAGAAGATGTGGCACATATATACAATGGAATATTACTCAGCCATAAAAAGAAACAAAATTGAGTTATTTGTAGTGAGGTGGATGGACCTAGAGTCTGTCATACAGAGTGAAGTAAGTCAGAAATAGAAAAACAAATACTGTATGCTAACACACATATATGGAATAAAAAAAAAAAAAGTTCTGAAGAACCTAGGGGCAAGACGGGAATAAAGACACAGACCTACTAGAGAATGGACTTGAGGATACGGGGAAGGGGAAGGGTAAGCTGGGACAAAGTGAGAGAGTGGCATGGACATATATACACTACATATATACAAACGTAAAATAGATAGCTAGTGGGAAGCAGCCGCATAGCACAGGGAGATCAGCTCGGTGCTTTGTGACCACCTAGAGGGGTGGGATAGGGAGGGTGGGAGGGAGGGAGATGCAAGAGGCAAGAGATATGGGGACATATGTATATGTATAACTGATTCACTTTGTTATAAAGCAGAAACTAACACACCATTGTAAAGCAATTATACGCCAATAAAGATGTTAAAAAATAATAATAATTGTACCTCCTTAAAGAGGTTTTATGAAGATTAGTTATTGGACATGTATTAAATGTTCGGTAAATGTTACAGGAAAAAAATCCTCTTTTTTAAAAAAAATTTATTTATTTATTTATTTATTTTTGGCTGTGTTGGGTCTTCGTTTCTGTGCGAGGGCTTTCTCCAGTTGCGGCAAGCGGGGACCACTCTTCATCGCGGTGCGCGGGCCTCTCACCATCGCGGCCTCTCTTGTTGCGGAGCACAGGCTCCAGACGCGCAGGCTCAGTAGTTGTGGGCCCTCACGGGCCCAGTCGCTCCGCGGCATGTGGGATCTTCCCGGACCGGGGCACGAACCCATGTCCCTGCATTGGCAGGTGGATTCCCAACCACTGCGCCACCAGGGAAGCCCAAAAGAATCCTCTTTGAAAGCAGAGCACGTGTACTTAGTGCGGACCTTATAATCCTGTGGTGTGAAGTTGATGTCAGGGGTGTGTAACCCCACTCTCTCCTCACACCACGTCAAACAGCCTCCTGAAGATGCTGTTCAGTGACTCCCGTGTGAAGTGGAGCCAGTACCAGGCCCTGCGGGTATAAGGTGACAGTGAAAATCAAGAAGAACAGTTACTGATAAAAAGCTATGCATTGTGCGTTGGAAATCTTTACTTTTCATAATTGGAATACAAATCTATGAATTTTTCACGGAGAGTGGTGACATAAGAAAAATCATTATGGTCCTAGATGAAATGAAAAAGGAATTAAAAGCATGTGGATTCTTTTCTTGTGGAGTACTATTTGCGAGCATGTGTGGCAAATGGCGTGCGGTACATACATGGAACTTGATGACTGAGGTGGGGATTGGAGGGTGGGCGGTATGGCCTGGGTGAAATGGGAGCCAGGTATGGGAGCAGTATCGCAGGGCTGTGGTGCTGGGAGAGGAAGCTATGAAAACCCAACCCAGAAATGAGTGCTGAAAAGCCCATTAGTAAAAAACTGACTCCTTTTCACCTGATGAATTTGCTAATGAACAGTACCAATATCTGCAAACAGCCCATTTTTAGTAAGCTTGGATTGACTTCTTTACTGAACTGGACCACTTCAAGGCTTTCTTCTCTGAAACTTATTAAATGACAGAATCTGAAAGAATACCTTTAATTCTAGTCTTAGAATCTTGGCCACGTGTCAGATGACCATTGATTTTTTACTACCACTAGGTCAAAAATTATATCCTTTAGTGACAGGTGATGTGTATAATGTTTATTATACAACTGGATTTTCCCAGGGATCCCGACTGAGACATAACTTGTCCTTCAGTGTTTCCCCACTAGTGTTGAGGAGGGGATTCTGCAACACCCCAGGCCTCTGAGAGCTGAGAAGTGTTCATTTCATCACCTCCAGAACTATGAAAATTCCCTACTCTTGGGTGGTGTGTAGGGTGGGGGAGAGTCTACACCATGAGGTGCTGAACATTGGGTTCTCTTTGTAAAGCCTAAATGTTAAGATACTTAATGTGGTTCATGAAAGCTAGAAAGAAAAGCTGAAATAGTTTGAGAAGCATTGCTCTAGAATTATCTGTGGGGAAGAAGCAGTTTTGGTTTAGTTGGTTGTTTTAAATGTATTAGAGACCATACATTGTAATGAAAATGAACTATTTGACAATGAAATTTTATTTATTTTTAAATTTTTAATTTTATTTTTACTCATTTATTTATTTTTGGTTGCATTGGGTCTTCATTGCTGCACATGGGCTCTCTCTAGTTGCGTCAAGCAGGGGCTACTTTTCATTGCAGTGCATGGGCTTCTCATTGCAGTGGCTTCTCTTGTTGCAGAGCACGGGCTCTAGGTGCTCGGGCTTCAGTAGTTGTGGCATGTGGGCTCAGTAGTTGTGGTTCGTGGGCTTAGTTGCTCCACAGCATGTGGGATCTTCCTGGACTAGGGATCGAACCCGTGTCCCCTGCATTAGCAGGTGGATTCTTAACCAGTGCGCCACCAGGGAAGTCCCTAGACAATGAAATTTTAAAAGTCATACAAATGCAAGCTCCAAATTTTAATTATTGCATTCAGCATACATAAAAGTCATTCTGTAAAATGGCCGTAACATTTCTAAAACCTTTCTCTCAATTTCTGTACTTATCCCACCGTGAGCCTGGAACAGAAGATTCTGCAGATGGGCCCTAGTCCATGGACCACCACTTTGAGTAGCACCAGGCTACAGAGTATTGAGAACAATAAATTTTCTTCCACAACTTGGACCCAGCCTGGGACCATTTCAGAACACAGAGAAGTATGTGCGTAGTTAGTGCTCACTTCAATGAATGTATCACCAGAAAGACACTGTATTGGAAAGTACTCTATCATGAGGGACACAAAAGCCACCTCAAGATTTCAGTCAACTCAGTGATCCATAAGTAATCCGTTGATCAAGGCAAATTGTTCATGATCCTCCATCATCACTATTTTTAAGTGTGAAAATGCCTATTTCAGGAGCTATGAGGGCAGTCTAAAGAGCAGGGGAATTTCCTGAGGGAAAAGAAATGTAACCTCTGGGTCTGGGATGAAGGCAGAGCATAGGTTTGCCAAGTAGCTAGGGGCAAGGAGACCTTGATGACTCCCTCTGACGAGCATGCTGGACCAGTCACTTCAGGAGTCTCGGGTGATTAAGGCTATTTTCCCAGCAGAGAGGCAGCTCAGACTGGACAGAAGCATTGTGTGTGTCAGGCCACTCTGAGACAGAAAATCACTAATTGGTTTGGTAAAGTGGCAGACCAAACTTCCTGGGTGAGTTTGAAGGCTCTCTGACAGGCCAGAGAGTAGGTGTCAGCTACTTTTTAAGCAGCAAAAAGTGGAACCAGAAAAACCTTATATTCTACTTTCAACTGGTGAAAAGAACTACATAGATAAAGTCTGCTTGAGGCATCCAATGTCCAAAGATGAACAAATTTCGTGTTCTTCCTAAACAGTGGCTATAATTTTAGTAGCTTTGCAGTCTTCTGCTAACTTGGATGGAAAAAAATTTCATCTTCATTTTCCTGGTGTTATTGACTGCACATTTCTATTCCTATTGAATCAATATTTGGCCTAAGCCTTGGCAAAATACTTCTGGGGGACATTTCACTTGTGGCTTACATTTTACAATTCGACTTGTTTATAAATAAGTCCAGCTACGGGACAACAGTGGTGAAAGACCAGCCGCCACCTGACCTCAGAGAAGAGGCAAGTCTACTTAGAAGCAGTCCGGCTTTCATGCAGACTTCTCATCCTAAGCAACGTTGCAACGTTGTTACATTGTTGCGGTGAGGAAGGAAGTTGGAGCTTTATCATCAAACCTGTTTAAGTGAAAGACAGGATCAGTGATTTGGAGTTTGTTGCTTCCTATGATGAGAGAAGTTTGTATTTCATTTCCACAGTATTTTTTAATAGCAACCTTATGCTAAGTCAACATATGCTTACCGTATAGATAATTGTCTCCAAGAATATCAATACATATGGAATTCTTCAGATAATTAATGCTTCAAACTAGGCATCAAGCTCAATTATCTAACCATTTCTGGTCCAAGATCAGATTTTAGGCACCGTGACTCTCCATTTCCATTTCTTTTTCATCTTGGAGGTAGAAAGAAATTTCTACCTCCAAGAATGGAATGGGGTGGGAGTTCATCCACCCCATTCCATTCTCTTCACAGATGAGGAAGAGATGGGGGATAAAAAGAGTTACCAAAGGTCTTACAACAAATTATGGAAAGAGCCTGGGTTCCATTCCCGCAGTTTGTTGTCTCGTGTTCTTTTAGGCATTACCTCCTGGTTTTTACAGAAATCAGAGTTCATAAAAGAAACTCTGAATATAATTGCTGAGGACATATGGTCTCGAATTTATGCTACAGGATGCTAATCATTGCCTGCCTGCCTGCTCATACCCTCACGAAAGCAAATCACCCACCCCAAATCCTTGCTGCCTTAGCAGCCAGATTTTGTACCTGTGACTCCTCTGACCCCGCTATTGCTAATTTGTCTGGGGATGACCATCCCACCCCACAGAGTTCACCCACAGAAGGGACAAAAGGTGAGATAGGGCAATCAGATTCTCTCTTTCAAGGGGATGAATCAGGGAAGAGAGAAAGGTTACCTTTTGGAAGTGAGATCATGAAATTGAAATCAGAATAAGTTGAAAGATCGCTACTGTGGCAAACAAAAACCATATGCAGTTCAGAGCCACGAGAGAGCAGGAACCCAAAGCAAGCAGGGAAGCCGGTGAGTAGAAAGAGAAGAAAACGGAGTCAACAGACAAAGCTGCACACAGACTCTGCAACACGGGCTGCCACAATGACAGTCACAGCTACCACCAACACTGTTCTGGGCACTGCGCTGAACATCTTACCTCCATGAACCAACGTGAACCCTCTCAACAACCTAGGAGGAGCACATTAATTTATCTTTATTTTCAGATAAACACACTGGGGCACAGAGAGGTTAATGAACTTGCTGAGGGTCACATAGCTCACTTCACTGCTGTAGTGCCCGCCAGTCTGTTGTATGCCACGTGATAATCCCAGATATAGTCCTTTAAAAAAAAAAAAAATTGAAAATGTAGTTATTTAACCTCAACAACGATAAAAATAGAGTGTTGGGAAATATTTGACTTGAAATGTTCAAGCCTATGATAAAGACTCACCTAGGAAAAGCATAAACATTTATGTATTTCATTCCTAATAGTCTTTATCTCTCAGTCCTTTACTTGAGTTAGAGTTGGAAATCTCGCCAGGCAGAACCAAGGTGGACAGCCAGTAACAAAGATGGGGGACTGTGGGCTGCAAATCAGGTTCTTGAGATCTAATGTCTGGAAGGGAATATAAGACAGGGGTAGAAAGAAGAGGTTAAGTGGAAACATAGTTAAAAGCAGAAGAGCTCACATGCCCAGCTTCTAACTAATTAGTCTCAGGCGCCTATTACGTGATTTAGGAGCATGCGTGTTAAGCAAAGAAGCCAGTAAAATGCACAAGACTGAGTCACACCCAAACCTGGAAGTGTTCAGAGCATGACGGTGGGCAAAGGTAACCCCAGTAACTCAGTTCCTAAAGAATATCAGTGGGAAGGTGGTACTCTCAAGAGAGCCACAACCAAAGCTGTGGTCCTGAGGAAACAGCCCTCTCAAGAGTTTTGAAATATACAGCAAACTGGGAGAGCTATAGAATTTTAAATACCTGGGATTTGGGCAGTCGGTCAGAGGTCAGGAGGAGAGAGAATAACAATATTGATAAATGAATATTTATCAATCACTAAAAACAATGTTTCTCAAACCTTCCTTATTCTGAGTATTAGAATATAATTTGGAGCTGCTTATCAATCAATCTGTTGATCAATAAACAAATAAAACCAAACCATAAGCCACAACCTAATCCCACCAAATCCACACTTCCAGGGAAGAGCCCTGGAAATCTGTACATCAATAAGCGTCTGGGTGATTCTCATCATCAGAGTTTGTGGAGCACCACACCGGTGATGATCGTCCTATGTCATCCTCACCCTGGCTCTTTCAGGTTGATAATATGCTACTATATCCCTTTGCCAGATGATGAAACTGAGTCCCAGAAATCCGCCATAGACTATGCAGTTGGGAGGTGATAGAATCCAGATGCCTCCAGAGACCCTGGTCCCTTTGGCTGAGAGTGTGATTTGCCAAACCTGTATGTTGCCCACTGGGTAGGAAGGGTCAAGGTGGGGCCTCTAATAGGAGGGCTCTGAATCAACCCATTGCTAAAGGAGTTCAGGGCCCTGCCAGGCTCAGTTTACCCCTCCATATCCCAATGTTTGCCTACCTGCCAACTTTGAAAAAAACTGAACAATACAAAATCGTCTTGAACAGAAAAGAGGCAACCAAGGAAAGCAGACACAGGCCAGCAGGGGTTCAACCTGGAGTGTGCAGAACATGAGAAGTGGAGATTTCCCTGTCCCAGGCCCACTTCTGTTCCCTGTGTGGGTGAGTGTGGCACGTTTAGGGATGGGTTGTGGTCGGGGTTATGGTGAGGGAGGAAGGAGGGCATGGGGGGTGGGGACAGAGGTTGGGAAGAGAGAAGCTACCAGTATCTCTGGAATTTTTTTTTTTTCAATGGTAGCTCCTCCTTCCCCTCTGCTTTCAGAAAGAGATTTTATGAGGCTAGACTTTGTAACTCCTCACACTTGTTGGAGATGTTCCTCCCTGCCTATTTCATCATGGTGATTAGCAATAAAATCCTTAAAATGAAAAGGACCTGTGGTTTCTTTGGGAAAACAGTAGAGAAGGAGGATTTGGTTCTGTACTTTCCATCTGTGAGATCTTGGGCAATTGACTTGTTAGAGCTGTCATTCACCGGTAAGTGAGTGTGATCATATCTACCTCTTGAAGTTGTCTTGAAATTTAATGAAATATGTATGTAAAACACCTAGCATGTAAAAATCCCTCGTGAACATCAGCTCCTTCTTCATATATACCCTCTCTATCTTTACCTCAGCTTCCGTCCTGTCCCTATCAGCATCTTACTCAAGTGGGTTATATCTCAAGTTCCAAATCCTTCCTGAGAGGAGCACAAAGTAAAGGAAGAAAGTGAGAGTCTTTTTATGCACAGTGGCTTTCACACACTCAGAAACAGTGCAACAAATTTAAAGTTCTCCAAACCAAATGGGAAACCCGTTCTCACCACTCTACTCCACCTGGGTCCCAGTCAATAGATCAGTATGTATTTCTTGTGTCTATATTATGCTGGATGTTGAAAATGTTCACTGCTCCTGAATGCCTGAGACCCATATCTTCTCATCTTATCTTACTGGCAAAGACGTTTATTTTAATTAGCTTTATTCCCTCTCCCACAAGGAGGAACAAGTACAAGCATTTTATCTGCATTGGTTACCTTTGTTGTAAATTTCTTCTTGAAAGCTCCTTATTCATTCACTTATCTTAAAGTCTTGCTAAATACTTGTTATGTAACTAAGATCTGATAACTGAGTGCTTCCTAGTGAACATCCATCCTTTCACGCTCAGTTTGAGTGGGTCGGCTGAATTGGTTGGTTTTCTGCATTTGGCACTTTGTGTGTAAGTTGGTTTGTTCCTCTCTGAGAATAATTTCCATACGTAAGATCTGGGGAAACTATTGAATCCCTACTGCAAAGCTAACTACTCTTCCTTGGGTAAAGTGACATCTCCAAAGGATGGCTGTCAGGTTGAAAAGAACACAGACTTGGAGTCACATAGACCTGGCTTGATTATCATTTCTACCATTTAATACCCAAATTTTCTTCACCTGTAAAATGGGAAAAAGAATGCTTCCCATAAACATTTATTGTGAGGATTGAATCAAATAGAAAGTGCCTGACATCCTACAAGGGCTCCACAGACACAAATCTTTATTTTCTTCATTGATATATCGCAAGAGACAAAACCAGTGCCTGGAGCATAGTAGGGGCTCAATACGTTTTTATTGTATGAATATTGAATCAGTAATACTCAGTGAATGGGTAAATAAATATTATTGAATGAATAAATATATGTTGAATGAATGAATGACTCTTGGATAAATAAATAATAAATATTGAATGAATAAACAGTTTATAAAATTCTGCACCAGAAGAGAGACACGCACCCCCAGACACGCAGGAAGTGTTGTTAATAGAAGCAGTAACCACAGGCTCATTTGGCAGCCTCGAGACTGGTTCCATCCTCTCCCATCCTCTCCCATCCTCTCCCATCCTCTCCCATCCTCTCTTGGGCTGCTGTGTGCAGTGTTTCTCCCACCGAGGCATCCCCAAATTTTATAGGCTTCTTCATGCCACGATGATTGCTTGGATCCAAGTGTGAGCTGGTCGGCTACTGTGCACAGGCTGTGTTAGGAAACAGGACAATTTCCCAGCACCCCAGGTGGATGCAGGCCACAGAGAAAAGTGAGGCTGGTGCCTTTTGCTACAGAAGTAGCCTTTTCATCCAATCAGGACAGCCCATGGTGTCCTTGCTGACCCAGGGCTGGGGTGAACTTGCCAAGTGATAAACTCTACTGAGATTCTCAAGAAAGCAGCCACTACTTCCCCCAACTTCTTGAGCCGTTAGTGTGAGGATGGGCTTTGGCTGTTTCGCTGCCCCCTCGGCCTGGCACGCTGGAGTCCTACAGCTCCTTCCCACACCAGGGCCTTGGTTCTAGCTCCTGGGGTGGGGAATCTCTGTAACTCTGGAATTTAACTTTCTAACTTCACAGAAACTCACTGAATTTCAGAGCCTTGGCTCCTTGTCAGGCAAGGTATAGTTCAGCTTCCCGGTTTTCTTTCCGCGGGGCTGAAAGCAAGGCCATCCTCCCTTGCGTGTTTTCAAGATCTGGGGCAAATTACACTGTATCTCCTGTCACTTCAGCCCCAGCATCCCTGCCATAAGCCACATATTTTTATCTGGTTAAAATGAACATCAAAGGCAGCCATAAAGGAGAATAAAGAGAGAGGAGACATCACAAAAGGGGCCTTGGGGAGCAGAGAAGGGGGTGAGAGAAAGGCAAGAGAGGGCCCTTGCCGGTGGGACTATGTCCACCCCTGCGGGGAGGAGGAGGGAAGGTTCTGAAACGGGAGGGTCCCAGTGCCTCAGATTTTGTTTTTGCGCAGGAAGCCCCCATCTCCATTGCTTTTTCCTCTGGCCTTAGGATCTCCACTGCAAATGGAGCAGGGAGTGTGGGGGGCACGTAGAACACGGGGCCCCGGGGGGCGGTACTGTGGAGAATGTCTTCCAGGCCCCTTATCTGCATGCTCCAGGGCAGGTGCCCACCGTCCTGCGTGTGTCTTCCAGGCAGCCCAGCCCCTCCATGTCTGATAGTCACTGGAAAATAAGAAAAGACATGTCCCCTGCCTTAGTATTGCCCACATGCTACCACTTGGCAGCGCTTCAGGATTTTATGACAAATAGTAATGAATAATTAACAAATCATTTGAGCTGTTACCAAAAGCCTGAAGACAACAGCAGTGTCTCAGCTCACGCCACCCCAGACAGGCCTTGACAGTGTTTCCTCTCTTAATAAAGGCTGCCTGAGATGCCGGGTCTCTGATAACAGCCTCGGGGCCGCCAGGGGACCAGATCACTCCTTCCCGGGTTCTGCTTGTCCCTGGGCTGCTGGCAGGAGAGCGAGACGAACAGAGCTGGCGTCTCGACTTTCTTTTAGTTCTGCCACATTTTTCTGTCAGAGACCAAAGTCTGGGGGGGGACCCGTGAGCTCCATCAGAGAAGTGGTTAAACCAGGGGCCGGGGGGCAGCTTTATATATCCCCACCCTAGGGGACATTTGGCATTGCCAGGAGATATTTGATTGTCAGAACCAGAAGGGGGTTGCTCTTGCTACTGGCATCTAGTGGGTAGAGGCCAGGCATGCTGCTAAACGTCCCCTCGTGTACAGGACGGCCCCCACCAGAAAGCATCATCTCACCCGCGGTGTCCACCCTGCAGCGGAGGAACAGGATGATGTGCCCCCCATCGTGGTTCAGTGCGTCCTGGTGCCTGGAGTGAGCCCAGGACTGAAGAAACTTGGGCTCCCTCGAGTGGTCACTTACACTATGACAGGCAGAGAGAAAGGCACAAAGCAGCAGGGGGTTCAGATAGCAGTACAGTGTGTGTGTGTGTGTGTGTGTGTGTGTGTGTGTGTGTGTTTTAAACAAGTCATTTTATCCATCGCACAATCTGCTTTGCTTGATGGTGACAGCAATTTTCATGAATCATTAATGAGCCATTTTCTTCTCTCCATGTTGTTAATATCTATGCAGAGGCCTTTGAGTTGAGAGCAGATTTCTTTCTGATTAGTCAGAGTGTTTATTTTTTGAAATATGTTCTTCTCATTTAGCGGAGCACTTGAGTGTGAATTCGTGTGCTTTCTTTCTGTTTGTTTTCTTCCTAAATGAAATCTCCAAGACCTTCCATCATGTTTCCTAGTCCTTCTTTTGGAAAAAGAACATTCGAAGCAGCCAGAATGGACAGCTCGTAGATAATACTTCCACTTATATTTTTGACGGAGTGAGGATAGAGGGTGGAAGGTAATGGTACGATTCCATTTCTGACTTTATCAACCCTAAAGAGTGAAAATCTTGCACAGTCAACTCCAGTGTATCTGCAGTGAAGAGTTTGTAAAATATGTCTTGTCTATGAACGACTGGTTTCCCAACCAATCAATACGTTTTTTTTTTTGGCCTTTAGCTACTCTTTTTTTTTTCTAATTTAATTTAATTTAATTTTATATTGGAGAGGGGGTGGAGAAAAGACAACAAGCAATACTTTTTTTAATGGATTATTTAACATCTAACTGACCTTTCTCATTTATCTAGTAGCCTGTCACCATGTCACTCTCATGTTCATAGTCACAATAATCATATTTATTGAGTAAATCCCACACGACAGGTACCATGTAACATTCACTAACTCATCCAACCCTCATAATGATCATATGAGGCAATATTACTGCATTTTACAGATGAGGAACTGGACACATAAGAAGATAAGTAACTTCACCAGATCACTGAGCCAGCAAGTAAACAATCGGGACAAGAATCAAGGTCTGTCAGATCCCAAAGCGTGCTACCTATCCCACTGAAATTTTCAGGGCTCTGGTCAATCAGAACAGCTCTCCAGGCTGGCCCTCAGGGTCTCCACCAAGCTGTCGACCCCTTCCATCCAGCCTCCATGCTTGTGACCCTCTCTTCATAAGCCCTCTGCTTCTGAGATCATTTCCTGGCTGGGCTCACATCAGCTTGGCTCCTTCTTAACTTCTAGTCAGCATTCTCCTTTTCCTCACCAGAAACGCCCTCCTTTTTCCTCCTAACACTTCAAATTCTGTTTTTGCTTCAAAGCCCAGTTCCCACCACCACCATGAAGGCTTCCCTTATCTTTTCCATTATGAGAATGCACACTCTCTAGGTTTGGATGCAAGCCTGCCTGAATCTGAGGTCCCGGCTCTTTCCACAGACTGCTTTGCCTAAGAGAGAAAACATAACCTATCTCTGCCATTCCCTGGTTTTACAATACAAGTTTCTGTGCCTCCTTCCTTATCTGCAAAATAAACCGAGTAGACTGAATTAAAACACCCAGTCCAATTCACAAGATTGTTGCAATAAATAAATGAGATAATGCAAATGAAAACTCTTTGTAAGAGTTTGTTAGATTATCACCTATAAGGCATTGTTAGATTATCACCCTGATCTTTCTTTTTCAATTTTTATTACTTGCATTTTTTTTTTATTCTCCACCTAATCCCACCAGTTTTGTTCAATTGTGTATGAAATAGGTCACTAGTGATGGGTTGGCAAGAAAGTGGGCTTTTTTTTCTGTTTTCCAGGACTTTTCGCTGCAGAAATGCAACATGTGATCTGCAGTCTCAGATGCCAACACAGGTTGTGTTTTTAGAAAAGAAGGGAGAAAACCAAACGACTTCAATAATGTAAACTATCTGAATGGCCCTTCTATGCCCCAAAATACAGATTTTAGTAAAATGTGAGGAAAATCCACTTAATTATGCTACTCGACATGGGAAAGGGGCTTATAGATTTTCTTTGTCATGAACAGCATCACCATCCTGACACTGATAGGTGAAGAGAGTGACTGGTTTTCTAGGGTCTTTATTAAATGCACAGGGGACTATTCCTGTTGGAATTTTCCCTGGAATTGCATTGGCTAATTCAGAAAGAGTTGACATCTTTACATGTTGAATCTCTCCATCTGAGAACACGGTATAGCTCTCTATTCAAGTCTACATTTATATTCTTTGGTGCTTATGCCCATAAAGACGTCTATATATTTTGTTAGCTTTATTCCTAGGTAGTTGCAGTTTCTCATGCTATGGCCATAGGCGGTATTTTAAGTTATGCTCACAGGTTTCACGTCCTTGTGTTTTGGTAAAACTGTCCCACTGTCTGAATGTCAACTTTCGAATAGTTGTTGGACACACACTCCCCGCACAGGAACCACTGTGGCCGGCCTTGGCAACCAATCAACACAGCGTGCTCTCTTGCCTTTGGGCAGCGCTGCATGATTTTTAATGATTAGAGCTCAATGAAAAATTAATACAGCAAACTGATGGGCTCTGACTCTGTGCTGAGATCCCCAGAACTTTCTAATAGGACTGTGGCCCCTCAGTCCTGGTGGACAAGAAAAATCTCACTTTCAAGGAGAGAAAATTTTCCCAAATGAGAGTCCCTGTAAGAAATCTAAAAGCCAAGGATAAAAATTGAACAGGCCTATGCCTTTCTTATTGGTTCTGCACATTCTGGAAGAATTCAGTGATGTGCCACACAGTATACTGGGCTGGGAAGCAGAAACTAGAGGATGTGTTCTGTGTATCAACCTAAAGCACTGATTGCACATAAAGATTTTTGAGTAATTTAATTTGCAAATAATTTAAAACCTATTTCTATTAAGATAACCAGATAACTTATGAGCTAGAATGCAAAATTTGCAGGTATATATTTTTTAAAGTGCCAGGGCATGCTGCCCAGGTTTCCCAGAGGTCCCCAGCCAGTCCCCTCTGCCTTTGGTGCTCTTTGGAGCAAATGCCTGGATGCCCTGGGAGGAAGTGTCAGCAAGGGATGTACATGCATGACATTTGAATCCAGTTCTCTCCTTGTTTTGCCATCCCTTGGTTGCTCATTGGACTCTTCTGGAAGATTCCTTGATGCTTTTCCTACACCTTTGTACCATTTGGGGTCAGTGGCCCTAGAGCACCCACTTGAAACCTGAAAGAGTAACTGTCACAGCCAAAGTTTCCACGGCTTACAGGGAGCAAAGTGCAGATCTGGATCACAGAGTATGGTCTTTGGCTTGCTGTGTTCTGTGTTAGTACCTAAGACGGACGAGGGTGGGCTGACTGATGGAACGGGGAGGGGAAGACACACACTGTTGCCTGTACTTCTGTGGGAGAAGAAACACTGTAATTCTACGGGGGGAAAAGGACTCCTGCTGGCTGCTGATCTGTAAGATTAGGCCTGGCAGAAAATATCCACTGTGGTGGAATTTTACAAAGTCGATTCATTGGCTACGGCACATCTGTGGCCAAGTACTATCTGCTTTTCTTTTGGATGATTTCTCCCTATCACCTGTGTTACTCTATCCCCGTTGCCACCTCATGGTTGGATTCCTTCAACACTGGTTCATTTGTATTCTTTTTCAAGAAACATTTAGCGTGAGTCAACTCTGCTGATTTTTGGACCAAGCATGGGGGTCCCTCAGAGCGCTCACCATCTACTGAAGGAGATGAATGTACTAATTACCAATATAGTGGTGCCCCCGACCTGCAGTTTCAGTTATCTATGGTCAACCTGCAGTTCAAAAATATTACATGGAAAATTCCAGAAATAAGCACTTCATAAGTTTTAAATAGTGTACTATTCTGAGTGATAAAATCTCACAGCCTCCTGCTCTGTCTGCCCAGGTGGTGAATCATCCCTTTGTCCAGCTTATTCACTTATACTCTAACCACCCATTAGTATAGGAAAAAACACAGTATATATATGGTTCTGAACTATCCTCAGTTTCAGGCATCCACTGGGGTGTTGGAACATATCCCCCATGGATAAGGGGGGAACTACTGTAGTGGGGTAAGGACAACCATAGAGAATGGTGTGGGATGTTAAGTGACTGTGGAGAAGACTAGACCTAGCCAGTTTTGGGCATCAGGGTGACGATATTTAATTACTGAAAAACAAGGTGGGGGAGGGGAGAGGGGGAAAAGTGAGACTTTTCTAAGGTTAAAAAAAAAAGGAAAAGTGGCAGATGAGCAGATATATGTTAAGGTCGAGAGTGGAGCTTGGTTCCTAAAGACAAATTCAGGATAAAAGTAGAGAGAAGAGTGAGGAGTGAAGCTGGAATAATGAAGCACAGTCCAGAACAACAGAAGGCCTGAGTGTTATATTAAGGAGCTCAGATTTTATTATTCTCAGGTCACTGGGGAGCCGTGGAAGGATTTTAAGCAAGGGAATGACATGATCAAATTGATGTGTTAGTTCACTCTAACTGCAATGGGGGAAATGGATTATCTACACATTCATTTACTTTAATTATTGTAATTACATATAGGTCCACACATAGAATATTATGGTCATTTATTACGTTGAGTCTGGATTTTTTTGTTTGTTTTGTTTTGCTTTCTACAAGTCAGATATTACTTTATCTGCAGTAGGAACAGCTCTCTTTCAAAGGATGTTGACGTCAATTAGTTTTAACTGATCTGTCACTTTTAATTTAATTTTGTGAATAGGTAATAGATGAAAATGGTTCAAAATTGAAAAAGTGCAAAGGATAGACAAGAAAAGTGTAACTTCCTCCTATTCGCAGCTATCCAGTTCCCCTTCCCACAACAACCAATGGTATTAGTATCTTGTATGTTCTTACCTAGAAGTTTTATACTTAATGAAAACTATATGTGTTCAGATGTCCTTTATAAGATATATTTGTTTGTACATTCTTTTTCAGCCTTTTTAAGATCAATGGTAGTGTACAATGCACATTATCCTTTGCTTTCCTCCCTCATGTAACAGGATTTGGACATGGTCTTATGTCAGGATTTAAGAATTTTCTCATTGGTTGTTACTGCTGCTTAGTGTTTGGTCGTGAACCTGTACTCTAACTTATTTAGCCATCCGCCAGTAATGGACCTTCAGGTTGTTTCCAGTCTTTTGCTTTTGTAGACAATGCTGCAATTAATGATGTTGCCATTGTCATTTCACACATGTGCAGGTGCATCTCTAGTATAATTTCCCAAAAATGGGATGGCTGGGTCAGACTATGTACTTAGGTAATTTTGATTGCTGAGACCAAATTTCCCTCCATAGAAGTTGTACCAATTTAGACTCTACTAGAAATGCTTGAGTTTGCCAATACAGTGTGTTATAAAACTCCTAGATCTCTGAAATCCGATAGGTAAAAAATGCTATCTTACTTTAATTTTGATTTGCATTTGCATATAATGAGTAAGACTGAGCCTCCTTTCATATGAATAAGAGCCAGCTGATTTTCTTGTCCTTTCAAGTATCTGTTCATATACCATTCTCATTTTCCTATTGGGTTATTGGTCTTTTGCATAGTAATTTATAAAAGTTATTTATCTAAAGACAAAGAAAAATAACTCCCATATTCGTGATAAGAATTGAAAATATTGTTCCAAGTTTGTCATTCATGTTTTGACTTCGTTTATGGTGATTTTTGCCATGCAGAAAAGTTTATTGTTAAGTAGTTGAATTTAGCCATCGATTATTTTATAAGCCTTCGAAATTTGTGTAACAGTTTAAAAAGTCTTTCCCATCTCAAGATTCCAAAAAAAACCTGAGGTTTCTTTGCGTACTTCCAAAATTTCAGTTTTTATGAAGTGAGAGGCATAAAATCAAAATTTGACTATTTTTACTACAAGAGATGGTCATATGGTTCAATCTAGTACATTCAGTTCTTTGAGCTACGTGTCATTTATTCTGGTGCAAGATATGAGGTCAAGTCCACCCTAATGTTTTCGTAGATGCCACCTCAACTAAGTAAGCCGTCTTTTCCCACTGATTTTTTAATGTCACCTCTCATATACTAATTTTGCAAATGAAGTTATACATGTTTCTGATCTTCAAAACTCTTCCATTGAGCTGCCTGCCCAAATTGCTCTTTTAATTATTTAGATTTTACATGTTTTAATATCTCCTTATTATTGTTTTTCAGAATTTTCCTGTCTTTTCTTGTGTATTTCTCCATCTGAATTTAGAATTTTCTACCTGAGTTCTTAAAAAAAAAACTAATAATAATCTTGTTTATACTTTTATTAAGATTACTTTGAATTTATAGACTGAGAGTGAATTGCCACTTTTATGATGTTGCATTTTCTGAACTGGTTTCTTAACTGTTTCCAGTCTCTGAGTTCTCTAATCCATGCCTTCTGCACTCTCCCACCTGACTAATCTGCCTCAAGCATCAACTTCATTAAATCCCATCCCTGAGTTTCCCTAATCCATCCCTTTGCTTGTTTTCATGTATTTTCCCTTCAGAAATCTGCCATGTCCTCTTCTCACCCCACCACTAACTAGAAGCCCTGATAAATCCCCTTGTTCATCCAGTTCGCATCTTCAAGTGATATCTTGCTTGGCTAGTGTGACACTCCACTCTCCCCTCACTTCCATGAAATCACTGTTCCACCTCACCAGTTGGCACTCAATTATGCATGACTTTTTTTACACACATGTATTTAACCTGAGTGGCTTAGGTTTCAAAAGCAGATAATTAAACATTGAATTACATTTACATTAAACCCAAACTTCTGTGGTTGAAATAATGATGCACGCTCAGATTCCTATTACTTTAGACCTGCGTATGCCTGAACTTCTTGTATGTCTAGATCATATAATCTCTACCGATTGATTCAATCTGTCAACAAATAGGTATCGCATGCGTACCATGTGCCAGACATTCTGATAGTCATTGGATATTTGCATCAATCAAATTAAGCAAAGTTAAGCAACAACAACAGATACCCCCTAATCGTAGTGGTTTATAACCATAAAAGTGCATTTTTTGCTCTTGTTACATGTCCATCCCCACTCAGCTTTGACTCCACTCCAAATCTTTATTTCAGGACTCAGGTTAAAGGAGCTGCCCTATTTGGGCTATGCTGGTCTCATGGCAAAGGGAAAGAGCAACGGTAAAGCCATGTGGAAACTCTTAAAGCTTTTCCTTAGAAGTGGCATATGTCAATTCCACTCATATTTTATTGGCCAAAACAAGACACGTGACTAAGCTTGAGATCAACAGGACTGGAATTAGACTGCTCTGGGAGGAAGGCGCCCTTTAATGAAAGGCATTGAATATTTTTAATAGGTGGTACAATGTACTACAGCAATAAATTCGTGAAAGAGACAGGTGTAGTACTAATCTCACAGAGCTTATAAACTAGCAAGAAATATGGACATTAACCAGATAATAACATAATTGTGACAAATGCTCCAAAAGAGAACTAGAGGATATTAAAATGAGTTAGTCAACATAGTCTGGGTGGTTTAAAAGACCCCCTTCCTACCATCACCAAGAGATATTTCAGAGTTAATAGAAGTTAATTAGGCAAGAGAAAGGGTTGCCTCCTAGTCAAATGCTTTGAATAACTTGAAGTCATCCAAGACTCTTGAACATACTAATTTGACCAAAATGGGCAGAATTTGCATACTTGTATTTTGAAGATTTTCTGCATCTAAATTCAATAAGATAATCTCCTCGAAGGCTCAGAATTCCACAACTCCATATTAATATGTTTTTCCCATATGACAAGTCAGATATAACATATAATTACATTATTATGTTGACATTTTCATTGGTTTTGAGGGACCCTAAGTGACAACTTATAATTAGACTGAGATGTTCCACATGTGGCTACACTACCTGTATATTCACACAATATGTGTAATATATGTTGTATTTTCTTCGGTCTAAAAATGTAATGCCATTTACAAAAGAAGTTGGTAGTAATTATAGAGCGAGGGAATGGTTTAATCATTTCGAATGGGAATGTACCCTATCCCTAACATGTAGTTATTCAACCATTTCCACTTTCAGAAAATGAGGATACTCTCAATTATTTACTGAGAAATAAATGAGTAAACTAATAATGATGCTGGGGTCTTAGTCTTCCTTTCCTAATGGATGCCTCAGAAGAGAGCCTTTGTAATTCTGTCTCCATACCATATGTCTCTGTTGACATTAAAGTGCTTAGTTCCAAATGAGTTGGCTTCATTCAAGCATCTTAATTCAAGAGTGGATGATTAGATCCTAAGCTAAAAACCTATTAGGATGTAAGCACTTGTGTTTTTGAAAGGTATTAAGGGAACATCATAGTATGGTTGGAGATACATTCTCCCTATCTAGTATTGGGTTGGCAAGAATTTCATTTCATCTTCAAACATAACTGACTAGCTTCATGTCAAAGTTAAGCACAGAACGAGAAATCTGCCAAGTGTTTGTTATATAATACACAGCCTGGATGGTGTCAGTTTTTATACTCTGCTAAGAGTAGTTTCAGAGATATTGTCTCTGAGCAGAGGTAGTCAGAGAAGACCAAGTATCTTTTCCATGCAAAAAACACCCTGAACAAGATTCGGCGCTCAGAGCAGGAACCCACTTTCATGGGACTTCTAAAGTCAGTGCCACACTGTGGTGGGATTCTGAACCCATGAGGTTTCTTAACAGGCACCATGGTACAAAGCAATCAGTGTGAGTAGGAAAGAACAAATCATATTGCAAATACTTCCAATCCCTCTGAGAAAGCACATTCTGATCTAAATAAAACCCAATGCTCTGATTGTTCCTGCTTTTATTTAACCACTTGTGTGGTCCAAACTGATAGAATTCTCCCCCTCATCCTGTTAATTTGCTTTGGTCCCTATGTAATCCCATCATCAGCGGGGCACAGTGATCTTCATATTGGGAATGGCAAAATCATTTGACAACCATCTGCCTAATGTTTTGGCAGACATTTGTTTAGCTTACAGAGCTACTGCCAAGTTGGGACTCCTCATCAGGAATAGACATTTCAACTAGGGAATAAGGCAGAATAGACTGTAAAGTCCCAGGATTGAGATTTCCTCATTAGTTTCTGACAGGTGACCTGTAAGGCTGCTGACTTTATCACTCCTTGAGAAAGACAGACAAGATGAATTTATCATCATCTAACTTGAAAGGCATGAGCTAGTTTCTCCCTCCCTCCCTCTTTTCCTCTCTACCTCCTTCCCTTCCTCCATTTTTACTTCTCCCTTTCTTTCTTTTTTTACATTTTTATGTAAAAATACCATGGATACAATGAACCGGTAAAGGTGGGCTTTGATTAAAACTGCTTGGGGAACTTAAGGAGCTTGTGCCTCTAACTATATAATCCCTCAGTTTTCCCCTCTTGGTTCACATCAGCTGTAGACAACTCTCTTATTGCTCATTAGAAACACAGATAACCACGAAGGAATAAGAAAGAAATGCTTTCTAATAACAGGAATGTAAATTGCTACAGGAAAAAAGTCAGATTTATATGTCCAAGTACTTATTGACTTAAACATGAAAAATTAGAGCAGACCTCCCAGATTAATTTGTATTGGTAATACCTCTTAACTGCATCCTCTGCCATCCTCAAGGAGCTTTGAGTCCCATAAAGATATTATCTGGTCCAGACATGCAAATTAAAATAGGACCATAGGTTCAGAACTTGAAAGAAATAAGGCCACACTTGAAAAAATTAGACTTCATGAAAATTCAGATTTTCATGAAAATTCAAATTAAAACATTGAGAACTGATACCTTGGTGGGACTGAGGATGGGTAATAGATACTGCATTATAAGAGAAATATCCCCATTAGGATGAGTTTTCATGCTCTAACTCAAAGGGGAGATGAAAGAAATCTTGAGTCACTGGAAGTTAATTAAATTGTACAAACAAACTCTAAAATATTACGATAGTTATGGAGCAAATGGGTGTTTGGACATTCACAAACTACTGTCAACTTATTTTAGACCTGAAATGGTATTGTGGTTTTGTTTTTTTAAAAGTATTTATCTTTCAGAAATACATATTGGAGAAGTCCTAATATTTTGGAGATATATACTAAAATATTCATGAAAAAAGTATATTTCAGCTTTGATTTGCTTCATAATAATATTGGGAGGAGGAGTATATGGGAATATAGATTAAACAAGATTGGCCAAGAGTTGATCAATATTGAAGTTGGGTGAGGGACACATTAAATCTTCAGTATACTATGCTGACTATTTTGTTCATGTTAAAAATGCTTCATAATAACTTTTTTTGTAAAATAAATTTATTTATTTATTTATTTATTTTTGGCTGTGCTGGGTCTTCGTTTCTGTGCGAGGGCTTTCTCTAGTTGCGGCGAGCGGGGGCCACTCTTCATCGCGGCGCGCAGGCCTCTCACTATCGTGGCCTCTTTTGTTGCGGAGCACAGGCTCCAGACGCGCAGGCTCAGTAGTTGTGGCTCACGGGCCCAGTTGCTCCGCGGCATGTGGGATCTTCCCAGACCAGGGCTTGAACCCGTGTCCCCTGCATTGGCAGGCGGATTCTCAACCACTGCACCACCAGGGAAGCGCCATAATAACTTTTTAAAAGAAAGAGAACAAAGTATATTAGGTACACAAAGATGCAATAAAGAATAATCTGGTAAACACTGTCCAGCTAAAGAATTAAAACATAGAAATGTAGTTGAAAAAAATTACAAAGCAACTCTTTTACTTCATCTGTCTGGCTACATTGGTGGTGTCCCATTGGGAAGGTGGTGGCTGGTGATGACTCATTAAAATTGGTAAGACCTGAATTGATTACTCCAGCTAGGTAGAGTAGATCAGTCCTCAGTGAGGCAACGTGGTACCTGCCGTGGAGCTAACTCAGGTGTGAGAATCAAAAACACCTGGATCAAAATCCCTGCTCCAACTGTAGCTGTGTGACCTTCGGTAAAGTTCCAAACTTTCTGACTCCCATTACCTCATATATGAAAGATATGTTTAGCAATACCAACTTTGAAGGATTACAGTCAACGTCTGTAAATCACATAGTTGGCACTGGCCAAATAGTAGCTATTTTATTTGATGTTTTGAAAGAAGACATTTGGACATTTCTCAACTGAAATATATGAGCATCCCTGAACAAGCAGTGAATAAATACTTTATGCCTAGTTGATAAAACAAAGTCCAGTTTGCTGCTAATCAAAGGAAAGGAGATCATCACTTTGAAAGAGTTTTAGTAGCATGCAGGAGAGGGGAGGGCAAAGTTAGGTTATTTATGAGTTGGGGGGTCTGAGTTAAGGTTGATCTTTCAGTGCAGTATAAGGGGACACTTAATTAGAATTGGGCAACAATTATTATATTATGGTTAAATATTGGTGGACACAGATTTGGGAAGATTTCAAAAGGAGTCTTGACGAGTAAATCATCTTTTGAAGCTATTTATTGTCCTGAGAAAGGGGTGATGAATGGAGAAAGAATAAATGAATTTGGGGAAAGTTCTTGAAATGAACAACAACATTATCTGCAACTTCAGCTTCCTGGACAAGAGTTTCCTGAAAAAGTAAAGTTAGATTAAATGCAGTCAAATAGTAAATTGTGTTAATGTAAATAGTAGGCTGAATGGGTATAGGTGATTTTTGTTCTCATTTATGTAGAGGCTCTAAGAAATATTTTTGTCATTTGCATGTTTATATTTTGGCCCCCACAGGTGCAGCGATTACATGATATAATAATGCATTTCAAAAAAAATTAACCTCCTTTATGATCATACTTGCAACTCATACACTCCCTATCGCTTTTTGTCCCCTTATTGGAATGTTTCAGATTGTCCTTAAAATACTCTTATAGCTTTATGCCAGTGATCCTCAACCTTGCCTGCACATCAGAATCACTTGGGGATATTTTGAAAGCCCCAAAGCCCAGGTCCCACCTCAGGCCAATTAAATTAGACTATCTGGAGTGGGACCTGGGTGTCAGTAAATTTAAACTCTCCCAGTGATTCCAATGTGCATCTAAGGTTGAGAACAACTGCTGGACACCTAGCGGGAGAAGTAAAACCCTGGCTGGGGAATTATTAGACCCTGACACTAACTGCTGATTGCTGAAGGTTGGAGCAACTTTCTCATGACTTCAAACTTTAGTATAAATATTAATAATGACACTGGTGTTATGGACAAACATTCTGCCCTTTAAAATCTGAATTCAAATTGTGTCAGATTTCTCAGGGACTTAAAGTTCATGGCAACCTTCATCTTTGATCAGCCATTCCACCAACTTCCTTTTCTTTACTGTCTTATCATAGTGCTGTGCCTTTATTCCACTCTAGCATTACCCAAACTGGGAGCCACTCCATTTCTTTGACTGGCACATGTACCTCACTATCCCAGCAACTCCCGACTCCACACACATGCTCATATAAAACTTCTGCAAGTGTAGCTAACATGGCTGGAGACTGGGAAGATAGAAGAGGTTTTTCATTGCAGAAACATGAAAACCTTAAAGTGGAATATTAGGTATCGATGGTCTGGAAAGTCATTGGGCCACTTTGCATCCTGCACAGTTACCACCCCACCCACCTTTCTTCTCCCACTCTCTTTCTTCTTTGCTCTTCTCACAAGGCAAAATAAACATTCTTACCGTTTTTTATGCAGACCATTCTAGTTGTTTCTAGCCTTATCCCCATACTTAGCTTTGGAATTCCCTTTGCATATCCAAGGACTCATTACTGTCCTCTGATAAACAAGGAAGCATCTATTCCGGGCAGTACCCTCCCCATCCCCTCTAGATCCTTTAAGGAAAAGAAAGCGCTGGAAAAATGTTACTACCATTCCCATGGGAATTATGACAGTCCCTTCCCAACTTCTTAGAGTACATAAACAGTTAAATCAGTTTAGATTTTAAATAAAAACTTTTTTTGCTACAATAATTTAGTTCCTTAATTCAGCTAGTAACTATGCCTACTATGGTAGGTGCTAAGAGATGCGTAAACAGATGACAAATCTTCCTCAAAGAATTAGTTTAGTTGAGGACGTAAGACAGAATTGTAAGACATAGTTAAGGTTTATGTACTGCAAGAAACTAATTGTACGTCTGGTGAACTTAGCTTCCAAGACTTTATTTCGGTTCATTGGCCGTTAACTTTTTGAGATCCATATATTCAAATATGGTATATTTGCCAAGAACCAGGCTTTTTCTCAATCCCATTTGTACGGTCAAACCACAAGTTGCATACTTTTTTGACTCTTGGTCAAGTTTCCTCTGATTTCATTGGTCAGAAGCACAGTTCAGTATGGCTCAAAGGATGAATAGAGAACTTCCATTTCCAGGGTAGGTACCTGGATCAACCTTCCTTCTGTAGACAACTAAAATTCTTGTCTAAAATATATCACCATCTTAAATCTATCAATGAACTCTCAAGAAGGGAAGGAACTTTCAGCCCAGGAACTGAGGCCATTTGTTGAACCAGATGAACCCGAACTTCTGTTTTCACAACTTCCAAGGTACGGGGAATGGGAGACAAATCCCAGGGCTGACCAAGATGAAGAGTCCACAAACTTTTATCCCAAAGGAACTATACCTTCAGAGTAAAAATGACCTGGAAACAGCTCTTCCACTTCTCTATGCCCCCATCCTCAATCAGAGGACTGCTAGGGAAAAAAATACACTGTTTTTAACCTCGACAGCTGAGAGAAGGTGAGAAAAGAAAAAGAAATAGTCACTACTGGGAACTTGGAACTACAACTTATCTCAAGTTTACAGCCTGAATTCACACTCCCTGAGTGGCCTGAAAAGCCTCAAGCCAAGAATTTAATTGAAAGTGACCCCAGACTAGTCAGGCCACAGAAAAACAAGGTAGAAACAAATGCAGATCTTCTCTGAAGAACACATCTTCTTTCCAAGCCCCAAAGAATTCTCATGAAAACAACTCCAAGAATAATGAGCAGACTGCAATAAAAATTAATTAAATGCACGAGGAAATAAAGCACCATGAGCAAGAGTTAAAACAAAAAACCACATATACACAGAAAAGACACAGACTCATAAGGACTTCAGATCATGGAAGGCTAAGATACAGATTAGAAGAAAACTATGTTTAATATTTTTAAAGAAATGAAAAATTTGGAAATATGTGCAAGAAATAATAAACTGTAAAATGTGAAGCAGCACATTTTAAAAGAACTAAATTGAACTTCTAGAAATGAAATATAAAATTCTTTAAATAAAAAACTCAATGAAGTAAGGAATTACTGTTGGTTTTCTTAGGTGTGATAATAGCATGATGGTTCTGCACCAAAAAATAAATCTTCTTATCAATTAGAGATGAGTGCCAATCAAATGCCATTTCAGATGAAAGTATATGATGTCTGTGATTTGCTTTAAAATGCTCTAAGAAAAATTTGTCTGAAGTTTGTGGGGAATGTTAAATAAAATTATTAAAATATCAATAATTATTGAAGCTGAATAATGGGCATGTGGAGTTTTTTTAAAATATTATTCCCTCTACTTTTGTGTACATCTGAAAGATTATATAATAATGTTTGTTTATTTAAGAGACAAGGAGTGTATTTACTTAACTATTGTGGGCCCAGCTATTTTTATTATGTCCATTAAATTAGCTTTTTAAAGCATGATTTTTTAAAATGTATGATTATCTTAAGTAATTTTAAGTCATGTTACTGCAGGTGTAATATACATACACATTTTCACAGGCTGATACAAACTATAAATAAATGTTATATAGGGAAAAAAGTGAAATGGGTGGTTCTGACAGTAGATTAATGAAAACTGAAAAGAAAGTGAATTATAGCAATTAAAATAGAGACCTGTAGGAATCATCCAGAAAGCAGCACGGAATAACAAAACAATAAAAAATACAAATGGAGACAGAGACGTGGGGAATATAACAAAAAGGCATGATGTATATTTGACTGGAGTCCTAGACAGATAGGAGAACAAGAATTCAGCAAAGACAGCGTTTGAATAGATAATCTCAGGATTTTCCAGAACTGATGAAATGCACCAACCCACAGATTCCAGAAGTCCAGCTAATCCCAAGCAGTATAATTTTTTAAAAAATCCATACTTGGGCACATTATAGTCAAACCAGAAACAGAAAGAAAGCATAACAAAGCCAAGCCAAAATGAAGAAATGAGCTTGCAAGGATGCAGACAGAAAAGGCCTGTCTTCAGAGGGGCAAGTCTGGGATCTCCTTTCTCAGCCAGGAAGGCCAGAAAAAATGCAATAATATCCCCAATATACTGAGAGAAAAGGACTGACATCTGGAATTCTATGCCTAGTGAAAATGTACTTCAGAAATGGAGATTAAATCAAGACATTTTCAGACACAGAAAACAGCAGACTCTCTAATGACAATGCTAAAGGATATTCTTCAGGCATCAAGAAAATATCCCCAGATAAAACATCTGAGATGCAAGAAGGAAGGAAGAATACAGAAAGTGGTAAATATGTAAACAAACAGAAATAAGTATTGGCTGTATAAAACAATAAATAATATCATGCCAATCTCAATCAAGAATATAGCATAAATCCTACAGAAAATCTTAGAAAACCAAACCAGCAGTGCCCCCAAAATAAAATACATCATGACCAAGTTGGGTTTATTTCAGGAATGCAAGTTTGGTTTCACATTTGAAAATTAGTATACAAGCTGACAGACTAAAAGAGAAAAAGTGTATGATCATCTCAAGAGATACCAAAAAAGTATTTGCTAAAATTGAATATTCACTGCATGATCTAAGTTCTACAAAAGATAAAAAATTTCTTAGGCAAACTGGCCGTAGAAGGTGACTTCTTTAACCTGATAAAAGTTATCTACAAAAACTTACAGTAAATATCATATTTAGTAATAGATTAAGATGTTAAGAGCATTTTCTTCAAGATCAGAGAAAGACAGGAATGTCTGCTATCATCCCTTTTGTTCAAACTTGTACTGTAGATCTTGGGCCAACACAATAAGACAAGGAAAAGAAATAGAAAAGGAGAAATTATCAAAATGATCATTGTTTGCAGGTGATATATATGATTATGAACATAGAAACTCCCACCCAAAATGTACAGTTTAATTTAATAATTAATTAAGAAGAATAAGAAGCAAGCTGCAAAGGAATGCATACTGTATTGTTCCATTTACATAAAGTTCAAAATCAAGCACAATTAAACAATTTATGGTTGAGGAATACACACATAGGTGGTAATGCAATAAAGAAAAACAAGGGTATGATTATCACAAAAGTGAGGATACTGGTTTTCTCCATGAGGACGTAGAGAGTGTAAAATAAGGGCTTAGACGGTCCCAACAATGTTCTCTTTTTGACTTGGTTGAGCTTTTTTCCAGTTTTTAATTATTAATAATCTACATATGACATATTTCACAATTTTTTAATAGTCAAAGAGTGAATGGGGGTAAGGAAAAAATTCAGTCAATGTCAAATGTCTGTATAAGGGAATGGTAGCTATACCATCTACATTTGTTTTTTGTTTTTGTTTTGTTTTTCTGGTTGCATTTCTGAGTTTTCCAGCATCTGATCATGAAAACAAATCTTGCTTCCTGGGCTTCCCTGGTGGCGCAGTGGTTGAGAATCTGCCTGCCAATGCAGGGGTCACGGGTTCGAGCCCTGGTCTGGGAAGATCCCACATGCCGTGGGCCCGTGAGCCACAATTACTGAGCCTTCGCGTCTGGAGCCTGTGCTCCGCAACAAGAGAGGCCGCGATAATGAGAGGGCCGCGCACCGCGATGAAGAGTGGCCCCCACTTGCCGCAACTAGAGAAAGCCCTCGCACAGAAGTGAAGACCCAAAACAGCCATAAATTAAAAAAAAAAAAAAAATCTTGCTTCCTGGCATGAGGTTGATAATATCTTCAGGGATAATCCACTCTTATTTGGCCAGAGCTTCAACAATTACCATTATGCTGATGACTTCCAAATCTCTATTTTCATTGCTTCTTGTAACTCATGTGTCAGTTCCTTCTGGACACTGCCTTCTAGCATTGCTACTTGAATGACCTACTGTCACCTAAAACTACAGGTCTGATTCGAGAACGTATGTGGAGTTTGTGAATACTCTTCTTAATATACTCTCTCTCTAGGTGAATTCATTCATTGCCTTGGTTTTAATACCACCTATATGCTGCATCTCTCAAGCATCTTATTTCAACCCTAAGTCTCTCTTCTGAGTTCTAGGTTCATATATCCAGTTGACTACTTGATATCTCAATCTGGCTATTTCACTGACATCTCAAGCCAGCACACTGAATATGCAATTTTGCATACCTAGAGACATGAAAATCATAAGCATGCTTGGAAAATGACAAATAGTTTTTCTTTGCTGGTCTTAGTGTGGGGGACTGAACAGAGTTGTAGAAAATGTAACCAGAGAAATAGTTTGGGGATGTATACTGAAGAACCTTTAATGTTTTGTTTAAGAGTTTGGACTTTGTGGACGATGAGGAGTCACAGATGAATTTTTATTTTCTGTTCATTCATACAATAAATATTAAGTGATGAGCTACTATGTACTAGGCACTGTGCTCGGCACTGGGGGATACATCTGTGTACAAGCCAGAGTCGGCCAAGAAGGATTCCTGGGAGTGTTAGGAAGTAGAATGCATTGGAATTGGTGTCAGGTTAGAACAAATAGGATGCAGAAGCATGGCTAGAGAAAGGGACTGAGGATGGCAGCAAGTTTTCTTCTGGTTCAGGAGACTGAGGGGATGGCAATGCCTTTACCTGAGGAAGGTGATGTAGAAGGAGAGGAAAGGTGGATGGCTGGGAGGCACCTGCTGGACCGATGGCTTGGACCGTGAACCTGAGATGCCTACGGGACTTCCAGTGAGGAGACTGAGTAGCTAATTAGACACATGGGATTGTGTTGTAGGAAAGAAGCTGAAGATGGAGGCGTTGGTTCGGGACTCCATCTATAGGAAGTAATAGTTGAGCACGATGGGTGGAGGTGGGTGGCGTGAGATTGCCAAGGAGGAGCAAGAAAGTGATAACTCACATTACGTGCAAGAAAAAAAAAAAAAAAAAGACATTGGCAAACCAATTAGTCCCAGCGTTGCCATAACTAGCTGTGTAGCCTTGATCTGCCTTTCCCAAATTTCTGTGAGTCTGCCTCCTACTGTCCCGTTACTTATTCTGGGATGGAGGAAGCCAACACCACATGTAAGCAGAAGAGTCATGGGATGGTGCGGTTGTTTTAAAGCCTTCTGAAAAGTTTTCCTGCCACCTTGCCCAGGATTGGTTGAGTCACAAGCATGGCCCTGAGTTAAAGCATGGGGTACGGCAGTCTCTGGCAGATTGCAAACACTGTACTGGATAAAAGTTACATGTTTGTTGTTACAAACACTATTGATACCATTATTACTAATAAAAACAGTAGCTCATGGTTTTTTTTGGGGGGGTGAGTTGTATCTTCCTCCAGAAGATATGTTGGAGTGATAACACCAGTGCCTCAGCCTGTGACCTTATTTGAAGATTGGGTCTTTATAGAAATAATCAAGTTAACATGAGGTCACTAGGATAGGTCCTAATCCAATATGACTGACGTCATTTGGGAAAAAAAAAAGAAATTTGGACACAGAGACAGACAAGCACACAGGGAGAATGCCATGTGAAATTGAAGGGGTGATGCATCTGCAAGCCAAGGAATGCCAAGCGTTGCCAGCAAACCACCAGCAGCTAGAGGACAGGCATGGGACAGACGCTCCCTCACAGCCCTCAGAAGGAACCAGCCCCGCCGATTCCTTCTAGACTCCACAGCTGTGAGACAATAAATTTCTCTTGTTTAAGCCACCCAGCTTGTGGGACTTTGTTATAGAAGCCCCAGAAAACTAATACATGGTGTGTACTGCTGGACATTTTCCCAAATGCATTTTTTGCCCATTCTCTTTTAATGCTCACAGCCTCCTGTGGAAGCCATTATTTGTGATCTCCTTTCCGGGGTAGGAAACGAGAACTATCAGAGATCCAGGTTCCTGTGTGATAAGACATAGGACATAAAAATTTTAATGGGGGGAAGGTCAGGAAATTTCACCCGTGGGGCACAGCACTGTGTAAATGGTATGTAGTGGAGGATGTTGGTGAAGCAGGTGGGATCCAGAATCAGTCTGGTAGGTTCGAATCCCAGCTCTGGTGGCTCAGGCTGTGTGGTCCTGAGCAAGTTCCTTAACCAACTCTGCACCGTGGTACGATAGAGAAAATAATAATACCTAAGGTAATCCCTAAGCCTCCCATGAAGATGAAATGAGCTAATTCCTGTGAAATGTTTCTCATGGTGCCTGCTGCTTTAATATGTGCTCAACAAATTGTAGCTCTTTTAAAATAATTATTCACGGGAAATTACAGGGAGTGGAGAAGCCCTTCAGTCATTATGAGGGTCACACAATCATAGATGCCTCTCATAAATGTACTGTGTGAAAGGTCTGTACTAAATGCATTGTGTATATTTAATGGTCTCTAGGATACACGGCAACTGCTGCTTATGCCACAGGCAAACATGGCTACGTGGTGATTCTGCCCCAGAGCCCATTCAGCCATCACTGGGGGACATCCTCTCCCTGGGTCAAGTCCATCTTAACCCCCCAGCAAGCTCTTTGCGATAGGAATGAAAATTCAGGCCATCTCGTTAGAAATAAACCAAGACAGGAAGGGCAAGAATTGGGAGTTATATGCCAGCTGGGAATCAAGCAGTTAAAAGGTCAGAAAGTAAAGCACAGGTTTTGATATAGATAGACCCTACATGCTTTGAACTTTTAAATCCTTGCATAAGATTTCACTGTAAGCAAGTGTACTCTAAAGGGATTCACCACACAAATAACGCGCACGAGAACTCAATCAGCACCCGGAATTTTAAAAATGCAATTAAACTTGGTGCAGACCCACAGAGCCTTGCCAAACTCTGCTTTAAATAACAATTTAGAGAATCACAAACTTCAATTACTTTTGGCAATGTCTTGGTTTTTCATGAGGCACTATAGGTTATTAAATGTCGCAGCTATTTAGCTTGCTAATGAATAGTTTATCCTACATTCAATTAGGCTGGTTTTCCCTCCTTTTTTTTTTTTTTTTTTTTTTCTTTCTCTCTCTCTCTCTCTCTTTTTTTTTGTTTCAGCCCACTCAAAGAATTGATGATAATTAAGGGAAAGCTGTCAGGGCGCCAGGTTTTTCATCCAAGATATCTTTATGGTTCTAGGGTTACCTAGGGTAGAAATCTGGTTTCATCTTGTAAACTTAATATCTATCTTCCAAATCAGTAGTGGCTACCATAAAGATGATAATAGTAAAAAAATATGGCAGTTGTATGCATTACGTAACATCATTCAAACCACTGTGAATGTTTCACATCTTTCTCTTAATACCTTTGTATAGTAGACAAGGAGCAAATTTATTATTCTTTTTAAAGTCAGTGAGGCAAAGGAGGTTAAATGAATGTTCTCAGAGTAGAAACTTCATCATGAATAAAGCAGAACAAAGCATGAACAGGTAATGTAATGTTCATGCCATCAGGCTATCCAGTTCCCTGGTCTGTCGGTCTATCTGTCTGCCTTTGTCTCTCTCTCATGATTGAAGAATTGAGAGATCAGGGGACGCTAGTAGCACAATTTTTCCCATATTTCTAATCTCCACGTGACTGATGTCTGAACAGTTGGGGGAGCAGTCCCTTCTGGATCTGTAATGGTGCTTGTTTATTTCATAGCCCCACCTCAGGGGAGATTATGGCCCCAGAGATTATTGACATTCACAGAGGATGTCAGAATTAGACAAAGACCCATATGCAATTCAACATAAGTGTACTTGTGATATGTATTGCAGGAAAGGCAAAATTAAGCTCATTGATAACAAAACACCTAAACTTAAGGAAAAGAGGCCAATTTAAAAGCTCTTAAATATCTAGCAGCTCATTCTGCAGCTCTAAAGGGAGACCAAACTTCGGAGTTCTGATCCACAACCAGGCCAATTTAAGTTTTTAATCTAGTCAGCCTATGCTGTGTCCTAGGCACTAAGGTTAAGTGTGGGGAAGAGAGAAAGATGAGTAAGATATAGTCCACTCCTTTGCAGAGGTGTGTCATGGATTTTCCCCCAACCCTACCCCAACTCGGGCCAGGTACCTCATATGTGTGAGAGCTCAGTCACGTTAATGGCAAACTTGTCCTCACCATTATTTAAAAAAAGATCCAAAAAAAAAAAAAAAAAAAAAAGATCCAGAGAAAGAAGAGGCCCAGCTGTGGAGCCGAGGGCCTTGATCCTTCTATACAGAGGGGCTTTGAAGAATGACTTTGGCTCCTACATGTCTTAACCATCCCTTCTTCCTCCAACTCCCACCCCGCAGTTCTCCTCCCATCCCACACATCTCCTGACTAAATTGGTTCCAATATTGGCTCCCTTAGAGCAGAAGGGACAACATGACAGCCTGAAACTTGTCTCCACGTTGGGGGCCTTCTGGATTCTGATGTTGTGTTTATGCCTCTCTCCTTACTCTCACTATGTGTCCCAGTCACGCCCCTATCTCTGGGATGGGAACCACCTGTCCAGACCCTGAGGCATTCTTCCTTCTGGCATCTGACTAGCCACTTGGCCCGGATGCCACTTATCATCGTAATCTGGGTCCAGTCAGTAAACCTCAGGCCACCTCTGGGTCTTGGCATATGTCCGCCCCTCTGACACCTCCTCATCCTGGCCTGAAGCTCACAGCAGCTCCCTCCCGTGTCTGGTCTGATTAAAACATAGCTAATATTTATTAAGCACTGACTCATTGCATGTTTATTTAATCCTCACAACAGCCCTATAAAGTAGATATTATTATCATCATCATCATTATCCCCTTTTTATGAAGGAAACTTAAGCACGGAGAGATTAAATCATTTGTCCAAGGCTCTCAGCCCCAGAACCTCCAGCAGCCTATACTGAAGTTTCTTTAAGAAAAATAGCTCCAAGGTGATTGGCTAGAACCCTCATGGCCATAAATCCAGAACGCTAACTGGTCCCTGTCCTGCCAACACTTCTTATTCTTAAAACCTTACCTTCCTAATATGATGGGATGAGAAAATGTGGTCCTGGGCCATTCCCTGCCTCTCCACTTTTAGGCGATCCCATTCTCCACCCTCCCCCTTCCTAAGGGGGTCCCACTGCCACCACTTTTCCTAATTCTCTGCCGCCGCAGGCCTTCAGCTGTTCAAATTATCACTAATGGATTGGCCCCCCTCATAAGGTTTCCAAATAGAGGCCTGGCCCGCCAGATCGTAAAGGTTAGGCCCACGTATTCCAGAGGGCTGTATCAGATGAGGAATTCTATTAGAAAGCTTTGCATCTGGAGTTTTCTAATGGTGCCTCCAGGCAAAAAAAATTAAAATTAAACCAACAACCCTTCCCTCCACCCCCCCACTCCCACCCTCACCATTCCTGCTTTCCCCACAGCAAGATTTCTGATTTGGTTAAATCAAATTCATTAATAAACAAGGGGGAAAAGCACTCCAGGCAGTTTACCCTTCAAATGTAACCTGTTAAAACATTCTGTGGTTACGAGCATTCTGAAAATAATGCATTTTCTCTCGTGCTTTGTGATTTCTCATGATCAAAAATTTTCTGATAACATGCAGGAAATGCTATGGAGATGGTCAAACCTGAGACCATCGAGCTGTCAGTGTTCTTTATGGTAATGGTAACATGCTTGAAAGTGTGAAATCGGGAGCGACCATTTACTTGGACCTCCTCTGCTGTCAGCCACCTTATTTTTCCCCCTCAAAGTATTCCCAGGGGTGTGTGTGAGCGATCCTTGGTTCCCTTACATGTATCAAATTCTCTTATGTGTACCAAATTTGTCCAGCTTTTCCCTCCCTCCATTTCTCCCTCATCTCTCTCTCTCTCTCTCTCTCTCTCACACACACACACACACACACACACACACACACACACACACACACACACACACACACACACACACACACACACACACACACACACACACACACACACACACACACACACACACACACACACACACACACACACACACGCTGCTCCCTGGGATGGGGATGAAGTTAGAGAAAGAACCCAAGAAAGAAGTGGTTTTAAGGTCCCTATAAGGTCATAGCTGTCTGGGCCCTGGCTGGAAACAGGGCATGGGGGGAGAGGACAGAGGGGCCTTCTTTGCAGGGGGTTCCCAACCTGTCTTTGTCTGAAAACCGGGCCCTGGGCCAGCCGCAACCCAGTGGATTGCTGCTGCTGGCCTCCAGCCCAGTGATGGATCTGACTGTCATTTCCCTACCCCCAGTGAGGGAGGAGGCAAGCTAAGAAGAGGGATGAGGAGGAGAACACAGAGCTGGGTCTGGGAAAAGGCAGGAGGGGCGACACTGGAGGAAGGACTCAGCTGGTGGGTGGGGGGGGGCGGGTGGAGGCCTCCCTGGTCCCAGGGCCCTCTTGTCAGTCCCTGCTCCCCTGTTGGAATCCATTATGAAAAACCAGGGAAAGGAATGACTCCATCAGAGGGAAAGTCTTGTACTCAGGCAGCAAGAGGAAAGGCAGAAAGTCTGTTGCTCCATCACTTCTCACAGTGAGAGGCTGGTAAGCAGCGATCGTATTAAGTTTAAAAACTTCCTGAAAAAGGAAGTCCACAGTATTCTTCTTCGGGAATGAATTCCGTAGCTAAATGCTCCTCACAAGCAAGATGTTCCTCTTTACACGCAACTTCAATCCAGAGACCAACCCCTCTGTAGTTAACATATGTTGCCATAGGCAGGGAAATAAGGTTCACAACATTTAGAAGCAGACAAAAAGGACAGCTTCTGTGAACTTAAGAAAAAAAGCATAGCTATAAGGACTCATCTGTTTGTTTTTTTCCCTCCAAAATCTTTACATTTGGCTATTGTCTGTGAATGTATTTCTCTAAATTAAATGTATGGCACATCGGAAATATAAACAGTCTGACAGATCCTTTAGTCCAATTCCCCTTACCTTATTTTTTTTTTAATTTTTAAAAATGTATTTACTATTTTTGGCTGTGTTGGGTCTTCGTTGCTGCGCGCGGGCTTTCTCTAGTTGTGGTGAGCGGGGGCTACTCTTCCTTGCGGTGCGCAGGTGGCTTCTCTTGTTTCAGAGCACGGGCTCTAGAGCACGTGGGCTTCAGTAGATGCAGCGTGTGGGCTCAGTAGTTGTGGCTTGCGGGCTCTAGAGCGCAGGCTCAGTAGTTGTGGTGCCCGGGCTTAGTTGCTTCGTGGCATATGGGATCTTCCCGGACCAGGGCTCCAACCCGTGTCCCCTGCATTGGCAGGTGGATTCTTAACCACTGCATCACCAGGGAAGCCCTCCCCTTACCTTATTGATGAGGAAATAGAGATCCAGCGAGGTCTAGTGACTAGCCCAAGGTCACACAGGTAGAAGGACTACAGAAAGGTAGAAGGACTACAGAAAGGACTTGAGACAAAGCAGGCTTTCTCTCTTTCTCTCTCTCTTCCTCTGGTTCTCCACCAAGTGGTGCCATGCCTTCCCTGGCTTTCTCTGCTTCAGTCTAACTTGAAAAATAACTTTAAGTAATATAGGTGTATATGTATTCCTTTCCATGACATCACCTCATATATTCTATCTGGTTATTCATCTGTTATTCACCTGTATCTGTCTCACTAAACAAAACTGCATGAAATAATGATACATGTCTCTCCTATTCTCTGTTGAATCCTTAAGATCCAGAAAAATGACTGGACTATAGTTGGTCCCCAACAAGTCTTTGTGAATGATATATTAGTGAGAGAGTGATATAACATCAGTGTTGACATAGTAACGCTGAAGTGAAGTGATTCCACTTCCTTTGAAGTGGGTTGTACGTACTGGTGCTTGTAGAAGAAATCTGAATGTATATCCCTAAGAAGACAGTGACGGTCAGGAGAAAAGCCCGGTAGTTGTTCAAAAGCCCATTCCTCTTTAATAGGCAGGAATATTTCAGAGTCCACCACAAGATGACTGACATCATCAACTAAACGGGAAGCCCATACAGATGCCAAAGAAAAGCCCTACCTGGTGAACCCAGAAGCTGGGAATCTCTCCCGTGTTCGGAGGTCCTGCTCCACAGTCATGTCTGCCTTTAGGCCTACAGCCTCCCAGACTTCTCCAAGCTGGCGTTTCCACTAGTGCCATGGCTGGAAGTCATGAACGCTGTTCACCTAAGATTTCCAACTCTGCCTTCCAGGCACATGGCCCAGTGCTCTTCTTGGTGCTTTGGTAGCAGGGCAGAGTCATGTGACCCATTCTAGCCAATGAGTTTTAAGAAGAGCTTTTAGCTGCTGGTTCCAGACACTCCAGAGCTCTCTTTCCATTTGTAAAGCAATGAAAAAATGTTCATGGAAGTGGTTGTTCCCTTAGCCTGGGTCCCTGAGTGAGGAGACGCAGAGCAGGGCCCTGCAGTGAACATGGAACACAAGCAAAGGAAAAACTTTCCTCATTCGAAGCCACTGGGATTTGGGGGTTGTCACATAGCATAACCTAGCCTGACAGATGCAATGTGTGAGGTAATCTCAGGGGTGGTAATGACTGTGACATTTCATAATATTGCATCCTGTGAAGAGAAAGTTATTCCCTTTTCAAATCTCTTCTAGTTATTCAGATGAGTCGAAGAGAAGCCTTGATCAGAGGCTAATATGTTTTTTAACATCTCTCCTACTGTTGCCCACCTTCCTTTTTAACTGAGAGCAAAACTTGGGCTCAGAATATCTGGCTGGAATTTAATTCTATTGTTTTGTTTTCATAGTTTATTTCATAGTGATCTCTATTTAGGGAACATGATATGGTGTTTTTCAATTTATGGAATGGTACAAAATAATATAACTGTCATTTCTACAGTGCTTACTATGTGACAGGTCTACTTTAAGTTTTTGGCATGTCATCACCTATTCAGTCCTCAGAATTCTATGAAGTAGTTACCATTATTATCTCCACTTTACAGATGAGAAAACCGAGGCACAAAGGTTCAAGAAGCAGCCCAAGTTCCCCCACTTAGTGACAGATCCAAAATTAGACTCTAGAAGTCTTGTTCCACAATTTGTACTCTGTGAGTTGATTTTTTTTTTTTTTTTAAAGAGAGAGATTTCCCTTATTGTTCAGTTGGTATGCACCCATTGCAAAAATTATGACGGTGGTACACAAAATGATGGTGCTTCGGGAACCTCCCCTTTGCCAGCCAGGAGATTTGCTTTGCCTCCTTGCCACGGACTGACCTCTTAGCAAATTCCCCCACCTGCATTCCTGTTCAGGCCACAGGGCACTGCCTTGCTTCCTGCCCAGAATGTATAAGGCTCGCTCAGGAACTCAGGGCAATAGTTTTCTTTGTGACCATGGAAGAAAAATGGATTTGTGAGAGTTTGAAGGAAGATAGAGAAGGGGCCATAGATGATCAGAGGGGAGGGAGTGAGGGAGGGAGTGACCATTTGTGTCTGAAGCTTTTATCTGCAGAAATATCCTCCTTCCAGAAGCACTGGAGCTCTTGGCAGACACCCAACAGATGGATTCTGTTCTTGCCATCCCATGCACAGTGCCAGCTAGCCCCAGCTGCTCCCAGGGCCTCTCCATTCAGAAGGCTTAAAGGAGACACCCGATTACAATCCAGTGATTAGAAAGAGGTTTTTCTGTGTGTTTCCTTTTAAGGTTTTCAAACCTTGGGGGATAGCTTGTCCAGACAACTTTAATTTTTTTATAACAAGGAAATTTCTTAAAAATGTCTCCTTGAAACTTATTTAGCATGGAGCACTCCAGTTTCTTTGTGTGGTGGGCTGCTAACGTTATCAGAAAGCTTTTTTTTTTTTTTTTTTTTTTTTTGACATTACTGTGGCTTAAGACAAATATTCCAGAAAGAAGAAAAACCTTTAGGGACCAATGGATTTGAAAGAAGGCCTTTCCTCCGTCAGGGTTTGCTCACCCTGGCTTCCTCTAATAGGGCAGAACAAGCCTCCCTGATTCTCTCCAGTCCTCAGTCCATCTTGTTCTTGCCATATTTTTTATGTCTCTGCTGCCTAAGCACATGGAAATAAGGCTAGCAGTGGAGAAACCACAAAAGAGGCTCAGATTCATGTGTCATTTAATGCAGCGTAATTGGTGGTGGCAGTTCGGGGTGGGAAATCTATATTCATTATTGGTTAAAAGTAGGAAGCTTGAGTGAACAGGCTGGGTTCTCTCAGCCTTGTTACTTTGATTATCGTTTCCTGACGGTGACTCCAGTGAATCTTACGTAATACAATTGCGCCCGTCAGCCAAGGAGACAATATTAGTTTCATGTTCAGACACTTTGTTATTGTTCCTTTAAATAACTAGAGATTACCGAAACACTGCTCCTCTTTGCCAGTATTAAGAAAATGTACATCTTTAGGCAATAGATGGCAGTGTTTCCACAGATTTTAATATCACAGTGGCTCTTAAAGGAACCCTGGCGTTCAGCTCCCTTGTAGCTCGCCGTGATCGTATAGTGGTTAGTACTCTGCGTTGTGGCCGCAGCAACCTCGGTTCGAATCCGAGTCACGGCAGGAGGGGAGAAGACTTTTGGAAGAGAACAGCGCAGGTCCCAAGCTGTAGTCCATCCAACAACATTTTGCATCCAGGCATAGAATAATAAAAATCAATAAAACAGAAACTGCTGCAAATATTTTAAACTTTAGAGAGATGACATGCGCAGAGGGGCTTCATTAATGCCCGAATCCTGTTGCAAGCGTGTTGTATGTGGGTTATTTTATTTGCCTTGACGGATAATATGATAACACTGGAGTGTAGTGGACATGTAATTATTATTAATTACAACTACTTAAGCTCTGCTTTGAGCAGACTCGTCAAGTCTGCTTGCTTTTGAGCCTTGCCAGGGCTGTACAGTAATAACAACCCTGAATTATTTGGAAAGATGTCAGCGGGAGATGTGGAAATCCTGTTTAACCAGGCATGAATTGTTGTTAGGAGGTTTTTTTCAGGATGACAGAGAGAAAATGAACTGTCCCTTATCAGTAATTGCAGGAAACATTTTGTTTCTATGATATGAACTGGCTGTAATTTAACTTTCCTGCCTCATTGGATAATGTAGGAAGCCAGTTGTTGCTCAAAACAAAATTCTATGAAGTGGGCATTTGGGTCTGATAAAGGGCATATTATAAGTAGACAATGGGGCTCAAGCAATAAATAATGTCCATATATGGTGGAACTTTTTAAATGACATTTTCCAAAAGACTGGGGTTTGTGTTATAAATGGCTAAATGTTGAACTAATGTGAGTAACACAGCTTTAATGGGCCTTTCTCCAGGACTTAAAAACATGAACAATACAGCCTGAAAATGTCAAATATAAGTATGTTATAATGAGGTTTACTGCTCTAAAATTATAGCTCGCCATGTTTTAAATGAAGGATCACTAGAAGGTGCTTTTTAAGGCCTGTAGGCCCTATTTTATGGATGACTGAGCAAAAACTCATGTTTGTTATTTATGTAACACTAAAAACAATTACAAATAAAAATATATGCTGAGGGTAGGACCAGATTCTATTTAGTTCTTCCAGAGTCAGTGAATTCTTAGAAATAATATTCTAGAAAAATTGCAATGAATATCGCCCCTCTCTTCCAAAAAAAAAAAAAAGAGCCATTTCTCTTTGATTAGGGGCTCAGAAAGATCGGCCTCAGACTGTCATGAAGTAAAAAATATATATATATATCTGTTTATTGTTTCTTCCACGACTCACTTCCAAAACCGTTTTCCACTCTGAGGTCTCTTCTTCCTGTGGTTTATTCTCTAAACCTCCCCATCCCACCCCTCAGCCCCATATTTCTCACAAGTTCTGCCTTCCCATCTCCAAAGGGCCTTGCCTGGCCTCTGCCTCAAGTCTGCAAGACCTCCTCAGCTGGCTGGTACTAATAATGCTTCTAAGAAGACAGCTGAACTGTAATTGTTCTTTAATTTAAAACAGCTTAAAAAATAAGCCCAACCCAAGGCTTTTTGTATTCTGTTAGGAGACTGAAAATGCAATGAATTAATCATTTGAGGAAGGAGATTGTGTCAGCCAGAATCCAGTGGTTGCAAGTGACAGAAACACAACATGTACTGGTTTAAAGAGAGGCATAGATCCAGGCACAGGTACAAGGGGGCTTCAGAAACAATAGGAACCAGGTTATTAAAGATGATCAGGACACACTCTCTCCATCTCATCCCACATTTCTTTCTGAATGTTGTCTTTATTCTCTCAAACTAACATCTTTTTTTTTTTCCCCTTCAATGTTACTTTTATTTCTTTCCTTTGTTTTTCCCAAAAGGACAACGTTGCGATTTTCACACATTTTGATATAAGCTTTACCAGGAAAACTAAAACCGAATGCATTACAAAGGAAAGTAGGGAAAACAGTGGGCCACTTGATATGGACATCTGCTAGGTTGGTATTACGTTTTACTTTTTTTTTTTTTTTTAAACATCTTTATTGGAGTATAATTGCTTTACAATGGAGTGTTAGTTTCTGCTTTATAACAAAGTGAATCAGTTATACATATACATATGCCCCCATATCTCTTCCCTCTTGCGTCTCCCTCCCTCCCACCCTCCATATCCCACCCCTCTAGGTGGTCACAAAGCACCGAGCTGATCTCCCTGTGCTATGCGGCTGCTTCCCACTAGCTATCTATTTTACGTTTGGTAGTATATATAAGTCCATGCCACTCTCTCACTTTGTCCCAGCTTACCCTTCCCCCTCCCCGTGTCCTCAAGTCCATTCTCTACGTCTGCATCTTTATTCCTGTCCTGCCCCTAGGTTCTTCAGAACCTTTTTTTTTTTAGATTCCATATATATGTGTTAGCATGCAGTATTTGCTTTTCTCTTTCTGACTTACTTCACTCTGTATGACAGTCTCTAGGTCCATCCACCTCACTACACATAACTCAATTTCATTTCTTTTTATGGCTGAGTAATATTCCATTGTATATATGTGCCACATCTTCTTTATCCATTCATCTGTTGATGCACACTTAGGTTGCTTCCATGTCCTGGCTATTGTAAATAGAGCTGCAGTGAACATTGTGGTGCATGACTCTTTTTGAATTATGGTTTTCTCAGGGTATATATGCAGTAGTGGGATTGCTGGGTCGTATGGTAGTTCTATTTTTAGTTTCTTAAGGAACCTCCATACTGTTCTCCACAGTGGCTATATCAATTTACATTCCCACCAACAGTGCAAGAGGGTTCCCTTTTCTCCACACCCTCTCCAGCATTAATTGTTTGTAGATTTTTTGATGATGGCCATTCTGAGTGGTGTGAGGTGATACCTCATTGTAGTTTTGATTTGCATTTGTCTAATGATTAGTGATGTTGAGCATTCTTTCATGTGTTTGTTGGCAATCTGTATATCTTCTTTGGAGAAATGTCTATTTAGGTCTGCCCATTTTTGGATTGGGTTGTTTGTTTTTTTGATATTGAGCTGCATGAGCTGCTTGTAAATTCTGGAGATTAATCCTTTGTCAGTTGCATCATTTGCAAATATTTTCTCCCATTCTGAGGGTTGTCTTTTCGTCTTGTTTATGGTTTCTTTTGCTGTGCAAACGCTTTTAAGTTTCATTAGGTCCCATTTGTTTATTTTTGTTTTTATTTCCATTTCTCTAGGAGGTGGGTCAAAAAGGATCTTGCTGTGATTTATGTCATAGAGTGGTCTGCCTATGTTTTCCTCTAAGATTTTTATAGTGTCTGGCCTTACATTTTCAAACTAACTTCTACATGGCAGGAAACATGGCAGCCATCAGCAATTCCTGATCTTTACACTTACAGCATTGCTGCCTGCAGGAAAGCCCCTTAGTTACTGTTCAAAAAATCCTGGGGAAAGATCTGATTGGCTTGGTTTGGGTCAGGTGTCCATTACTGGGCCAATCAGTTATGTCCACGGGGACAGAGTCATATAGCACAGAGAGTGCCCTTCCCTTGTCTTAAGGCCAGTCCCAAAGTGAGGGAATTGCCAGCCCTGGAACCACCTCACTCTTTTCCCATTGTATTCCTAGACCCACTATTTGGTGGCTGTCTATTTCCACAAAGCCATGAGTTCAGTTCCCAAACTATTAACATCTCTACTACCTTGCGAAAAAAGAAAAGCAGTTGGGGGGAGGATAGTGGAGGGTGTCAGAATATGACAATTTCGTGGACTCAACTTGGAGCTTAGGGACATAGTCGGAGGAACTGCTTGAACAAGCGAGTGCGTCACATTCTCTCTCCTCTGTGTCCACCCAGAGGGTGCGGGTGCTTTCTTGCCCTTGGTGACTACTTTCCCAGCCTGGCCAGGAGAGAGCACAAAGTCTTCTGACTCTGCAGGCAAAAATCTACTTGAACTTGGGCAAGTTACCTAAGCTCTCAGAGTCACATAAATAAAGAGGAGGGAGTTAATGCATGAATTAAAAGAGGAATGTACAGACAAATAAACAAAAAACACTTAGTACTAAGGCTCGTAGTACAAATGCAACACTGGCACCTAGTAGGGTTGCAACAAATAATATTTATTCTTATTCATTCAGGGCTACATGGTGCCCTCCTCCTCCACCCAGCCGCCATGGGTAGAACCTCTGGAGTGAGATTTCCATTAGGAAACAGGGTCCTCGCCATGGTTTCAGACATTTTAAAAAGTGATAGTGTAGACTCTAAACCAGGGGTAGCACAAGTCAGGGTCCACTAAGTGACCAGACCTTTATTCAAGTTTGCCATCCTGGTTCACCCCTCTTTACATGGTTACCATGACCGAGGGTCATAAAAATCAGGGGTTGTTTTCATCAACAGAGAGTTTGTTGACATTGGCTTTCCTATCTTGCCTTCTTGCTGATGTTGAAAGAAATTGAGTTTTAGTTCTAAAACCCATATCAAGTTGGTTTTCAGAAATGTTATAGCCTGAGTTATCAGAGGAAATTCTAATTTTTAATTATATTAACTTCGAGACAATATCTGCTTTGAGTTTTTTAAAAAGCATTTTACAGATATCTCAACAGACCCCATTGTTACTTCCATGCTCACATTGTCTACATTTAATACCAAAGCCAGTACCTGCTGATGGAAAATCAGAGTGACTCTGATCTAATCTTTCAGAAAATGTCTCTCCAAAATGTCAACTATAAAGGATTTCAGGGCAAAGGTAAGTCATTCACAAACTAGACTCCCTGACAACTTTTTAACATTATGGATGAAACATTAGAGTATAACAGAATCCTTGTTTTGATCGCATGGCTTTGGCAGCTATAGCTCTCACCAATCAATGACATTGTTATCGCTTAGATTTGTTTATTCAAATTGTAAAATATTTTGCTCATTGAAAAGTCAGGAAACCTCCTTTGTTGTCTTTTCTTAGGCATCAACTAAAATAGCAAGAGGAAGTCTTAATTCTCTGTATAACCTATTACTTTACGTCCCTCATGTTGGTGTAGCTGCAATGGCCTAGGGAGTTTGCTCAAGTAAAACGTTTTACCTGTGTAACTGTAATGGAGTAACTAAATTAAAAATTCAGAACTACATATGCTTGCTTTATTACCATAAGCTTATGGCTTTAGCTGAATGCCTCTTTCTTGCTCTCTAAGAGAGCCTATAGTAGGCCAGACCTATTTTCTTAATCTCCACCATTAACCTGTTGAATTGAAGAGAGTTTATATTCCAACTGTGTTCTATTCCATACTTTAGTGAGCTTTCATAAATAAAACAAATTAACATTTATTATTAACATTTATTTTTCTGATCAAGTCATCAGTTCAACAGCCTCAAGTAAATGGGTAATCAAACGAGTACTTCATTATTTCAAAATCAACGTCTATCTAGTCCCTAATTATAAAGAAGGTAAAGTTTGCTTCTGTGCAATAAAAATACACTAATGCACAGAGAATGGCTTCTTAGAACCACATCCGAATGGATGGAATTCCCTTTCCGGGAGCGATGTGGGGCAGAAAGGATGGCTGGAGGTGTGGCTGCCGTCCCCGAGGTGGAGGCAGGAGGTGGCCTAGCTCATTGGAGCGGCAGTGTCCCCAGGAGGGGCAGCTGGTGGTGACTTGCAGCAAGAGAGCACTCATCCACCGTCAGCTGCAGCAAATTCACCCACAGGATCCCAGCCCTGAGAGATGACGTGCGGGCTGTTTCTGCTCTCCGTAGCTCAGCCAAGAGGAAGCGTGAGACACCTTTCTGGTGCCCCTGCCTGTTCTAAGGTGTTGTGACTTATCTCAATCACATCACCCTGAAAGGCTGAAGATCTGTGGCAAAGGCCTGGAAACGTGGGCCTTCCAGGGAACTGACTGGCGGAGAAAAATTCCCACAAAAGCTGAATCAGAGCGAAAGCTTTTCTAGGCAGATGGGGATTCAAATCCCACCTCTGCTGCTCTGACAGCTTGACTTTGCACCTGACCCCTTTGTGCTTCGGTTGGTTAGCAAAACAGGGGGGATATGAGGGTTAGATAAGGTGATGCATATCTGGTGTGACTCCCGGGGGTGATGACAGTGAAGGGAAGGATTCCATCCCTTCCCAGGAACACAATTTTTGTTCTCTGTTGCTTTTGTGGACTTACCAGCATTCAAAAGTCAACCCCCGCCCAAAACAAACCAAAAAACATGCCTTGGATGCAACCTCTGGTCGGCAGCAATTTTAACACTCTCGTGTCTTCACCTAAGCCCTGCCGTCAGATTTCAGGTCACGTTGCCACCGGAAAGATGAACTTCTGTTTTCCAGCTTGTTTGATAATGAGCATAGAGCTAGGCGGGGAGGTCACGGTCAAGCCGACTCCAAGATAAACATGAGTTGCCACTAGATGGCGCTGCTTGTTGTTATTCATCAAAGACAAGGGGCTCTTTTTTTCTTTCTTTCTTTCTTTCTTTCTTTCTTTCTTTCTTTCTTTCTTTCTTTCTTTCTCTCTTTCTTTCTTTCTTTCTTTCTTTCTTCCTTCCTTCCTTCCTTCCTTGCTTCCTTCCTTCCTTCCTTCCTTCCTTCTTTCTTTTCTTTTCTTTTCTTTTCTTTTCTTTTCTTTTTTTTTTTCTCTCTCCACGGATTCCTGGCCCAGGGTGTCTGCAACTGGGATCCTAATCATACCAGAATTCTTCTGTTCTCTGAAGGGAGGTTCTATTTTCAGCATATTATCATCAAGATCTGAGGACCAAACAGATTCCGCTTACAATCTGGGGGAATTACCCCAACAGTGTTGCCTTTATCCAGAGGTGATTTTAAAAGAATATATTGTATTTGGACGTCAACGTTCAAAGGCTCCGAGGCAGAAAATTCCATTTCAAAAGAAAGTGTGGTTAATGAAGCCACATAAATCCTGTAGATTTATGTCGAGGCTGGAGCAGTTTCAGAAATCACACAATACAAATCAAAGACGCGGGTTTTCCTACATCCTCCCTCACTTTCTCTTATTCTTATTTCCGCACCATCTCATCCTTTCCTCCCCTCTTTCCCTTTCGCAGTTTCGTGAATACATGTATCCCAAACTCCAAAACAAGAGGGAACTTGATCAGAAATCCTAAATACAGCTGGTTTCAAGCTCCAACCATCACCATTTCTCCTCGTTCTTCCCCCAAGAGATGCAAAGACAAGGTTGAGGCTATAGCAATTAACTCACACACCTCACAGACTGCTTATAAAAGCTGAGTCAATTCTGGAACTCTGTGTAGTAAGACTCTCAGCTTTAGTGAGGGCTCTTACTTAAAGAAAGCCAAATTTAAAAAATAATGTAGATCCTTACTAAAGGTTTTCTAGAAGAGGTGGTATGGGAATTCTAGAGACTGCCTCACATAGAAATTTATTCAGAAATCTCCCGTAGACCTAACTCTGTCTCCTTCAAACTCCCCACTTATATCAGCCTCTAATTGTGCCCCTGACTTTCCTCCAGGTTCTTGAACCATCCACTCTTCTATACTCTACTCCTACGTCCTGTTCATACTCCCTGCTCCTTTCATAAACTCTGTGCTCCCTGCCATGCTGGGCGTCCCCTCAGGGCCCTGCAAGTGGTGTCCTCAGGCCAGTCTGACTACATTTGCTTCCACAAATGAGCCCATTACCCAGAGTTTCAATGTAGAGTACAGTACTGCGTAATCGAGTGAGTGTCCTGGAGTGGGCTGGTGGTGAAGCACACGAGCTGTGGAAACAGATTCGTATGTTGAAATTCCAATTCTATTCTTTACTTGCGAGGTGACCTTCGATAAGTTACTAAGCTTCTTTGTGCCTCCGCTTATCCATATATAAAATGTGGGTGATACTTGTATCTCCCTCAAAGGGTTGTTGTGAGGAGCGAATGAACTAGTATAGGTAAAGCACTTAGAAGACTGTCTGGTTCAGAAAAAGTACAGTATTCACTGTAACTATTATTATTATAATTGCTAAATTATTACTATTAATATATGCCAGATATAATGATAGGTAAACAGTTGGTAAGAGTATACAAAATAGAGAATATCTTTGTCTTCATGGAGCTTTCGGGCTAGTGGAAGAAACAGATAAGTCAACTGGCTCTTGCAATGCAGCATGATAAGATTATGAAAAGGAAAGCCACAGGTATGATACCAGTACACATAGATCTTTAGTCCCTAGTTGGGAGTCTAGAGAAAGCTTCCCTTTGGCACTGAGACCCAGAAGGGGTCAAGGATTCATCTTTACAGAGAAAGCTACCAATACACTCATCTCTTCCGGTTTTTGTGGGAAGAGCATAAGCGGAAAAGAGGGAACCTTGTTGCCCTCTTTCTTGGGTTTCAGCCCAGCTCCAATGCAGTGAGTCTTGAAGAGAGTCCAGTGCCATTTAGCAACTTGGGAGTTCTGCATCTTTAGGGACTTTAGGAGGCTCCCAGGACAGGGCACATATAAAAGCAGTCAGAGCAAAAAGATAAAAATGGACTTATTTCTGATTGTCCTCCTGGGCACACCCTGAAGTACCCAGGCATCTCTTCAGCTAGAGGAGTGGTGAGGGCAAGGGTGGACAGTCTATGACATCTGCTAGGCTTGATGAAGCAGCCGGGAAATAGAAAGGTGTATGCGCATTGGAAAGTAAGTTTTTCTTTTTCCTGCTTTTAAGGAATCATAAGCTATCTAGTTTAATCATTTAGCAAACATATACTAAATGCCCATACTGTAAAACATGGAGGTGCAATAATGAGGACAAAGCAAGCTCTGAATGGGATTGCAATCTAAAGGAGAACATAGGCATAAATTTGATTACAATCCATCAGAATGTGTCACCATAAAGCCTCGTGGGAACACAGAGGAGGTACAGAAGCCCTATAAACAAGACATGCAGCCTGTATCTGACTTACAGAGATTACAGTGGTAGAAGTGGGGGAGGGTACAAGATGAAGGCAGGGACAGGAAAGTCATTTAGAGATTAGCAAGGTTATCATACTATGAACAGAAGACTCCCTTTTTCCTTTAAGCCCAAAATTGTCATATAAATGTAAGATTCTTCCTGAGTCACAGTTCAGGAGGAGTTGGGGACACTCCCAGACAAGACCACTCCTCCATTCTCCCAGCCAGTGTCACCTTCATTTCCAAAGCATTCCCAGGGAAGAAAGGCAAAGGGAAAAGAAAGTAAGCCATTGAAAACAGATGAAAGAGATAAAGAAAAGAAGAAAGGATGTTGTGTCTATACAGAAACATGGCTGCTACCAAACTCTCCAAGGAAGCTCATTTTTCTTCCTGTAATCATAAAGGATACCCAAGTTTATCTATTCTGTATATAATAGTTTGCATTTTCTAACCCTGAACTCCCACTCCACCCCTCTCCCACACCCCACCTCCTGCAACCACGAATCTGTTCTCTATGTCTGTGAGTCTGTTTCTGTTTTATAGATAGGTTCATTTATGTTGTATTTAGTTTCCACATATAAGTGATCACATGGTATTTGTCTTTCTCTGTCTGTCTTACTTCACTTAGTATGATAATCTCTAAGTCCATTCATGTTGCTGCAAATGGCATTATTTTGTTCTTTTTTATGGCTCAGTAGTATTCCATTGTGTATACGTACCACATCTTCTTTATCCATTTATCTGTCAGTGGACATTTAGGTTGTTTCCATGTCTTGGCTATTGTGAGTAGTGCTGCTATGAACATAGGGGCTACTGTATAGCACAGGGAACTATATTCAATATACTGTGATAAACCATAATGGAAAAGAATATTAAAAATGTATATATATGTATAACTGAATCACTTTGCTGTACAGCAGAAATTAACACAACATTGTAAATCAACTATACTTCAATTAAAAGAAAGGAATACCCAGGTGAGGTCCCCCCCATAGAGAAACAACTGAGATGCAGAGGCTGAGCATATTTCTTTCATTCTTTCACTCATTCATTCATTTCAACTAACACTTACTGAATATCTATTCTATTAAGGTGTTATTCTATGTGTTGGGGGAAAATGAATGAAATAAGGCCTCTGCAGTGAAGTAGCTCATGCTGCAATAAGACAGACAGCCAAGCAAACCAGTATTACAGTTCCACACAATAAGCTTTTGACGCACTATGGCAATCCTGCAGTTTGACGTAAAACTGGGGATTAGGTGGCCTGAGATAAGCTTTTGTGAATATACGCACAGAAAAAGGATGTAGCAATATCTGAAATCTCGATCACACTAAAATCCAGATGTGCAAAGAAAATGTAGTCTCTTTATATTGCTTATTATCAATCTGGCCTTTCTTATAAGCCCCACCCTATGGGTAGAAAGGCAGGAAATAACTAACTGCCCAATTCAGTTTAAATTTCCGTCCAATCCCCAGATGTAAATACTCCCTTTAACTAATGCTCAGTCTCTCTGAAGAGTGGTTTAGTCTTCATTATTTCTGCCGCTTTCCCCCCAGTTCTCTACACGGTGGCCTCAGGTGCATGGCTGGGGCAGGCAGCAGGGCTCATGTGATCTTTTGGGGGTACAGGGAGGGGGCCATAGACCACACAGCGTCCCTGTTTTGCCCTCTATTCCTGCTGGGACACGTGCTGAAGGCAGCGGTGGCGAGCCTTGTGTTCTGGCCCCTCTCACCTTGGTCCGGTTCTCGTGGCCCGTCCTGGCCGACTCAGCCACAACCTGGCTCCCTCGGTGCTGAGGACCCCTTTAACCCTCTGCCACACGACCTGTCTGGCCCCACGGAAGGCTCACTGAGTCTCAGTTCATCTGAGTACTGTGGGAATCGGTGGGTCATCTATGTCATTCAGAGACCCAGAGCAGAGCCGTAAAACTCATTTCAGATACTCCGCCTGTCCGCACCACAGACTAAGCCCCCTGTCTCCTAGGTAGGGATCGGGGACTTGAGCCCTCCATATTTACCCAGTCTTCTCCCTCATCTCTAGTCCAAAGACTCATGAGGGGAAATTGGAACAGACCTGATCAGTCCACCCTTCATCCTCTCTCTCTAATTATCCCCCAAATGCTGGCAGCCCTGGAAGAGTGGACTTCCCTTCTCCACCTCTTCTTCCTACCTAGATGTCCCTTAGGTAAAATTCTACCCAGGCCATCAAACCTAACCCCTAGATATGTCAACTTGGAGGTAAAGGAATTTTAAAAAAATCCTTTCCCTCTCTATAATGCCTGTCTCTCCTGCCCATTAGCTCACTCAGTATGCCAAGAACCTACCCTCAGAGATCGGCCTCTGAGTCAGTAAGCCCCTTGGCTCAAGTCTCTGAGAGATGCAGTGAAGCAATGATTTAAGAAGGAAATTAAATTCATGTCTTTAATATCTACCAAGAGCATATCAGTTGTAAGGTAATAGAATTGTATTTCTCTGTCTTCTAATTGGGTAGTCCAAGGAATGTCATTCTGCAGGTCACCTCTGGGTAAACTGTGACAAGTGTTTCAAGGTCAAATAAATTTAGGGGATGCTGAGATAAACAAGGTTAAATAGGTTTATTTAATGGGAAACCATCAGAGCCCTTAATATACTAACGTGTTCTGGGAACATGTAGTTTCCCAAAGTTATTTGACCATGGAGCACTGTTTTTCACATCTTCAGGAAACAGTGTCCTGCAGAATATAGGGATGAAAGACACTGACATTCTTTGTCCCCAGAATCAGTGAATACCTCTATCCCTCCATCCCATCTTCATTAAGTCAGCAAAGTGTTAAGGCAATTATGTCTCTATTTCTTGTTTCCTAACTGGGCCCTCTCTCTACTCTCTCAAGCCCTGGGCTTATTTTTAATGAAAACAGCTGTGACATCAGTGTTAGAAGCATGAAATACCTGGAATTAGACAGTTGGAGGCGCTAGAAATTATAAGCGTTTATACCAAAATAAACAAACAAGCATAACCCCATTTATTCCAAAATGAGAGGTAAAAGGACTCAATTCCCAGGAACTCTCTGGTGGAGAAGCAGGCCTGCCTGAGTTGCCCTTGTGAAGAATGGGAAATGGATGACGGCTCATGGTTAAGGAATGCAAAATAAAGATCTTATGACTTTCAGTATAAAAATATATATGGTGTAAGATTACTGTACCATTCCCCACAATCAGAAAGAATATTCCCTGCACGGCCTCAACAGCGAAAACAGAATCTGAGTAGACAGAAAATTGGGATCAACGGGAAAGTTCTGGCAAAAGTGCTTTGCAGAGAACATAATGATCTTAAAATAGGTTCCCTAAAAGGAACATTGCGTAGGAAAAATAACCAAATCTCAAGGGATATAGATGAGTTTCTTGGGGGGGACAATGATGGATGAGAGGAGATGGCAAGAGAAAACCATAGACCACTGGGATAATGGGCCCAGCGACCCTTTTACCTTCCTCAAACTTTCCTTCTGTCCTTGTGTAAACAGAGGAGAGGCCTGACTCGACACGCAAAGTGAAAAAGGGGGGAGAATTTGATATTTCATGTGCAGCCACATGTGGGCTGAAAGTATAACTCATAAAGAAAAAAATCCGTCTCATCATACGCATGTCTGTGTAAGCAGGATTGATTTACACGAGTAGCTTCAGCATGAGAAAACATCGTGAGCACACAGGAAAACAGTAGGGAGTTCCAGGGCCCCAGAAGAATCAGATATTACTGGCCACTCTGTGCTTTCATGTAGAGGAGCAATAAAGCATCCTGAAGAATGAAGTTAGAACACTTTTTGCTCCTAACCCTATTGCCACTCCTGCCCTCTCAGTCTTCCTCAAAACAAAACATGATATATGCGTTATTTTCTAAGTCAATCAATCAAAAGTAGTTATATTGGTAGCACCCTTTGAATTAATTTGTAAAATTGCTATTGTTCTTCGGGCATACTTGGTCCTCAGGAAAGAGTCGATAGAGATAGGAGTGGTAATTTGAGCTGTCATGAATCCCTATGGCTCTTAAATAAATAAAATAAAAGCCATCCATACCAAGACTACTGTTGTTGAGAATCCAGAACCGTGGAAACGCCGCTGCTGCTTCCAGACCAGGCTGGGAGCCTCTGTGAGCATCATTGCTTCATGTGCCTACCAGACTCCCCTCCCTTCAATTTTAGCAAATACTTTTTTGGTTTTAAGAACCTGTTGGCCTATAAGCCTTACTGACTTTTAAATTTTAAAGTAGTTCAAGCTGGATGTTTATCAGGTGCAATTGAAAGGTGCACAATGAATACATGGACCTTAGCAGAATTAAGAAGGAGATTTACTTTCTTTTTCTTACTCCCTAAGAATGTTTACAGGAAACTTTTTAGAATACATGCCAGACTGGAAATATGGTGGTGAGCAAACAGGTTCTATTGACAGTCAGGGAGATCATGGCCTATTGGGAAGAGCTAACACTCAATGATTGCTTGAAATTAATCAATTTCAAGTCTTTGGTGTTCTATAAGGAAAAGTAGACAATAACTAGAGGCTTCATGTCTGGGTGGGGAGGAAGTGACTGTTTCCACAAGGAAGTGATGGTTAGTCTGACCTGAAGGTGGTTAGGGGTTAGTCCCATCTCCACGGGCCAAGGTCTCCTTTGCCATCATAACCCTGCATAGCATGGTAGCTACCTAAATTTTAAAATGTCTCTTTTGATTTTTCAACTAACTGAACTGACACTAGCCAGTTTATCTGATAATATTAATGGGAATATGAGTTTTCCTATACTTTTCATACTTCCTGTAACATTATTAAGTTGAAAACACATAAGAGAAAATTTTGATCTGAATAAAATGAAGTGCTAAGTAGAAAAGTGAAATAAATAACCTTCAAGAAAAAAAAAATATTACTTCTAATTCTTCTGTGATTAACTGACTTTGGAGTCTTAAATATCTATAAAAATTCTGACATATCTATATATTTTTTTACTCAATCAAAAATCATGAAAATATACAAAAACTGGGTATGGTTCGGTGCAAAGAATATATACTATTGTTGGACGTCACCGCTAAAGGTATCTCAAAATGAATATGTGCTAGAACTATACTCAATATTTTGTAATAACCTATAAGGGAAAGGAATCTAAAAAAGAATATATATATATATATATATATATATATATAATATATATGTAATCTGAATCACTTTGCTGTACACCTGAAACTAACACAACATTGTAAATCAACTATACTTCAGTTAAAATTATTTTTTAAAAAATGAATCTGTGCTGCTATGCAAATTAGCACCTGCCCAATCCTAGTATGGCATCCTTTGCTTTGCTGAAATGTTTCCAGTTGTGATAAATCCACTGTCCACTGGTGTGTAGCAGGCAATTTACATTTGTCAACTCTCATATGTAGATCTCTCATAGCTCATATCTCATATCATATCTACATATGTAGATATGCTAACTCATATTGATAGCCCATCTTCTTATCTTCCTCAGTGGAAGAGGTAATCTGATTTACCATTTTTATACTGTATACTATGTGTTCCTCTTAGTATCCATTGCATTCCTTTTATATTTTTATTATATACTATATACTATGCATTCCTTTAGTATCTTAAATTCCAGCTAGGTTTTGAATGACCTGTTATGTTCATATACTTACATATTATCTCCTGAAGGAATGTCTATACTCTTGAGATCCGGGACCAGGGGTTTGATGCCTTTTCAACTTTTTTCTATCGTGCCCAAAGCATCTCATCCAATAATTAATATTGATATTAACTTAACAAATATTTCTTGACATGTATAAGACACTGTTTCTAGGTCAAGAATTTGGAAAGTAAATGTTCTTTCTGTTGGTGTGACTGCTACTTATCTCATTTAACATCTGGTTAGAACTGTCATCTGTGAAGAAAAAGGAAGGGAAGGAGGGAGGGAGGAAGGAAGGAAGGAAGAGAGGGAGGGAGGGAGGGAGGAAAGAAAAAGCTTACTTCTCTATATTTATGTATACTACCATTATTTCATGTGGTATTAAATGCCTCTTTTACATAAGATCAAGAGTTTTAAAATTATGTGCTAGTTCTGCAACAAAACAGTTGCAGGCAGGATGTGAAAAAGAAATCAATGCAATTTACTTATAATTAATTTAAAATTAAGTTAAAAATGAAAAAAATTGGCTTACTCTCAGTGGTGCTGCCATTGAACTGTCATTTAAAAGCTTATATAATTAGTGGAAGCATGTTAATTGAATTATGGCAATTAAGTCAGCCTTGAGACAAGAGGGTCCCTTCTGATTGGCGAGACTGTGGTAATTCTGTAACCCATTCTCACCTGTTAGAAAGTTTCAGGACCATGTCTCATCCTGCCCCTTAGTACTTTAGCTACCGGAATGTAGCCAAATCTTGATTTCTCTGGTGTTAATTATCTACTTTGTGGGTTCTTTGAGCCCTTGGATTCTCCTCCTTTCCATAGGTTACTGGGTTGTTAGCATTGGTGGTAGGCTGGAGCCATGAAGAGGCCATGCGATTTACATCTATTGGTTTTTTGTTTTTTAAACTACCAAGTATCCTCACCAGTAAAAGATAAAGTGTGTGTGGGAGGGAATGAAAATATTTGGGAAGTTGTTGTGGAGAAAGTGATTATCTTTCCAGCACTCTCTTTAATAATGTCGCTGTTGATTAAAGCTTAGAGAAAATACTGAAGCAGGAGTTCGCATGAGTTTGGGGGCTGTTTGGGGACTCTAATTGTCCATGTTAACCCCTTTTTACAGATGTTGTAGAATGAGCTAGCCATGTCCCTAACCTGATATTAATAAACAAAGTAGGGCTTCCCGGGTGGCGCAGTGGTTGAGAGTCTGCCTGCCAATGCAGGGGACACGGGTTCGAGCCCTGGTCTGGGAGGATCCCACATGCCGCGGAGCAACTAGGCCCGTGAGCCACAATTACTGAGCCTGCGCGTCTGGAGCCTGTGCTCCGCAACAAGAGAGGCTGCGATAGTGAGAGGCCCGCGCACCGCAATGAAGAGTGGTCCCCGCTTGCCGCAACTAGAGAAAAGCCCTCGCACAGAAACGAAGACCCAACACAGCCAAATATAAATTAATTAATTAATTAATTTTTAAAAAACCAAAAAACAAAAAAACAGAGTAGCCTTGGGAAACTTCCTGCCTCTTTCCAGGACTAAATTTACTCTATATAGTGAGATCACCACGGTTCCTTTCAACTCTAAAATTCTCCAATTTTTGGTCCGTTCACAAGGACAGTGCTGTGTTTTCTAGGACTCTGACATGGATTGTTCGCCTTCTATGTCCTGGGGTGTTGAAGCTGTACAGGCAGAAGGTCTGCCAGCCAAACAAACCAATGGGAAGTGTAGCTGATGCCACTAAGGACAGGCAAAGGGGAGCGTCAGAATTGTAGGTTCCTGCAGAAGAGGAAAAGCAAAAGAGAAGCCAACAGAGAAGGGAAGGGAGAAGCATACTGACATGTCTGAAAACAGCAATCCTGGGAAAGTTCTGTGAGCAGGGCCAGCCCCATACTGTGCAGGACGTGGTGCAAAATGAGAATGTAGGGCCCCTTGTTCCAAAATGAAGAATTTCAAAATGTCGACCCTGTCCGTGGGCCTGGCTGGGAGGGATTAATTCTGTTTTCCAGGGGTTGAAATCACAGGAACCTCCCTCTCTGGATCCCCTGAATCTGCAGGGCTCACTTCAAGTCTGCTTTTCATTCAGCGCTATGTTTCTTTCTTGCTTGCTTTTTTTTTTTCCAACAGTGCTGCTAGCTGTATAAATATTTTACAGTTCCCCTATGAAAAGTTTCCAAGGGGCCCATGTTAAGGGAAAAAAATCTTTGAAAGGATTTTTTCCATAGCAATTAAAACCTTTCAAAGCACCAAGAGCTCCCCAGTCTTACTTTAGTGCAACAAACCTCTATTTTTTTTGACCAGTTTGGATGGCTCTGGGTCTGAAATTAAGCCAGCCTCTTTGTTTGGTGACTTTGTGGGCTGCCGATAGACATTTGGAATTTAAATTCATTAGATACATGGCAGAGCTGGGGATGGAACCCGCGGAGGGTTTAGGAATGCTGTGATCAGAAACTCTAACCCCGATTTCCTGTATCTCATTTACAGGGGTAAAATGACTATAAATCAAACTAAAGCTCATTCTGGCTCCCCAGATGAAGTCAAATGTACACTCTGACTTATGCATATACCATTTTTAGTTAACGCACCAATAAAAATAATTGTGCAAGCCTAAATTTGGAAGTATTCCCAGTGTTTATGACAAAACTTAATATAGCCAGGCGTATTGAATGTAATATGGGAATTTTATTGAAATGAAATTAGTCCATCATGTAAGCTCCACATTTCCCTCAGATTTCTTGGACTTCATATGAGAGCTCTTCTGGGGACCCTAATAGGGTCCTGCAAAATTCAAGTACAGTATGTAGAGACAGAGTTCAGACTACAGCTGCACACTGGGTAGGATGGTGCACCCCGAGTTTCCGTGCAGCAAACCACACACGCTTTTCCAAGCATGCCCCTACTCCCTACCCTGGGCTATAAGCAGCAGACATATTCTGTGGTTTTGCTCAGGACACGGGTCTCCTGGAGAGGTGAAGATAGGGTTCGTTTGTAACTCTAGTAAGCACGTTATGTGCCAGAGACCTATTACGTAACTTCCCTGGGGAACCAGCATGGCAGCGGCATTGCCTATGTCCATGTAGTTTGGTTGCTTGACCGTATTTAGGGATGGAAGTCCGGGGGCTATGGGATGCTTTTTGGCTGCTCGAAGGAGGACATGATATTTGTGCCTTTGAAATTTAGGGTTGGGGGTGGTGGTGTAGGGATAAGGATATTGGAATGAAGGAATTCAAATTCTGATATGGATTATATTTCATTTACAGTGGTTCACAAACTTTAATTTGTACATAAACACTTCCTGGGGCACTTGTTAAAAAAGCAAATGCCCAGGTCCCACCACAAGAGATTTTAACTCATTACATCCTTAGATGGACCTACGAATTGGCATTTTAAGCAGCACCTCGGATGACATTGACACAGTTGGTCCCAGGATCTCAGTTTTTAAAATACGGTTATCAGGTTGGTCATCAATACCAACAAACAGACTTCGATTTATTTAATTGCTGTAGACTGAACATTCCCCTCTAAATTCATATGTTGAAACCTAATCCCCAAAGTGATGGTGTGAGGAGGTGTGGCCATTGGGAGATGATTAGGTGGAGCCATGAAGGTGGAGCCCACATGAATGGGATTAATGCCCTTATAAAAGAAACCCCAGAAAGCTCTCTTGCCCCTTCAACCCTGTGAGGACACAGAGAGAAGGTAACCATCTATGAACTAAGAATCAAACTCTAACCAGACACCAAATCTGCCAACACCTTGACCTTGGACTTCCAAAGCCTCCAAAACTGAGAAATAAATTTCTGTTCTTTATAAGCCACTCAGTCTAGTTTATAGCATCCTGAAATGACTGAGACATTACTAAGTGTTTATTTTTAAGGTGTTACTATGTGCATAAGGAAAGGTCTGGACCATCTCCTTCACTGCCTTCGGACCACCATCTAGAGAGGTGTCTAGCCTATTTTTTTCCCAACTCAGGAGACAGATATTTTATAGCTTCTTTTTATAGCCTGTTTCAGCGATTAATCATCATTACTCTTAAGACTTTTCTCCTTAGGTCTATACAGATTTCTTCTTGCTGAAATTGGAGCCCATTTCCCCCATTCCCCCCTCAGAAGACATAGAGAATAATTGGATTGTGTCTTGATAATAATCCTTTATGGATTTAAAGAAGGTCAAATGTACCTTCCCTTTAATCCACATGGCAAACAGTTTTGTTCACGGTCAGGGGCCAGTTTCCATCCTTATGACTCCAGTAGGTCCAAGGATGGCTGAGTTAGGCCTGGACCTCAAACACCTCAGGTGCCTACTCAGATTGCCTTCCCCGAAGCCGTCTTGGAGGGACTCTGGGAATTTAAGGAGCTGTTGTCGGGCATTGACATCACCACTTCACAGTTTACATGGGGAGAGCAACTGTCTCTTCTTTGACCTTCTCTCAAACTCCATTCTTTCTACTTTCCCTTGCCTTCCCTACATTTCCTCCCTCTAATTAACAGACTATAAAACCTTGTCTGACCTCTGTGGTCGGAGCAGAAAATGAATTGGGAAATTTAAATGGAAGTTGGGCATGGCCTTTCCCCTCTGTGGTGGTGGCGGAAAGCCTCTGAGGTGGCCTCCTCGCGCTCATGCTTTGTGTAATTGTCTCCCTTTGAGTGTGGGCAGGGCTTGTGACTGTCTTCTCATCAACAGAATATAGTAAAGGTGGTGGGATGCCATTCACATGAGTATGTCATGTTTTATAAGACTCCGTCTGGCTGGCGAACATGCCCCCAGAGACTCTGCTTGCTGGCTTAGTGAATGAAGCCAGTGGCTATGTGGGCAAAGCCCATGCGGCAAGCAACCATGGGTGGCCTTTGGGAGCTGAGGGCAGCCTCCAGCCAACAGCCAGCAGGGAACTAGGGCCCTCAGTCCTACAACTGCAAGAAAATGAATTCTGTCAACAACCTAAGTGAGCTTGGAAGCAGATTGTTCCCTGGTCAAGCCTTCCCATGAGAATGCTGCCTGGGCAACAACTTGATTGCAGCCTTGTGGGCACCTAAGCAGAGGACAAATGCAAGCTGTGTTCAGAGCCCCGACCCACGTAAACTGTGGGATAATAAGTATGTATTGTTTTAAGCCACTAACTTTGTGGTAAGTTATTACTTAGCAATAGAAAACGAATAGAATGACCATTTGATTTGACTTACCTGGCAGTGTGTAGGGGGAACTATACAAGGCTGATGAGAGAAGGCCTCCAGAGAAACATTTAGCCTGGGAGGGCCAAGATCAAAGGGGACCTAGTATCTATATACCTGTAAATATTTCAGATTTTAGTGGATGAGGACCATGCTTGAAATCTTCTCCAACATTTACATAAAAGCCATTTCCCTTAAAAATTAATATTGATCATTAGAATAACAGCTCTCATTTACTTAGCATACACTATGTGCCAGTCACACTTTGAAGAGCTTTGTATATACTAATTCATTTAATCCTCTTAAGTGGCCTATCAGATAAAAACCCCATTTTACAAATGAGGAAGCTGAGGTACCCAGAAGTAAAATTATCAGCTCAACTATTAAGTGAATTTGAAAAAAAAGGATGGGGGAGGGCAAAAGGCAAACAAGTTTTTTGGCCTTTTGGTGTCCAATTATGCTCCCGTGTATCTCCATTTTTAGAATTATGTCTAGCTCTTATGAAACCTGGACATGGCATGGGCCTCACTAGACTTCTGAGAGGGCCTGTGTGAATTCGTCAAAGAGGTATTTTTCCTAATGATAACCATAAGTGCCAAGTAGACCAAAGTGAACACTTCAGTAACTCGATAAAGATGGAAATAGTAGAAGCTCAGACTCTTGGACCAAATAGGATTCTAGGCCTATTAACTTTGGCAAGTCATTTGCAATGTTGTCTCCATTTTAGTGGCTTTTACCAGCGTATTCTAAGTTTTATTAATACTCTTTTGAAAATGTAGAAACAAAAGACTGAGCTTGACATTGTCAATGGAAGTACCATTTTGTGGCTCTCGTGGGTCACGCTGTTTTTATGTATCCTAGAAGATATTAAATTACCTCTGGAAATCGCAGCACAACGTCCCAAGCTGGTAGGCATCCTATGATTTACTTTTTTCTGCAGGCCTTAGATTTAATCAAGCATTCCCAAGTTCCACTTGCAGCTTTTTTATTTCTTTTGGCCTTGAGAACCCTATTCACATTCAGCTAACATGTTTTTAGTGAGTGCTAGGGGGTAATTACTAGTGTCTTCACTTCACAGATTAAAAAAACTGAGACTCAGAAAAGCTAACGCCCTGTGGTTAAACAATTAGAAATAACAGATGAGAGATCTGAAATCAGACCATCCTGCTCCATGCTCAGGAGTCCACGCACAATACCAAGCTGAGTGCTGTGTATTTCCCCCCAAAATGTTCTGCATGGGAAGTGATAATGCGATAGACCATGCTTCCCCCCCCTGCCCACATTCTTGAGCATGTGGGGAAAAAAAAGAGGAAAAGGTATTTAAATTAGCCTGATCGTGTTTCCCCAAATGATGTGGTTTTTCAGCACACTGGGAAGGTTCCACCTGCCCTAAAATGGGATCTCTGTTATCATGCACTGCACTGGAGATTTATCCCTTTCGAACTAAAGGCTTTTTGGTCTTTTCATAGTGTTTCATTAAGACTTTATCAACAGATTCTGAGAGCCTAGTGCCTGATGGGACTTCAGAGCCATCCAGGGGTTCTTTGAAAACCTCCCATGTATATTCTGCCAGTTAGAGACGGCAGCTGCCAGTTAGAGAGGTATGGCTTGGGGGGAGGGGGAGGGGTGGTTTGTAATGTAGCTCTCCTAGGGTGAGCAGGGCTGGGTCTTGAAGTAGAAGTGCCTGTCCTAGAACATTTGTAACCAGACACCACACCACTTAGAGCAGTAAGTGAACTTTTAGCCTCTTCTTAACAAACGTTTTTAAAAGTTCCTTAAAAAAAAAAAAAATCTAAAAGCCCCATGTCCCACCCTTAATTTTGCTTTGTCCCTTGGTCTGGTTTAACTCTGTATCCCACACCTTGAGCAGTCTCCTCTGGGGAGTGTCTCCTGTGTCTGGGGAATCATAGAAACTCTTCTTTCTCACTTCGAGTTGGGAGGAAACCACCGAAGCATTCATTCTCTCCTCTGAGCCCTGCTCCTTCCGCAGACCCCAGATTACCGTTCCAAGATCTCCGTGGTGGTGACAGAAGAATAGAACTTGACTTGTGAGTTATTTGGGAGGATGGTAGGGAGGCCAGTAACAATAGAAGAGAGGAAATGAATGTTCAGTATGAATTTCTCACAATTCGAGAGAATAACCCAACTTGACCTGTGCTGACTCATTCTTTAGCGAGCAGTAATCATGGTGTGGTCTGAAACCATGTCTGTTATCTCATTTCACTTTATTCATTTGTTCAATGACATTTATTGAGACCTACTGTGTGCTAAGCACTATTCTAAGTACGGAGGTTCAACAGTCAACTGAATTCCTTTCCTCAAAGCAGAAAACATTCAGCAGAGGAGTCAGACACATGAATGAGTGATTGCAGTCTTGAGTAATAAATTATGTGGGACCATAGGGAAAGATAACCTAAGCCCCGGTATTATTTATTGCTACATAAAAAAGTCACCCTGAACTTGGCAGCTTAAAACAACAAATATTTATTATCTCATATAGATTCTGAGAGCCCAAAGTCAAGGAGTGGCTTAGCTGGGTAATTCTGGCTCAGAGATGATCCTGAGATTGCTGTCAAGATGTCAGCCAGCGCTGCAGTCATGTGAAGGCTTGACTGGGGCTGAAGGATCCTCTCCCAAGAAAGCTCACTCACAGGGCTGTTGGCCTCAGTTCCTCACCACGTGGGCCTCTTCTTTAGGCTGCCGTCCTCCCACAGAGTCAGTGATCTGAGAGAGAATCAGAAGCCACAGTGTTTTTATAACCTACAATCAGAAGAGACTTACCATCACCTCTGCTGTATTCTGTTGGTCACAGATCAACTCTGACACAATGTAGGAGGGAACGAAACAAAGGCATAAATACCAGGAGGGGGCTTTGGGGAGCCATCATGGAGACTGACCACTACACCAAGTCTAGGAGCATCAGGGAAGGCCCCCAACAGAAACCAAGACCACAAGGAGAAATAGAACCCAGGACCACACGATCCTTCTATCATTCATGAAAATTCACAGTAGCTCTCCCATTCAGTAACAAGGGATGGTTTCTCTTCTGCCACAATCTTTTTCCTTCCCTGGATGCTTAAGATGGCCAGCTGCCCCCATATTGGGTTCATGCAACTTAAGGCCCCATCATTTTCTGAGCCAAGAGGAAAGTGGGATACAGAATATGCTAAGCTCTTTGAGCACTGTGAGCCCCACTCCCCAGCATGAGGAGCTTTATCTGAACTCTACTAAGACCTCTGAAAAGGATCAATTGATAAATTGTATGGATCATAGATATGGATGTGTATTAATGTGTAGTAATAATGTGTATCATTATTAATAATGCAATGTTGAGACCAAGATGGTCTAAGAATCAGTACCCACAACTATCTACCAAAATTGCCAGTATCTAGTAGTGTGTGTTCACTAAGACTTATTTTTGTCTTCATTTAATAACAACTTTGTGAGAAGTAATGGAAGGACAGGGATGTTTAGATTTCTAAATGAATAGCATCTTAATATTTTTGTTCATTTTTATAATGCTGTCAAAATGGAAACAGACATCTCCAAGAACCATAGTTCATTACTTTTTACTTATCACTAATTGATTTTTTTTTTTTTAATCTTTCGGCCTCAGCCCTATCCCCCTGACTTCTTCTTTTTTTTTTTTATAAATTTATTTATTTATTTATTTTTAGCTGTGTTGGATCTTCGTTTCTGTGTGAGGGCTTTCTCTAGTTGCGGCGAGCAGGGCCACTCTTCATTCCCGTGCGGGGGCCTCTCACTATCGCGGCCTCTCTTGTTGTGGAGCACAGGCTCCAGACGCGCAGGCTCAGTAATTGTGGCTCACGGGCCTAGTTGCTCCGCAGCATGTGGGATCTTCCCAGACCAGGGCTCGAACCCGTGTCCCCTGCATTGGTAGGCAGATTCTCAACCACTGCGCCACCAGGGAAGCCCACTAATTGATTTTTAAAGTATCCATTATAGGTCTGGTAAAAATTGCTGACATTTGCAAGGTGTCCAAGGTAACAGAGCTCTAACAAAAGACTAATTCCAGAGACTGCTTTATCTTTAAAATTGATATTCCTTATATCAACAGAAATGAGAAGGAAACTAATGAGACTTCATTTTATTCATTTTTAAAAAATTTTTTAAAAGATTTTCTCTTTTTGATGTGGACCATTTTTAAAGTCTTTATTGAATTTGGTACAATATTGCTTCTGTTTTACGTTTTTTGTTTGTTTTGGTTTTTGGGCTTTTTTTTTTTTTGCCGTGAGGCACGTGGGATCTTAGCTCTCCAAGCAGGGATAGAACCCACACCCCCTGCATTGGAAGGTGAAGTCTTAACCACTGGACCACCAGGGAAGTCTCGAGACTTGGTTTTAAATTCATCACTTTCTGTGTGCATCTGTGTTCTAAGTCTGAATCAGGATGAGCCAGAGCAGAGGAGAGATGTCAAGTTTGAGAAGGTCAACGCTGTTCTGTGCCCAAATAGCTGCGATAGGAGGGTGGATGCATGCTCCTAGGGGGGCAAGAGCAGCGTCTACCTGAGGACTCAGGAATACATAACCTCAATACCCACCCTCTCACTGCTCATCACCTTCATCCTCTGACACCTGACTTTCTGTCACTGCAACATCCAGTGCAAAACTGTGCTGAAGGTGACTTGCGCTTGCTCATAAGACCCAACTGTTAAATTTTCATGAAATTTGCGAACCTATGGTTAAACATAGTTAGTGTTAAAAACTAAATGATATAACTTACAATTAAATCAATTATATTAAAAAGAAAACAATAATAATTCTCAAAACTCGTCATTTCCTAATTATTTGGCTACATTTTGCTCTTATCTATGTTCTTGAGGTTATTTATCTATGGCGAGAGTATTTATACCACGGATACCAGCCAACACTATAAATCAGGGTTCCCCCCCTCCCCCGGAGGACCAGTTGTTAAATATTTACCAGCATATTGCTAGGAGCATCCTTCTATTAATCCCAAGTTTGTGGTAGTACTTGAGCCAGACTGGCTGGGTTTAAGCCCAGATTTTGCTATTTAATGGCTTATGTGACTTGCGCACATTATTTAACTTCTTTGTGCCTTAGTCTCATCATCTGTAAAATGGAGATAATATAGCACCTACTTCATAAAGTTGCTATGAGGATTAAAAGAGTTGATATTTGTAAAGCATTTTGGAACAGTGCCTGAAACCTAATAAGTACTACTTCAGTGTTTGTTAAATAAACTAAGTACAATTCTAAGGGCTGCTATTCCCTCTTTGATTCTATCTCATTTTTTTCCTCACCTCTCAAAATCTCTAATGTTCTTCCTCCACACTAATAAAACAATTTTTGTTGGACTTGTGGCCATCCAAGATAAAGATTAGATTTCTCAGCATCCCGTGAATAAATTCGGATCAAGACAATATAAACAAAAGTATCATGTGGTGGCTTCCAGGAATTTATTTTCAGTGATAGTAGGCACATTCATTTTGCCTTTTTTTCTTTTCTATTCCTTCTTCTATCTTGGTCTCTGAAACTTGAATGTGATGGCTGGAGCTCAAGCCACCATATTGGACCCTATTGGTGGAAGAAAGCTACAACCTAAGTATAGAGCAAAGAAATATGGAATAAATCAGTCATAGCTGATGGCAAGAAAGATATAAAAAAGGAGCTGAAATATGTTCATGGTTTAGAATGAGAATGAAGATATAGAGAATCAGGTTTCAGAGGTCTTTAGAGATAAACTTAGATTCTGAATGATCTCATGGTTCTAGATCCATGAAATTTAGCTAATGTGGTTCATATTCTTGGATTTCTGGGAAATTCCATCTCCCTTATTATCATGTGAATCTTTATAATAAGCCTTAATTACTTGAACTAATGTAATTGGCTATTCCTTGCAACCAAGAGTGAAACTAACTAAACCTTCTGGTCTAAAATATAACCGTAAAGGTATAATTCTACCTACCTACAGGTATATTTTCCTCATTAACATTGTCCTGTGCAGACAAACTTACACCATAGGAACTGAGGGCTTCTTCTTTGGAAATGTTCTACGTCCTCGTGTGGTTTCTGGGTATCAAGTTTTATTCTCAAGTAACACTTGTCACTTCCCATACTGAGAAGGCTCTGAACTTTTATTCCACAGTATCTGGATTATTATATAGTAATGGTGCCCTTGGAAAAATTAAGTGGACAAACTTGCTTCCCTTCTGATTCCTTTTAATGCTCATTCCCACCTGAGTTCAGCCCCTGAGTTGAGCAGTGGCACGCACCTGACTAACTACTCCTCAGACCTACCCCAGCTCAGCAACATTGGAGACTTCCTCTCCCCATCTCATCACAATTTACCAGTAACATACAACATTTTCCTCAAGGCATGGTCAGCTGGTCAGTGAATCAGAGACAACAATTTGATTTTTGTCTTAAAAAAGCATTGAGATATTATCTGACTTTATTATAGATTCTATTCTTGACTCACATGGAAGTTATAAACTGGTCCTTCCAGTTAAACCAAAGGGAAATCTAACATTTGTAGAATGGTTAAGTGTCAGGCATTGTGCTAAGGACACTATTTAACTTTTTCAACTAATCTACCAATCAAAGATTTTAGTTGCAAACAAGTAAACCAATTCTGAATGACAAACAGAAAAGAAATAAACTGGAAGGATATTCAGAAGCTCACAGCGTGGCCAAGACCACACCAGGCTTGGAAAATGGGCAGGAATAAAGATAAGGCAGCAACCAGTACATTAGTTGTAATACTGACATACTATCTGTATTAACAGATAAACTGTGAAATCTCAATGGCTTAAGACAAGATACTGTATTTCTCACTCAAAGTTCAGCTAGAATTCAAAGGAAAGGTGAGGCCTTGCTCCATGCGATCACTAAGGAATTCAAGCTGATGAGAGCCTTAACATTTTCAACATATGACTCCCAAGATCACCTTGAGCCTCAACATTCTGTCAGCAAATAGGAGAAAAGGGGGAGTGGAGGTCCATGTGTGAAATTTTTATAGGCCAAGTCTGGAAGCAACATCCATCACTTCTGTTCTCATATTAGTGGTCAGAACTCAGTCACCTGACCACACTTAACTGTAAGAGAGGTTAGGAAATATAGTCCAGTTGGGGCCCAGGAACAAAGAGGAACAGCTAGGCAATCTCTGTTCCAGTCGATACTCTTGTCACCAAATACCTATGCCATGCTTCCGTCCACAAAGAGAGCACAATCATCTCCTCCCTGAGAAAGATAACCCCAAATGCTGTCCAGTCACTGAGTTTGACTCGAAGCTCAGATTCTCTAGGGATGCTCAGTGTTCTCCATCAGGTTCAGGTCCATCACTCCTCATGGTCCAGCTACCAATACCTAGAAGGACAAGTTACCTACCACCTCCTCCCAACAGCATCTGATATACAATGAGAGAACAAGAACAAAATGATAGTAAACCCACCCCTGTGGAAAAGAGAAGATAGCCAGCGATCACTGGTACATAAAGATGTTAAATTCTAATGGGCAGGCTTCCTGAAAACCCTACCCTGGGAGTGAAGAAAGCTTCTAGAATAATTCCTAGATCTGCTTCCTGGGAGAAACTCTCTTGTCCATCGTTCTTCATGGGTCCTTGCTCCACTGTCTGGAAGTTTCTTCTTTGCTCTTTTCTTCTTTGGCCACCTCTGTTATGTTTGGAGGAAAGTATGCCCTCCTTGGAGGCTGCATAGCTTTCAAAGCCCATATATTGCTGATAAATTTAGGGGCCCAAAATTTATTCTGATACTCAAAGGCTTGTTTTAGTCCAAGCTCATGGTTTCTTTGGCAGTATAATTTCCTCAAAAACCTAGTAGACTTCTAATCTATTTGCTTCCAATCAGCTTCATGTGCTAGTATCTGTACCCAAAGTTCTTTCCTGGTCATAATTCTCAAACCTGATTTATGATTTTGCTTCCTAATCACAATGACTGTCTCCATCTACAGCTTAAGGCCATCAAGCTTAGATAGGAAGACCACACCCTTGATTTGATCTTAGCTGCAGGGCTAAGTCTTATTCAATCTGATTTCTTACTGTTTGAGTTTTGGAAGCAGTCAATTTTTCCAACTTTTCAACAGCTCTAGCTTCTGACATTCGGTTTCACTTTTGTTTGAAAGCAAGCCAATTCTTGCCTGAGTTCATCCACTCTTTTGCAAATTGCTACTAACATTCTGTTTTCCAACCCTTTCCCCTAGAGCTAAGTAATCAGCATACACCTGACTTGTCTTCTGAGTTATATCAAAAGACAGTCTTATCAAAGATTTTTCCACTGCATAACATAGATCTTCGTCTTTCCAGACTCCAAAGCCAGTTTCCTTGCCACTGACATCCCTGTTGCTTACCCAAAATCATGCATTTTAGGCTTTTGTTATGAACACATTCCACTTCTGGTACAAATGGGTACATTAGTTAGGAAAATTTAGCTTCTATAAAGATAAATCCTAATATCACAATGGCATAATACAATAGAAGTTTCACATTTACTAAAATCTAATTGATGAGGAGGGTCTCCTCCCTGCAGCCATTCGGGGACCCAGGCTGATGGAGGCTGTGCCATATTCAACATGTGATTTCCAGGGTATTCTGGGTATTGTCAGTCAATTAATAGATGGAGGTAGAGAGATTATAAAGGATCTGGTGGGAGGTCTTTATGGATTCACCTTGGAAGTGGCATCTTTATTTTGATGGCTAATAAGCCAGAACTTAGTAATAAGGTCACACCTAACTCAGAAAGGAGACTGAAAGATATAATCCAGCTGTATGCTCAGGAGGAATGGAAAATGGATGAAAAACTAATGAGTCTCTCCCATAAACTAGAACCACTGCCAAAATCATGGCAAGCAAAAAATGAGTGAGGGCGCCATTGCTATTGCTGCTAAAGGCTGGACGCTGAAGCTTGTACCACTGATGCCTCCAGTCTCAAAGCAGGATGTTGTCATTACACGGCTGCCCCTTGAAGGATAACACTGCTGCTGCTATTACACCATCCACACCCAGAATGGGTTCTCTGTGGTCCTAGTTTCTTTAACTCACCAGCTCCCAAGTCAAAGCCAAGAGCAAGCGTATCAGATTGGTTGAGCTTAGATCATGTAGCTACTCTCTTACGGCACAGAAGATGGGGAAAACAACTCTGCATTTTTAGCTCATAGAGTGAGCGAGAGATCCTGCCCCCATTATAGCTCCTAAGATGAGATAGTCTCCAAATAAAGACAGAGAATCAACTAAATCAAAGGAATCAGTTCCATGATGGAAATTTCACCCCCAAATGCCAAGCTGGTAGGAGAGAGTATTTTAAAAATTAGGAAGTGACCTACTTTATTCTGTATGTGTGTATATGTGTGTATGATCTTGTTTCCTGTCCAACGAGAATTTTGAATTTTGAGGTTTTGCCTTCATCTGGACCTTTCTTGTTCACTACTGTGTCGCCAATGCCTAGAATAATGTCTGGTACTTGGTAGTCACTCAACAAATATTTACTGACTAAAAGAATCCTTGGCCCAGTAAGTGTGCTTATTGATGCTTCTGTTTCTGGCTCTTCTGACGGCCAGTAGGGACTGTTAAAACCTATAAAGACAACAAAAAGAGTAATATAGCTTCCATATTACATATCAAGCCCATAGCTTGGAATTGTCTCCTGCCTGATTTCTGGATGTAGAAGCACTCATCTAGTTACGTGATAGAAAGGAAAGTGAACGCCTGAGGTGGGAGGAAAGACCAGTAAATATTGCCAGATTATTTTTAAGATTTTCTAAATTTCACCTTTCAGAAAGGACCTACTAAGTTTTAAATCTGGAAATTAAAAAAAAAATTATCCAAAGAGTTTCATGTCCTTGGTCCATATATTTGGAATGTTCTCCTTGAGGTGTTTCCTTAGTCGGTTAGTGGCCTTGAGTATGTTTAATGGGAATCTGAGCATAGAATTCCTTTCTGGGAATGCAAATTATGACATCTCTTTGGCAGAGAAAGGTTTGCATTTGTAGATATTTTAGGTGGCACTGAAATAACATGATAATATTTTAAAAGACAGCAGGCCAACAGGGGGCAAAAACATTTAATCGTTTCCTCTCTAAACAAGATAACCTTCTTTCTTTCTGTATTATTTTAGTAAAAAAAGTTGTGATGTGTGTTACTCCCTTTTTTGTCCTGATGTAGATGAGGTTAAAAAGTGATGTGCTGAATGAGAGCTTCCGAAAGAAAGGAAGAAAGATGAGGAGGAAAGGAAGGGAAGGGAAAATCCAGTATCACTTAAATTTTGAATGAAGATTCTAAAAAATTACAAAATAAGAATGTCGGCCTCCATAAAAGCAGGAGAAATTTCAGGGAAAGGGGTACCCCACATTTACTTTCACACCCTAAAACAGGGATATGGGAGCATTGCCACCTGGCGTGAGTGCCTTGCATTGGCTGCTGAGGCTGCATGCAAAAATCCATCATCTCTTAAAGAGACAAGACTTTATTTTGAGCACGGCTCATCATGGCCTGGAGACCTAGCCCTACCCCTGCCACATCATTTCATGTAGCCATGAGGCTTAGATTTCAGGAGTACAGAGCTGAGGAAAATCTTTATTCCATCAACTATATGTTTGGAGGGGGGCAGGGATAAAGATGCAACAGCATGACAAAAGAAATGTTCTGCTCAAACAATGCGAAAGTGGAGAGTCTCTATGTGTTGGCTGAAACCATCTTAAATAGGACTGAGAATATTAACCAAGGTGATCTTTTCCAGGCTCCGTATTTCAAATACTTCCTGGTATTTGCAAACGGCCTTTGAGTATGTACTGAAGGGTTGTTTTGTTTTTGTTTTTGTTTTTTACAAGTTGAGTACTTTTTGTTGCAGGATGACATGAGGGAAGAGAAAAATGTTTAAAAAAAAGAATCAAAAATTAATTTTTTTTATTTCTGAGCATGTTGGAGTTAATAATTTTGGCATCTAGTGTTTTATTTCGAGGCTAATATGCCATGCCATCTGTCAAGTGATGGTGTCTTTATTAGGTTACCGTGGTATATAAAAAGCAAAATGCTTTGCAAAGGTTTTGAGCAGGATGATTTTAATCTCCCCCTTCAATTTTTTTCAAAATGTAAATTAACATGTTTTCGACAAAACTGTTGAAATTAGAGTTATAAATATTGAGATGATACAACCCAATAATTTAAGCCCTTTATTTTCTTTAAGATCTATTTTTTAATCTGAAAATAACACTGGGGTTTAGAGGATTTTAAATATATATATAAATTATGAAAGCCATAACAGTGTTAACCACTGGAATAAAGACTCAGAATTATCTTCCCAGAGTTTTTTCTAAAAAAACCCCCAAAAAACAGAACCTTTACTCCAACTATATTTAAGAAAAGTGAAACTATTTTGTTCTTCTTTTGCATTAGCTGGGAAGAAAGTACAGAAGGTGAAAAGAGAAAATGGGTTTTGTACACTTTTTGACATAAGCTAATAATTTTCACCTTAAAGCTAATGATTTATATGCACTATTTTGCCTCCACCTTCCAAAATGCCGTTTGAGGTGGCAATTTGACTCCGCTTTGTCCTAGGCCGGATAGTTTTTGCTAGTGTTTTTAAAGATGGTGTCTCATTAGTATGCCTCTTAAACTCACTGGCAAAGTTTCAGGCTTTCTCCTCCTTCTGTCTTTTGGGAGAGTTTTCCAGGTTTCATTTTTTTCTATATGCTTTATAAAAAATATTTTTTTTAAGTAAGTTGTTTATGGCCAGAGACTCATGCACACATATACCAGAAGGCACACACATGTATATGACACAGTCACATATACTTTGACACACTTTAGAAGTCATATAAGCAAAGGGTAGAGGGGGAAAGATTCCTGGCCCACCAGTTTCACTTTTATCGTTGAGATGAAGCATGTTAAGGATTGTTCTGGAGAAGAATTTCTACAGCCAATGACCTAATTTTACTATTACAAACAGTAGGATTGTGCTTCCCATAAGAGATGAGATTGAAATAATAGGGAAGTGAGCCCTGGTGAGAGACTCAAAGAGTACTCAGCATCATCGCTTATCTGCAATTAAAACTTGTGTATCTACTTAAATATTAGAATATTCAGCTCTGTTCAGATCCACCAAAAAGAAATTGCATTCCTAAAAGCAACATGGGGGAATATAGAATATTCAACTTTCAAAGTAAAGCAATCAATATTTGTTGAGTGACTATTATGTAGTAGGGACCGTGCTAGATGCCCAGAAGATGACTTGAGTAAGATAGACCCTGTCCCAGGCTTCTCATACCTTCCAAGACAATGGGAACTCGCCCTTCCCAATGGTGGTTAACACTGTGCTTAGAAAACTAAGACTGCAGAGCTTGGAAGCAAGGCCTCATGAGGACAAAATCTCCCAAACCTGCTATCTGTGCAGTCAGATGGATTCCAGGGGAGAAATGGTGGGAGTAGAAGAGGGAATGACAAAGGTCAGATCTGGGACATTGACTTGATGAAGTTTCAAGAGGGTGAAAGCCATCGAGCTTGTCAGGCTGTGGACACACATTTAGCCTTTTAAAATAATTTAATCTCCAATGAGTCTTTTGGTAAAGACTTGAGATCATCATCTCTATTGAGTATCTCGTTGACCACTACTTCTCGAAACGTGTAATTCTAACGAGAAATCCACCTATATAGTATTCTGTCCCCTCTTAGGGTGATTGGAAAAACATTCCTGGTTATGAAGGTGAAACATCAAAGAGAGGAAAACACTGAGGCTACTCTTGTCTGGAGGGGCGGCCGCTGATTGGCCACTTTGCAGGCGGCCCATCAGGAAGGCCTTTGCCAAGCTCCTCCCACCCCAGTGATGCAGTATCACCCCACCAGAATGTTTTGTTCTCCAAGACCCTTGTTTCAATGGGTACATCCCATTAACAAGGCCAGCAGATGTCAGTCCTGATCCACTTTTTCTACGGAGGAGGAAGAGCTGACCTGATTTCCCAATCACTGCCTTCTATTCGCTGGCTTTTCTTCTTCCTGAGATGGAGGCCCCCTGCTTGGTTTGCGTTGTTAATATTTGCATTATTCAATAGTTATTGTGTGATAAGCATGTTGTTTGCTTTAGGTTTTGGTTGGTTTGTTTTCTGGTGCTTTTATTCTTAGCTGGTGGCTTAACTTCAGTTACAGCTGTGGTCTGTATATTACTCAGCTTGGGGAGGATGTATGTTTTTACAGATTCTTACCTGATGCCTCAACAATCCAAAGTTGGGCCAAAACCCCAAAATTAAACAAAAAAATTCCAAAGGGAAAAAACATGTAGTTTTTATTCTGCAACACCATCCCTTTGGTGTCAGCCTTGGATTGATCTCTTTTAGCTTGAAGAAGCTTGGGTTTGCAAGTACTACGGCAAACATTTCTGAATGCACATATTTTTAAGCTTTCTGAGTAAGAAATAATAGCATCCCCGCACATTTATCAAGCAAGAATCTTGTCCTTGTGTGAAAACATTTTATGTCTAAAGATTAAGTATTTACTATAAGTATAAACTGAAATGATTTTAAGTAAACAGTATAAAGCTACTGTTTATAATGCATTCTGCTATTTGTATGATACTATTTATTATGAAAGCATGCCTTAGAGGTGATACTGAAGTTTTAAATCCCAGGACTTGCTAGTGAAGAAAAATGTGTGTTTTTGCCTTTGATCTAGCACTTGTTTGTTATAGCTGATTAGCTGTTATATGCATCAAGGTAAAATTGTCATATAAGATGATCTCAACATGCGGGTGAAAGAATCTGAAGCCTGCGCGTCTTGGCCGGGCACAGAGTACACTCGGGCAAAACTCTGTTGCTTAAATTAAATGTTAAATATTTATTTACCAAGCTGCTTAATTTAAAAAAACAAGAACTTGCTTGAATTATTAAGAATAACAATAAAACCTAGAATATGTATGCAACTTTTAAACATCTCCCACTGCATACTGTAATATTTTATTTCTTCTCAGAGTAGTGACTATATTCCCCAAATGCATAACATTGACTTTTCTTGACTTGAACATAACTTCTGAGTTTAAAGAATTTAAAAACCGAATCCAAGTAAACTTATTTGAATAATCTTTTGAGGGCTGGGAGATCAAAAAAATTATTTTTTTATGATTCTGAGAATGCTAAAAGTTAAAAACTGAAGACTATGTATCTGCAAGTCTGTATTTCAAGCTGATATTTTAATTGTCTAAAAATTCTTTGCCTATTTTTTAATTCAAAAAGTGACTCAGTGCTAATAAAAAATATATCTGTACAAAAGATATGCATGTAAAATATTTTCTCATCGTGTATGTAGGATTTTTGTATTATTGTCAACTGAAAACTTAAGAGCAAAGCAAAGGTAATTTCTAAAAATTTGTTGCCTTGGCATGTGCAATCATGTTCTGTTTCTCTGTTCAACTATCTGGACCAGTGATATTCAATGGGAATGTATAATGCGAGCCTTAAATGCGAACTTTAAACATAAGCCACACATGTCATTTAAAATTTTTCTAATAACCACATTAAAAAAAAGAAAAAGAAACAGATGAAATTAATTCCAGTAATATATTTCCAAAATATTATTTCAACATGTAACCAATATTTTAGAATTGTACATGAAATATTTTACATTTTTTTCTCTGTGTTCTAAATCTTCGAAATCCTGCAGGTATTTTCACTTCCAGCACATCTGAATTTGCACTAGCCCCATTTCAAGTGCTCGGTAGCCACATGCGGCAAGTGGCTAGGTTATCAAATCCCTACCTCTCAAACACATTGGCTGAATGGCTTTCTAGAATATTACTGTTGAGTGAGTTGACACCCATCTAAAAGAGTTACATGTCAGAGCTAGATTGTGCGTGGAGCAGAGACTTTGCATGTACAGGAACTCTTTGTTCCTGTCCTATTTTGTTTTTAACAGCTTGCTTTGCTCCGTAAAGATACATCAGTCGCCCTCAAGCTGTGGGACCCTCTGTTTGTTCATGCCTATGAAGTTGAGATAGTCACTCAGGAGAAGGTGACCTGGAGCGAACATTCTCAAATGGCCCAACCGCGAGAGGCAGAGCCTACAGAAAACTAGTCAGAGATCCGCTCAGGACGTGGAAAGAATTCCAATCTCTGCTGAATTTTGGGTTGTCTGGTGTGCAGTCCTGAATTATAACCCAGGGATTCCTAAAAGAATGTCAACGCTCTGCCTTGGATTTTCTGGGAAGAGTCTAAATTTCACAAAGTTTAGCCAGTTTTTCTTTCAAATGCCCCTATTTCTTAGGCTACGTGTCTTGCTTTGAGGTTCAGAAAATATGACCACTTTGGCGAAGGTTCCTCCAGTTGCAGGGCTGGTTTTCGAGGCTTTCACAGAGCTGGCATAGGATTGTTTGGAAATGGTGAGGGAAAGAATAGAAGAGGCTGGAGGATAAATTGCAGATATTTCAGGGAGAAGAAATAGCACAGATACTCTGAGGTTTATCCCCTTCCCGCAAGCCCTAAGTTGCGGTGAGTTTAGTCAAGAAGAAATTAAGCTGAAAAATGGAAAAGAATTTACAAAATGCAGATAAATACCTTTCTTTGTCCTTTTCATACCTCTGCTGTTATACCCCACTCCAAAGTCCTTATCAAAAATAAATAAGGAGCCATTGGTCTTTGCCATTTCTGATAATGGAGTGGGAAATATTCATATTATATAAGCATATTGCATGGAGCCTGGGACACAGTGGGCACTAAATAAATGGAGGCCATTATAAGAAACATTATACTGGTGAAGATCCATTTGAGCAACATGAGAAAACCGTAAGAATGACAGAACGGCTCCATCCCTTGAATATCTGTCATTTTTCTGTTTTATCTTGTGTGCCCTGAAAGGCGGTGCATGCCCGTTACATCTTCTTTGTGCCCTTCTGAATGGAATCTTATCTTCCTACTTATTAATATACCGTAATTAGTAGAGGTGCATTTGTATAGCTACTTCAGCAGAACACCTCAGTTGGATAAAGGTTTTGCATGATTTTGCTGGCTGTCTTGTTATTTCCCCATTAAATTGAAAGACAATATTGGTACGAAGGTATAATCATTACTTAATGTGGTCTTGAAGAGGAATTTAATGGTTTTCTTAAATTGGTTCCAAGTCTCTTTTTAGTCTTGAGTCAGATAGAGACTTGTGAAGAATTTCTCAAATCTTGAAAAAAAAATAGATGTTTATTCTCTCTAACTAACCCATTTTTCAAATTATAAAGAGAAGTATCACATTGGATATTTTAAAATCTCTTGGAAGTGAGAAATATGGATTGTTTTCCCCAAAATTATCACTTATTATCTTTACTACCCAAATTTCCATGGCCATTGCTGAACATTTGCATGAAGCAGTTCAAGAGAAATTTATCTAATAGCAGGAATACACAGTTATCTTTGCATATTTACCTAAGCCTCTGTTGTTTACCCTGTCTTCTTGTTTTTCTCAGAGATTGTATGAGAGACAACCAAATATAATACTGCAGAAACAATAGGCAGTGGAGCAGGGCAAGAGCAATTTTATTAAAGTTCAGTTTTCGTAGGCAATGGGGTTTGTTTGTTTGTTTGTTTTGCATTTCCACTGTTGCCCATCTAATATCTGTGGGCCTTTTATTTAAAGCGGAAGGGAAAGAGAAAGAAAGAGAGCAACAGAGACAGAGAGAGAATTGGACATAGTTTATTACAAAGAAATGATGTCCAAACCATCTTCCCAGAAATGAGAAGAGTTTCCTTAGGATCTCTGAGTCTACCTAGTTTTTGGAAACAAAATTATATTTACTTCTTGCTAAAGTTATGGCACGCAGGCTAGAACAATGGCCTTCCAAAATCCATCTGCATCGCCACTCTCCTGGGGGCACCGCTCTTCTTTTTCAATGCCATTAACAGCCCAACAGACCACAGGAACCTCACATTCTGCTATGGAGAATGATACTTGGCCACAGTCAGGCTCCCGTGACAATGACATTTTCTCTGAGAGTTCTGCACAGCTGTGTCACTGTTAACTTTTAATGAACATCCTTCCTTCCTTTGAAAAGTTTCAGTGAAATGAAACGGATGTACAATTTCTGCTTTCATCTCCACTTTATGTGGGATAATATACGGTAATTCTGTGAGCCGAAGTCGTCTGTGACATGCCGAATTTGGGGCGTTTCGAACCTAATAACATAGTTTTGCCCACAGTTACCCACAAACGTAAAACAAGACTTTTTTTTTTTTTTTTTTGAAAGGCCAGGCCTTAAAATATCCTATAACGTCCAATATACCAAAAAGTAAAAGAGACTCACTTCCAGCCCGAATTTGGGCCGCACTGTTCAGTTCAGGGGATTGCTGACTCAGTGGAACGCTCCCGTGGCAGGCGGGCCAATAGATCCCCAGACAATGAGCGCACACAGGCACCACCGGGTTATTTGGGAGCATTATTCTTTCTTGGTTTCCACAATAGCCGGGATCTGATAATTTAGCATTAAGCCTCTTTTCAACTATATGGAACTGTAATAAGGTGATTTAGCCAATGTGCTTGTCCATTGTCCTAAAGATTCTGTGATCTATTATGCGGTAATGGGTAAAAAGAAAAAAAAAAAAGGAAAGAAAAATGGGGGAGTGGGGGAGGTGGGACATCAACCAACTCATTATCCAAAACATGCAAAGCTGCTTTGAGAGAGAGCTGTTATTTATTGGCATTTTTTATGAATCAATATAGATATAGGAATCAACCGCAAAAGCCTCTGGGTACGTTCGCATAATGAAAGCCCAATTAATATCCCAAAGCACAGTGCACCGCCGGCAACGGGAGCTGCAAGGACAATCACGGGCTTCCGCAGCCAACGCTGACAGCTGCAGCGCCCGATAGAAAACAGCTTCAAAGGCCCGATCCCCACCCCGCCCCCGCCCAGCCTCCTCTCCACACTCCCTTCGCATCTCGCCCTCGCGGAGGCCAGGCCGGCAGGAACAGATGGGATACCAGAAGCAACCCATGGCTATCTGTGATGTCACCCAAGGAGGCATTTGGGGCTGCTGTCTGGGTGGCACAAAATGTCAGAAGAATATGGGAGGGGGAGGGGTGGGACAAGGGAGCATTTTTGAGGTGAAATCCAGCATGGCCAGGGAACTCAGTAGGTTGGAGGATGGACGGTGACGCGGTGGAAGAGGTCACGCTGGGTCCGGGCTCCTGTCGGCTTACATTTCAGTTTTATTTTGGTGTGGATTAAGGGATCTTTACATTTGTTGGGCTCACAAGAAAAGCATGTGGCTCCACATCCTGTCGGCCTTTTTGCTTTGGATCCATCCAGGACGCCAGGCCCGTGCCAGCCTGTGGGAGACGGTATTCTGGCACTCACCATCTCTTGCCTTTATTCCCCTTCTTAATCACTACTACCTTTTTCAAACGGGATCCAAGCTTTGTTTTTTAAGATGTGGCACCTCTCGATTTTTTATTTTTGTTTCTTTGCTGCCCCAGGATATGAACTGGTCTCTGACTAGACTGAAAAGCAGGGCTCTCAAATCAGACCACCCAAACTGCTAACCCCATGGCTGAGTAGCCGTGGGGGCGGCGCCTCTAGTGATGCCTAAAATCTGCCCGTCCGGGTCTCTCTCACAGAATGTATTGATATCTGGGCACCCAGAGGTCTGAGGAAGCCACCCAATACCAGTCTAGTCAAAGCAGAAAAGTAGAGCTCGATTAAATAGACCGTACAAAATTTTCAGTTCTTAAGGGGGTTGAGTGGGGCAGAGGAGGTTGTAAGGTGAAAATGTTCTCCTTTGCCTTGTAATAAATGTGACAGTAGTTATTCATATTCTTACAGCCCTTTAGAGTTTACAAAGATCTCCCATTTGATCTTCCCAGTAAATTTAAGATACTTTTAGGCAATAATTGCAATGATACTATTTTGCACAGAGGAGGAAGCTAAGACTCAGGGTGGTTCAGTGGCTTGCTGATGGTCAGAGTTAGGAAATGTCAGAGGCAAGGTTTCATTCTCAGCCTTCTACAGCCTCTGCCAAGACAAGGAAGCTATTTGAAGAAAGCCATGAAACAGTCAGTGACTTTTTTTTTTTTTTTTTTTGGCCAACTATTTTTCTACGAATATGTCCTGCCAAGTAGAGTGTCCATGTTACTCTTATGATGATACCTATCATGTTGCCTTTGTACTTATTTATTTGTCTGTTTCCCTTCCCCCTCCCCCCCCCCCCATTGCACTGGGAGATCTTTGAAGGCAGGGGCTTTCTTATTCATCCCTGAATCTCCAGTACCCAGCACAACACCTAGCATATCATATCAATCAGTAAATGCTATTGAAAGAGGATGGATGGATAGATGGATGGATGAATGGATGGATGGATAGATGATACGAGTCTTATTTTATCTATTTGTATAATTTAGCAATCAGCAGTTCAACCTCAAAACTCCCTTCCTTGGTCTTGAAGAAATGGAACATGTTGGATTTAACCATTTCTGTATTTGCTAGTTAGCCAAGAATCCTGTAACTGGCATTAATAAGAAATAAAAAGAAAAGATGACTGATTCTGATAAATGAAGAGGGAGAATTATACTATGAAAAAAAAAAACTGCTGGGGAAAAGAAGGCAGTCACTGGAGGCTTTTATTTTTATTTTATTTTATCATAGGTTCTTGGGACTCGTCCCTAGACAACTCAGGAAATCCCTCTCTGGTGTCTCTGCTAAGGGAGATGAATCTCCACATTTGAGTGCTTCAGTTACTTTTTGGATGGCATCCAAATTAGCATCACTTTAATAAATGTTTACTGGAGCACTGGATGTGCCCAACTTGGTGCTAAATGTGGAGAAGGTTACCAGGTGGAGCTGAAGTTGGCCTCAGCCCACAGGGAGTTGACAGACTAGGAGAGATCATGAAGAACGCCTGCAGTAATGTGCTCCAGTGCTCAAAAGCAAATCTAATTCAAACACTCAGAGGAGGTTGCTGTGACTTCCAATTTGAGTTGAAAGCAGGGTCAAAGAGGCTTAATGGACAAAGGAGAAGGGATGGATGTATAAGTAGGAGCCAGAGATTTTTTTTGGGGGGGGGGAAAGCAAACACCAGATGGTTAAATGCACTCTTTAGGACATATGCAGGGCTGTAGCAGTGCAGAGATGGTCCAGTGTGCTGGAGGTGTATGCAACACGTTTCTCATAAAATGACTAAAGTTAAAATCATTGGATAAGGAGATGGAATTGGAGGAAAGTTATTAGAAGGAGCATTGCCCGGCTCTGTGCAGAGAAAGTTTAATAATCCAGAAGTGTTGTCCAAGTCATTACTCAGAGTTCTATCCTGACATGCAGAATAATACTAGAAAAGTAAAGTGACAGGATAGACTCACCCAGCAAAGATAACAATAATAGAATTCTCAAGATTACTGATGCTTAAAAACACAAATAAATATGTAAGATGGTAGGATTTATTAGTTCTTTCTTAATGCTCCCCAAGTAATATGAGTATTCTACTTCTGGAATGAATTGGTAAGCTGCTCATGAATTAACTCTGCTTAAATCTGCTAAACAACAATAATTCCCAGGTATTAGCTTGTATTGTGTGCCAGGCACTGTGCTAAATGCCTTAAATTTGTCATTTAATTTAACCCTCACCCCCACCCCATGAGGTAACTATTAATATTTCTCATAATAACCTTTTAATTTTAGAATAATTTTAAACTTACAGAAAAGTGGTAAAGATAATATAGAGGTTTCCTGAATACTCCTCCACCCGGTTTCCCTTATTATTAACATCTTACATTAGTACGGTACATTTTTCACAATTAATGAACTAATATTGATACATAATTATTAACCTCAGTCCATACTTCATTTATATTTCCTTAGATTTTACCTAATGTCCTTTTTCTGCCCCAGGATCTCACAATGCATTTAGTCATCCTGTCTCCTTAGGTTCTCTTGGTTGTGACAGTTTCTCAGCCTTTTCTTGTTTTTGGTGACCCTGACAGTTTTGGAGAGCTCTGGTCAGGTTTTTTCGGTAGAATGTCCCTCGATTTGGATTTCTCTCATAATTATATTGGGTAATGGATCCTTGGGAGGAAGACCACAGAGGTAAAGTGCCATTGTCGTCACATCGTATCAAGAGTGCCTGCTCTCAACGTGATTCATCACTGATAATGTTAAGCTGCTTGAACTCCTGGCTGAAGTAGTGTTTGTCAGGTTTCTCCACTGAAAAGTTACTCTCCTCACCCCCTACCTCCTTTCCACAATAGTGTATTCTGGAAGAAAATCACTGTGCACAGCCCATGTTTGAGGGGGCAGTATCTACATGAATTATCTGGAATTTTCCCATATGGGTGACTTGTCTGTTCTCCCCCATGTATTCATTCAATCATTTATTTATATCACTGTGGACCTAAGGGTATTTATTTTATACTTTTGGTTATAATCCAATACCACATTATTTATTTTGTTGATTATGTTATCTCAGCTTTGGTCATTGGGAACTCTTTCACTTGGCTCTTATGTCCCTTTGGCATACACCCCCAACCACTGTTTTGTTTATTTTTGGAGCATTTTCTTACTTTCTGACACTGCAAGGTGCTCCACTTGGCTTCCAGGCTCATCTTATGTAGTACTTGCCCCAGCCTTGGAATTAGGCATTTCTCAGGAACCAGGAGTCCAGGTTCCTCTTCTTGGAGAATACTATTAGAAACCAAGATCTGGATGTTGGTTATGGAAGTAACTATATTTATTTTCTGTACTTTATACATGAGGAAACTGAAGTTTAGAGAGATTAGGTAACCTGACCAAGGTCATGCCTTAGAAAATTGTAAAACCTAGATTCAAACTCGGGTCTGTCTGATCTTGTAACTATGGCATTTCTTGCTTTTCTTTTTCCCCCTCTTGGGATATCAGTCTGCCTTCCAATGACAGTTAAGTAGTATTGGAAGTTTCCCTGGTCTGCTGACATATATTGTATTTCAGCATTCCCTTGCTTACTGTCCCTCAGATCAGATTTTGGTAGGGTGTATTCAAGACAATGACAATTTAGTTAGTGGTTGTAATCTAAAATAAGTATCCCCAGAGGTAGTGCCGAGGGTCTGAAAGCGATTTTTCCACTTTTGGGAAATCTAATGGAAATCATACGTTTAACCATGACACAACTGCCCAGGCTAAGGAGAATGTCACATTTCTTTGATTCTATATCAACTCAATGTGCCTGGCTACATGAGTTATTTCAAACCATTTGAAGCTCCGATTGGCTGACGATGACTTCATAGGAATTTCTGAAGTTGGAGAGGATAATAAAGAGTCTTTAGGGGTAGAAACGTTGGAAACGGCCACTTTCGTTACTGTTCTACTTGTGATCCAACTCTGATTGAAGTGGAGCCATTATGAGAGCTGTCTGTGCATGTGGCAGGGAAAGAGTAACTTTTTTGGATATAAATAGACATGTATTTGGTTTATGTTTTACCGTTTGCTGTAATGTTTTAATATTCAAAATTCTGGCCCAAGTTACTTTTAATTTCTGCTTCATTTTAGATGCCTACTTAAAATTTTTTAAGTGTACATATTGGATTTTTTTTTGTATTCTATTTTCTGAAGGAAACACCTATATCTTACTGTAGATAAGCATATGGATCTATTTAATATGTTCAAAAGCAATGCATATGAATGACTCAAAGCCTAAGTTTGTGGCGCTTGAATGACTTGCCTGCTGGGATGGTCTCAGAAAGGTGGTAGGAGAAAGGGGGAGAGATGAATGAACTAAATGGGAGAGGAGTAATATATGGTTCTAGAAAACAAAAGATGCATAAGCACCCGGAAAAGATAACTGGTTTTGATAGAAGGAAAATTCTCAGTGAATATTAACAGAGCCTGGCTTTTCATACAATTGTGTTCACTTGAAACCATATGAGGAAGCAGTGAAATTAAAATACTTAGAAAAAGAGAATATTGTTCAAAAGAAACTTTTGAGATCATCTAATTCAGCAGTTCTGAACATTAGAATAACTGGGGAAGCTTTTCAATAATACCGACGTCCAGGCCCCATCTTAAGAAACATCTTAAGTTTCTGACTTGGTTGATCTGTGATGCAGCCCTGACACGGGAAATGTTTTAAACTCCTCAGTAATTTTAATGTGTATACAGACTTAAAACCATTGATCTAAGGTTTTTTTGTTGTTGTTGTTGTTTTTTAATTTTGAGATATTTCAAATGCACAAAAAATATAGTGAAAATATATTAGAGACCTATGTATTTACTACCGAGATTTAACACATCACTTATAGCCACATTTGCTTCATTTGCTTTTGTTTCTTAAGAAATAGGATGGCACAGATATCCTTTAGTCCCTCACCCACCATCAAATCCCACTGCCTTCCCTCCTTTTCCAGAGGCATTCGCTACCCTGAAGGTGGTGATACCCCGCCCATGAATATTTTCATACCTTTACCTAACAGGTATGTGAGATGTACAGTTTTGTCTGTTTTAAAATTTTGCATGCATATATTATGATATATAGTATATGGATCTTTTTACAGTTTGCTTTCCTTACTCAACATTACGGTTTTGCAACTCACCCCTGTATTCAAGTTCATGAGTTTTAACTGCTATATCGTGTTCCCTTGTATAACAGAATTTATTTATTCATTCCCCTACTGATGGGCATTTAAGCTGTTGTTGCCACTTTTTTGTTGGTTTTTTTTTTTTTTTTTTGGTTTGGGTATAATAAAAACTCTGTGGTGGACATTTTTGTACACATCTCTTTGAGCGTACAGAGCAAGCTTCTCTAGGGCAGAGCTTTCCAACCAGTGCAGTACAGGAGTACCTTACAGTTGAGTAGCAGATCTGGGGTCCCTGAGCCCTCAGGGAAGCCAAGTGGGACCTGAGGGAAACACAGACCCCTGGATGGGTCACCCCCTGCTGTGGGCAGCCTCCTCAGGTTACCCCAGTGAGTTATATGAATATCATCATTCTCTATGTGTGCCATGATGCAAAAGAGGTTGGAAAACACTGCCCCCTAAAATGTACCTAGACATGAAAGTTCTGTGTTTTAGAATAAGCACTTTTTATTCTATAATTATTGCTAAGTTATTCTCCAAAATAATTGTACCAATCTACATGCCCACGTTGCCAGACTTGAAAAATTTTTGCCAGTCTCATAGATATGAAATGCTATCTTGTTTTAATTTGTATTTTCTTGATAAATCAGGCAGTCCTTTCACATGTTTATTGGCATATGTTTGTGGTTTGTGAATTGGCTGTTTCTATCCTTTGCTCGTTTTTCCATTGAATTGTTTCTTCTTCTTACTGATTTGCAGTGATTGTCTGTTTTCTGGATATTAGTATTGTGTCGGTTATATGCATTTGCAAACTATGGCTTACCTTTTATTTTTAAGATCATTCTTCATTAAAAGTTTCTGTTTTCTGATTTATGTTTCCAGTGAAAAAACTTGAGATTCATGGTTGCCTAGTAATAATATTTCAGTACTGAATGTTGTCACCATGTTCGCCATGCTGCTAAAGCAGTGTAGGCAGGTTGAAAAGAATACAGGTCTGAACCCAAGGCTACAGAGGTCTTCGAGATCTGTTTCTAACAGTTATTGGCAAAAACTGGTCTAAAAATAATTTTCTCATATTAATTAAATGGTTACCTAAGTAAGCTGAGACAAACAGTGATGAATAATTTAGTCGCCTAGTCCCAAATCTTATACCTGTTTAGTGACAAAGCTGCCAGAATCCCAAAGCGTGCTCTGTGGGATCCTACTCTTTAGAAAGTATTCTTTGATTAATCTCAGTTTTTCATTTCCTTCTTTTAAAAATTTCTAAACTTATTAGTCTGTGGAATCCCCCTTTTCTGTGGAACACCTAAATAACATCCCAAGCAACTATTATCCTATAGAACAGACTTTGAGAATCTCTACACTAGAAAACATTCATCTAAGGTCTCCAAGCCAGCCTTCCCCTGGGCTGGTACTTTGTCTAAACTGTCTAATAAATGTTTGAATATGGAAGCACCAACATCGGTTATACTGAACTCGACACACTGGTATGTAGCAAAGAGAAACAATAAGGCTCCTTTTGTTTCCTAATGGAATCTTGTGTTTTACTCTGTGAGGGTGCGTAATAAAACTATTTCCTTGTCCTTATGTATGCATCTCTTTAAAATATGAGGATTATTATGTGTATGGGGTTATGATTGTTCATTGAGTTCTGTAGGTATGGCTCTTTAGAAGGGTCTGTCACTTACCTGAAGACCTAGAATTCTAGGACAAAAGACAAAAACTAAGAAGTTGGACCTTTGCTAGAGGAAAAATGTCTCTTTGGACTTAGATTTCTTGAATCTAGAATCTAAGGAACTGGGTTATCCAGATATATGTTTCCAAGAAGTGGGTACTAAGACAATTGGGAGCTTGGACTTCCAAACTCTGTACAAGAAGGTATCCTTCTAAGTCAAGAGTAAGAGGCAGATTTTTACTATATATCTTTCTCTACATTTGAAATTTTGAACATGCCTATGTATTATCTATTCTATAACTTGATGAAGTTAATAATGAATGACTAGATTTCATCTTACGATTCAGCATGTGTTGATCAGGATCTTACTGTGTCTCTGACTGCAGTTAGGGATTATGGCAATCAAAAAAGTAGAAAATACCTGGGGGGAAGTGATTATTATAATACTGAGGAGGAAATACAGGATTCAAATTTATATATACAGAAGATTACAAATATATAAATTATGCATAGAAAAATGGCAAGAAGTATACATCATAATGTTAACTCTAGTGGTTTTTGAGCTGCTAAGAATATTGATTTTTTTTTTCTTTCTTCTAATTAAGAACTTTCTATGTTAGCATGTGCTACTCTTCAAATGGTTAAAAATTTTAAATTTTATTTTTAGATGTACCAGGAAAAGTGTTTTTATATAAGTATACCAGATGCTGGTATCATTTTAGTGTTAATATGTGTTTTGCAAAGGCCTCCAAGCCCACTTTTAATAACACTTTTTTTTTTTTTTAATTTAATTTATTTATTTATTTATTTTTGGCTTTGTTGGGTCTTCGTTTCTGTGCGAGGGCTTTCTCCAGTTGCGGCAAGTGGGGACCATTCTTCATCGCGGTGCGCAGGCCTCTCACTGTCGCGGCCTCTCTTGTTGCGGAGCACAGGCTCCAGATGCGCAGGCTCAGCAATTGTGGCTCACGGGCCCAGCTGCTCCGCGGCATGTGGGATCTTCCCAGACCAGTGCTCGAACCCGTGTCCCCTGCATTGGCAGGCAGATTCTCAACCACTGCGCCACCAGGGAAGCCCCAAGCCCACTTTTGTATAACAATTGTATCATGGATAATGACTGCCCATCAGTTATCATCATCATAATAGAGGAAAGCAGCTAAAAAGTAATAATATGCACAAGCTTCGGAAATAGAAAGACTGAAAGCTTAGGTCCGAAGTTTGGCACTTACTACTGGGTGACCTTGGGTAAGTTTCTGAAACCTCCCTGAACCTCAGTTTCCTCATCTGCTGAGTGAATAAAATAATGGCAGCTACCCCATAGGATTGTTGTGAGGATTAGGTGAGAATCCATCAAAGCCCCTAGCCCTTAGTGGGGCTAGCATATAGTAAGTCCTGAGGATTGTCAGCTCCTGCTGGGGGTATGAGCCCAAGACTTTCAGCTACATAGGAGAAAATAAATGCCTCATATGGGAGAAAGACAAATTAGCAGGCCTATGTACAATACTTGAAGAGGCCATTTACCTGAAAATCAAGGTGGAGAACTGGCTTTGGGGAGAGAAATCCCATGAAATACTTCTCAAGAAAAGAGTTAAAAATTTTTTTTCTACAGTAAAATGAAGGAAAAGGAGAAGATGGCAGGGTGAAAAATCAGTCAAATGACCTTGGACACCAGGTATAGGGGTCCCTGTGGGAAGGAGATAAGAGGAAGGGCTGTAAAGCTACGGGTCAGACACAACCAAAAAGGGTATTAAAGAGAGGGTTTGATACCAAGGCCTGAATAGAATTTCAGGAATATGAATGATGGTCTGGGACTACCACATCATAAATCAACGAGGTGACTCAGACGAGATCATCATAGACCAGAGGAACAAAATTCAAATGGATATTAATAACACCTGACCTTGGGTATTAACCTTCAGCACAGCTATTTGTAATGTAAAGTTCGTGGTTGGACAATCCTATCACCATCTTGTTCTTTTTTATTTATTTTATTTTATTTTTTGAGAGAAGGAGGTGGCAAGGGTTGGCTTTAGAAAGGGAAAAAAATAAAGGCAATTTATTTTTTATTTTTTTAAATTAATCTTTATTGGAGTAGTTGCTTTATAATGTGTTAGTTTCTACTGTACAGCAAAGTGAATCAGCTATACGTATACATATATCACCTCTTTTTTTGGATTTCCTTCCCATGTAGGTCACCGCAGAGCACTGAGTAGAGACCCCTGAGCTATACTGTAGGTTCTCATTAGGTATCTATTTTATACATAGTTTCAGTAGTGTATATATGTCAGTTCCAATCTCCCAATTCATCCCACGTTTGGGCTTTGAAGGCAAGAGGGTTTGGAAAGGTTCGGAAGTGCTGAGCTATCAAGTATCATGATGGTGTCAGGTTTGTTTTCTGCGAAATATTTGAACTAATTTTATCGGCAGCATTTCTCTCAAGCTATTTACCACCTGAATATTTGTCAAGGCCTTTGGAGGAGACAGCAGGACAAGCACATCTGAAATTCTTTCTATTTGGAGCGCAACTTGGGTGGGGAAGGCTCTCTGGTGACAAGGGTGGGGAGCTGACAGTAGATGTTGCTGTGAGAAAGACGGGATTTCAAGAGCTGTCATCAGGATTGCGACGTCTGGTTGCAGTCGATATTTTTCCAAATGCCAAGCACACGAGGATTTAAAAGAATGTGCAAAGAAGCATGTGGCGTGCTCCTCATGAAGCAAGAGTGGGCTAAGTGGCTCGCTCAGCATCATTCTCCCCCAACCAATCATGAGCTTGGGCACCCCGATCTCTTCCCTGCAAGGCCTTTGGCCACATGCCCTCCTATACAATTGTGAGGAGGTTGGATGAACCACGATGGTATTTAAAGCACTCTTCCATGGCGCTCTTGCAGTTGTAAGATTTCCCAAGAGGCAGTTGCCAAGATTATGTTCTTTCCCACTGGCTTTTAATTTGTAAATGTTAATGGGCTTTAGATATGGCAATATAGGTGGCTCTCCGCAAGGTGGCCATAGATGAGACGGTCTCATGGAAATCTTCAGAGTGTACTCTCTGCCATCACGAAAGATGCTTAAAAAAGGCATAAGATCAAATTCTCTTATTGTCAGCATGCTGCTTGCAGAAACTCTGATTTTAAAAGAAATCTGTGAGTCAGCTATGTTCTTATAGTGACTTGAAAATCACACAATTTTTGTTTAAAAGTAAACCACCCTTAAAAATGAAAAGGAAACAGATCAGTACTCACTGGACCATATTTCTCTTTATGTTTTTATCCACCCTAATCATGCACACCATGCTGGCAGCCTTCCCAGATTCTTAACACTGCCTTGACACTCTTTTCTCTTCTCCTGGTGTAACAGCCCTATTTGAATGATTAATTCTGGGATACCTCCTTCCTCTCAACCCTAGAAGGCAAACAGATCCACCCTTTCTTTGGCATCAAAAGAGTAATCAATGGTGTATTAGGATCCACTTCTATTTCAGTATCGGGTCCTTAATAAAAGGAGATTTACTTGAGAGTAACTCAATATCCATTTCATGAATAAAACTGTACACAGATAAACTAAGCCGTTAAACTTCGCATAGATGATAAATTACAGACATTTCTAAGTGAATTTGCTACCAAGTTCCTTTTTGTTAAGCTATTAGGAAGGGTTTCAAGGACGGAGTGAGCCTGTTACCTTTTGTTTTCAATTTTTATCATCTTACTCTTGCCTAATAATTCTCTTCTTAAGAGTTGCACTTTGTTTTATTGAGCCCAAGGCTAAGCTGATGTCTCTCCGTTGCTTCTTTCCAAGTTGTGCACTGTTCGGAAGCTTCCAGATGCCCAGCCCAAGAAACTCAGTATGCAAGACATCTAGTATCACCAGGGTTGCCCTGTCTGCAGAACCTTCTACTAGGTCTTCTTTTTTCTTGCTTGCTTTTTCTTTTCTGGACTTTCATTCCCTTTTTGATGCATTTCTCCAGTCTTGCAGCTGTAGTTCATTTATGCCAATTATTTTTGTTGTGGTGCAATATTCCACTAAAGGAATACATCACAACGTTTTTATCCCATCGAGAGACACTTAGGTTGGTTCCATCTGGGGGCTCTTACAAACAGTGCTGCTGTGAACTTTCTTGCACATGTAACCTGATACACTTACATAAGAGTTTCTTGAAGATTTAGACCTAGGAGTGGAATTGCTCTGCCATGGGGTGCGCCTGTCTTATTAGATAATACCAAAGTATTTTCCAAATGGGTTGTCCCAAGCAACTCCCTATCGAAGGGCTCCTGTGTGCCCAACTCTGTGGTGGCCCTGTGGCCAGCAAAATACAGCCCTGTCCCCCCCCCCCCCCCACAGTGCTTACTTACGTTCCAATGGGAAGAGTGGTTCTGTCAAGTCACCTTCCAGATAAACAGGAACCACATATGGAGGGATTTCCATCTCCTCTCTCTCTCTCTGGGATCACTCCTTGTCTGCCTGGTGTGGTCAACAATCTGGACAGAAGCTCCACATTCCCTGCTGTGCTCTCTGAAGTGGTGTTGTTATTCATCCACTTCTCAGGAAGCCTCTTCTTTGCATTGAAAAGAATTGCCTTCTGAAAAGTATCTCCCAGATTGTAACTCTTTTAGGAAGATAATTCAGACACTTCCTGGAGTAACTCTTAGGGGCCAGGTGCATTTGTCCCTGCCCTTAGAGAATGTAGATTATAATTATAATAAGGGAGACAAACTACATAGTCAGAAACAAACAACAGGAGCCTATTTTAACTGCCCTTGAAAAAAAGCAAATACTCAGGTTTTTTGCCTTTTTTCCAGCTAATGCAGATGTGAAAGGCCGGTGCTTTGTGCGAAACATCGTGGCACCACTATTTCACTGCCCTCTGTAAGTGGATTGAGCTGGGAGGGCTTAAGATGCTCCACACTTATTTATCTATTTATTCATTCAACAAATATTTATTGAGTGGTTGCTACATGTAAGCCACTATTTTGCTATCTTGACCTTTGGGAGCTTACATTCCAGTGGACCCACACTTCCACAGGGCTGTGTCACTGCCTGTCTCCTTGCCTGATGTCACCTTAACCATACTGAACCCCAAGTATATTACCAACCTTCCCTGAGCCCTGGATAAAATGTTTCCCCCCTGCACTTATATAACACCCCTTTTCCAGCAGTACTCACTTGCTGTTAGTCACAAAGTCCCACCAGCTGCCTGGATGTATTCACACCTTGTGTGTCTACAACTTCCCTAGATCTTCCAGACATTGGCCCAAAATCATGATAATTAATTACTATTTAAAGAGAGGTAACAGTTTAGAAAAATGTTTTTTACGTCCACGATGGTGTGCTTACTCACAAAGTTAGACGATACACAAATAGGTATTTTTATCTTTATCATTATTATATTATTCTCTATTTCACAGATGAGGAATCCAAGGCTCAGAGAGGGTAGGTAACTTGCCGAAGATCACACAGCTAGCAAGTAAAAAAGGTCAAAGTTTTGTTCTGCATGCTTCCCTCTCTAATTTGACCCCATCTCCCATCCCACTGACTACCCTAGTCCCAACCAGACCTGCTCCTTCTCCCATTTCCATGTCCGGTTCTAAACCAAGCTGGATATTTATTTTTAAACATGACTCTGGATCCTTGGGGACTTCCTACTGATGAAGCAGCCCTTCCTTAGGTTTCCCAGCAGTAGGATGTGAGCCCCTGGGCATGGCCTAAGATTCCGAGACATCCAGAAATGTAGCCGTCTTTCAGCCTTCCTTGGATGCCCATCCTGTGCTATTCACTAGAGTAGCCACGAGTTACACATGGCCGTTTAATTAAAACTAAAATTCAAGCAAAAATTCAATTCCTCAGTCACACTAGCCACATTTCAAGTGGCTACTGTGTGAGGCAGTGTAGATTATAGAGCATTTCCTTCGTTGTGGAATGTTCTGTTGGACGATGCTAGTTACAGCCATCTCCACGCCCCCATTGGCGCTGGTGTGACAACCACCTGCTCGTAAGTGGGTTTTAGTCATAAATACATGTTGGGATTGAGGGCTGAGGTCCATGGGGTTTAAAAAAAAAAAAAACAAAAAAAAAAAAACAAGAAGGAGAAGCTGCGGACCAGGAAAGGAATAAAAGAGAGGGGGAAGAGGGCAAAAGGCCAAGATGTGACACCCCCCTCCCTAGCCAAAAAGGGAACAGGAACATAAATTGACATAAACTGGATGTTGTGGGCTAGTCAGAGGTGGCCACAAACCACAAATGCAGTGAGACTTGCCCTGTTAGGGGGTGTTAAGCCACCCACTGCAGTTTGTACCCAAAATGGTTGAGAAGGGATTCACTCTGCAGATGCTCTGATAATCTAGAGCACAGGAAATCAGGTGACAACAGCGAGGAAAAGCCAGGGTCAGAGAACCTGGGCCCCAGTGCGGCAGAGATCTGGGCACAGATGAGGTGGGCTAGTGGCAGAATCCAGCTTCCCCCGACCTGGGTTTGAGTCACTGCTCTGCCCTTTCCTGGCTGTGTGGCTTTGTATGCCTTACTCAGATTCCTGCTCTGAGAAGCAGGGCTGGAAAAGCCTTCTTTGCAGCATAGTTGTGTGGATTAGAGGTTATGATGAAAAACACCAAGCCCTGCACAGAGGCCCGGAGATGGTACCCCTTCTACCACTGCTCTCGGCAATGACTCAGTGTTCTGGTACGAGGTTCTAGGCAGGGGTAGTCCAGGTGAGATGGCATTTCTCAGGCAGAACCCCCTCTAATCATCTCCCCTGTACAGTGAGAGAGAGAGTGTCTCAACTCTGGGAGGATTACTCTGCTTTCTTGTTTTCCGAATAGGTGAATTCAAGGTTGGCTCAAAGTGAGTGAAGACATTTCCCTTGCGTTCTGACCTGCCGGGGTGGACTTTTCTATTTACATCACCAGCTCATTGGGTCAAAATCTGGTGCAAGTATTAGGCAACAACTGGTCCCTGGTTTGTTTTTTGGTCCTTGTCTTTAGCCCGAAGCTTTCAATTCACCTTTTGTAACCCCTGTGCCACCTTAAGTCGTGCGGTTAAACTGTCTTTGCCCTGGCTGCTTCTTCCAGGTTTCCCCATGGTTAAAGACCCAGAAGCATTCTAGATCTAGGTGAAAGGGAGGGGTAGTTTTGTTTGTCTTTTTTGTGTGTGTGTTTGTTTGTTTGTTTGTTGTGGTGCTATGCGCCATTTAAAATTTTCCATCAGCCTGTGGCTCAGAGATGAGTCTAGTTACTGGATTGAGTCCCTTTTTTCCAATATATCTAGAAAATTGTACATTATTTGGATAAGAAGTAATGGCAGAAGCCAGAAATCTTCCTATATCCTGTCCTCAAAGGATCAAATGGTGCTTTTTTTCCCCTTAATTAAAAAAAAATCACCTAAGAAGGAGGAGAAGGGAATTTTATAATTTGAAACTTAATCAAGCTCTCAGGCAGCCCTCTCACCCAGAGTCAAAATGACGCCATACGACAGTGACATAAGGATTTTAAGATCCCTGGTTAAATGGGTCAGGTGATGTACAAAATATTATTCTCATTATCATTAAAATAACCAGTAAGTAGGGAATTTTCACCCGCATTCAGAACTTAACAGCACACCACAAATAGCCTTTTATGTCTCAGCTGGTAAAACCATAAAGAGGTTGTTATTCTACAAAACAGCTTTTCAAAGAAACCTAATTCAATTTTAAGAAAATGAACATGAAGGGAAAAATCCCTTTTCCTGCTCTTTCAATAGCTCCGTCCTCCCACTCCCACTCCTACTCTGAGTCAAAGTTCCTTTATCCTTCCCTAAAAGGCCTCAGGAGTTTTACAGGTTGTCTGAACAAACAATTGTCATTCGTTGTTTGATATGTGGCTTCTGCCAGAGGGAGATCCATTAAGGGATGCTTTGGGGGAAATAATATATGGAAAGTGACACCATCTTATGATGTTAAGATGTTACCATCTTACGTGATAGGTTGTCAGATCTCCTGAGCCCTCTTTTGGAAGTAATTCCATTAACAACAGATTAATACAGCTCTGCTGGTAAAGGACAAACGGCTACAGCGGTGTCTCTCCATCATTTCGAATAAATCTCCTCTTTTCTAGAGAAAACGCGCACATCCTTTTCTAATGCTATTGAAATGAAAAACATTTAATATCAAACCCAAATCAAATCAAGTGCGAAGTACAAAGTGCTGCTCTACCTTCAAACCACACTCTGATTTCCCTCTTCTGTGGGGCTAGGGGTAGGTGGGCATGATGGGTCCCTCCAATTAACAATCACTGTCCTGTACACACCTCATTTTTCTTCTTGAATGGCTATACCATGATCCACTGTTAGAAGATGATGACTGTTCACCTAAGTGAATCTCAGTCAATAGAATTTTATACAGTTGGAAGAATGAAGTGGTCTGGCAGGGGAAGGGAGGAAAATGGTGAAAATATAATGATAATATAAATGGGTACATTTACTGAGCCCTAAATATGAACCAGACATTGTGATAAGTCCCTCACAGGCATTACTTAATCGGATGTTTATAATTCCACTATGAGGCAGTTATTACTCCCTTTAGAAAGCTGAGGGAACTGAGGCAAAGAGCAGTTAAATAACTTCCCCAGATCATAAAGCTCATAAGTAGCTAAGCAGGGTCCCAAGTAGACAACCCCCCACTGTCGGGTAATTTAGGCTGCCTTTTTAATCTTTGCAGCTGATCCTAACTACTTAATTTGTCAATTAGTTATTACAATGGTGATTATTTAATTGTCATCCAAACTGGGACCATTTTGAGTATGAAAGTGGCCAAAAATTATGCCAGGACAACAAACATAAATGGGGGCTATCCTAGGGAAATCGAGGTGTGCAGTCAACTTAATTATTAAGAGCTTGGAACATTAGTTTCTGTAGGAAGTGTCACACATGGGAATTAGAATCCCAGGCCAATCCATTCTTCTCCTTTCTCTTAAGGTTTTCCTTCATGGGTGCCAGGACACTGTTGCCTTCACAATAAAATATTAAAGCAAAATGCTCCATGCTCCAAAAATACAAAATTACTTCCCTCATTAAAAACTGCTATTTTAACAGGGATTTTAAAAAATGTAGCAGGTATATATGCTGATTAAAAAATATTCTTCAATGATAGTAAAAAAAATTTTTAAGGTACAAAATAATGTACACAGTATATGATTATTTGGGTAAAACAAAAGGATTTTTATATATCTGCATTGTGTGTATATGTGTGTTGATATCTATGTATGCTTCTGCATGCAGAATACACCTTTAGATAATACTCACAAGAAATGTTTAGTAATTGTTACATCAGCAAGGAAAAGACTCCTGGAATCTGGGGTGAAAGGGAGACTTATTTACACAGTATATCTTTTTGTTCAGATTGAATTTTTTGCCACCAGTGTGTTTTATTTTTCAAGTGAGAAGAAAAACTAGTTAAATAAATACCTCCCATTCAGCGAAGTTGTATCATAGCCAGTAGGAAAGCAATCTGATTAAAGTAATTGGCACTGATTTTTGAATGACTAATAACTTTACCTCTTCTTTTAAAAAATTGGCATTTTTAGAAGGGGATGCCTGGGAACCAAAGTGAATCTTTAATCGGTAGAATTTTAAGCAGCGTAAAACAGGGGAGTGAAGAAATTCAAGGGAGGGTAATCAGTCGTGCAGGAAATAGTGTCTCCTAAGTTGGTTGCTAGTCTTTACAGTTTCTTCCTTTTCTTCAATTATGAACCCACAAATTTTCTAAAATGTCCACTTTTTTATGATGGAGGAAGTTTAAGCTCCAACAATGTGGGGAAGAAAAAGATTGAAGAAGATGCAATCATTTCTCAGTATAATTTCTAGACAAGAAACTGTATTTGCTCAATTTGGAGGCTCAGGAGTGTATGGAATTTTCTGCTCTTTAGTTATGCACCCAAAAACTTCTGTAGCTTAAACTTCACCAGTAGTGGAGGAAAACTCAGAGATGTGCAAAAGAATTCATTTTGGCCATGTGCACTGATAAAATGCAATGCAAAACTGGGTTCTTAAACTAGTGCCTTAAACACTACGTAATTCAAACAGAAGCAGTCAATAATCCTTGGATAATATATTGGCATTAAGTATATTTTATATGCGTATGACAGAGACTTCTGGTTTAGAATCTAATACCTGCTCTTCCTTTGCTAACAGTAATAGAATCCTGATTTCATTTAGGGTAGTAATTTTTCTTCCTAAAAGACTACATTTCCCAGGCCCCCTTGCAGCTAGGTGCAGTCATGTGACAAAGGTTTGGCTAATGAATTGTGAGTGGAAATGTTCTGAGGCCCTTCTGGGGAAGCTCCTTAAAGGGAGTTAACCAAGCTAGGAGGGCTTTCCTTTTTACCTTGCCTTTCCTCTTTCATGCTTGGAGAGAACATATGATGACTAGAGGGACATCATGGCCTCAGGATGGAAGAGCAAAGAGCTAGGAAGAGTCTGGGTCCCTGGTGACTTTGAAAAACCATGCTATGAGCCCCAGTGAGCCAGAGGTAGGATTTCTTTTAGAAATAATCTCTTATATGTTTAAGCCATGGAAGTCAAGTCTCTGTCAATTACAGCTAAATGCAATTCCTAACTGATCAAACAAGTTACTTCTCTCCTTTGGGAGAAAGAATATGGTGGAATAAAATGAATATAACATTCATCCACCATCATTCCTAATCTGTGCACTTTGCTGTGCCTGCTTTTTGTTTTATTTTGTTTTTAATTAATTCGATTTAAAAAAGACATTTCACCTTTTAGAACAACCCAGGAGCTGAGTCTTCAGTTCCTTGTGCTCTAGAAAAGTTCCTCCCCTTTATGAACAACCCATCTTTCAACTCACAGAATCCCCAATTAATCATCATTTTGTTCACAAGACAACTCTGGGGGACATTTACTCAGACAGTGTGACTGTCACCACAGTTGTTGGAACTGAAGTTCTATACACAGATGAACTTTTCTCACTTGTTTATTTTCCACGTGGGGTGTCTCATTTAAAACAAAGCCTTTGTAAGTCCCCAGGCCCTAAATGTAGTCTGTGTTACGGATATCCTTTGAAACTTCTGTCTTCTTTTCTCCAGGAAGGAGAGGAGGTAAAAGCTTGACTGAAAAGAAAAAAAAATTTTAAAAGAAAGAAAGAAAAAAAGAAACAAAATAAAAACCATATTTTTAACAAAAGGATTTTTGAAAGCCTTGGAAAATGTTGTGTTCACTCACATAAGGCCCCACTGTTTTAAACATATTTTACTATAATTTTTCCTTCAAAATTCTGACATGCGAAGTTGAACAGGGCTCTTTCAGTGTACAACCCCGGGACATGGAGAAATAAAAAGAACAGTATTCCAACTAATGCATGCTCAGTGGGAATCATAATATCGCATAATTGCTTGAAATCCACAGGCTGATCCGATGTCATCTTCAGAAATATGCAAGTTTCCCTTTGTTTTCTGACTTAGAGATATTTTCTTGCTTTAGGGCTTAACCCTTCAGCTCCTACCCCTAATTACTGAAACATGATGAAAAGTGAACATAGAGCTGCCCTTCCAAAACCCACCCCAAATGTTGGGTAAGATCCCCCCAAATCTGCCAACTTTTGTTCTAACAGAAACACACAATATGTATTTAACTTTATCAGTGAACCTCAAGTGTTCCTTTTCACCCATTTCCTTTTCTACCTGTTTCTAAATACACACACACACACACACTCACAAACCCACACTCACTCACACACACAGCCCGTAAACTTTCCACAAGAAACTTTGCAAGAACAAAGATTTGCTATTTCAGAGCATGTAATGACATGTTTAAAAGTTCATCAACTTCCCCCTTTAAAAAAACCTGGCAATGAGTCTAAAGTAATAATTCAGAAAGATTTAGAGAAAAAAAGTCCTTAAGACCTCTTCCTCTGCAACATTATGTAAATCATAAATATACCCCTGGTCTGGAAGTGATTACAACAAGCTATGAGACAAAAGATATTCCTCAGCAGACACTGTTGACAATAGGCTCTGTTCTCCCCTCAGCGTATAAGAGGATTGGGGAAGGTGAGTTCTCAGAAGGGCTAATAAGAGTTTCATGCCATTAGGAAGAATTCCCAAGTGTATGTGTTCCAAGAATTAACCCTGAGTCCTGGGACATAACCGATTGCGCGGACTTAGGACAGAAACGTGTCCTCTTATTCAAGGTGAATGAGCCTCTGGGTGTTCCAAGCATTCCCTCACTCTTCTCCACTTTTCCCTTTGCTTCTCAATTGTCATTGTCCCTGAGCTTGCAAACAGGATTCCTGGAATGAAGAGGAGGAAGCACTATATAAACAGTTCATTCTAGAAGTGTGAGTCATCCCTGAATCAGCTCCCCCATTCCTTATATAAGGAACGCCCATTCAGATCTAAGCTTCTCAATTGCTTTTAGAAATCATTTCTTTGTTTTGTCTTTCCCCATACCTTTTTACTGAGGGCAAAGGTTTAACTTTTTCACTCTTCTCAAAGCATTTCAACACTTGGGTTGGATATTCAGTGAACAGAACATCTAGAACTGCATTTTGCTTGATCGTATAGCATTAGAAGCTAAGGCCGGCCAACTCAAAGGGACACTGCAATGCCATTTTATAATTAAGCAGAGTACCCACTGGACCGCGCACGTTATAACAGATGTTTCCTGGCCCCAGGTACTAAGCCAGCACATAGTAAAACTGCCCAGAGCCTCTCCCTGAGCCAAGATGGGTCAGTGTCTGGAACAACTCCTGTCTAGTGTCTCTTACTGTAATTAGAGGTTGAGGCTAGCTTTTGGTCATTAATTCCATTTGAAAAATAGCCATGGCTAAATTAAAAAAGAAAAAAAAAAAACATCGGAGTGCTTTTAAAATTGAAAAGCCCAGTAAGAAAATGGAGATAATTTATTGGTGATTTATTATTTCGAGCAGTGTTTTAGACCTTATATAAATTCTGTACAATGATTTGCAAAATTCTTCAAGATGTTTTGCAAAATTTTCACTCCATTTATAAAATGGATAAAATTAGAGGTTCCTTATGCTTAGGCTGGAAAAGAGTTTATAGATTGGTTTGTACCAGGAAATCAAACGCATATGCTGTAGCGGCCAGTTGGTGGATGAACAAGGCAACCAAGGGCAAGAAAACCATTCTACCTTTTTTTTAATCTAGTTTTCTTTCATTTACTTGTTTTCAATAAGAGACATGGATACAGGAATATCTCTCTCTACTCTGAGAAAACGACAGATCAAGCAGGGCTTAAGTTCCGGAAGTGTGCACCTGAGGTCAGCACAGTCCTTGCATTTGGCATATGGAGGCTGCTCTCAGCCCACTAAATGATGCTGCCCCTGCCTTTTCTCTAGGAGCTCTTGGACCTCCCCATGATACAGCAGCTGGGGAGAGCAGGGCATCCCCAGGATGTTGTTCTAGCACAGAGGTATCCATTCTGAAGGGTCAGTTCCCATGCCTTAGTACTTAAATGTTTTTAATGTCACCCTTGAGTACAAGTGCATAGACAAACAGAAACTGGTATTTTGCTTCTGTGTAGGGCAGACTAAAGGTCAGTAGAAAATGATGAAGTCATTGGAGCCCTGGAGAGCCCATGCCATGTTAAAGGGTTCAAGGGGTTAGCTACTACAAATTGAGTAGGAATGTGGGACCCCTGTGGCCAGATCTGCTGATTTCTCAAGAGAAAATAAAAACCTATGTTCTTATATAAAATCTCCCAATTAAATTGTCACCTCATTCAAACACTGTAAGGGGTAAACAACATACATCTGTGGTCCAAGTCCGGCCTAGGTGCTCTAAATTTGCAACCTAATGTTTAAGTGACTTGCCCAACCATCACTCAAGTGACTAGAGGCAGGTCAGAACTAGAACCTAGAGTCTCTGACTCCCCAATCCAGTGAGATCTTTCATTAAAACAGGTCCTGTAAACCACTGAATAGCCTTGAAGAGAGTTTTGTAGACTGCATACCCTAAGAAGTAGGTACTTAGATATTTTTAGTATTAACAGTTCTTTACGTGAGTGTTTTCTCCTACAACAGAAGAGTAAAAACTCATTTCCAAAGCTGACATATAAAGAGGAAAAGTTGACAAAAGTTTCAGAGATAACAGGCTATGTACAACTATAAGAAAATGTTGGTCCTCTGGCTGGTTGGAAATTACATTTTAAACAAAGAGATGGATAGAACTCCAAGAAGGATTTTAAAACATTTAAAACATCCTATGTTGAGGGTGACCCCTAGCAGGGTAAGAAAGCATGCAAGTCTAAAGAAACCTCACTATTAGGAGTGATGTAGTTTTAATGGATTTCCAGTTTCGTATGATCCTGAGACCAATCTGTCCTTTTCATATCTATTCTTTACCTTTGTTATTAAGCAAAGTTGTGCCTGGAGTGAGGTCAAGGATTTATAAAGTAGATTTGTTCATGAATTAACTAACATGTATTGAGTACCTCCTACGAATGAGACCAAAATCCCTAACATCTGATATCATCCCACCCTCCACATGACTTATCTTCCTTTTACTACTTATACTATTATTCATTTATTTTTTTAGAAGACCAATGTGCAAATGGATAACTAATAAGAACCTGCTGTATAAAAATATAAATAAAATAAAATTCAAAAAAAATAAAAATAGAGAGAAAAAAAAAGACCAATGTGCTCTTTTTCCTTAAATACAAAAAAAACTTAACTAGCTTTATATTGGGACAGTGGTTACATCAGTGACTTAAGTAGTCCTTGACCTTAAGGCTCCATGGACCATTAATACATAAAGAACTAATTTTAATAAAAATGTTGGAAGTGCTGTGATGAATGCAAAGGAAAATTAATTTTCCTCGAGTCAGCTGGGGGAAGTGAAAAGAGCCTCATCCTGGATGTGAGATTGGGTTGAGCCTTAAGGAATGAGCAGGAATTTTCAAGGCCAAAAAGGAGGGGAAGGTCATTCTAGGCAGAGGAAGCAGCTGGAAGAAAGGCCCAAAGTCCCAAAGTATGTTGGGCGTTTGGGGAAGGGCAAGTGGTTCAGTATAGCTAAAGCTAAGGACTCATGGGAAGAGTGGCAGGAAAATCTGACTGGGCTCTGTTTTAAATAAAATATTACATAGTAGTGAGTATAACCTCTTACACTGGAGGTAAGGGGCACTGCCAAAGGTTTTAGAGCTGGAGAATGTCAGATCTGTTCTATGTTAGAGGAAGATCATTTTGCCTTCAAAAGGCTGATGAGGGAAGGGACTGAAGGGAAGAAGGTCAACTTGGAAGCTGCCCAAACCCTTCAGACAAAAGATGATGAAGTATAGTCAGCCCTCCATATCCATGGGTTGTAGTTGAAAAATAAAAATTCCACAAAGTTTCAAAAGGCAAAACTTGAATTTGCCAGCAACTATTGACACAGCATTTACATTGTGTTTACAACTATTTACATAACTTTTACATTGTATTAGGTATGATAAGTAATCTAGAGGTGATTTAAAGTATATGTGAGGATGTGTGTAGGTTATATGCAAATACTATGTCGTTTTATATAAGGGACTTGAGCATCCCTGGAGTTTGGTATCCTGGTGGGGACCACGGGGGCCGAAACCAGTCCCCTACTGGTACTGAGGGACCACTGTACTGAATTAGAGAGTAGCAGCTGAGGTGAAAAGGAAAAGTCAGATCTGGAAACCATTTCTGAGGTAGAAACAATAAAACCTAGTGACCAGTCGGATAAGGAAAATGGGAGGAGTAAAGATTGAAGCCAAAATCTTTCACTTGAGCGCCTGGGTGGAAAAAATGTCATCTATCAAGACATAAGGGGAAGCAGGGCTTCTGGAGGGTGAATGTGGGAGAAGGGAGAGGTGGGGGCCGGTGGATGAGCCCTGGCTTGGAGATGTTAAGGCTGAAATGCCTTCTGTAGACTCTAGTAGGTGAACCTCACCTAGAAAGCATTAAAAACTGGAAATGGGGCTCAAGCAAAAAATATAAGCCATGAGCTTGACCCTTGTAGAAATACTCTGGAAACGACCTTTAAATGATATGGTTGGAAACTACTTATACTGAGAACCCTAAAGGATGATAATCAAATAATTTGAGAACTGGTGGTAAAAGAAGGCACAAAGCAGCACTTCAATCAGCTTCCACGTCCTTGTCTTTTATACAGTGAAACTGGTAAATTATTAAAAGAGCACTGGGCTTGGAATCGTGCAGACTTAGGTCTGAATCCTAATCATGCTATTTACTAGATGTTTGACTTTGGACAAGTTATTATTTAATCCCTCTTAGCAAGACACTTAGGTGTTTTGAGGCAGACACTATTCTGCGGACTGGAAATATAATGATAAACAAAGGTCCTCAAAGAGCTTAAATTTCCTTTTCTGTAAAACTAGAAGATTATAATGAGATACTATATTTCAAGCACCCAGCACAGCATAGAGAGTACTAAGACCTGTCAACTTACTATGTGCCAAGCACTTTCTATTCATAGGCTCGTTTAATTCTTACACCAAAACTATGAGGTAGACATTAATGTTGGACCATTAAACAGTTGGGAAAACTGAGCTTATGTGCCTTGCCCAATTTCATAGGGAACAAATCAAGAGTCTTCTGATTCCCAAAATGCTGCACTTCACCTTCTCTCCTTTGCCAAAACCAAATGAGCGCATGTAGCCAAGAGCACCTTCTCTCTTAATGCCCTGAAACTAAGAGTAAGTGAACTAGAAGTTATCATCCAGTGAAGTACAAAGTAAGTTGTGATACATGGCATATTAACACGAGGATAATCAAAATTCAAGCTAATCAAGATAGTGCTGGTATGAGTTTCTTTAAATGATGTTCAGAATGACTGAACCAGGTATAATGTACTACAAAAGCTCTTCATTAGTTCATAGATGGCCAAGGTTACACAGTCATACATGGTGGCCCTGACTGTAGCTACAGACTCTCTTTCCTACTTCAAATCATTGTTGGAAGTAGGTGGAGAAAAAAAATTTAGTGAGTCAATAACTTAATACTAAAAGCATTCTGGAGGTAATTTTCACTGTTAAATAATGAAATACAATTGCTTAAAAGTCCTCCTGGAGTGGGAATCTTTACGATTCTACTACCTTTTTATGTCTTCCTCTTTGCTCTCACTCTAAATCTTCCTCTCCATTCCCATCACACTGGCATAGTTCAGGCTCTCTTCATTTCTCCCCTGGATAGCACTCAGCCACTTGTGCTCTTTCTACTGATCATGCTACCACAACTGCACCAAGTCTTTATCCTGTTCGGTAGTTCGCCTTCGCCTTAAAAGTCTACCCACATTCATGCATGAACACAGGTTGCTTACGTTTTGAACTTCATTCCCAACGCACAGAACATCTTAGGTCCCAAATGCACCATGCGATTTCACACCTCTGATCTTTTGCAATTGGTAGTTCCTCTGCATGGCACGCCCTTCCCTAAGTTTATCTGATGAACTCCTACTCATCTTTAAACACACAGCTCAAGAGTCTTCTCCTCTGAGAAGCCCTTCATTATCTTTCCATGTCCTAGTCTTTGTATCCCACAAGATTCTGTTTATTAGTAAACCTGTCACACTAAATGACTTGTACTTGTTAACATGTTTATTTCCCCTAGTAGACTCTGAGCTCCTGGGAAGAATGTACATTATCCTCTACATTTTTGCATCTCCATACCCAGGAGAACCCTGGCATATACAGTAGGGGCTCAATAAATACTGTGGCAGTAAACAGAGCTGATTCCAGTTGTCATTATCATGGTCATCATCCCACGGTTAGTGGACGCCCACAGGAGTATAACTTGTTGGTAGGTGTTACATTTGGTGTTTAGAGTGGTCGAAGGACAGCCAGACTCTTTGCTGTTTCTGATAAAAAGGAACGAGGGTCTCTCTAAAACAGGAAGGAAAGAAGAAAAGCTAGAGGAGCCTGAAATGTGTTCATTTTGTCACTTTTGGATGCCAGAGATTGGGATTTTAGTGCAGGCCAAGCCACTTATCTTAGAAGGTTCTGACAAATTTTCTGGGAAAAATAAAAGAAATGAATAAAATTAAAAGCTGTGGTCAGAAGGTTACAGAAAGGAATGGCACACATTTCTGCTGGGGAATAGGAAGTGGTCTTGTCTTCCGCAGCAGGGCTGTCTAATAAATCTGGAGAGTTTTACTGACTTCATAGGCGCAAAAATAACCACCCGGAGAAGACATCGGGTTTCACTTATTTTTTTGGAAAGTAATTTTTCACAGACGCGAGGTTAAAAGAAAGTGGTTGCACGGGCTTCGGCTGTGGTGGTGTGTCTTCTGGTATGCGTAATGCAACTGGATCTCAATTCTGGGACGATGCCCAGTTTCAGAGGTCTAAAGCCTCTGTTGAAAGCCATGAGGACAGAGTGTTGCCAAAGTTTTATGTATGCAACTGTAGACCGGTTGTCTTAATGCAAGGAGAGACTTTGATCAAGAGCGTCTGGAGGGAGGGGTTTCATTAAATGCTGTTTTCAACCCTTAATTCTACAGCTTTTATGTCTACTTGTTCCTAAGTCTAGCACAGACCCCAAACGGCCCTGACACAGAGAAGCCCCTCCCCAAACCCACGTCTGGCTCTCCGGCAGCAGCAGTGATGGGCATGGAAGGAGTTCTTGGGTAGAAAAGATACACGGCTTGGAAGGTTTTGCTCCTTACTCCCTGGATTTTGGTCTCATGTTGGACCATTCAAAGAGGAAAATGCTGGAAGCTCTCCCCCTCCAGCCTTATGTCTGTGATTCATTAGGAAAACTTGAAAACTTCCCCTACATAGAGACAAGCTTTCCTGAGAAAAGGCTTGATAAGAGTGTATGTTTGTTGGATGAGTTCTTCCTTTTAAAAACATCTGGCCAAGAAGAGAAAATTCAGCCAGTCTTAGAAGGTTTAAGTGTCCCTTTCTGAACTCCTTTCAATTGTCCTCATAGTAATGGATGAGATGGCAACTAGGTAATCTTTTTAACATTTTGCAACTTCCGTGTTCAATTCTCATGGTGAACCTGCAGGGACCTTCTCCCACAGGGCAAGGGAAACTTTTTTTTCTTATGTTGATATTTCTTCTATAAATCAATGGGAACGCAGACAGAAGAGCTGTGATCTTGGCCACATTGTTGGCGAGTGGAGCCACCTGGTGTGTGGGAGGCCGATTATCCTCAGAGCCCCCAGCAGTCTCCGTGAAAGTGGACTGGGGTCTCAGAGTAAGATCATTGGATCGGGAAGCAGGAAATAAAATCTAACACCACTCCATCTGAAAGAACCACCTTATTTGCAAGATGACAAAAACAAATGGGTGGTTTTGAAGTGTATGTTTTAGCGGCAGAATCCGTTTTCAAAGGAAAATCGTAAATAATACATTAGTAAACATTCATTGAGTCCTTGGCATGTGCGGGGCATTTGGCTAAGCCCTTGACATGTACAGTATCATTGAATTTAATCTTCACTACTCTTAACAGGCACTGCTATCATGTCTATTTTATAGACGAGGAAAGTAAGGGATCAACTTGCTCCAGATAAGGCACTGTATAACCCACCATATGAAGCAGATCCCAGTGGGGCTCTTGTGGAATTAGGGTTAGAATACCATGTGCCTTTAACCCCTGCTGCCTTACTCCTCTGTCAACTTCTTCTGTCTCCCTAAAGCAACCCCAAATCTTTGTGGAGCAGAGGTTCGAAATCTTTTGACTGGATAACTCCTAAAGTTTCTTTTCAGTCTAATGCCCATTCATCCTGATTCTGGAGACATAAGCCATCATAATCCTCCGAATGAGCTCCTTCAGACTGGATGTTGGCAAACATTGCTCTTCTTAAATGGCCTGACTCAAAGTCACTTTTCACATACCTTTAAAGAATAGATTTTTCAACTTACTTTGCTCCACTAAACATAGGGGTGAATTCCAGGAATTGTGCAGATGTAAATATTCTGATGCTACGAGATCAAACGTGCTGTTTCCATTAAAACTGAGGTGCCCAAGTCAGGACTGCTTTATATTTCTTTCATAATTAAGTTATTAAGTATTCTATAACTCACACATTTGCTTATGCATTCACTGGCCAATTGTCTCTAATCCAGCTATGCGCAAGCATTAGGTGTTAGAATTTTCACCTCTCACATTAGCTAGATGTCTGTCTGGGTATTGGCTCACTCAGAGCAAAGGGTTCATCAAGGAAAGGGGGAGACTTTTGATGTCTTTGTTAGCTGTTCAGAAAGGGAAAAAGCTCCACAGGCTGAACCTCTTAACTCCTAACTCACATCAGACATCCCCAAATTGCATGATTTTAGTGTTGCTAAGGTGGGGTGGGGAAACAGCCTCCTCCTTACAGTGTGGTTGGGGGTATAAATCGGTATAAAATTATTGGAGGGCAATTTGGCAATAGCTATTAAAAATGAAGTGCTCATACCCTTTGACCTGATAATAATCCACCTTCTGGGAATTCATCATAGAGAAATACTCCTACAACTGCTCAAAGATATAAGTGTAAAATGATGTTTGCAAGAATCTGTGTTATGGGGAAAACTGGAAAGGCCCCAGATGTGCACTAACAGGCAATTGGTTAAGGAAAGTTTGGTTCGGCCACGCAATACAATACCATGGAGCCGTTAAAAAGAAGATTAAAAGGAAGATCATTTTTTACAGACTGGCATGGAAATATGTCTAAGACATATTGCTAGGTGGAAAATAGCACACTTCAAAGTTGAGAATATAATCCCACTTTTGTAAAATAATAAATTTTAATATATGCCTTGAAAAAAATGTTAACTGGTTTTCTCAGCTGTGTGGGATTATGAAAGATTTTCACTTTCTGTGCTATATATTATAATGTTTCAAGTTATTTATGGATCTATACCATATACATGCTGTTACTTTTGTAATCAGAAAAAAAATAGATGATGCTGTGGCTTGGTCCCTCGAGAGCCTTGTTAAGAAAGTGTAGAAGCCTACTCCAAATCCGTCAACTTGAGAAGAAAACAAAACTTAGCTAATGTGGAGCAGTGATTCCACTTAACCAAAAGGAGGACCACGCATGGAAATTCTTCTGGCCTTTAGAGTCCGTACGTAAGCCGTTGTAATAGTTAGCCCACAATGGAGTGTTCTTTCCACTAGGAGCTAAGGAGAATAAACTTAAACGGCAGCCAGTTTTTGAACCACTGCTCTAGTTGAGAGGACAGCTGAGGACCAGAGACGCAAACCAAGGGGTCTCATCCTCAACAGTGACTTGCCAGGGGAGCAGGGTATCCATAAAAGATGAATAGGAGTTTGTGTTTAATTTTCACACTCTTTTCAAGGTAAGATTTGGTTCAATTTACAGGGGCAGATCCCCATTTGGTGGAGCGGGAAGGGGGGCGGATTCTATAGCTTATGCAATTAAGGGGACTCAACCAAAAGAATGCAAAATTACAAACACAAAATGAGGTATAGGGCTTTGGAAGGGGTCCCTGAGAAAGAGGGCCCTTAAGCCATCCTTTGCTAGTTTCTCAGCAATCTGGTCTGCACTGACTTAGAGTTCTTAAGCCAAGGTAACATGGAGGGTAACACGCACGCTTCCTTTTAAGAATTATCCTGCCAGAGAAGTATTTCCATCTCATACCTGGTGAAAGCTAGAGGCAGCACCCTGAGCCCTGGGAGACTGTACGATCTCTGTTTTGGGGGATACTTGAGTTTCTGTGGCTGTATAAGCTCTGGAGAAGCTCTATTTGTTGACTATGGCAGATGCCCAGTTCTTGATGCTCATAAAACTATGGCAGTCAGAGATGGAAAGATGTATTAGGTCATCAATCTAGCTTCGGGTCCAAGGCAGGATGGTTCCCTATTGTAGTTGTTCCAAGCCTTCGTCCTGGCAGTTTGGAAATATCTCGGGGGCCAAACTCTTCGAAGGCTGTTCCTCTCTTCTGGTTCCTGGGCAGATGTTGAGGTGTTTAGATGGGGAAAAAAGAGCATTTTAGAGCCACACAACTACTTAATTATATCCACTCACCTAGATTCCTATCAATGTTTTTCCACATGAAGAAAACAATTTAGTGTAAAGAAACCCTTGTACCTCTGGCATAAAGCTGCCATCAGGGAACAAATCACTGATTTTTTCTGGTTCCTTGTATTTCAGCTTTGGTGGTGAGTGAGTTTCTTTTTTTGCTTTAGGAAAAAAGCAAACTTGCTTGAGTTCTCCATAGCCAGCGTTATCAAGAATGAGTAATATTTAAATGCTGCTTTTGTTCATGGGGACAAAGTAGCTTTCTAAACACTTATTTTGAGTCTGTTTACCTCCGTCTTTGGTGAACTTTATGTGTTCCCAATTTTTATTTTAGGCTTCTAGGGGGCTACAAAAATGGGGATTCTGAAAGCTAAGTTTTGATTTTCCCATGTTTTCTTGCAAGTCCAAATTGATAATGACTCTCATCTCCCCCCAAATTTTGGTGGCTACCTTTTTAAAAAAAATTTATATTACTGAAGTATAGTTGATTCACAATGTTGTGTTAATTTCTGCTGTACAGCAAAGTGATTCAGTTATACATATATATACATTCTTTTTTCATATTCTTTTCCAATATAGTTCCCTGTGCTATATAGTAAGATCTTGTTGTTTAGCTGTATATAATAGTTTGCATCTGCTAGTCCCAAATTCCCAGTCCATCCCTCTCCATTGGTGGCTACCTTTTTTTTTTTTTTTTTTTTTTTTTTTTGGCTGTGTTGGGTCTTCGTTGCTGTCCGCAGGCTTTCTCCAGTTGCGGTGAGCGGGGGCTACTCTTCGTTGTGGTGCGCGGGCTTCTCATTGCGGTAGCTTCCCTTGTTGTGGAGCACTGGCTCTAGGTGCGTGGGCTTCAGCAGTTGCAGCACGCGGGCTCAGTAGTTGTGGCGCACGGGCTTAGTTGCTCCGCGGCACGTGGGATCTTCCCGGACCAGGGCTCAAACCCGTGTCCCCTGCATTGGCAGGTGGATTCTTAACCACTGCGCCACCAGGGAAGTCCAGGTGGCTACTTTTTTGTACAGGAGGAGTATTGTTCTAGACTAAGAGAGCAGGCTTGAATATTGACCGATGAATGTATATATCCTCAGTAAAATCTTTTATTCCCTATGCTTCACATACATGTGCGTGTGTGCCTGCGTGTGTGTGTGTGCAGTCTGCTTGCTTGTTCTTTATGTGTTTGATGGTTTATGTGGCTTTTTGACTTGAAAATACTCCAATTCTCTTTTTTGATAAGTAATGCTACTAGCAAGTATAAAATACTCAGAATAATGTAATATTTGGATATTTGCATTTGAAAGTTCATTTCCTTTTTAAATCAAGACAAGTGGGCATTCATTTATTGATGCTAGTGACATCAGTATTAGAACTTTTAGCAACAAACAACGCTCAGCAACCTTTTTTTCTTAGAATTCCTAAAGATGAGTTCCCAGTTAATCAGCTATCAAGAAACTATCTGTTAATGCTATCTGAGTTAAACTTAGCTGAGTTTAATTAAATTTTAAAAGTTGACTGGGAATTCATCCAAAATGTGCTCATCAAAAAACAAAGGTATTTGAAAGTAGAGGTAAGAGATAGGATTATGAGGGACAGAATTAATTTTAAACCTCTTGAACTGGAAAAATGGTTAGAGATAGAAATGCTAAAGATAAAAAGATTTTGTTTTTACTTTAAAAATAGTTCAATACAGTATGTCTGTCCTTAGGATTTTCTGAGGCATGCTCCTTTCAAAATGTGCTTGTCCACACTAACAAATTACTAAGGATAATGGAAAATAAAAATTGCTGAAAGGTACAAAATTACCAAAGGTACAGTATTATTGAAAATCACTATAAGAATATTTTCCCAACCCCAAAATTCCAAGAGATTCTTTTATGATCTGTGAATGTACTTAAATGTAATCTCATAAACAAGTTAAAATATTTCAGTTGTGCATTAAACAAATTCTCTTTAGGAAAAATAATGAAATTACATGAATTTAGTACTGTCTGGAAAAATATGGACTATATAATGAAAAGTTAATCCTGCTGGTAACCTCATTAATGTGGGCTACACTAAACTCCTTACGGGCAAATAAATTGTAAGCTCTTAAATAGATGGATATCTGTCCTGAATGGAATGTTTTAGACATGGTTGGCTCAATAATTGTGGACGATTGAATTCAGGTAGATCTCAGATTGTTCACTGTTTGATATATATTTCTTAATTTTCTTTGTTAGTTATGCTTGATTTAAACAGTAACTAATGAAATGATAGCAGTTGTTTGTATTTACAACCCTATCTGTGCTCTGAAAATTAACATGGCTTTATTGGATAAGAACTTGGTTTAGAAAGAAAAGAAATTAATTTGTTCAAAGAATTTAAAAAATTCAGTGGTAGAACAGATCTAGCTTCTCAAATAACATTGTCTGGACTCTCTCTTTCCCTTTTTCTGTCTCTACATCCCAACTTTACCACTTTCTATGCTGTTTTCCTTCTTTGGCAAATAAATATGGTGGCAAAGATGGAACCACATAGCCACCCCTGGTAGAAGCAGAGTGTTTCGTTTACAATAGAAGCTGACCTCCCATTGTCCTAGCATGGGGCACATGCCCATCCCTGAACCATGTATAATGCTGCAGCATGTACATTAGTTTCCTGTGGTTGCTGTAACAAATTACCACAAACTGGGTGGCTTAAAATAAGAGGAATTTACTTCCTCTTTTCTGGAGGTCGGTAATCCAAAATCAAGATGTCAGCAGGGCTATTCTCCCTCCAGAGATTCTAGGGCAGATTCTGTTTCTTATCTCTTCCAGCTTCTGGTAGCTCCAGACAATCCTCGGCTTGTGGCCGCTTCACTCAGATCTCTGCCTCTGTGGTCATATTGCCTCCGTCTCTTATCTGTGTGTCTCCTTTGTGTATTTGTGTTTAATCTCCCTCTGCCTTAATCTTATACGGACACACGTGATTGTATGCATGGCCCCCTGGGATAATCCAGGATGATCTCATCTCAAGATCCTTAATTTAATTTCACCTGCAAAGATCCTTTTTTGAAATAAGATCATATTCACAAGTTCCAGGGATTAGAATACAGACATATCTTTTGTGGGGGACACCATTCAACCCACTACAGCTAGTAAATGTTTAACAATCTCCTTGACAAAAAAGGGGGAGCCCTCATATATAATATTTGCCTAACCTCCGTGGTTTAAATACTGCCACCATATCCAACTTCAAGTTATCAACAGGAAGTCACTGAACTTGGAGTTGGGAAAAGACGCACAGTAGCGGACCATTATATAGTACTTCTAGCATCCAGATCCAATAGATGTCAGTAGCCTCAAGAGCACAGATAAGAGTATAATGTATTCAAATAATTAGAAAGTGATGAGTTTTGAGTGCCTATTAACTTTGTTTTAAATATAATTTATTTAATTATAAATATATATATACTTTAAATTTTAATGGTGATAACGTTTAACAACTGGCTCACAAAATTCCTGAAAATTTACTGGTTGGTTCAGATGAGCTGGTATAAGCCAGCTCCAACACCACTGGGTAGAATTTGCTAATTGATCAGGTCGGAGTCACACAGCCTAAGGCATAGGGTCAGCAACATGCAAACCACACGGACTGAAAATGAGGTGGGTGGGTCCTGAAGAGAACATTGGGGTGCTATTAGTTAAGAAAAGGAAAGGAACATGGAAACGACAAAAACAACAAAGCCACTTCCGTATCATCATGCAAACAGGTATTAATGATTTCAGGCTAAGGAAAAAAATGTTCAGCAAAGTTCAAAACATTTACTGGTACAACTATTGTGTCTACACATGGTTCTGCAAATCAGTCTCTCTACCTAGGAGAAAAATCACTGTTTCCACATTCTCATTTTACTTAGTTCATACAATCTGTTTTTAAGCCTAGACACATTTATCTCAAGCTGAGCAACTTCAGAAAAATACATAAACCAATGGTCGTTTTTAGAGTATCATTAAAAAAAAGATTAACAGCTTTATTGAGACATAATTTGCACACCATGCAATTTACCCATTTAAAGTGCAAAATCCAGTGGTTTCGGTACATTCACAGAGTTGTTCAACCTTCACCACAATTAGTTTTAGAACATTTTCATCACCTGCCAAAAGAAACTCTGACCCACTCAACTGTCATCTTCCAATGTCTCCACCCTGACCTATATAGCCCTTGGTGACCAATAGTCTACTTTTTGTCTTTATAGATATACCTAGCCTAGGAACTTCATATAAATGGAATCATACAATAGGTGTTCCCTTGTGGCTGGCTTCCTTCACTTAGCATAATGTTTTAAGGTTCATCCATGTTGTAGCATGTGTCAATATTTCATTCCTTTTTATTGTCAGATAGTAATCCATTGTAGGGATATACCACATCTTGTTTATCCACTCATTAGTTGGTGGCCAGGCGGCCATTTGAACTGTTTCTCCTTTTCAGCTATTATGAATAATGTTGCTATGACATTTGTGGACAAGTTTTTATATGGACATAATTTTCATTTCTCTTAACCCAGTGGTCTTTTAAGTTAAAATTGTTAGCGAGGTTTCTTATTTTCCACATGCTCGTTCTCCTTCCCTACCGTTTAGGAATGAAAGTAGAAATGCCACATAGAGAATTCCAATTCTCTTAAATTTGGGGTCACTACCCCAACCCCTTAAGAATCCTGGGACTGGCTCAGCCTGAAGAAGAAGTCGGCTCACCAACTCCAGGGCGGGGGAGGGCGCTGTTTGTCAGGAGAACATAAGAGCTGACTTGGGGTCCACAGATCACTGAGCAGGTGTGATTGAATTTCTTGTCACACCAAGGCCTGGCCTTGCCCACAACAGGCTCATAATAACTAGTACCTCACAGTGCCGTTCAGGCACTCTCCATATGCAAAGTATAAAGAGTAATAAAAATTAAACCTTACTCTCTGGCCTGGAAATCAGAGTCATGGGGTTTGGGAAACTTGCAGAAAAGAGAGGGGAATTTTTAGCTTCTCTGATAGAGACCAGTAGAGAGCTTCATTTTCTCCCTTGCGTGATGGGAAGTGTGCTTCCAAGTGTCTTGCAGACCTGGGATTAAAAAAAAAAAAAAAAAAAAAGCTCTATATTAATTTATACAGCAACTTTCTTCCAAGAAATTCAGAGGGTCTCAAACAGTCTTTCACTCATTCCCCTGAGGGAGTTTGCATAAATGTGCATAAGAAATTACTTTTTTTTAAATTTACACTCTCCAGTTAGCCAGTACCAGGCAGAAATAGAACTAGAAAAGCAGACCTCCTGACCAAACATTCCGCTATAATATTTTCAGTGAGCTTCTATAAATCAATGCACAGCCTTAAAAACAGGATCTCTCCATAATATCCCCGGGACTCTGCTCACTGATGACTGATGTGCCTTTCACCAGGGGCAAAATTTTCCCCTCCAGATGAGAGTCAACCGACATGGCACGCACCATGACCCTCAGGAATCTCATTCACTTACAGTGGCGTGCTCAGGCCCACCTTGAAACAGGCCGTCCAGATTTCCCTCTCGCAGCTCAGCACTCCTGACCCAGCCCAACTGAAAACCTCTCAAGAATCTCGGGACTGGCTCAGCCCAAAAGAATCCTGCTCCCCAACTGCGGGCAGAAAACTGGGGTCTAGCCAGTCCCTCTCACTTTGTCACTTGCTGTGTCTCCATGTTGCTTATACAGTGGGCTGTACTGCCCCTCAGAGTCCTGCTGGTCATACTGGGGAAGAAACTCAGTTCCAGTTTCCCAAAGCCCAACTCGGTGCCCAGGTGGATGGCTCTGGGAGAGCTTCCAGCAACAGGCATACGCAGGGCCCAACCCAGCTCTCCATCCCAAACCAAACACTTAATTCCTCGTGTTGGGCCCTTTCTCAACATATTCTTTTTTTTTTTTTTTAATTTTTATTGGCATATAGTTGACTTACAATGTTGTATTAGTTTCAGGTGTACAGCAAAGTGACTCAGTTATACATATACATATATCCACTCTTTCTCTTTTTTTTTTTTTTTTTAAGATTCTTTTCCCATACAGGCCACTACATAGTATTGAGTAGAGTTCCCTGTGCTGTACAGCAGGTTCTTATTAGTTATCTCTTTTATATATAGTAGTGTGTATATGTCAATCCCAGTCTCCCAATTTATCCTTCCCCTTTTTTCAGCATATTCTTATTGTGACGTTCTTATTGCCCATCCCTGAAAAAAAAAAGTTTCTTTTTTTTTTTTTTTTTTTTGGTTAGGGTTACACTAGCTCATGTAGAATCTCACACCTGGGGAATATCTGTGCCTTTCTTCCAACCCCCAGAAAGCCTCTGGGCTCTACAAATTTCTTCCCAGGGATTCTGGGGGAACGGGAAATCGTAATCCATTTAGCAAAAGAAAGCTCATACACGTGTCCTATGCTGCATCCAGCCTCAGACATATTTTGTTTCATACTCTTAGCCTTATTTAAACTTTATTTAACCTTAAACTTTATTTAAACTTCATGTTAGGACTGGCTCCATAGTTTGCGGGGTCCAGCGAAACGTGAAAATACAGGCCCCTTGTTCACAGTTTAAGAATTTCACATTAAACCAAGCACCGAGGCCCTTCCTAGTACCAGGTGCTGTGTGACTGCACAGGTTGCATGTCTGTGAAGCCACCAGCCCTGCTGCCAAGAGTTAAAAGGCAAAAGACTCCTAACCTCTCTTGAAAACTAGAAAAATGTGGTAACTCTCTGTTTGCATCCCTAAATGGAGCACAGAATTGGCTGGTGCCGAGTTGCCGCTTGTATTAGTTCGCTAGGGCTACCATAACGAAGTACCGTAGACTGAGTGACTTAAATGACAGAAATTTATCTTCTCACAGTTCTGGAGGCTAGACGGCTGAGATCAAGGTGTCAGCAGGGTTGCTTTTTCTAAGGCCTCGGTCTCGAGCTTGCCTTCTCACTGATGGCCACCTTCTCCCTGTGTCTTCACAGGCCCTTCCTCTGTACCTGCCTGTGTCCTAATCTCCTCTTCTTATAAGGACAGCAGTCACATTGGATGGGAGCCCACCCCACTGACCTCCTGTTACCTAAGTAACATCTTTAAAGGTCCTCTCTCCAAATAGAGTCACACTCTGAGGTACTAGGGGTTGGGGCTTCATCATAGGAACTTTGGAGGGGACACAACACAATTCAGCCCAGTACACAGCTGTTCCCTTCAGAGCGGGCACGGTGCTCCAAGTCACAGCGCTAGCCCCGTCTCAGCAGCTGCCATCCGCCATGTTGCATGGGCTGCTCTCCTTCCTCCTGCTTCCCCTCTCTCAGAGAGAGGGACCTGCTCCTCCGGGGTAGCGCATGGCATAGTGACACTGTCTACCACGGGACAATGGCTGCACACTCCCTCTACCTCTGCAAAACTAAGATTGCTACTCAAGTGATCCTTTGCAGCACTGTAATCAGTTTCTTAAAAAACGAAAACGAAAATGTACCCATTCTATAGCGGTAAGACTTCAAGTGCAGAGCAGAAAGGAGAAATTGCCGTGGGGTATGACTGGCTACTCAGACTCGATCTGCAGGTTTTAACAGAGGGAACTCTCAGCGATCCTACTTAAAATCACCTGACCATCTAAGGGATGGCCCAAAATTTCAATGGAAACCCAGCTATACAGCTCCTTGGAGGCAGCATACTTCCAAATTGGTCTTTGTACCTATTTGCAGAAATGTTAGCCAGATTATAGCTGAAAATTCTGCTAATTCTGGGGAAGTTTTTGGTCTTGTGCCTGGAACTGTTGAAACATACATTCACACCTACCACATGTAACACTTAGCAGCATAATTTCCAGCACAACACTTTCCTACTTTATTTTTAAAAGAAATAGAGCCAGAGACTAAAGATCTGCGCTCACCCTGCTGCTTTTTGCAAGAGGCTCCACAAAAGGTGGAGGGGATGGCTTCTGTGTGAAAAGAGGATTATTTTGCATTTTTAAAAGGAAAGGAGCCACAAAAATCTTTGCTCAGAACCAGGGAACGTATGATGCCGAAACATGTAACATTTGCACCTGTGTGTCAATAGAAAAAAATCATGTCAAATGTGCAAGGCTCTGGGAAAAGAGTAATGATTATCTCATAAACCCCAGTATTAGAGCTTGGAAAAGACCTTCAGAACATCTTACTGTATCCCCGTTTGTGTTAAGACCAGGAAAAGGAGGTTCTTAAATTTTTAAAGACTCGCTCCAGACCAGCACTCCACCTAAAACGCAGGTCTTTTCTCCCGGCCAGGGCAGTTCCCACCCCACCAGGCTACTTCCAAACAGGCATTGTCCTGTCGGCCTAAACTGCATACCAAAATCACAAAACCCGCTCTCTTTATACCAGCGTCTCTATTTAGACTGCAGAGTTGAGAAAGCAAAGGCTATTTCAACTTCAACTCCCTTAGCAAACAGAAGAAAAGGCATCTGACCCGCCGACTTTTCCAGCTGGTCCCTGGGTCTGGCCGCCCGGTCTCCGCCGTAGCGTGCGGGCGCCGGCTGCCGGTCTGCCACCAGGGGGCGCAGCCTCCTTTGTCCTGACACCGGCATTGAAGGCAAGCTCTGCAGCCCGGCTAGGCCTCCACGAAAATCTGCCTTGCCCTCCTTTCATGGTTTCTCTCTGTAACCCGCCCACTCCCCAGCTCCCTTCATTCACTTTAAAACCGTTTTCTTCTTCTTGCCTGACGCTCACAGTCTCCCTCCGTCCCATCTCATATCTGTGCATGTCACCGGGCTCTGGGCATGTTTGTAGACGGGCTTTTCAGAGACACCAGACCCCCTCCCCAGCAGCTCTTCCTCTGCAAAGCTTAGGAGACCGTGGCCGCAGCTTATCATTTGCTCTCACTTGGAGGCCCCTCAACTGAGGATGTTTCTAAAGATTCTTCCAGAATGAAGGAGCTTCAACGACAGGACTAGCTCCCTGGAAAAACGATCATATCCGTCCTCTAATACCCCTGCCTTCCACTCAAAAAATAATAACAAACAAATGAAATGACTGGTTCTGGGAAGCTCATGCCCCCCGGTGTTCACCCTCACCACCGCTCCTGCCCCTAAACAGTCTCAGATCAGCCTTTGGAGGTAGACACCTACCCAAAGGGACCGGCTTAAGCATCCTTTCAGCCACACCCCTCACCACCCCACTGTGCAACCCAGACAAGGTAACTGCCTCCTTCTGCCCTCACCAGCTTGGCTGTATCTGTTCTCCAGCAGAAAGAAATCCACTCAGATTCCAAAGACTCAGTGTTGCCGTCTTTCAGGGATAAATGAACAGCCCCTTCTTCTCTAAGACATACTTCTAGCGCTGCCCCACAGGCACAACTCACAAAATGCTAACCCTCAAATCCCCAAAACACACCCTTTTTGCAAAGAACCCTAAAAATCCACTGTTCTGAACGAATAGGGCACAGGGTCCTATACAGGCCTTTGAAAGGCAGCTGCTCTATTTACATGGAGAGATTTCAAGTTTACAGGGTCCTTTCCCTGCCTCTCATTCTAGCTTCGGAACAACCCGCAGAGACAGGCAGGGAAATCTCAAGCCTGAGAGGTTTGCACCAGTCCTAGAGCTAGTAGAGGGTGTGGGCAGCACTTGGGTGACAGTACTCAGGTGACAGGGGCCTGAGAAGAGCTGCTTGTCCAGTTGACATCACAGATGAGCATCAGGTTATCTGCCCTGAGAGAGCCTATGGTCTGGGCTCCTGAAAAACTGCAGCGTTAGTGGGAGCCTGGATGGGGCAGGAGCAGAGGAAAGGAAGGGGTGATAGTAACTCTAACGTGACCCTTCTTTTTAATCTCTGGCTTCCTTCACTTCCGTGTTCTCCCCACTCACCTTAGCTAATGCAGAAGAATGCAAGTGCTGAGCCTGGAGACAGGTAGCCCCAGCCAGTCTGCCTGATGTGAGCCAAACTCTCCTCATTCATAAAGTAATGATAAGGTCTGTCAGATATGGAGAAAGTCACTAAAGGGCATAAAAGGTCAGTGGTATTCTGGGCAGGGGGGAAGGGCAGAGTAGGAGACTTTTACTTTCATTTTATGCCCCTTTGTATTATTGGAAGTATTTTGATTTATGCATATCATTACTTTCGTAATTTTATTTTTTAATTTTTATTGGGGCTAATGATGCTCTTTAGAATTGCTGTCCTGATGACTTATGTAAAGTGTCTGGCATGGCATGTAGTCTGGTACGGAGTTGATGCTTCCCGAACAGTAGTTTATTATTAGCGATCACACCACTCTCAAAACTGAGCAAATGGACTTCAAATCGAGAAACTCGGAGTCTGATGCAGACTCTGTTCTCAGCTCACTGTATGCCCTTGAGTAAGTCAAATCCTTCTCTGAGCCTTGGTTTCCACATCTGTAAAATTACAAGATACAGGCCAGTTGATTTGGAAAACTGTGGGAAGGACAGAGCAGAGCTCACCCCCAAAAGTGACTGAGGCACCTTCTAAAATTCAGCCACAGGCTTTGCAAGGAGGTCTCTCAAGCTTGAGTTCATCAGGCAGAAACCCTTCCTAAAAGTTGTCAACTAGGGTAGGCGGAAAGGGCCAGAGACAGCGGAACAAGTTCTAAAATAATACAGGAATTAAATTAGGAAACAAAAATGTGTGAACACTGTAAGGTCATCAGCTTGGGGGGGGCGGGGAGGTGGGAAAAGACAGTTTAGGCTGTTCCTTGGGTGTAGTTGGCCTCATGATTATTTCCTGACAAAAGAGATGCCCTTGGTTGGCAGAGGGGATGAAATTCAAGGCCAGAGCCCCCTGGCCCGGCCAGAGCCAGCCCCAGTCCAATCTCCTAGGCTGAGAGTTCTGTGTGGGGCACAGGGCTGGCCTTGGTGAGACTAGACCCTCTGCTTAGCACAAGCAGAAGCAGAGCCGCCCAGTAGAACTGGGTGGAGGAACCTCTTAAGTTTCTCCCAGCATTAACTGAACCACCACAACAGAAGCAGAGAGACTGGGTCATGGAGGGTGCAGATGCTCAGACACTAAAACTTCAGCAGCTGGGTTGGGGAGACCTGTTCTGGGGCAGCCCAGCTCCTGAGAATCCAATAGAGGCGTGTTCCTGGAACACACACTGATTCATTTCCCACACTGCTCAGAATCAGAGATTTTTCCTTATAGTCTCCTTTGCCAGTGCTGGGCCTTTGGGGATGGGAGGCAGGTGGTCTGGTGGGTAGGAAGGTTGAGACTCCTTTTGCCCTGTGGTCTTCTTCCTATTTAAAGCAGCACCGCCTGTCGTAGCAGCCTCTTGCCAATATTTGCAGGCAGGAAGATTTCCTGACATTGCAAGGGGGGTGTTCAGAGCAGATGGGAGGCCCTTTCTTAAGGCCATCAGGCAGAGCAGAAATTGGTTTCACCTGCTCCCCAGGAGGAATCTTCAGACCCCACTCTGGAGGTCAGAAGAAAAAGTGTAATTTTTTTTTTTTTTGGTAACTCTGAATTATCTGGCCTCGCCTGTTACAATATCTCCCCCCAAAGCCCGTGTTGTCTCTGCCTGAAGGGAAAGTAGTGTTTTCAATTCTTGTGGGATCTGAAATAACGGTTCCAAAGTATGCCAACACCTGGAAGACCCCTCCCTTTTTTATGAGGCCTAGCGATCTAAGGGAGGGGGGAGAGGGAGGAGGAAGGAGGTGCCTGGTAGAGAGGCTTCGGCAGGTAGCAGCAACTCTGCCTGATTTCCAGAGAGCAAAACCAAATAAATAAAAACTGCTCCAATCATCATACTTTGATAAACCTATATTCTTCGAACTTCAGTGTTTTTAGAGAAATGCCTTCTGTTGTACATTAGAAGTCACTTTCAAAGGCAGTTCTGAATGTCTGGCTACTTGTTAAAATGCTTTCTGCGCTTGCTTTTCCGCGCGGTTCTTTTCTGTGCCCGTTTGTATCTCTAATAAGCAGCATTGTTTACTACCCTTGGGTCCGTGCCCCTGGGACTGAACTGAAATAGAACAGGAGCGCCGAGGTTGAGTGCTGGAAAATATTCCGGGTTTCTCAGGCCCCCGAGGGGTCCCCGGGTCAGCCGAGCGGGCCGCGCGGGGAGAGCCCACCGGTGCGTGTGCGCCCTGCGAAGCGCAAGTTTGCAAGAGTTGTTCCAGACGCCCTTAGTTCTGGGCAAGGATGCCGAGATGAGTGGCCACAGGAAGAAGGCACACGGGGAAGGGAAATACCATTAAGGTCTGGGACTAGAGGTGTGACTTAAGGGCCGAACAGCCCCATGTTGCCAGGATCGTAAAAAGAGACTGCGGCGCAGGAAACGTTCTGAGCTGTCTTTTAGGCTCGAAGTCTCAACTCTCATCCCTGTGCAATAAATTCTCATGAATAAATTCTCGTTCTTCCGTGTAGCCCCCCAGTCTTCGCTGTCAAAACGAGTATCCTAAACAAGAAGAGGATTACCACCCCTCCTTTCCTGCAGTTGCCGAATATTTGTCCCCATTTCGTTTTCAGCCGAGTGCTTTGTGACAATGGGGGATGTAAGCGCGTGCGCCGAGAAATAAAGCGCCTCTGTACCCCTAGCTATAGAGAAAGTCTTTCCGTCCCCTCCGACCCCAAACGCGCCCCTCCGTAGGGCCTCTCCCAAATTCCACCTCTCCCAAAACGGAGTGGAATTCGCTATCAAAAAGCAGAAACCCGCATCGGAGACACAACGCGGACTGCCTTCAGCGTCTGGGGGAAATTTTTCCGGTTTAGCCCAGCCTGCGTCTCTACACCCACCCCAATTTGATGTCAGGGCAGGATCTGCTGGAGAGTTTGCCGGAAAGAATGTTATTAAACGCGCGAGCCAGACCCGGGCTGTGCGCTTCCCAAGTGAGACTTCCAGCCCCAGGGCCCGGCCCGAACTGTCCTTCCCACAGGTTCCTGTGAGAGACAAGCCCCCTGTCCCCAGTCTCCGAAATTTCCTCCAACAGACTGCAAAGATTGCTCAGACTGCCCTTCTTAGCTCCGCTCCCTCATCCAGTTAGGTTGTTTAAAAATACAGAGATTCTGTTTGCTCGCAAGAACACAGTGATTTCCCTCAAGCAACTCTTGCAAGAGCTTTAAGCAGCCTCTGGGCTGCAGCGAGTCCAAGCGTCGGAGGAGTTTTCAGAATTCCAAGAAGTAGTAAGGTGAATTTTGGTACAGGGAAAAGCGCAGGGTGTTGGAGTGCAGGGTGGGAGTGGGCGCCGAGAAAGCCGCCTGGAGGCTTTTTGTCTTTTAAAGTTAGACTTGCACCGAGGTGCCAGCACAAACGGCACCGCTTCGTGGTTTCCGAATTTAGAGAATCGTGCTGAGTTTGGGCCCATCCCTGAAGTCAGGGGCCCCGCTCAGCGTACTATTACCAGTTAGTTCCCCAAGAGCAAGCAGAAGCGCGGGCGCAGCTCGCTGGGCACTGCCAGGGACTTTGTCCGCTGCTCCCGGCTCTTCTGTCCTCTCCCTTCTCGTGCCAAGCCCAAAACCATCCTCATCGCTGCCAGGATTTTGCACGGGGTAAAGGAGGGCTGAATGCCTAGGCTGCGGAATCTCCCAACAGGTAGTTTCACCCGGGAGCTGGCAAGGCTTAAATATCAAAGGCTGGGCCGCTCAGGCTGCGTTAAGCGGGAGCCCAGACGCAGTCGCACAGGGAGCCGGGGAAGGAAAGTCGCGTTCTGGGAGTCATCTTAAATCACCCTGTTTTCTCTCCAATCTCCAGCTTCTTTCGAAATAGCGCGAGCTGGGCCGTTTGGAATGGCACTCAGTGAGCCTAAATAAGCCGCTTCAGGCTGTAAATTCACATCCGATTTGAATTCTTTTTTCCCCCCAGTAGTTACTACAGAACCCAGCTCGGCTTTAGACCCATAGGTATTTATTTGGGAATTGGGAGATTCCCCTTCGAAACGCCCTAGGCTCCAGAGCAAAAAAGGAAAAGGCCGTGTTGCACGTGGATGATATTATTGAATTATGCCTTTCCCTGGTGCGCAGTGAGGAAAAGCAGAATGCCAGGCGGTATGTGGAATGGGCGGCGGCGGCCTTGCGCTCCAGAGAGCGCACTACACTTCCTTCCCAGGGCGCAGGGAGAAGTTGGGTTGGGCCACTGCGTCCTGCCTCCAGCAAGGATGCGCAGGCCGGAACTTCGCAGAAGCCTGATCCTGGCTGCGTGGCCCCGTCCCCTTCAGGGGCACTCTCCCAAATGTCCCCGCCAGAGGCCGTGGGCGCACGTGGTGCACGGAGACCCGGCGCGCGAAACTGAGCGCATCACCCCCAAAGATCCCTGGCGCGCGCAAGGCCCTCGCCGGGTGGCAGAAGGTGGGCGACCGAGCCTTTGAGCCGGCGGATCTAATCCCCGCTTTGGCAGACAAGCCTTTCCCGCTGCTGCTCTGAGCTGTCGTGGGGTAGTGTTTTCCGCACCAACACACACCGCGGAACCCCGGCTCTGCCTGCTCTGTCCCCTAGAGAAACGCCCTCAAACTCCCCAGGGTCACTGGCCCCTAGAAGCCTCTGCGGCCGTGGGCGGACCTGATCCGGGAGACTTGGATCTTTAACCGCCTCAGGACCTGGCCTCCCAATGACACCCAGCCTGCTCGCCCACGCCTACCCGCTCAGCTTGCACGCCCTGCGCCTCCTCCGCTAACCGTGCTACCTAAACTTTCCAAAGTTTTCTAGCGCGTTGCCACCTCTAGTTCGCCTCGGCTGGCGCTGGCAAGAGGAGAAAAAGAACCACCCCTCCTCCCCCGCCCCCTCCACCTCTCTTTCTCTCCTCTCCCTCCCACCTTCGGCCTCCCCTGTGAGTCCAAACCTTGCGAGTGGGAGCGCGCGGTGGTGGAGCCCCCGAAGGCAGACTCTGCAGGGGACGGAGTTCGTTCCACATCCTCCACTCTCTGCGCCTCGGCCGTTCCGCCCCCTCCTCCCCCACCTCGTTTGCGGCGCAGGGACCTGTGGGCTTGTAGTTTAGTTTTGTGCAAATTTAGTTTTTTTTCCTTTTTTTTTTAGTTTTTTTTTTTTTTTCTTTGCGATTACATCCTGCTGGAGCCTCAAGAATCCGCCTGCCTTCCAGTTTCCCGGCGCTGGGCTAGGGAGACGCATCCTTCGCGCCGGGCGGGTTGTTTCCTGAGTGAGGCCAGGGGTCCCCAGGCCGCGATTTCTCCGCCTGGGCTTCGTCTCCCAACGAGACCCTCCGTCCTGGTGTGGGGCAAATTCGTGCTGGAGCTCAGCCTCAAGGCAAGCCTCCTGTGCCTCCCCGCGGCCCTCGCCCCCAAGCCCCGCCAGAGCTGCGGATGCAGCCAGTGAGGGGGATACTTTTATACCGGTTTAGGAGACCGGAGTAGGGGGGAAACCCCGTTCTAACACCTTCCTGAGGGCTTCCTACACACGGAAAATTCGAGGTAGAAAGGTTCCCTCCCTCCAGGTCCCGCAGCAACGGGTGCCCCGCCTAGAGACACCCACGGAAAGTGCCCCGAGTTGGTTGGTTTGTGGCCTGTTTTTATTTTGTCTAGGATTAGCGGAGTTGGAGATTTTTGCGGGCAGCCTTACTACCCCGGGGCTTTAACTTTCAAACCAAGTCAACGGGAACGTTCCGGGGAAACTGGATGTCTGGGTGCGCCGCACCGCGTGCGGGGAAGTGAAACGAAATCCGCCGCGGACCCGCGCGGGGCGGACTCCCGGGCCTGGGGTCGCCGGGTGTTTCTGAATCCCACCGGATTGGGATGGGGATCGTACTTGACCCCGCCAAGGTCGGGGGCCAGCCCTCTGCCTTGATCCTTCCACGTGCCGGATGCGTTCCCCTCGTCGGTCGCAGACGACGCCTGCCCTGCGCGACGTCCGTAGGGGCTAATGGGTTCAGCCCGGCTGCGCCAGCGTCCCCGGCAACAGAATCAAGTTTGCCTGACGCTCAAGGTTAGGAGGATGTCTATTACCTCGTGTGCCCGCGGACGTGAAACGTCTACCCAAAGCAAAGGTGGCTACAAATGCCTCCCCGCGAGAGCTGCCGAGACCTGCCCCCAACATGTCCTCCCTTTGACCTCCCTGAGCTTGGGAACACGTGCGCCACTCGCCCGGTGCTCCATCAGGCCGCGCCTCGCACAGACCCCACTAGGGCTGGGCCGCCTGGGACCGAGGTCCCCCCATCGCCCCACCCCCCGCCGGTCCCCGCATGCCCTGGTCCACGTTGTCACCAAGGCTGTGTCGGAGAAAACCCAGCGGAGGCCAGCCTGGGAAGGCGGGAGGTATCCCCCGCCCGTTCAGATGGCCCCCCAGCAATAACAGCAAAACCACGAGGCGACATCATCTGCGAGATGCCTGTGGCGGCTTTTTGAAAGGCGTGGCGAGTGGGGTGAGGGGGGGAGGCGAGAGAAGAAAAATTAACGTAGAGGAGGAGGGCAGCGGCTAAAGTTGTGAGTGTAAGCACCCCTGCTTCTTAACTCCTCACCCTGCCACCCCCAAGTCTGAGCAGCTGACCAAATTGTCTGTCTCTTAAGTCCTAAACTCCTCAAGGGCGGGACGAAGGAGAAGCACCTTAACCCCCCAGAGCCAGCGATACCCAGCCACACTTCGGAGGGCAGAAGCATCCACTGTGGTCTGTGTTTACTTTGAGTATAAAGGATCCATTCACAAAGGAGCCCCCCACTTCCCTTTGCCATCCCTACCCCACCTACCCTTCTAGAGTCCTAGGGTTGTATTTATTTTTAATCTCCAGCACCCTAGATTTCATTGGGAGCGTTTAAGGCAGGAGAGGAGAGGAGAAAGATAAGATTAAGAAGAGGGCTGGCTGTGCTTCGGGCGGGAGGATTAGAGAGAAATTGAAAACCCAACAGAGATGAATTTGGGAGTGTTTTAAAATTTCATTTCTTTCAGAAGCTGTCTGCTGTAGACCAAAACCTAGTTAAATTACTAGGAGCACAGGAAGCAGGGAGTCTCTGTGGAAACAAAGAAGTGAAAGGCTTGCGGTACACCCCTTTCCCCTACCTCTCCTCAAATGAATAGAAAGCAACTCCGCACTCAGCGTAGTGACTCTGGCACCTCGGCTCCCTGAGTGTGCAGGACGGTCATTTCCTTTCAGGAAGGCCAAGGAGGGGGTGGGGAGTGACCCAGGACAGGCTCCCAGAGCCAGGGGGCTGTGCTGTTTATCTTCTGGGATGGAGCCTGGGAGAAGCCCGGGTGTAACTCTGAGGGAGCAGGCAGTGCCTTGGCAGAGTCAGGGGAGGGATGACCGAGCCAACCCTCTTCCTTCAAAGCCCCTCTTCTGATTATTTAAAGCTTCAAGTTTATATTTCGAATCTTGATGCTTAGGTTTAAAAAAAGTAGAACATCTACCAATGTGTTTGGAGTTATTTATGTATGTTCCCCATTACTTTTGTTTGTAGGATTTTCTTCTCCTTTTTGTCTTTCCTCCTCCCCCCTGCAGTGTTGGCAAACCCCTAGGAAGGAGTTGAGTGGGGAGGGTGAAATTGACCAGTTCATTCCTGTTAATCAGGCACAAATAAACAGCGTAAACACTGACTCTCCATTCTTAATATGATCCTTTTTAAAAAAATAAATAAATAAAACAGCCACTTAGGCAGGAACTGGTTAGGACTGAGAAATTACTAATACTGGTAAACTAGCTAATCCTGTTTCTTTAAGAAAAATCCGTAAAGCTCTTCCATCAGCCCAGTGTCTGGGAAAGAAGCAAACTAACTGCTTGGAACAAAAGAGACAAAGAGGCCAAACAACAAAACAAACAAACAACTCCCCCTGCCCCCTCCACCCCCCCCCCCCAGACAACAATAGACGAGACACAGCAAGTGCAGTTATTGCCTCGCCCGGCTGCCGCTGTCCCACTGCCAAGTCTCCCGCATTTGGCTAGAGACTTTCTCTCTCACCCCACTCGCCCCCTGTCACTCCCCTCCCTCAGCCCTTTCTGTCTTTCTCTCTGTGTCCCTCTATGGGGTCTGGCTATGTGTGTGTGTGTTTTGTCCCTGTCTGTCTCTGTGCTGCTTTTGCTTTCACTTGATGTCGCTCTGTCTCAGACCTTCACGGTCTCTCTCTCTCCCTCTCCCCGCCCCACTCCCCCGTTTAAAGGCTCTCAGCATATTAGCATACTCTGCCCTTTATATATTTACTTGCTGGGCCTTTTCTGTGGCATCTCCGAACGGCCTCCACAGCACTTGTTTCTCTGGGTTGTCGCGGTGGCCTATTTTGTATTTTGTTGGCGGTACTCTTTGCCAGGAGAACCCCAAGGTCCATTTGCACTTCGGTTTTTAACCGTTCCTCCTGGTCAGGTCTTTGCTCTTTTTCTATAAGGCTTCAGGCACACTTTGTCCCCCGTCCCCGGCAGCCCTTTCTCCGCTCCTTGGCCGCTGCTCGGGCCTCTCATGCCTGCCTGCCTGCCTTTGCTTTCTCTCGCTGTCTTCAGCAGCCAGTATCATCCCCCCACCCTGTGCCCTCCACAATCCAGCCTTTTCCTTCCTCTTCCCTCCTCTCCACCAAACTTTAATACTCTAAACATCTTTGCCTGGCAACTGCTTTTCTTTGTAAAGTGAATATAAACCCTTGGAAAGTAGGAAGTGGAGAAAGAAAGGGAAGGATCGATCAACGAAACCTGCAGACAGCAGAGGCTGAAGCACGGAGCAGGCGTCCCTGCCAACAGCCCCATCCCTTTCACACTTTCTTTCCCTAATAAACCCTTTTGTGATAGCGTCTCCTCCTGAAGCATCTGTGTCTGCTCCAAGGAGCCATGGGGTGGGGACTGGGGGACCACCTGATCACAGATCTCCTCCCCTGGGCAGCAGGTGGCCAGTGGGAAGGGAGGTGCAGCCTCATTACTGCGTTCCCACCCCCAGCGCTTCTCCACTTCCTCTCAGGAAAAAACAAAACAAAACCAAAAAACCAAAAACGTAGGGGGCCCTGGAAACTGGGGCAAGGTCTTCAGTGCCCCTTTAAGAGAAGTATGGAATGGCTGCTTGAAAAGAAGCTTCTCCAAGGATGGCTGTTTCCAAAGCAAAGGGAGAATTTCAACTATCAGCAGGTTGTGGGTTAAAGAGGGCCAAACTGTTTATCTACAGGAGATCTGAGAATTCCCACAGTTGGTGGTACAGGGTGGCAAACAGTGGCATTCCCCTCCCCCCAACAGTAAAAGAAAACAAACCATGCCCAGTAGGCAACAGAACCAGGACAAATGGTCTCCCTCGGCCTCATCCCTTCCTCTCTTCCTCCTTTCTTCGACAACACACAGGCAAAGTCTGATGAAAACAACATTGGAGGCAACTCTGAAGAGAGGAAAACCAATTAGCCTGAGAAGATTATAAAAAACAGAAATATAACAGAGGAAATTTATCCTCATTGTTTGGTTGCTTGGTGACAAGGGCAGTATTAAGAAACACAGATGTGATAAAACACATGTGCACGTGCATATATACAGGTGTATATGTATGTAGATTTAGTTCATGGAGACAAGAGGAAAAGGGAGGAATTTGGAAATCTGACAAACCTGGTTTGAACATAACCTGGCCACTCATTAGCTAGGCAAGGTAGGCACTCATTACCTACCTCACAGTGGTATTCTAAAGATTCAGTGGAATTGCATGTATGAAAAAGCCAACAGCAATGTCTGGCAAGCAGTCTGTGCTCAATAAATGAATCCTCCCTAACTCCTTTCCTCCCTCCCTCCCTTCCTTCCTTCTCACTCCACTGGCTTCCTCCCTGAGCTCTCTAAGGTGCAAGCAAAGGGGAAATCATCCACATTGCCCCGATTTTCAGACCCTAAGGGAAACCTGAGTGCTCTCTGAGTCCCAGTATTGGAGCAGGGCAGACCACAGCAGAGCCCACCCATATTCTATGCCCAAATACCACCTGGGCTAATTTGTCCTTGGATGGCATTATTTGGCTTCAGTATTGCAGTCCCTCCCCTAGAGTTCTTTCTTTGCAATGGTTAACAGGGAGAGAGCCCTTATCCAAAATCCAACCATTTACATGTTTTTATTAGAGACCATGTGCCCACAGAGCCTCTGTTTGGGGGCACATACTAAAAATCGCACCCTGGCCAAAAAAACCTAAGAAGGGAGAAGCAGACAAGAACATGTTCTAATGAACTGTGATCCTGACCCAGAACTTCTCACTTGGGAAAGCTGTTTTCTTGGTATTTTGACCTTGTCGAAATGACTGATTTTTTTCCCCTCCAGAGGAGTCGCTCTCTAGCTAAGCCGCTTCTCGGGCAGTGTCTTGGGAGGACACTTCAGGGCATCTGGAAGAATTCACTGGCGGAGGCGCCCGTCCTGACCCTCTACCAGGGACGGTTGCCGGGATGCCTTCTCTTGCTTTCTCTTTCCCCGAAGCTGGAGCAGGTTGGGACAGCAGCGGGCAAGCCTGTGAGCCATGCATGGCTGGGGCCCCAACTTCGGTTGGTGAGAGAGTGAACGTGTGAAAAATGTTCCCACCTTGGACTTCCTTTTTCCGTGCGTCTTATTGTCTGTTCTACAGTTACTCCATTTCCATGTTTCACTGGCTTCCTGTACGTTTTCCTGTCTCATCTCAGCCTTCACGGCCATTGAGAGGCACTGATTCGGGGCATATTCTGTGAGGGTGGGCAGTCCCTCACGGTCCCTCTCCAACACTTTCCATCATTTCTTCTCTCTCCTTCCCTGTTTTCATCACAGGGCCCCTGCTACTTATGACCAGGATGTGGAAACCTGTTGTGTCTTTGTCTTTCTCCGTCTTCAGGCATCCCAATTTCCATGTGGGGCCTTTCTGCGAACTACAGATAGAACCATCTGTCCTTCCTGGAAACACCTCTTCCCACTGCAGATCTCAACCCCCATGCACCAGGCACCCTTGGACAGTGAACAACCTGTACAATCAAACACGAGTGCTCTGAATTTCCCTCTTTGAAAGGTGTGAGTATTGCTGGGCACATAGTCATGTAGGGATGTTCCCCCTAAAATGGAAAAGACCACAAAGTATGATGCCAAGAGCCTAGCAGCCTCTGAAGCCTTCCAGAGCCTTGTCTTTTATTCTTCTTGGGCTCTTGTCCAGGAAGAAGCCTGAGATTATGTTTCCTTATTTTGTCTTTGACCTACATTCTTCATCTGCTAAGGCTTCATTGCCGTACCAGCGGCAGGAAGGCATTTGTTACTGCAAAGGGTACAATGAGTATTGATGTCTAAATAAGCAAACTCCTAAACACTGGCGAGTCCTCTGTTCCTTGCTTGACTTCGCTTCGCTTCCAGTGGGCCAGATTTTATACTAAAACAGTTACTCGCTTTGGGACCACCTGAGAGGTTTAAGTTGGCACTGCTGCCTACCCAGTTAAAGTCAAGTCTGGAAGAATTGCCAGGTGTAAATACCACCACCAGATTAATAGATTCCAAACTACATCATTCTGGGTTGGCAAGGTAATTTGCATTCTTTGCAAGGAAAAGGTTTGAAGAGCAGTCAGTTTCCTGTTTAAGAGAAAGGTTTGCTCCTAATTGCCAAGTTACAGCACTTCTGTACTGACCCCGTTCTGTAGAACAAGAAACTTCCCAATTTAGGAATCTTTGGGAAAACACTTTATCCTCGGAGGTGGCTCGCAGCCCTGGCCGCATGAGAATCACCTGGGGAGCTTTAAAAAATCACCAGTGCCCGGTCTCTCCTCAATCCCATTAAATCCAGATCTCAAGGGCTGTGCTGTGGGCATCGGTATGTTTTTCAAAGCTCCCTTGGGTGATTCTAATGTTTAGCCAAGGTTGAGAAGCACTCATTTATATGTTGCGAGAACAGTGCATCGTGGTGAACAATGCTCATTTCTTTAATAAGTATGTAAAGAACTCCTACTATAGGAGATGATTTGCTGGGGACAAGAAGATGAAGTTGATGGACACTGCTCCGTGCATCTAGGATTTAGTGGGCAAATGCTAACGCGCAGGTGTCTGAACAGAACCTCCGTGAAGCACGATCAACTTGGCTCCTGCAAAGAGCGTGAGACGGGAAATTAGAGCCCCCAGTTCCAATTCAGGTTCTAGCACGAACCAGGGAAGTGACCTTGGACAAGTCTCTTTACCTCTTTGGGTCTCAGTCCTATCATCTGTAAAAGGAAGCAGCTGAAAGCAAACACTGTAATTTGTACTAGTGTCCTCCAGCCTCACAGTGTGTTGCTAAATTATCAGACACCCATCAGTGGAGCCAGGAGTTACCAAATTCTTTTGGAGGCTGGCTCATTTCACTCATGCATACTACTGACAACTGCCCTTCTGATGTTCTACCAAATCCCTTTCCAAAAACCCTAAGTATCAGAGTGTTAATTTTTTTTTATTTTATTTTATTTATTTATTTATGGTTGTGTTGGGTCTTCGTTTCTGTGCGAGGGCTTTCTCTAGTTGTGGCGAGCGGGGGCCACTCTTCATCGCGGTGCGCGGGCCTCTCACTATCGCGGCCTCTCTTGTTGCGGAGCACAGGCTCCAGACGCGCAGGCTCAGTAATTGCGGCTCACGGGCCCAGTTGCTCCGCGGCACGTGGGATCCTCCCAGACCAGGGCACGAACCCATGTACCCTGCATTGGCAGGCAGACTCTCAACCACTGAACCACCAGGGAAGCCCCAGAGTGTTAATTTTTAAATAATCCTGGGGTCCCTTAATTCTCTCCCCTGGTCTCATTACAAATGAGCAGATGAAGGGAATGGAGTGGTGGTAATGTCTAGGAGCAGTGGGGAATGACTAACAGAAGTTTATCCAGTTGGATAAATGTCTAGTGGATTGCTGCTGGGGTCAGTGTTAGTTCTGGTCTTAATTAACATCTTCATTAATAGTGTGGGAGAGGGAATAAACAATAGCTAATGATATTTGCAGATGGTAGTAAATTCAGAGGTGTTGCTACTACCAGTGAGAGCAACAAGAGCCATGGGGATATCAGAGATGTGAACAAGAAGTGATTATAATGATGTTTGTTCTGGAAAAGGCAGAGTGAAACCTTTGGTGGGGGGAAATGACACGGGAGACTGGGAAATGCTAAAAGAAACAACCATTGCTATGATTTGTAACTTGGGTAGGCAATTGGCAAACAAGGCAGCTAATGGCCTTACAACTTCGATAGCCTGTAGTGGGATGCTTGTCCTGAACAACAATAATAATCATAACAACAGTCATAACAGTAATAATATCCAACATTTATTGAGTGCTGACAGTATGCCAGATAAGGCTCTAGGTGATTTATTACATGGAAGCAATTTTTATCCCTAAAATCATGGTGCAGCTCTCTCAGGCTCTCTAAAGATTCTGACTGCAGCCTTGCTATGGTTCTTGGATTTCTAGGTGTGAGCAGACTTATGAGTTCAAGGGAAAAGGAGGCGTATAAAGAGAAGTGAGCAATTAAAGTGTGCTCTGTGCTCTTTCCTCAGGCTCCAGAGCAAAATCTTTCACCTTTAATTTTTCCTGTCCCCAACCTGCCTATTCTCCTTTTCTTTCATTAGGGAATTGCTGGATAAACGTGGTTGATGAGGTAGGCAGAAAAATCTTGCAAAAGCAAAGGATGGAAGGGATGGAGGGAGGGGAGAGAGAAGAAGGGAGGAGGGAGAGAGAAAGAAAACTAAAATGTATTGCCTCCCTTCCACAAGTCCTGCAGTAGCAGAAGGGGCAGAGCTAGGTACATTTCACAGGCTTTCTTGTTTAACCTTCACACATCTAATTCTCACAATGATTTTCTCTCGTAGTTTTCAGCCCTCACTTCCATTAACGAAAGAAAAGACTCAGAGAGGTTGGGTCACTGGCTTTGAACACACAGCTGATAAGTTGAGTGAGGTTCACACTCCAGTTGGTTTACTTCTAAATGCATGTCCTTTTCAACCATGAGTATATATTTTCCTTTCTTTCAATTTAGCCCTGCCCAGCTAATGACAACATACAGCCACACACAGAGAGCCAGAAGGTAGAAATATTAAGAGGAGAATAAACACTGAAGAGCAGAGGGTTAAAGGGAAAGTAGCCAGCACACACATCCACTGCCCAATTCAATCTGATTGAATTATTTATAATTATATTTTGAAATTAGGAAAAATGGAATTTGCAAACAAGAAAGGCTTCAAGACAATGGAACCCATAATAACGTGGATTTGACCTTGAGGGAATTTGGCAGAGAGCATTAGTGTCTGAGACGAAAGCAAACTGAAAAGAAAAACATTTGAATGCTATAAACGCCAAGACTCTTCTTGGCAAATGTGGAAGCCCAGGGCCAGAAGGATGCCAAAGGTCTTCAAAATTATATCAGAGGAGCTTCAGGAAGCTGGAAACATGTGGCCTGGGCATGCAGCTGCCACCTGGGACCCACCACAAACCTCACTGTGAAATGGGGCTCCAAATGCCAACCTAGGGTTAGCGCCAGGAACTGAACTTTTAAAAACGATGAGATGTACATTTCAGAGTAGATGCATAAAAGGTATAGTTCAAAGAATAAATATAAACAACAGTGTAAACATGACCCAAGTCAAGAAAGACAACATTGCCTGGACCTCAGAAGTCTCCTCCCTATCATCTTCCTCTCCTGAGAGGTAACCAATATCCTGATGCTTCTTATGGTCATTTCCTGGCTTTTAATTTTTTTATTTTAGTTTCAGTGCTTATGCGGGCCTATTTTTGAACTTGATATAAATAAAATCATACTGCGTATACTCTTTTGTGACTTGCTTCTTTCTTTCAAGCATATGTTGTGGATAAATACACAACAGTCTATTTAACCATTCCACCTCTGTGGGGACTTTTGGTTTGTCTCCAGTTTGGAGCATTCACGAACTGTTCTGATGTGAACTTCCTATCCACGTTGCCTATTGCACACGTGCAGGACTTTCCCCAAGGAGGGGCCAGAAAACTACCACCCACAGGCTAAGTAGAACCCACTGCTTGTTCTTATATGGCCTTGGAGCTAAGAAAGGTTTTCACGTTTTCAAATGATTAAGAGGAAAAAAAGAGGAAAAATATCTCATGATATGTAAAAAATGATACTACATTCAAATGCAGTGTTCAGAAATACAGTTTTCTTGAAGCACAGCTGGGCTCACCCTTTACATGTCATCTATGGCTGCTTTCCTCTAACATGGGCAGAGACGAGCAGGTGAGTCAGAGACTTGTACGACCGGCAAAGCCTACAATCTGGATTGGCTACAGAGTATTTCGTGTATAATGAAAATTCAGGGCCTCGCTTAAAGAAAAAAGCTATCGAGAGTTTTAATATGGGGCAGCAGAGCATGCAACCAAGCAGAGACCCTTTCTTAGCACGTGGGACTGTGCAGATGCATTGGTCCAAGCCTGGGAAGTTGGCCCCCTCTAAAACATCTGGTCCTTTACAGAAAAGGTTTTGTGACCCTGTTCTGAAGCATATTCCTAGAAGGGAAATGACAAGGATCTTAGATCAAATGAGAGGCTGTATGCAAAACAGCTGGCGCAATGCCGGGTCACTTCTAAGAATTCCTGTGACTCGGAGGTGCCCTTCCCGCTCACCTTCCACCTGGGCTTTCCCACCCCCTTGCTCCAAGTAAGAAGAGTGTCTGTCTGAGTGGATTCAAGGTTCCTTAGCGAAAACTTGTTAAAAAACAAGCAAAACAAAACACCAGAAGAGTACATCAAGAGAACGACAGAAGAGTTCATCAAAAGACGATATTACAAAGAACAAATTTAGAGAACTAACGCTACTTGATTTCAAGTGTTATTATAATGTTGTAGTAACTAAGACACGGTGTTATTGGCATCAAGAGAGACAAATGGATCAATGAAATAGAATAGAGAGTCCAGAAAATAGACCCATACATATAAGGACAACTGACTTTCGACAAAAGTATAAAGGCAATTCAGTGGAGAAAAAAATATAGTCTTTTCAATTAATGGTACTGACACAATTGTATATCCATATGGGAAAAAATGAATTTCAACCCATACCTTACACAATATACAAAATTTACCTCAAAATGGACCTCAACATAAAGCATAAGACTGTAAAAATTCCAAAAGAAATAAAGAGAAAAATCTTAGTGATTTTGGATAAAGCAAAATGTCTTTGATATGAAACTAAAAGCAGGATCCATAATTTTGACTTCCTCACAATTTTAACATTCTAGTCTTCAAAAGACACAGTTAAGAGACTGAAAAGCAAAGCTACAGTCTGGGAGAAAATATTGCAAATCAAATATCTGATAAAGGACTTGTATTTACAATATATAAAAAAACTTTAATAACTCAACAATAAGAAAATAAACAGGGCTTCCCTGGTGGCGCAGTGGTTAAGAATCCACCTGCAATGCAGGGGACATGGGTTCAAGCCCTGGTCCAGGAAGATCCCACATGCCGCGGAGCAACTAAGCCCGTGCACCACAACTACTGAGCCTGTGCTCTAGAGCCCACGAGCCACGACTACTGAGCCTGCGTGCCACAACTACTGAAGCCCACATGCCTAGAGCCTGTGCTCCTCAACAAGAGAAGCCACCGCAATGAGAAGCCCGTGCACCACAACAAAGAGTAGCCCCTGCTCGCCACAAGTAGAGAAAGCCCACGTGCAGCAACGAAGACCCAACGCAGCCAAAAATAAATAAATTAAAAAAGAAAGAAAGAAAAGAAACAGCTCAGTTTTTTAAATGGGCTAAAGATTTTGAACACTTTACCAAAGAAGATATAAGAATGGCTAATACACTCATGAAAAGATGTTCAACACAATTTACCATTAGAGAAACAAATGTTCAGATGATAATGGACCACATTACATACCTATTAGAATGGCTAAGGCAAAAAGACTTGATCATACTAAGTTGGTGAGGATGTGGAGGAACTGGAACTCTCATACATTGCTGATGGAATTGTAAATGGTACAGCCACTGTGGATAACTGTTTGACAGTTCCTTAAAAAGTTGACCCTTTAAAGAGATACCTACCATATGCCCGGAAATTTCATTCCTAGGTATTTACCTGAGAGAAATAGACGTCTATGTCCATACAAAGTCTAGTACACAAATGTACATAGCAGCTTTATTTGTAATAGCCCCAAACTGGAAGCATTCTAATTGCCCATCAACAGGTGATGGATAAATTGTGATATAACATACAATAGAACACCACTCAGTAATAAAAAGAGATGAACTATTGATACACATAACAACATGAATAAATGTCAAAATATACTGAATGACAGAAGTCAGATGAAAAAGAATACAAGGTGAATAATTTCATTTACATAAAATTCTAGAACACACAAACCAAGTTATAATGACAGAAGCAGATCAGTTCTTGCAGAGGACGGGGAGCAGGAGAGAGGGATTACCATGAGGCACAGAAAATCTTTTGGAGGTGATTGAAATGGTTCCTATCTTGAATGAGGTATAGTTTCAGGAGTTTACTCATACGGTAAAACTCAACAAATTGTACACTTCAAATATGGTCAGTTTATTATATGGAAATTATTCCTTAATACAGTTTTTTAAAAAAACTCACAAAAATTTTACAACGTTAAATGAGTGAAATTGCAAGTCACAAAATGGGAAGAGAATCTGCAACAGATAAAAGTGGCAAAAGTCTCATATCCAGGATGTGTAAAGAACTCCTACGAATCAGTAAGCGAAAAAAATAAAGAAAAACAGGAGAGCCCAACAGAAATGGGTAAAATATTCGAACAGACATTTCACAAAAGAGAATATCCAAGTGGCCAATAATGGACTTCCCCAGCGGTCCAGTGGTTAAGACTATGTGGTTTCACTGCAGGGGGCATGGGTTCAGCCCTGGTAGGGGAACTAAGATCCTGCATACTGCGCGGCCAAAAAAAAAAAAAAAAGGCCAATAAACATATGAAAAGCAGCTTAACCTCATTAGTCAACTAGAAAATACAAATTAAAACCACAGTGAGATATTACTATAATCCAGAAATAAAAAAGACCGATTATACAAAGTGTTGGGGAAAATGTAAAACAACTAAATCTCTCCTACACTGCTGGTGGGAGTGTAAATTAGTACAATCACTTTGGAAATTTATTTAGCATTATCTACTAAAATTGTTCATAGGCTACTTCGTAACCCAGAAATTCTCCTAGGTTTATGCCCAAGAGAATGCATACATACATACACTGGAAGACATGTAGAAGAATGCTTCTATTCCCTTTATTTGTACTGGCTCCAAACTGGAAACGACCCAGTGGTTGTCAAGTATACAATAGATAAACCGTGTTGTATGCATGCAATAGAATTCCATACTGCAATGTGGAAAAACAAAACAACTTTGTTTCTTCCAACAGCAGGAAGAACTCTTACATGAAATGTTGAACAAAACCATTCAGAAGTAAAAGAGTGAATATCATATGCTTCCCTTTATATAAAGTTCAAAAACAGACAATACAATTTTGTATTGTTAGAAATCAGGATAGTGGTTATCTTTGGGAAAGATGGTGGGAGTAGTAATTGGCAGAGAACGGAGAATGGGATATGGTTTCTGGATTGCCAGTAATTTTCCATTTCTTAATATGGACACTGGTGACATGGGTTATTCACCTAGCTATAAACTTATGATGTGCACTTTTCTACATGCCTGTTGTAGAGAAGTTTGTGCTTTTCCTTGCTGTATAACATTCCTTCATATGAGTGGACGACAGTTTATTTTTTTAAAGCCAGGAAGAGAGACAGAGGGGGTAGTCACTTAGGTCTCCTCCCTTAGGGATCCAAAGAATGAAGTCAAGGCTGCTGAAGTGCCTCTTTTCTCCTTAGTGACTAAGTCTTGATGGCCTTTAGTGTCACTCTGTAGTTGTGCTAAGGTTGTCCACACTTACGGCTTCCTGTTTGGGAGTTGTGGGGCCTAGAATGAGCCCTGCAGGAAAGAGAAAAGATTTTAAAGTTGGGCAAAAAGCCACTCTACTGGGGGGAGGAGCATGCAGAGGAGAGGAAAAAGTTTGCATAAAATTGGTGGTTAAGAGCCAGACTGCATAAGTTCAAATCCTACCTCTGAAACTTGGAAGCTATTGACCTTGGGTAAGTTATTTACTCTCTCTAAACCCTAATTTTCTCATCTGTAAAGTGGAAACAATAGTGTAGCTGTTCTTATAGGATGGTTAAGAAGATTAAATGAGTTAAGATGCTTAATAAATGCTACAGTGTGTAAATGAACATACGTCAGCTTGAAAAGAAAAACATGACCCTAAGTATTCAGACTTGCAGGATGCTGCAAAGGAGAGCCCAGGGTGGTTCTAGTACAGCTGCCAAAGCTCTACAGCCCTCAGAGGCTGCTCCCATCCCCCATCTTCGCTAGATGCCCCTGATTGAGTGTATGTAGCAAAAAGCTTTGCACACTTCTCTTTCTTTTGATAAACAGTTTCCTTCAAGGTTTCCAGAATTCTCAGACCACCTCTTTGACCTTACAGGGAAGCCTAGCAGGTGTATGAATTTGGAACACTACCACACAAACTCTATATCTCTGTTCACTCCCCTCCCCCTCCCCATTCCAGGTCTCTTTCCTCTATGCTAGAAAATTGTTTGGTTTGTTCACACTCTGTCTCCTGGACATAGCAGGTGCTCATTTGTTGCCTATAGAGTTACGTCATCTTATTCAGTTGATGAATGACACTGTGTGTGTGGATGGGTTCGGGGGTGTTCTCAGTTCTTATAATTTGGGTAGCATCATTCTATGCCTGTCACTAAACCAGCCCTTTGGAAACTGTGACAACAGCAGTGCCCCTTGTCCCACGTTGAGCCAGGACCCACTGTAGGGTAGGCAGTCCATATGTGTAGGAAGGGGCACTTGCTTAAGATACTATTATGTTTCGCAAATTTCTAGAGAGTGCCGAGGAGTAAACTTGAGATAGAAACTGCCTCCCATAAACTTCAACCCACACCACAGCCTCCTTTCAATCCATACCCCCTAGCATCAGGGAACTAGGGACATCACGCTTGATTTTTCAAGTATAATTGCAAATAAATGCTATACACCAGGCCCAGTGGCACTCAGAGGGGCGCTGGGGTCCGGTCATTGTCACAGACTCTGTTAACTCCTCTTTATCATCTCTCACCACATTGGAAGCACAAGGACAGAGACAAATAATAATCTGATAGTCAGATTCAGGAAATACTTATTGAGAAAGGACTAAATTTCAGACACTTTCCTACATATCCTGACACAGAATATTTTTTGATCCTCAAACAATAACCCTGATGCGGGTATTATTTTCTTATGCTCTTTTTGAAGGTGAGGAAACCTTGGCTAAGAATTATTACATGCCTTGCCCAGAATCACGTAGCTTTTAGGTGGCTAAGTCAGGATTTGAACCCAAAATCCAGGTGCCTCTAAGTCCAACTCTAAGGCCTCTATTCCATTACCTTCAGAACACTCTGGAGAATGAAAATCATCTTGTTACGTTCTGTCATGCCTTGTTTTCAACCCAAACTGGTTTACCCAGCTTGATAAGTTCTTTAATCACCACGGTGTATTGAATGAATCAAGGATATATCCAAAACTCAAATCCCACATTCAAAGGAGGAAGATCTATCCCATCGATAATATTAAAAGAATGTACCTGGGGTTCAAAAGGCAATTTCAAAAGACAAGTGATAAAAATACTTTAAGGAATACTTGTGAAGCCTCCCAAGGCAACACCTGTGACGGGGCCACACTCACCTAGATGGTTACAGCCTTGCCCTGTGCTCTTGCTGCATGTACTGGTCTGCTATAGCCACAGGCTTTGGAATTAGAAAGACTGAGATTAGGAGCACTGTGACCTTCCGTTGGTGACTTAACCTCCCCTTGCCTCAGTCTCTGCATCTTTAAAAGAGCTGAGATAATATATGTGACATTCTGAGCAGAGGGCAGAGCCATAGTTAGACCTCAGTATGTGGTAATTATTAGCACTTGTCATGACACTCATTTTAACCTAACTGGGAAAACCATCACCCTAGGGGAGACCTTGCTTAACTTAGGTGCTGCCGTTGGTCATAGTAGAGGAGAAGATCCAGTTTGTAGATACTCATTTAAAATGCTCCAGAAGAAATGTGCATATCTGGTCCTCAGGGAAAGGGAAACGGGGCACAGAGGGTCTGGCCTCCTTAGTGCTGCTCAACTAAGATGGTGCTTTGGCCAGAATGAGAGCCATTAAGACTGCTTCTGATTTATCCCCCGCCCCCTCCACTTTTCCCCTTTGGTATAGATTAGGAGGTTGGGATTAACATATACACACCACTATATAGAAAATAGATAATCAACAAGGACCTACTGTATAGCACAGGGAACTCTACTCAATACTCTGTAATAACCTATATGGGATAAGAATCTGAAAAAGAATGGATATATGTATATGTATAACTGAATCACTTTGCTGTACACCTGAAACTAACACACCATTGTAAATCAACTATACTCCAATAAAAAATAGAAATTAAAATAAAAAAAGACCGCTTCTGTGAATGAGCCTACAGCCTGATTGAATATGGACCACTTCTGTGCCTGCCAAGAGAGTAACTGTAGACTCAACGAGTACATAATGCAGGAGCTTCTCAATTATTTACTGTGTTGACTCCATGACGTGGTCTGTGTGTTCTCAGGTCCTTCTCCATTTGGGAGCAGAATCTAGAGAGTAGGTGTTCTGTCTGGAGAACAAAGCACTACAAGCAAGTGCAAAGTGCACGGGACACTTAATGGCAATCCAACACGGTGGTTACTGCCATCAAGTCCCACTTTCTAGGCAAATTTCTAAGAATTGCCCACATAGATATAGAGACCAGGCATTCTTAGATGGTCTATATTTTTACTATTTGTCATAAAGCCCATTTATTAAACCACAGCTAACAATGAATCATTTTTTAAAACTTTTGTAAAACTTTCCAAAAATCTTAAATTCATTTAAAAAAGATTCTTGGTGGCACCATGTGTCCCGGTTTAACATTCCGAAAATATAGTCTCTGTACAGATATGGGAATTTTATATTTTCTAGGACAGTGGTTGTCTGCTAGGGTATTGGTATTATCATCACGCCTCTATGAGGTAGGTCTGATAAGAATATCATAAAGTTTTTATTTTACTTTTTAATTAGGTAGTTCCTTTATCAACAACAGCAGATTGGATGTTATCTCCATAAAGGGATCAGCTTCCTTCACTTGCATTCTGATATTTTGTTTTTAATGAGAGAAAGAACAGGAGTCACGGCAAGCAGGGCCAGGATTTATGGGGGTATAGGTGTCTGGCTTATGGACATCAAATGTTAATTATGATCTGGAGCAAAAAGGTGCCTGTAACTAAAGGTCTCAAGGTGGCTAACCTGGGACACTTCAGTCTGTAAAGGAGGTTGTGGTCAAGGCAGTTCTAGTGAGGTTATCGGACTGGTGCCCAGAACCTCACTTCCCCACATGCTCGGAAATAAACGTGAATACACGTGGTGCTTGTTTAGAGTCCTGTAAAAGAGTCAGCCTCTTTTACAATGTGGGCAATGCTAATATTTAGCTTAGTGGCCCTAAGTAAGTCACTTTACCCCTCTGAAACTTGTCTTCCCGTTTTCATTCAGAAGAAGAGCATCTGGCGTAGATCAGGGTTGTAAACTCGGGGAAAGAAGAGGCGAGTTGGTAACCGGTGTAACGGGACAGGGAGTAATCGGGACTGTGGAGACCAAGCCCCATCTAACGGGGGCAGCAGCTGCTCTGCTCTAACCTGTGTGCAGCACTCATTCCCAAAGTGTCCCCCCTCCCACTTTTTCAAGAGCAGCAGGATATTTGGATTTTCAAGTAAAATATCCCAATTTTAATATGTTGATAGTGAAATCCACCATTAAAAACATGACAGGGCAATACACAGGATGTTGCCAGTTTTGTTTCTTTATCTCTTGTCTAGAAGTCCCGAAGTCTCTTCTAGTTTTAACGTTTTAAATTTTGTGTCCTTTCACTAATGTCAATAATGTAAATAAGTGGAAATGTACAAAACAAAATTCTATCCACCTTAAGATTATAACCACGCAAACAGTTTACATGTGTGTAAGCAAATACTGGATTGGAATATGTGCAAACAAAACAAATTTATAGGTGATGGGACTGTAGGTGGATATCCTTTATATTTGTTAATTTTCACTTAAAATATCTCTGCTCTTTTTTTGTTGTTTGTATAACAAAAAAGAAAAAATAAAAGAAATATTAAGGGCAGCTCAGAATGGTAGCAGACATGAGGAGAAAAAGGGAGAGTGATATTAGGTATGTTCTGGAAACTTATATTTCTGTCCTGACCTCTGTATTTGCTTGTCAACCATCCTTAAACAATAATTTGTTAAAAAGCAGGCAGTATTAGTTGCACATAGGCAGACTCTTTGTGCCTGAAATTTCCCACTTAACACCGTTCTTTCTCCCCGCCGCCCCGTCACTTATAAAAATACTTCCCACCTCATGAAGTATAGTGGTATCAAAAGTTTCCCAACTTTGTTAGTTTGGCTTCTGAATATATTATAGAAGACTTTTTTTTTTTTTTTTTGCTTTTACTGGGTGGTGGGATGGGAAGGGTAACTTATTGTCCCTAATTACATTTTCCTTTGCTTTCTATCAACACTGTTTTCATTCTATAAATCCACATCAACTACCCGTAAAGTGAGCAGAAAACCAAAGGTTGTTATATAATGTGTTTATCTGAAGGCTTCCAAGATAGCTTGGGAAAGTTACTTTCTTATAAACAAATTTAGAGGAGAATATTAGCACAAAGGAATGGAAGGTCTTTTTATCATAAATGCAGAAATTCTTAAAAATCTACCCATCCTTGCAGGGTAGTGCCCAGCCCCATACTAAACGTGTGATACATGTTTGTAGAAAGATTGAATTTTTCCTCTACTCCTTGGACTGCATCTAGGCCTTCTTAGTTGGGGAATAAATCCACAAAAATGTGGTTATTGATCTTCTTTAGTAGTGGGCAAATTAAAATAATACCACCATGTTCTAGATATGTCAAGAAGAATCTTTGACACTGAGGACAATCACCCCCAGGATGTGGATGTAGGGGACTTGAGTTTCACTTTCTCATTGAAAATGGCCCACTGAGCAAAAAGCAGGATGGTCCTTTGCCAGCACTGTAGTGAAGGATCAGTAGACTGTCTAGCGCTTTCTTGCATCCTGTTGCCTCACTGATTTCTGGATTGCCAGATGCTTCTGTTTTTTGAAAATGGTTAAAAAAATACCTTAGTGATTCTGTTGTTTCAGAAAACTTATATATGGCACAAAATATCCTGAAAAGTTTTTGAGAAAACACTTTGCTTTTTCTTTGCTCCATTTAATCATCATTGCAGCTTAAATTCATTCAAATTTATTGTTTTCTTTTCATGGACATTTTGATGGTTAAAATTCTAAGGTTATATAAAAGTGAGTAAGCAAGTTATGAAGATTTAATTGCTCATAGTTTTTTGTTTTTTTTAAAAATTAAGTCTTAAAAACTTATGCTGGCTAAGAAAGGTTGAGAATTTAACCTTGAAATTGAGAATTCATAACAATTGAGATAAAAATGATCTTTTTTTGAAGCTGGGAGATATCCTTGATTTATCACCATTGAATCAGAGAGCAGATTTTTCACACACTGAGTCATAACTAGAGGCTTTTTTTTTTTCCCCTTGGGTAAACCACCTTAACCTGCCCTTGAAAACCTCTGGTTCATGTACAGAATGAGTCTGAGTCTGTCTCTATTTAGCCTGTGAAATTTACCAAGACCATAGCCTGGGGTTGAGGAGGCTATGAGCCATACCACCATCTCAGATTTTTGATGACACTACAGGCCACTTGATATTTACTATGTTAGCAGATGTCATCAGATATATGTGTGCACAGGTGCAGCGTGCAGTTAGTGAAAGAAGGAACACTGCATGTGTATATTTATTTTTGTACCCATACTCTCAATGGTTAGAAAGTGACCTGGTGTGCCTGTCCTGGGCAGTGTGGAGCTTTGACCCCATTGCAAGGGCTTATCTGGTAATCTCCTGAAGTCTTTTCCACAAATATAATTCTGTATGATGAGCAACTATGTCTCGTGGCAAAGACACTGTTTATTTTCCCAGTCAATGTCTAAAGAAGAGGCATAACGGATTACAGCTAAAGACGGCTGTAACCAATGAAAAATAAAAATAGTCACCAGAGGTTGTTATTTATACTTGGGTATCCCTCTTACACAACAATATTCTAGATATCCATTCTCCTCTCCTCAATAAAACTTGTATGGAGACAGCTCTCAGCTATGGAATGCCAACAAAATGCCAGAAGTTGGCACTGTATACAATAAATGTCCTAATTTAAGCCTCTCTAAATATTTTTAAAATAATTAAGAAATAATTGAAACTATTTCCCAGAGGTAATATTTAATATGAATGTTTACACAGGTTTATATCTTACGTAGTTTTAATTCTAAAACGTAATCATTCAATTGTTTTAAAAGATGGTATTGTGTTTTATTTAGTATTGAGTTCTAAATAGTCCATCTTTATTATATACACTAAATTTGCACAAATGCTAGTACAATAATGGACTAAATAAAATAATCTAATAAATTAGTGTGTACCCTTTAATCATAAAAAATAATAGAAATAAAAACACACCTCCTATATTTTTGAGAAATAGAGAAATAAGACAAAATAAACACCTTTGGGGTAATGACTGAAAATTACTGGTTGAGATGGGGTAGAGGAATTACTTAATTATTACATAAAGCATTGTAATAATGCATGCCTTTTAGAAATAATTATATTGTGATTATTCTCAAAGATAAACACACGCAGATGTTGCTTGTACACTAAAAAATTCTTAATTTGAAAAAAAATACAGAAACTGCTTTACCAGTTAATTGGCTTTAGGAAAAAAAAAGAAAATCCAGAGTTTCAGTGTAGTGGAGAATCTTCTAGTAAGTTCTAAGGAATGAATTGTGCCTGTAACTAAAGGCAGAAAAAAATTAGCTTTTCTACTGGAATCACTTCAGTTAGAAGTGATATCAGAAGGCCAAAATGCCTAAGTAACGTTAGATACTCCTTATTTTTTTAAAACGAATAATTATAATTTATAAAAAGTTGAATGTAAAAAGATATTGAAACTTAAGTACATTAGGAAAGGCTTCTAACCAAGATAATTTTAATTTTAAAAGAAGCATCTATTTTAAAACACTCCTGAATTGAATTTCTACATATTTATTTATGTCAAAAAATGTGAAAACTGGAAAATCAACCAGTGTTGTAGATTAGAAGACCATGATCATTAGCCAATTAAAAGATTTAGGAGCAACAACCCGCTGAGGTGACTACAAATTAGTGAGACCGATTTCTATAGGACATGTTGAAAATTAATCTCCTTATTTTATAAACTTTGGGTATCATTTAATTATAATATGTGTATGTATTTGACAGAAGAGTGATCGGTATACATACGAATAAGTACTCTTGTAAGCTTCACATGTCAAAAGAAACAAATGACATGCAAATAAAAAAATAATCTATGAAACGCTGAACATAACATACAATGGTACATTCTATTACTAAATAATATGCTTAGGAAGAAATTCTTTGACAGGTGACACTAAATCTAGATTCATTCAAGTCATCACCAGAAGCACAGGAAATCCTTCCCTTTCCCCTTTCCTGTTCCTTTTCCCATTTCGTGTCTTAGGATATTTCTTAAAGAAAACTGGATTCTCTCTGTAACGTCATTTCTCCTTTGCATGAAATAGATGTTGGGAAGGATTGGTAACTCTGCTATGGACGTCAAATAATTATAAGAGAAGAAGCTTTCTGAGGCACACTTGTAAAAGTCTTAGAATTTGATAACATTGCTCACTTAAACACTCCCTCCACCACCCTAAATAATATATTTTAGTTTAGCCACATTGAATTTTCATATTTTATATTTGATTCGTTAGTGCTAAATGTGATTTACTGAACCATGAAACTACTATTAGGAAATCCTAGAATGGAAACAGATCTGTTTGTTACCCACTTGAACTGACTGCCTGGGTATACTGAATTAGAGCTATACTAGCTGAGTGGTTAAAATTACCTAACTTGGAACAAGATAGATGTTAAAAATTAATTTTCCTTGGGAAGTTATAGCTAAATGTGGAGATACATACATACGTGTGTGTGTGTCCCCATCCTTCATCTCCCTCCCAAAGCTATATAGATATACACTTGTTACTTTTTTTCTGAAAGGAAATTGGGAACTGGTAATAACCCATTTTAAAGTTTGGCATTTTCTAAAGCTCAGTTGGGTCAATCCAATTCTCAGTTTTGCACTTATCATGAAATGAGATATGTATACTATTCACAAACAGCTACATAATATGTACATATTATAGGTATGTAATATATGCATGTATACATGTGTGTGTGCCCACTCCTGGTACAGGAGAAAAAAACTTTTTTTTTTGGATAATGAGGCCAAAATGTCTTCTTTGTTTTATAATGCGTATTGTAGGAACAAAGAACCTGAACAATGTTGTTTAAGTTCTCTTGGACTTTGAGGGTAAATATAATTGGGATTAAAATACTGACATGCTCACATTTAGTAGAAAGATAAGAACAATTCATTGGGAGCTATTCCGGTCCCACTGGTAATCACATAATTGAACAGGGTTTTTAGAGGATATTTGAAGCTATTGTTGCCTGTTGTGCAATTACATAATTAGTCAGGATCTCTGTAATAAAATCTTTTCTAAACACATGTGGGTTAGTACTAAGTAAATTTAGGGCGAGTGCTGTATTTTTACATTTAATACTTAATTTTTAAATCAGAGCTATATAACAACTTGGTTTAAACGTTAAACATTATGTTACCACACTACAGATGCTTAAAATGCAAATGACTGGATTACTTGAAAACTAAGCAAAAAACCTACATATATTTAAGTTTAAAAAATATTAATCAAAACAGCTTTATGAACATGAGCCCGCTACCACACCTCATCTAGAGTGTTTACTTCTTGGGGACCCAGGGGTTGCATATTTCTTTGGGGCTGATTATTTCTTCCACCTACCCCTGAATTATTGACATTCACATGCATGCCTATAAATGATAACGCTACGCAGTGAGGTACATTTCAGAACTCCTTTTACACCCAAACAAACGTGGCCTGGCGAAGGGGACCGAAAACGTGGCGGCAAGTAGGGAAGAGCACCAATCCCGTGCTCGTTATTATCATTTGGTGATGCGTCTCCCGCGGCTGCTCTGCCCGGCTCCGCTCTCGCGCACGCCCGCGGGGAGGCCCCCGAGCGCGGTAGCACAAAGGCGCGCGGAGCCCGGCAGCCCCGCAGGCAGGCGGCGCCGCACTCCCTCGCCGCGCTCCGGCCCCGCCCGGGCGGCACAAAGAGCGGAGCCGCCACTCGCGAGGAGCCCCCGCGCCGGGCTGCCCGCCACACCCACTCGGGCCCGCTCCCGCCTCCGCCGCCTCGGGCGCCCTGATGAATATGCATCGCCGCGCGCCCGCCCCCGGCTCCTCCTTTCGGTTTCCTTCCCGCCGCCAGGCGGAAGCGAAGAGCCGCGCTTCCCGCGCGCCGGGCCGGTCGGGTCGGGGCGGGGCCGGACGGGAGGTGGGCCGGAGAAAGAGAAAGCTGGGGAGGCGGCGGCGCCGGCGGCGGAGCACGGGCGGGGTGCGGAAAGGGTGCGCGGGTGGCCGCGGTCCGGGGCAGCCCCGCCGCCGGCCCGGCCGATCCCAGGGCGGGGAAGGGGCGAACGCGCGACCCCGCGGCCGCGCCGGCTGCATCTGCCTAGCCCGCCCGGAGCCCGGACGCGGGCGGGGAGGCAGCCCCCAGCTCCAGAGCAGCCCTGCTAAAACAATAAAACCCACCAAACACACGCGCGCGCGCACACACACAGACAGCACTCTGCACGGCTTTCAAGTCTACCTCGAGAAACGGTCTTCTGCAAGTGAGAGAAAGCAAAACTGGATACTCAGACAGGCTGAGGGGCTGCCTGCTTTTAGACTTGACTTTTGCCGCCTTTTCTTCCTTGGGCCAAGAACTATGGCATTGCAGAAATAATAATTAAAAACAAAAGTAAGAGAGTACCTCTTGGATTGCGCTTTAAAATAAAAACTATTAATAAATACAATAAGCGACACCAAAACAACCCTTGAGAAAGTCCACAAATCTGTACCTCAGATACGTGAAGTCAGCGGCCCAGGGTTCTGTTACAGACTCAACATCTCTTTTATTTAACGTAATAGAATGCGGTGGTATGTGGCTTTGAAATGACGGGTTTTATTTGCTTGTCTTGTTTGTCCCTTGCATCCCCTTCTATCCCCAGACACAGATTTTTTACTGTTTGTACATTGTAAAGAGACTTTACCTAAATGTCATTTCTTCTTTACAAGTTGAGCTATAGTGTTGGATTTCCAGCCTTAATGCTTTTTTTTTTTTTTTTTTAAGCTTTGGCAACTTTAGTGTATATGTCACACTTTTATGGCGAGAATCAGTGGATAACATTGTGAGTCCAAAACAGTGTGAAATGTAGCATTTTTCCTGCTTCAACTCCCTACTCCCCCCCCCTTCTCCCCCATGATGGAAAAATTTACTGTACAAATGATACTTTAGTTGTACCTTATAGCCCATTCTCTCTTTTTGGAGCATTTTTCTTCTCTTTAAGGTGAATATGCACAGATTTGTTACATATGCTCACTTAAAAGTGTCTTTATTTAGCTCTGGTGTACTGGAGTTTTTAAAATCAATCTTCATTTTAAAGTTTAGTTACCCCTAGCCCCTTGTTCCTGAAGTGGCAGGACAGAATTGTTAGCCCTCTTCCCACTCTCCCCCTCCCTTAAAAAAAAAAAAAAAAGATTATGATGGATTTCTTCCCGCTCCTGTTAATAATTTTTTTCCCCTGCCCTGCTGTTTTTGCTCTAGGATTTTTTCCCTTCTGCCTAACTGTGTGTGTGTGTCTGTCTCCCTTTTTCCTTGTCCTCTCTTCGCCAGTATGTCTGGAACACATTTTAATGCACAATATCCCATCCATTAAGTTGTGGTTGAATGCGGAGTGTGTGAGGACTTGGCAGCTTTCAGGTTGAAGGGGGCGGGGAAGCCAGTTTCGACTTTGACACAAAATGCCGAAGTGGCGTGATTGGAATTATTATTAGTGCTGTGAACATGGCCATCTTCTCCTGGAGTTAGTAGAACTGCCATTGAACTTGAGATGGGACAGACAAGATCTCCAACCCACTCCCCCCCACCAAGTACAGTAGCTGGCAGGGAAAAGGCGCCAAAATACACAAGATTAACTCTAACTTTCTTTGACAGGATCCTATAACACCATCCTTTGTAATTTTAACTTTCCAACGGGCGGGAAAAAGTTAACTTGTGAACCCATACTTGAACAGATATTTAAATCAGCCCTAAAATGGAATAAATCCAGAAAGTCATACACACATGCTTATGTGGTTAGAAAAGAATGCAAATGTAAATAAGCAGGATGAATGTGTGTATCTGACTGGGGAGTTCAAGATTTAATCAAAATGAGAATTAGTGTGACTTTTGAGTACATTTACTGTATGGGGGAGAGCACTGTGAGGCGAAGAAGCTGACCTTTAAGCAGCCTAAGTAAAAACTGCAAAGAGTTGTGAAACACAAAACGTTGTGGTTTCCAGTTTTACATCTGAGGTTTGATGTTTTCATTTAATGGTATGAGAGATGGAGAAAGCTCCAGTGCTGAAAAGTCCCTATTAAATCATATGTGGGCAAAGGTCAAGCACTCCAACTCACTGATACACTATACTGCAGATTCCTGCCTAACTGATGGGGAGCACAGGAAAAAGTGCTTGGGCAATAAAAGTATTAGAAGGGTAATTATCGTCCGTGGTTGGGACTGCATTCTTGTGCACTGGCAAAAGGTTTTTACTGGCCCTGATGAATTTTAAAGCTGAGTATTGTTGAAAGCTGTTTTAATAGGAAATTGATTAGCTGAGTGTTTCGTACAATAAATGGTGACAGTTTCATTGTTTGATGTCCAAAATAAATTCCTTTTATTCTTTAGTAGACAGAGGCATCCATTTAATTTTAAGATGGTCAGACTGAGCAGCAGTATAATTACTGGTGAATGTAATGTCACGAACATCTGTAACTTTGCTTTCAGAGTTTGTGACATCACACAATTTGGCAATATTATTGCTTTGGAATTTATTAACTGTGTATTGTAAATTTTTTTCAGATATATTTCAGAGATAAAGTTTACTTAAATATCAATATGTATTTTGTATAGGCCCAACTGTCTTCTATCTTTGTAATTATGCAATTGTTGGCTAAATTTTATTTTGAAAGTTAAAATGCACAGTCCTGTTGTTATGCATTGTTTTGGTTTTGAAACAGAAAGGCAGTTTTCAAGGAAAGAATGAGAGAAAGGGGTGCAGAAAGTTTGAGTTGGTTTGCAACGCACTTTCTACACTTAATGCAGAATGTAAAGACGACTTAGCCATTCTGGATGAAGCTTTCTAAACAGATCTTTAAAAGTGATCTGTTTTCATGTCACAGAGGCACATGTAGATGGGTAACAGAAGCCAATTTACATGTAGAAATAAAATGAGAGTATAGTTTTACTTTAAAGGTCAGCTATCTTGAAAAAGGACAATTGCTACAACTCTCACAGGATCAGCAAAGAAGACTGTATGTGAAAGTGCCTATAACTTTTGAAGTATTGTGAGTGAAGCAAGGCAATTATTACCATGATTTTCAAAGTTTAAAATAAATCATGCAAAAATTACAGGGCAACTGCTGACATTGTAATCCCGGAAAGCAAATGTCTTCAGAAGTTGGGACTCTCTGTTGATGAACTAGCCTCATTTCTGTACAGAAGTGGAAACCAGCTAATCTTAATGCTGGCCAGTCTGTGTTCAGATTCAGTGGTGGCTTGTAAATGTGCCCGAAATGTAGGCACACTTAGTGGGATGGTATTTTTTTTAAACAGTCGAGTACAGGCATTTCAGCAGCGACATTATTAACAGCGTCATTTTTCTCATTTAGTTTTGTCCTCAGGGGACACCAAACAGCTCCCAGAGGATGGGAAAAAAGTCCACGGTTATTTATTCATTTCAGTGAAAGGCAAAGTGCTGGCAATGGGGCTTGGGGAAGCTAACCGGTTGTGAATTTTCTAGTAGGGAAAAATTGCTCCCCTAATTTGACAGTAGTAGTTTAAGGGCTGAGAGAGCTGGGCATGATTTTGCAATTCCCATCAAGTGCAGACAATTTCAGTACTTGTTGGTTGTTTATATATGCATTGTTGAGTGGATTTTTGATGTTCTTGCTTGTGGATATAAAATTGTGTTTTACAGGCTACACGTGTATGATTTTTATGGTTCATTTGGAAGAAGAAAAGGTCCCTGGGCATGGTGTAGTGGATACTTGCAGTCTTGCAGGCCTGTTTCCTGGGGTCAGGAGGTCATCTGTCTCTTTTGTATTTAGTTTTAAAATATTGATACTGGCCATGCAGCCAGGGTGTGTGGAATAGTTGAGCCTCCCCTCTAATCACATGCAAGAGCTAAAAAAAAAAAAAAAAAAAAAAAGTCATCTGGGTGTATTGAAAATGACAGCTTTGTTAAGCTCCAAGAACCTTTCCCTAAACTGCCCAGGATTCACAACTTGTCACTGAATTTCTTTAGAAGGGAGAAGGTTAAAAGAAAATCAATATTAGAAGACCCTTGAGATGTTAAGCTCCTCTCTGGAGGTCAATGAAAGGCTCCAATTGGGTAATACTGCTTACTTTTTCAAATATACAATTGAGTTTTGAAAAATCCAGTCACCTGAAGCACAGACACTCCAGCACTTCTTGAAATTAATAAACTATCTGTCAGAAAAGAAACTTTTCTCCCTATAAGGTGGCAGGGAATAGGTGATCTAGGGAGGAGGTCTTTAGGGATTCTGAAATATCAGATTTTCCTGTTGCTGCAGAAGCCTTTCACTTCTTTCTTCCAGACAGATTTTGGGGTGAATGAAATTGACTCGCTTTAACTCTTTCAGTGAGTGAGAGAGAGAAGAAAGGCAGTTTAGGAGAGGTAAGTACCAGTCTAAAAAGTGTTTGGCCCACTTTGATAGTATGAGAAGCTTTTCAGAGATACTTTAAAACCACTCTTAATACCATGGCACAGAAATGCTGGGTAAAAGGGAAAGTGGCTAAAATACCGTATATACTTTCTCACTTCCTTCTCTCTGCTCTTTTACCTGGGATTTAAAAGATTGGCATTTCTCAAACCACAGATAGTGAAGGGTCCTGCTGAGAGAAGACAGATGTTCCACACACCCCAATCCATCAGCTCCTCTTTCCAGAAGCCTCTCTTAGAGTTCATCCTGGGAAGACCTGCAGTGGCCTTGGCATTAGCTGTACAAGAAGTAGTGTTCTGGGGGTGGGGGTGGGGGGTCAGCCATCCCGCCCATGGCTCCAAGGCCTGAGAGGACAGTCAAAGCCATATCAAATGAGCACCCCATAAGCCACTCCGGATGTCTCTGTTGTCCATTCTTTCCTCCCTTTTAGTTTTCCCCTCCTCACCATTACTCCTTTCTTATTTCCCTTTTTCTCGGAAACAGATCCAAACCGCCAACTACCAAGCATCCCCCATGCTCATCCAACTGTGCCCAACCATAAGTGCCCTACAAACAGGGAGAGATTTGAACCCCTCAGTGATAGGCCTGGGAGGCCCCGGACATCTTCACTTCTCTGGGGTCTTACCTGGGTCTGTCGCTGTTTCTCCACCCCTGGCGCTGCTGCAGCTTTTGTGGACTCTTCTGTGTAAGAGTTGTCAATTTTTCGTTTTTCTTTTTTAAGCTTGTGAGAAACTTTGGGATGCGACCTAGTCTGGGTGGCAAGAGGAAACCGTTTCTGTTGGTAAGGGAAACTAATAAGGGAGGAGGAGTAGCGTTGCCTGCAGACACTTGCCCAGGGCTCAGCGCTGGGCCTCTTTTGCTAGGGGACAGCGGCTCGTTCTAGGATCTCTGGCTGAACGAAGCTCTCTCTGGGTGCCAGGATTTCACTGGGGGTGGTGTGGTGAGGAGGGAGGGAAGTAGAGAGGGAGGGAGAGAAAGAGAGAGATGGGCGCTTGATTTTTAAAGAGACCCCGAAATAATGGCTTCTGTACGAGTTCAGGCATTCAAAGAGGTGTGTTCAAGGACAGGAGTGCATTCGTGCCAAGGGGAATGTCTTTTATGGTAAATTAACTCCGGTTAAATTGAATATTTGTTCAAAGGGAAACTCCAGTAGTTAAAGCTGGTATTATCAGTAGCGCTTCCCCGCCCCCCTCCCCTCAGACTCTGGTATGAGGGTGAGAAAAGGGATGCAGCATAATGTGCAATACAAAGTGATGCTTTGGGAATTTTTTTTTTTTTTTTGCAAATCTAGCATGAGATCGCCTAAAAATTTCTGAGAGAGAAATGAGTATTTATAACCCGGACTGTCACCTCATTTCTTTCATCTATAAAGACGATCAACTTTATCCTGGTTTTTCAAAAAAGAAGAAATGACCCACACAAAGGAAATTAACGTTGTCAGAGACCTGACTGGAGGATTTGCCTCCGGGGGAGCAGGGAGGCCGCTCCCGCTGGTGTGTGCCCTAAAGGGTTAACTCGGGAGAGTTCGCTAAATTTCCCCGACTTTACCTGTCTTCCCAGAACCAACGCTCCCCCCACCTCCACCCCTGGCCTCCTCAACTCCCCCTCTTTCCCCAGTGCTTTTTTTCTTTGGGCTCTTGGTTTACGGGGGCTGCAGCTGGTGGACTTGGCAGGCTCGCCTCATTAAGAGTGCTCTTTGAAAACGGACTGTGTTTGAGCATTTCCCTAATGAGGACAGGACGGGGTTAAAAAGTGACCATTTCATGGTTGACTTGAACCTGCCTACTTTTCTTGATGTGTCGTTGTGAAATGCTTGATGTGGATAACTCCCACTTGCTGAAGGAAAAAGTCACTGGTTCCTTAGGGTCCTCGGGAGGGGGGGATAAAGGGGTGGGGGGAGGTGGGCAGGAGCCGGAGAGACACAGAGAGAGGAGAAAGTTAAGGGGAAAAATCGAGAGGGGGGAAGCGAGGAGAAGAGGAAAGGGAAATCAGAGCACAGCTGGAGGTGGGGGTGGCCCCGCCCCGGGGCTGGGGCCGTCGAGTCCTCTCCGCGGCCCCCGGCTAGGTAGACGCGGAGCCCCTGGCACTCACTTTTCCTCTCTCCATTGTCTGCACAGCTTTTGCTTCCACCTCTTCCCCACCCACCCCTGGCCGAAAACCGGAATTTGGGGGGCGGGGTGTGTATGTGAGAGTGTGTGTCTGTGTGTGCCAGTGCCCGTGCGCGCGCGCGCGCGCAGAAAGGGTGCAAGGCAAACCGCCGGCCTCCAAATATCCGAAATCAAGTTCATTCACTCGGGGCCCGCGGCTCGCGGCGGGGTGGGGGCGGGGCTTCGCGCGGGAGCTTGGCGGGCGCGGCCGCCTCTGCAGGGCTGGAGCGGCACACGCATCTCGCTCGCGCGCGCGCGCCCACCCGCCCGCCCGCCCCGCAGCCCCGGGCGCGCCGCGGCCCCGCCCTGCCTGCACCCAGGCGGGGCGGGAGCCGCTTTCCGCCGGCGCCCCGGGCCCCGGGGGGGGGGGGGGTGGGGATTGGGAGCGAGCCAGAGGGGCTGCAGGAGGAAAAGAGCGGAGCAAGCCGCGGGAGGAGGAGGAATAGGAGGAGGAGGCGCCGGAGGCGGCGGCGGCGGCGGCAGCTCGGCCCGGACCTCCCGCTCCGAGCGAGGCCACGTGCACCGGGCACCGCCAAGGAAGGCGGCAAACCGCGGCGAGGCGCACCGCTTCTGCGGAGCTGCCCCGGGACGCGGGCCTGCGCAAGGGAGACCCCGGAGGGCCCCGCCCCCATCCGCGCCGGCCCGCCCCAACTACTTGAGCCCAAGTTCGCTCAGGCCCCCGCCTCCCCGGCCTCCCCCTCCTCCCTTCAGCCGGCGGGCGCTGCGGACCGCGCCCGCCCGGGGTGCGAGAGTCGGCGCCCCAGCCTGGGCCCCGGGGCGGCCTGGGTGTGAGGGAATTTTCCATTCGTTCCTTTCTCCGGCCCAGTCCGGCTCAGTGCTTCTCCCACTCGGAGGTTCCCGCGGTTTAAAGAGTCCGCAGCGAGCACCGAAATACCTCTTCCAGGGCGGGTTTTCGAGGGGTGTGTACGTGGTGGTGGGGGGGGGATGCGGGACTTGCCCAAAGGGCGGAAAGAAGATCTATTTAAAATAATAAAAAAAAGTCGTGGTGCTGTTGCAGTGGTATGAGAGCTTTAACAAATGAGAGAGAGAGAGAGAGAGAAGCAAGAGGAGGAGGAGGAGAAAGGTGGGGGGCGGGGGGTGTGGAGAGGCTGGTGCAAAAGGAATGCGCGTTTGCAGGAGGAGGAGTAAAGCGATGATTGTGTAATTAAATAATAAAACAATCCTTAAGTCTGATTTGGAGAGAGCTCGACCGGGGTCCGGAGGGTGGAACCGGTGAATTTTTCAACTTCCAAGTTTTGCAACGAAAGAAAGCGAGAGAGGGAGGGGAAAAAAGAGCCCAGAGCAGAAAAGAGAGGAGTTTGGAGCCGAGCGGGAGAGCGGGATTTATCGTTTGGGATTTTTCAGGAGCGCGTTCCGATCCGTCTGGGCGGCGGCGGCGGCAGCAGCAGCCTCCTCGCTCGGCCGGGTCAGACGCGGGGCGAGGCGCGCGGGAGGGCAGCCGGGCGTGGAGGAGTCGGCGCGGGCAGCGGCGGCTGCAGCCGGGGACCGCGCGCCGCGAGCCTCTTCCGCCCGGGAGACCTGCGCTCGCGCCCCCTCCCTCACCCCGGCCTCTCCCGGCTCCCCCACCCCACCCCGCCCCCACCCCGGCCCTCTCCCGCGCGTGCCCCGCCACCCGCGCGCACTCGCTCACGCTCCCCCTCGCGCACACACATGGTCGGCTCGCGGCAAAGTTTCGCCTGCGGTCGCCACTCCGGGATCCTGCCGCAGTGCTCGGGGCCGTAACCTTGAACTTTCCCAGCGCGGTGACACATTCTCCTCGCTCTCCCTCCCGCCCTCTCTCCTGCGCCCCCCTCCCCGCCTTTTTTAAAAAAGCATTTCACCACCAACCACCACCCCAATCCAACCCACACCGAATCTTCGCGCACCCCCTAGCCCCCAACAAAAACAACAACTGCAAAACAGAAAACAAATCCCCAAACCCAGGCGAAAAGCAGCCAACACCGGCGGCGGCGGCGGCCTCGGCGAGCACGGCCAGCGCGCTCGGACTGCAGGAGGGTTAAAAGTGTAGATTGGATTTCACCCCGGGAAATCTAGCACGCCGAGTGAACTTGAATCTTTGGCTATTTAAGGAGGACTGGGTTTGTTGTGAAGTTGCGGTGATCCAGCGCAGAGCCCCGTCCTGATTGATCGCATCGCGGGGCTCAGATGACTGTAAAATGAATAGATGAAATTCTTGCTTCTCGAAGATTTTCTTGGGCATCTCCGGGAAAGTGCGTTTTAAGGCGAAGTCATGATGTATTCTCCCATCTGTCTCACTCAGGTACATGCCTCGGTCACTTTCTCGAGCTTTCTCTCTAGCCCGAAATGCCTTTGTTTTGTTTTGCTGCTCTCGTCTGCGGACAATTAATGCTTTAGTTAACCTCCGCACACCCCGGTTCCCCTCAGAAGAAGTGGCCGGGAGTTGCGGCGGGGTTTGCAGGGCGGCGCGGGAGCCGGCGCGCGGCCCCTAGACCACGGCCACCGCGCGCGCCGAGCCCAGCGTCCTGGGCACGGAGAGCGGGCGCCCGCGCCCTGCCAGGGCGGCTGGGCCGGGCGAGGCCGCCGGGGATGGGCAGGGCCCGGGCCCGCAAGCGCTAGCCCGCGCGCGGCCCCACTAGTGCCTGCTGTACCCCTGCCCAGGGTGCCCGCCGCCTCGCTTGCGCGCCGAGGCGGACTCCGGCTTTAGAGGAGCTTTAGGGGAGGACTGATCCCTTATAAACAACCGGTGAACTTGGGCGACGGGACTCCAGTAGGAGTCCTTGTGGGCGCCTCTGGACTCCGCTGCAGGCAGTGGGCGGGAGACGAAGCGAGTCGGAGGTTGTGGTCCGGGGGCCCATTCCTTTGCTTAATTTGGGGATCTGAAACCCAGGTCCATCGCGATCCGCACTTTGAGGTTTCCAGTGACCACGCCACAAAGGCGGTCTGTACGTGGAGTCGAGTTAGTTGGTCGTGGTGAAAGTTAAGGACTTTTAAAACATGTTCATTTTGTGGAGACCTGTTCCTTTGAAGATATTTGGGCGTAGGACAGAAAGAAATGCTCGAAAGTAAGGTCATTTAAATTTTTTTTACTCTGAAAATTGTCCTAAGACTTTAGGAACAGTGTTATGAAATAAAATAGTGGCTTTATACTTTTGCAGGAACACAATTTATATAATTTTAAACCGGTCGGTCAAATGGTAAAGTGCCGAGACCAAACAGACTTACCTGGGGGCATCTTTCATCGCTGCCCAGCTAACTAACCAACTGACGAGCTGACTAAATATCTTAGCCCAGAGTTGTTATTTGAAGCAGTATTTTAAACCTCTAAAGGTATGGGGCAGTTGACTTCAGCTTTTAGGAGGATATGTCACGATTAGTAATTGAGAACCATTTTCTTTGACATTGGCTTAAAAACTAAACAGTTGAAGAAGTGTCGCCTAGTCTAAGGTGTGTTACAATTTTTTAAAAATCCAGTATCATGATGATGCATTTTTCTGATGAACAAATGATTAAGGTTTCAATTGTATGACAATTAGAAGCCATTGTGATTCAAAAGGACTGAGGCATTCATAAATTGTGAATGAAGATGAAAACAATGATAAGGCTTATTCAGTGATTGGATACAGTCCTGTAGCTTTTTGGCTGACACATTTTTTATTGTTTATATTTTGTTTGGCATCTGAGTATGATTAACTTAGATATGGCTATTTTCAGCAAGTAAACGTGCACTTTAATTTAACAAAACTGGAAAAATGAGTTGCTGAGCTATTTGTATTTTTAAGGCTGTGAATAATGGCCAATAAATATGATGATGAAACTGTTTCAGGTATAACGAATTGCCTTCAGCTGCAAAAGTTACCTTTCATATTACCCATCAGCAGGATTTTTTTCTCTCTTTCTGGTAAACCACATCCATTTGACATTATTTTTACATTATTGAAGCATAGTTCAAATAAAACAAATTGAGATAAGGTTTTCACTTGCAAAGTGCTGTACCACTTACTCTCATGTAAAGGATTGCTTTTCTATATTAGTTCATATTTCCAGCATCGGCTTTTCAGAAACATTGCTAGCGATTACATTGCATTTTCGGTTTCCTCTAAATATGTATTGAAAAGTCACTAGCTTTATCTAAATTTGTGTAAGTTAAAAATAATATTGTAGCATCGTGACATATGGAATATTAGGAGCATATACAGCATAGTCATTCAGCTATCACATTAGTATTCAAGGGTGCATGCTTACCAACACTAATTCATGGTGACTGATATTCTCTACTGTTTTAATAATGTAAATCTAAGTTGACGTATTGAAACTGTTTTGGGGATTTAAGGTCTAGACTAGAGAAGAAATTTTAGCTTTAGAATTCTCACTTTAATATCTGTGTGACTTTATAGGTAGTGTAAGGTGTTGCAAAAGTAACATTAACGGTGTTACTTTGATTATCAGACCAGTAGTTTAGTTTTGTATTACAAGAGCCTAATAGCTGCAGCAAAACATTTTTTAGGATATGTAAATACAAAATAGAGAAACATTCTTAATTGATTGAAAACTTTACTAAGTGTTTCAGTTGTCACAAAAGGATATCTAGGTTTTAGAAAGAATTTTCAGAAGGAGCTACAGTTAAAGTTGATATTTATCGAAGTGTTATTCAAAAGTATCAGTACATGGATATAAATCTGTATTTATGTATCAGTATAAATCAGATGTAAAAAGAAAATTAAGAACCATCCTATATGATTTTGTATTTGCTTTTTCTAAAAATAATGTAAATCCTTAATAGTATAACTTTCACTTGGAATGATTGCATTGAATTTTTTTTTCTTTCACTGTTTCTCAAGTTCTTAAGGTACATTTAAAAAAATGGTTTACTGTTATATAGCAGTGCTCCAAGAACATCTAGTATTTACTCTTCCGCCTCTATATTGGTCTAATTTTCCATCCCTTTCATGGAGACCACTGTTTCTGTGAAGAAGAAGAAATATTTCCAGTAGAATTAGGACTGTTTACTTTTATATTTGAAATTTGTAACTAGGTTATTTATTTTATCAATCTAGTTCAACTAAAGGAAGTTTAAAAAGAGAAAGAATTGGCATTACTGAATGCCAACGTGTTTTAATAAAAATTCTGAGAGAGCAAGGTGGCATATTACCTTAGCATAGAGCCATTAGATCTTAGGTCATTTACATGCTTTCTTAAAAAATAATTTTCATAGTTGTTTAAAGTATTATTGTGATAATCTATTGATTAGGACATCTGAATACCTTAATCACTTTTTTTTTTGATGAAGACAATTTACTATGCTCCATATTCATATCATTCAGAATCACTAAAAATATAACAGCATTAGAAAACAGTCATACTTGGGAGATGATATTTTAGTCATGTTAACACAGAAATATATGTGACTTGCTGAAAATCTCTACTTATCACTTTTTTGAGGCTATGTCTCCATGTCAGAAGTAAGTGTTTTGCTTGAAAGGAATTCACATAACAGTAAAGCCCTGAAAGATATTTATAAGGCAACTGTGGACTGAGAAAGTTTGCTACTTCTATTTATCAATAGGAAAAAAGTATGTTTTAAAACATTACTTGGCAGCATTGGCAACAAACTCAAGGCAGCCTTAAAAAACATTGTTTTGTGTGCATTTGCTAAGAAATTCCAAATTCAGCCCTCAAATTTGCATTTTGATTGTTTAAATAAGTTATTAAAATTTTGAGATCTGTTACATGATAGATGATTGGAAGCTCAAACAAATTTAATCAAAGTATGTTTGATGTCTTTATAGGAAAATGAAATGTTACTGAACATAGTACTTAAGGATAAAAGTACTTAGAAGTTAACACATTGCTTAATATCTGTTAAAATAATATCGTATTTTTAAAAGTATGGCAAGGGTAAAGTGAGTGAGGCAAAGCTCCTCCCGCCCCCATGTACTCTTTACATCTCAAGTTTTTAGTTCATGAGTATATATGTATGTTTTTTGATCATATCAATAAATCATAGTTAAAGTCAGAATATAGGAAGTGAGTTCCCAAAGCATGTTTGAGTCCACATCTCCTTGAGCAGGGTTTCCTTTTGCATATATTTCTAAGGGGGATAAACAAAGTTTTTGTAGTTACAGTGAATGCTGAAAGCATGGCATCAGAAAGTATATGGAGATAGGGAGGTCTTATCATGGGCTGTGGTTGCTGTGAGCAGGGCTGCCTTCCCACACAAAGAACAGATTGTGGTTTAACTCTTTCCATGGCCTAGTTTAATGTGCTCGCATAGTAACTGAATTGTTCAAATCTCTGCTGGAAACTACTGATCGGTTTAATGATTTCCTCTATGGCATTTGGTTATGCCTCATGCTGTGATGTAATCATCTACATTCTGTATTGTTATAAAATTTTGATTTAGGTTTATTCTGCTCTAGAAACATTTTACAGCAATATGTTAAAACACTTGAAAACTGCGTTATTGATTGGATGGGATGTACACCTCTTCCGGATCTGAACTGCACACTGCGAACATGCTGCAGTCTTTAGCGTTGAAACTTTGAATTTGATCTTAAAAATGAGTTCATAACTCTATGGGAGTTTGGGGGTGTCTTCTTTGTTAGAGTGTCATTTGTGATACTTTCATCATTTTTACCTGATGGAATTCATCAGTCTGCTGATTAAATAGAATTTATTCCACATAGCTCAGGGTGACCAGCACTAAGATGTCAATGCTAACTTGGGATATAAACAGTTAGAGAAAGTTATTTTGTGGTTGAGGTGACAATACAGTGACCAGAAAAGTGGCCGCAGTGGAAGTTCTCATTTGTTTCAGATCTGGCCTTATTGCCCGCGTACAGTGTGCCTAACTGGATGTTAAGCTCTTTCTCGGAACAGTAAGAGGCCTGAGCTTAGGAGACAGGTTTTACCTATGGCAGGAAGTAATGAAATACTGACTGCTTTGGGAAGTAACTTGAAATAACTGGAGGTGCAAATTATCTGCCACTCGTCGCCACCTCCCTCCCTTATAAAAGGCTTACATGAAACAGGCAGGAAAAATGCAGGAGCCTAAGGTAAACCACTTAATTCACAAGACGGGATCTCTCCACGTGCAGATTCACAAGTCCATGCATACGGGCACCCACAGCCCTGTCCAAGAATTCAGAGGCGTAGCAGATGAATTGTATTGATTCCACAAAAGCAGGGAGTGACCAGCGGTGCACTCCTGGTGTCACCCTGCCACTGCATGCAGAGACACAAAGAATGTAAAGTTGGTGCCAAGTTGCCATTTTTCATTGTTCACCTCAGATTGATTTTTAAGGGGTTTAGAATAATTGCCACACTCATGTGATCGGTTAACAAATTAACTGACTCTGTGGGGCTTCAGACTCTATAGGAAAGCTGCCGGAAGAACATCCGAGTCAATTTTGTTTCAACTTTAGAAACTTTTATTTAAAAATGCAAGAGCGTGTCTGTGGGTCTGTGAGAGAGTGGCAGTGCGTGCGCGCGCGTGTTTGTGTGTGTGTGTGTTGGGGGCCAGCGTTGCTGGTGGAGGAGGGAATGCGCTGCTCAAAGTATGGAAACCTTCTGTTCAGGACACTGATACGACAAGCTGTGTCCTTTGCCCACTTTCCCTCACTGTATACCAGTTTCTCTAGTTACCACTCTTGGAATGGTGCTGTTTCAGTGTTGGAATGTTGGACGTTTGATAAGAAAATGGATCAAGTTTAATGGCGCATGCTCTTTGTGCCACCAGCAGCCTCTTGCTGAGAGCATGCTCCAAAAGCGGGAACTGTGTGGCATTACACTGAGCATCTATATGCTTTGTGTTTCTGTGCCACAGAGAAGAGAAATGAACTGTGGCATCGCTCCTGCCTTCTGAACAGCTCTGCTCCGATTAAAAAAAAAAAAAACTCACTGTGTTCTTTGTAAAATGGTACTGCTTAGTGTTAGTTGGTCAATCAAATATTTAAATATTGAATTAGGTGCCAAGCATCTTGGTCGCTTACGTTTTAAAGAATGTAGGATACATGGTGGGAATGAGGGGGATGGGGCCAGAGTGGGAATACAAATATAAACCTTATTTTCTTTTTTAGGAGGGAGAATCAACCTGTGAGTTTTGGTGGAAAAGGGGCAGCTTGGCATACTTTATTTTCTTCTGGTCCTGCTATTTTGATAATTTTAAATAAGAAAAGAATGTTATTTTTATGCATAACTCTTGGTACCGAATTGGGAATGGGTTGTGGTCTGATGTTTTGGAGCCTTTAAAAAACTAAACTGACTGTATATGTCTTCTTTTTCCTCCTCATCTTCCACAGGATGAATTTCACCCATTCATCGAGGCACTACTTCCACACGTCCGTGCAATTGCCTATACTTGGTTCAACCTGCAGGCTCGGAAACGCAAGTACTTTAAAAAGCACGAGAAGCGAATGTCAAAGGATGAAGAAAGAGCAGTCAAAGATGAGCTTCTCAGCGAAAAGCCTGAAATCAAACAGAAGTGGGCATCCAGGCTCCTGGCCAAACTGCGCAAAGATATCCGCCAGGAGTACCGAGAGGACTTTGTGCTCACCGTGACTGGCAAGAAGCACCCGTGCTGTGTCTTATCCAATCCCGACCAGAAGGGTAAGATTAGGAGAATCGACTGCCTGCGACAGGCAGACAAAGTCTGGCGTCTGGATCTAGTCATGGTGATCCTGTTCAAAGGCATCCCCTTGGAAAGTACCGATGGAGAGCGGCTCATGAAATCCCCACATTGCACAAACCCAGCACTTTGTGTCCAGCCACATCATATCACAGTATCAGTTAAGGAGCTTGATTTGTTTTTGGCATACTACGTGCAGGAGCAAGGTAGGAGCAGATTGTTCTTTCTTCTAGCCCGGCACACACTGCCCGCAAACCCCACACAAGGAACACCTGGCTTGGGTTAGATGGTCCTGGAGGCGCCTAGGTCTCATTCACCTGCTCTGGGGAGAGTGGCATGCCCTCCTCCACTTGCTTGTCCACTGCCATGCGCAAGCTATGGAAATAGGCATGGAGCTTTCCTACCTGGATAGGCATGGATATTTAAAGACCACAAAGAGATGAGTTTTCAAGTGTGTCTTTGAAATAATACACTTTTTCAAAGACACAGAATAGTCTGAAAGCTGTAGTTTATTATACTTTATTTTTTGTTCTCGGCTACATTCTTTACATCTAGTCATCTTTTCCCAGTTTGAAAATGTAACTTGATTTATGAATAGTCAAACCGTTCTTTAACAATCTTTGCATTAACCTCCTAACTAACGAGGTAGATCAACTTTGTTCACGAATCTAGTGCTATTGCCTTGGAAAGATAGAATTAACATTTCCTATTACAGAATGCTTAAGATAGCCAGTATCAGAAAGTATACCTTACGTAGACCTAGATTTATTTAATTTAAATATTTCTATCAACACCTACTTTTGATTGTGTAATATTCGCTGTAGATTAAAGGGATCATAGTTCTTGTCTAAATAATTTATAATATTTTCCCAGAGTGACTTGGGAACACTTAATATTGTTCGTTTACTTGAGTGTAAATTCATAAAACTTACCGAGGAGGGAAGTCGCAGCTCTCCTTACAGAACAAAAACAGAAAGTACACTGGTTACACTGGTTTAAAATAAATCTCAAAAAGAATGCAGAAACCGCATACCGTACCTATTTTTAAAAATCCTTGATAAAGAGAGTGGTATAAATGTTGCCTGAATGATTCAAAAATAGGTGATATATTTTGCTGAGTGTTTTCTGGGTTCATGAAACATGTTTATTATTTTTATTTTTCTTAATATATTTTCTTTAAGGAGGTTTAAAGAAATACTTCAAATAAATGTATCGGTATATAGATGTCCTTGTATTAGCACAGTCCATAGTAAAACATTTTAAAAAACAACCTACCAAAAGTGGACTGTAGTTTAATCTGCCATAGGTGGTGGGTCATTTGCTTAACTTGGCCTGGTGGTAGGGAAAGTGGCCTGCAGATAGCCAGGTGGCAGACGGTTATCTGATATGTGTTATGTAAGTGTGGGATTTAGTAAATGGTATGAACTTCATCATCATCCCAAAATATAAAAGATCAGAATTACTCTTTTGACTCAGAAATCTAGGTACTTACTATGTGCTTTTTGTCTTTGTATTTCCTTGGTATAGTTTTAGAGATACGCTTACAAGTCATTTAAATATTTCTAGTTTGATTTTAAATAATGGTGCTTGATATCATACATTTGGAAATATTGTTTTTTTAATGAAAGATTGCATTTACTATTTCTATACACTTAAAAATTAAAGTCCAAGTAATGACGGTTCGGGGAAAAAAATTTTTTTTTTCCCTGTGTGTCCCAAAATAAAAGCTCATTAACACATGACACTTAATTTGATTGACAGCTGTCTAGGAGGTGACATTTTAAGGTGGGCTGTATATATGTGTTGGATTGACTGTCAGTGTGTTGTAACTCTGTGGTGAAAGTCAAGGCTGGAAGTAAAGTTTTAGAAAGTGGGTCATGTAACTTTTTAGCGCAGGGAGGGAAGGTTTGCAAGCACTTCACTGCTGCTCGCCTTTGAACTTGCTTGAAGGCTAGTCCTTGAGGTGTGCACGCATGTACATTCACTCCTGGGGCAGGCAGCCAACTCTCTTGGTTGATGAACTGACAATAAAGAACATATCCTTTGGATTTGTGAAGATAGATTGAAGAAAGAAAAATGCATAAATGCCTTCTGCATTGCACCATCGGTCATGATAGTCATAAAGTTGTAAGCAACTCTTGCAGACCACATTTTCAGATAGAACATTGATTTTGTTGTTGTTTTTAGTCTCTCTTTTAAAAACCTTTCATTATTTTACACTGTGCACCTAATTTTTATCTTCTGCTACCTGTGAGTGCACCATATCTTCTTAACATCTGTTGGCTCTTTCTTTGAAAAAGTCACATCAGGATGCTTTTGTGTTTTCCTTCTTTCAAAATTTGTATCTTTTTCCTTTGGTCAAATGTAGGTTAATTGTGTCATTTTGCAGTGCATTTGATTAAAGAAAGCATTTTCAAAGATAAGTCTGTAGTCAGTCAGAGGACTGCATATCTCCCATCGTGACTTTTCATTTCTCCTCTAAGTGCATGAAAACCCACTTAAGTATGTTTTATCAATCAGGTGAAAAAGTACAAAGAAAAACATGAAAGAAAAATCAGAAAAGAAAAATGTAATGTTTGCAACAGAATGAGCAACAGAATTACCTTTCCCCCCTTTTTTCTTTCTCTCCCCACTTCTAAACGACTGGGAGGAAAACATGAGAAAGAACAGAGAGAATGCCAAAGATGGTTGCCACTGGCACCAGGATTGGCATCAGACCCTCTTTGTTTAGCTCAGGATGCCTGTGATTTGTTAGTTGGCATCCGCATTGCAGTGTGGAGTGATGTTACAATATATTGACAATTTCCAGATCTAGAAATGTCAATAGTCCTCTTGGTTATTTATACAAGATCACAAACTGCATCTCTTCTGGAGGATGAAATAAAGACCAACAAATAATAAAGTTCATTGTTGACCAACTTCCTATGCTTTTTCCCTCTTTCTCTTTTGGTTCAACCCACACTTTTTTTTTTTTTTTTTCATGCCCAGCAGCCTCAGCCTCATCTTTTTTTTGAAATGTGGAAAGAGTTACTAGAGCTTTGACACAAGCTCTAGTGCTACATCTGCATCTGATACAGTTTTGGGGAGAATGTATGCATTTTGAAATCAGTTTTGATATATAGTTCATTAGACTTGTGCATCCCATGGCCGCAAGGCAGAATTTCCTTTAAAGCTAAATCTCTTTGTTATTCAGCCTCTTCTGTGCCTAGAGTCTGGTTGACCACAATTTAGTCCATTTTTGTATTGCTCCATGTTTAGGAAAGGGTCATGTTCAATATAGTCATTTATAAAATGATGCCACCCCCCCCACTTTACCTAAAATATACACATCATGTGGGAGTCCCTGCGTTTAAATCCATAAAATCATTTGACGGTATTGATTCAGAGGGCTGCGCTTCGGCTGTTTCGTTGCTACAAGAACCGCCATTTTGTTTGTGAAGTGCCAGGCGAGGGGGAAAAAAAAGGCAGACACTGTGCTGGATGCCAATAATGGTTGCCAGTGGCACCGAGGTTGGCATCAGACCCTCTTTGTCTAGTTGCTGAATGCCTTTGATTCGTTGGTTGGCATCCGCATTGCAGTGGGCACACTGAAAAGTTTTTGACAATCCCTGAATGAAAGCTGCTTGCTTGTTTGCTGCAGCAAACCTTAGCTGATAGAAAACCCTTCCTTTTATCTATTTTTTTTTTTTTTAGGTTTCTTTTTTTTTTTTTAAGATGGTGACAGATTAAAGGAAAAAACGGCTCTAAAGTGGCCTCCATTTTCCCCAAGATATTAAAGATGTCCAGTAATTCTTGGGCAGGTGGTACCTATTCCCCATATTGTCTTTGTTAACTGCCTTCTTGAAAGCAAAGCAAAACAAAACAAAACAAAAAACAGGCGAGCCTCGCACAGCACACCTTCCCGGGACGGCAGTGTGCTGTAGGATGCTGGGTGTGCTCTGGGAAGGGTATGGAGGGCTCGCTGGCTGCAGGGACATGGAACGCACTTGCCAGGACTGACTGTGGCTTTCAGTCACATCCCTGCTTATTTCTTAGGCAATTTTGAGTTCCTTCAGTTTCCACACTTCCAAATTTTACAGTAACCCATTGAGAGGACCTTTCTATTTTTTTTTTCTAGTTAGTAATGTGTAACAGGGTAAACGTTAAAAAAAAAAAAGAAGAGAAAAAACCTTCATGAGGAAACCTAACGTCAGGAAGACCAACCAAAAGGCTGAAATTATTTTGGTTGAAGTTTCCTAGATAGTTTGCATTCATATTGCTTTCTGGTTAACCACCATTATCTCGTTAATGAAGAAGAAGGATTAGCAGTGATACCTAAAAGGCTGCACAGAAGGAAGTCTGGCCTATGGAGGCGTTGAGTGGCCACACTGTGTCCTGTCTGAAGGGTGGCGTGTGGTAGGGGGCTGGGCTTTCTCTGAGGCAGGAAAGGGTTTTGAAGAAAGAGATGGGTCACTACACACTAAGATGTTTCAAGATCTCAAGAGAGAGTAACTGTTGTCATGAATTTAACAGATTCGAGTTTCAACTCGGGCAGCCTGCCTGATTTTTGGACTGTGCTTTGCACTCTTATTAAACATGTTTTGGAGTGCTAAAGCGGCCTGGAACCTCGTGGCTCTCATGAGAGAGGAGTTTCCTTTTTAGCCTTGTGGAATCCTTAAATCGTGGATGGCAACTTCTGTTGTTTTATTGGTAACTGATATGATGATCAAAGTGCATTTCGACATTGTGAAAAACGCGACTTGTTTACAGGGGAAGTTGTAATCATTATTATTGTTTTTGAAATAGAATCCTTCCTGGTTGTCACATCTCATTAGGGAGGAAGCAAATGCTAAGAATTGTTTTCCTCCTTCAGTTACTGACTTCTAGAATCCTTTTGGGTAACAATTATTTTTTTTTATGAAAAGCTTAAGTAGATAATTGTTTGCAAGTTGACAGCGTATTTTAACCTTTTAATAAATTTCACTTCATTTGCAGATATTTCCCATTATGGGGAAAAGGAAGCTTTCATAATCTTTTAGAACGAGGCTGCTCTCCAGGATGATTTGGTGTGCTTACATTGTGAAATGCTCAGAAAGCATGACAGTTGTATGCATGTTTGATTTAGGGGAACACTGTTACGTTTTCCCATCTAGCGTCCTGTCCTTGACTGAACTTATGAACTCTAGTGCACACTTGTTTGCATTCTGGCTCTCGCACAATTCACCAGATAAAGAAGGGCTCTTACTGGCATGTCTTGCTCCTAGGCTTAATGAGACCTTTGTGGGAACATATATTGTAAGATAAGATACGTAGCAATTTTCTCACTGATAAGAAGAAAACACAGCCGAAGGGGCCAGAAGTTTGCCCTCTCTGCCATGATGTTCCTGCCGTGATAGCTTTGCTGGACAATTCAAGAGTTAAGCTCTGAGGCCCCAGTTGCCAGCTGGGAAAGCTTGGCATCTGTGTTCTGATATGGCAGACTAAGCTCTTGCATTGCTCTTAATATGATCTCACTTTTCAAAAGGAAAGGAGAGAGAGAGAGAGAGGGAGAGAGAGGTATATCATTTGATATATCAATTATGATTTTCAAATATTTAAAAAGTATATAATGATCCACTTTTTGGAGGCAGCAAAGGTTGGTAAAATGTCCTGCTGACAGCATTGGGTGTCACTCTCTGCATTATACCCTCTCACCGTATACACTGCACTACACATTTTGTAATGAAAAATATTCATCTAGATTACACGTTTGGATTTGCAAATTTAGTGCGCTATGCCTCTTGTGTGGGAAAATAACTCCATATGCAAAAGGACCAAAATGATGTTCATTACTCAGGAATCATGGTAATTTGGGGGAACAGTGCGCTGACAGGAGATGTTACTTAGGTCTCCCAAGGGGTGCTTCCTGACAGATACAGGGTGTGTGCCTGCAGACTCAGCTGGGCAGGAGCCATTGAGGAGGCCTGTTGCCACTGCTTTAATTCTTTAAAGTTTCTGTGTTCTAAAGTGGTACCTAAGAGGTATATCCACACATAGCTGTACTATAGATTTGGTAGGATTTTTTATTTACTTACTTGTTTTTCCCTAAATTTGGAATTTACAAGGAAACTGCCAAAAGGAGATTAAAGTTTTAATCCTCCACTAACTTTTTTTAAAAATTAATTAATTTATTTATTTTTTGGCTGTGTTGGGTCTTCATTACTGCACGCGGGCTTTCTCTAGTTGCGGCGAGCGGGGGCTACTCTTCATTGTGCCGTGTGGGCTTCTCATTGTGGCGGCTTCTCTTGTTGCGGACCATGGGCTGTAGGCGTGCGGGCTTGCTTCAGTAGTTGTGGCTCGCGGGCTCTAGAGCACAGGCTCAGTAGTTGTGGCACATGGGCTTAGTTGCTCCGCGGCATGTGGGATCTTCCCGGACCAGGGCTCGAACCCGTGTCCCCTGCATTGGCAGGCGGATTCTTAACCACTGTGCCACCAGGGAAGCCCCCTGCATTAACTTTTTACTCTTAAGTTTGGCACTGTAATTTGGAACAACAATCCAACATATCTAATGAGTAAAGTCTGTCTCCTCATAAACTTTCATTCTGCTTGACTGAACTGAAAAATGAGACCAGTGGGCTTAAAAAAACTGTTTTATGACACTTTTACTCCTGCCATCCCTGCCAACCAGTTGGAATTTCAGTACCTGAAGAGGGAGGGACCCAGTGGGAGGCTGAGCCAGAATTCTCTGGAATTCATAAAAGTTTCAATAAATAGGTTTTCACGTCTTTCATCGCAGTGGCTTACATGATAACTGACTTTATAATCAAAAGAATCATTATTGCTTTGTTGGAAGGTTAAGGTTTTCAGAGTGGAAGTAGCCTAAGAGGCGCTCATTAAAATAGGGAATTATTAAATATCTGAAAAAGATGGGCATAGGCAAGGGTGACCCCTGGCTCTGAAACTAGTTTTAGCTGGAAGTGTCTCTTCAGTTTGTGAAAAGGTAGCATTTCCTAGTTTGAAGTTGAGGAAAGTTGAACTTGTGACACTTGAGGAGTTTGTCCGTGTATGTGCTGTGACAGAGCAAATGATCAGCCAACGTTATGTTCAAAGCAGTTTTACAACCTTTTTTCCCTCCATCCTTGTGGCAGAGCAATAATTTTAGAAATCTCAAGGACTAGTGGTTATGTGATGGGAAACAGGAGTTATTACAGCAGCACGCCTCAGCGTCAGGCATAGCAAGAGGGGAGCTTCCTCTTCAGGCTCACTTTTCTGTGGCAGCGTGGTATGTCGTCTCATCTTAAAATACATTCTTGGGTCCTTGAACTCTAATTATGTGATGTGGTTAATTTCACTGAATTCCATTGTTGGGATTTGGCATAGAGAATAAATCACCAAACTGCAGAGAACTTGCGAACTTTAAGTGCGTGTTGTGGAGGAGGGAGTCTGTGGGATTAGTTTGTATTAGACTGGATGGTATAGGATGTGAGGCTAATGGGACTTGAATGTTTGGGCTTTTTGGTTGTTATATGGTTCAGAAAATTGGAAGAAATGGCCACCAATTAACCAATGAGGTGGAAAGACCTTGAGGCTGAATTGAAGGCCACACATACAAGAAAAAAATATCCTCAAAATTACATCAAGCAATGTTCTAAGAGGGGAATGCAAACTATTCTTGTGCATAAATATATTGTTTATAATAAAACACTTAGATACACATATTCTCTCTGTTTATGATGATAGTTTAAACAGGACAGCACTGATGAATCACAGACAAATTAAAGAACTCTGAATAAGAACTATATAATTGAAAATATGGGGTGATGGATGAAGTAATTTTACTAGCTGAGAGTTGCCTGGAGGTTGTTTATTTTCAGAATCCCATTTTAAGGCAGTTCAGAGCATGTAGTAAGTTATGGATGAAGCACAAATCAGTTGAAAATGGGATTTGTTTAAACAAGCACAAAAAAAGAAAATAAGAATTGCTTCTGAGAAAAAATTCTTTAAATATATTGCAGTTTTAAAATTCTGGCTAGCGTCAACTCCATGTCTCAAAATAGAAAATTTAATAAATAGTATTGAGTTGAATTGTAAAATACATGTATCTCCCACAGAACTACACAAAAGCATTTAACAAGCGTCAGTTCATAATTGTGACACTAATACATGTTTTGATGCAGCATGAAGCTGAAGATTTTATTTAAAACTTCATTATTCAAAACTCATATTGAAAAATATACATGGAGAAATGTATTGCTGTTAACAGGGAATGGTAGAGCTTAGGACAAAAATTTGATCATAAGCACAGATGTTAAGATAGTTATTTGAAATAGGGTGTATTTTGTAATTCGTGTGAGTAGGGGATTACATTTGTGCCCATGTTAATAACCCGAGTATGTCAATATGAAGTCTATACCCCTCTATCAGTGAATTCTGAAGTGTGAAAAATGTTCCTGCTTAGGCAACTTGTATTTTATTATTCTGACATCTGCAGTTTCTGGATGGATTACCTTAAATTTGCTATGCTATGTTAAAAGCCTTGTTTTATGAGGTTGGTCTCAGCTTCTGGCCTTAAGTGTCAGGAACCCTGCTACGTGATGCAACTTGCCTTGTTAGGTTTAATTGACCAAAGCTGATGTGTTAAAACAATTCATTTGTGTTGTAACTTATGCCCTGGCTAACTTGCTACCTGAATCCTTTGACCTTGACTTGTCTGGGTCATGAAATGGCTGCAAGCTGTTTGACCTTTCTATTGTGTAGTAATGTCACTGTTTCCTCTTATTCTTGTATGGTAATAGCTGACAAAAAGCCCCAGCCCTGACTTTACACCCCAGTGGATTCCAGGCGTCCCTCCGCAGTAGTGATGTCTTCTGTTTGACATGGTCTAGCCGTAGAAGTGACTTTCTTTTGTTTGCTGACAGTGATGGGGACAAATTTGCAGTCCTCCTTGCTCCAGGAGGTGGGGGGTAGTATTCTGGCATTTAGAGGGATTTGTATTCCTTCTGCTTAGATTTTCAGTTTCCGTGTTTTATGATTATTCATATCACCATTTCCTTTTCCCCTCTCTTCTGAGGTTGGCTTTTTAGCTTTTTATATTTATGGTTTCCTTAATAATTACTTTTCAACATTTTCGGCTGTTACAATAAAAATATTTTATTGTCACTATATAGGGTAGAACTGGTAAATTTAGTTATGCTTTGGATTAGCAATGCGTAAGTCCTAAAATGACTGACTTTTAAACTTCACCTCTTAAACTTGTCTGGTATTGGAAAAAGCTGTATACTAAGCATGTAGGATTAAAACAAAATTTTTAAGAAATGAGAGTCATGTTGTAACTTTACATAGTCCATCTTATAGTTTTAGAGGAAACCTATGCTTGTGACTTAGATAGCTAAATTTCAAAACATAGCGAACCATTGGTAAATGTGAAGCTTTTACATCTTTGGGGGCATTTGCCAGCATGTGAAATTCAATGTTTATTTTAACAAATATAAAAATTGTTTTTTCCCTTCTTTATGAAACCCTCCTATGCAAAAATAGAGAATTTTACCTCTGTTCTCTTCCGAAGCAGTGAAATAATTTTATTTTTAAAATATTGGAAATGCCTTCTAAAATGTTAAAACACAGATATTTTTATCCTACCAAATTTTTCTTTGCCAAATATGACATTGTAGTTCATGATTTTTCCTATATTTGCCAGATTAAATATTTAAAATCCAAGCTGTTACATTTTATTTTTAAATTATTAGAGGAAAAAAGGAAGTTTAAGTTAGAATGTGCATTTCCTTACTTGTATGCCCCATACTGTTTATCCATGTGTGTGGATACACTGACAGATGAGAGACAATGTGGTCCAGGCGCTGGAACCTTGGAAAAAAGCATGTGATTTTTCTATTCCCATTTTAAAACTATCTGAAATGGCAGGTGAGAGAGTTTTTCGTTTTCTTTCTTTTTTTTTTTTTTTTTGGTTGTTGCTGTTTTAAACTATTTTTTCCCCAGGAATGTTCACAAGATCAAGGAATTTAAATGCTTTTCAGCATTAATTGTGTTGATAATCCAGCAGCCTGCGGATCCAAGGAAGAAAGGTGAATGAAACGTCTGATTTTAGTCAATAGCCTCAGTTTCTCTCTCCTGTCCATAAAACCCAGTCTAGACTTGAAAACACCTCTCATGCCTTTCTGCTCATTCATTGGTGTTTTCAGTGGTGGAGTCCACAAAGAATCGAGTTTGGATGTGGTTAGTGGGCTAATGGGTCATATGCAGTGGGACTGTGGTACAAGAACAGCGGCTAGCCCCCAAGGATTTAAAAAATGTCTGTGATTTCTTCCAGAAGTCTGCCTCAGTTCCTCCACTGAAATGATTTAAAACAAATCGCAGCTGCTGAGTTAAAGAGCCTAAGTTCCTGGATCATGTGTAATTGATGTGTGTGTGTGTGTGTGTGTGTGTGTGTGTGTGTGTTGCAGAGTTGAAAAGAAGTGAAGGTAGAGAAAAAAAGAGAGAAGTAGGGCCTAGATCTTTCAGGAATTACTTAAGAAGGATGGTTCATTCACAGATTGAGGAGTAAATAACATACCATTTAAAATATTCTGTCAGCTTTGGATTTTGGATTCCTTCACAGTTGAGCACATCTCCCTTCTTCCTGCCTTTTAGTTTTTGTAGAACATAGAAAAATAAGTGCATGAATCTGACATGTCTTCATAGTCTTGGTTCTTCTCTTTATCAGCTTTGTGACCTTGGCTACGTCACTTAAGCTCCACGTGCTTTAGTTTTCTGTTTTGTAAAACGAGGATTAGAATGCCCACTTCACAGGGCTGTTTTAGGATTACATGAAATAATTCATGTAAGTAAAAGCAATGATGTTATTAATAAGAGTGATTTGTGCTCTTTATAAAGGAACATGGCATAATATAGACATCCGGAGAAGATGCCCAGTAGTGAAGAGAATGAGTGATTAGGTGTTGCAGCAAGAGGTCATCAATTAGTTTATGTGTATCTCAGGTGATAAGACACTCCAAAGAGAAAATGAAAGTCCTGATCTCAGTGATGTGTATAGATATTTCCTAGTAGGAACATGTTCCTAGTTGTGTATGGTTTTTATATCAACTTAAAGTAGAATTACTGTACAGTTTTAGCAATCCTCTATATCAGACTTATCAGAGAGTTAATTTCTTGATCAATCTAGGAGTTGCTGAAAGGAAGGAGTAAAATAATTTTATTAGTTGGCTCTTTGAGTAAATAACTTTGTGTCAAATGAAGGGTGTCGTAGGAAGTACTTGTAATTCATTGTACTCCAGTGAAAACATAGGACTTTTAGTTATAAAAAAATGAAATTGCCAACATTTGGGAGAGCTACACTTAAATTAGATTTGGTTGGACAGCAGTGGTGATGATGTGGACTGGATTGTTCTAGAGGAGCAAGCTGCTGGTTTTTAGACTCAAGTCTGAAAGTGTCTTATTTAAAAATGATCCCTAGTTGGGTCAAAACTCAAAATGTTTCATTAGTTACATGAATTGTTTTCACTTTATTGCCACTGGACTCTTCCTCTTTAAGTCAGTCTTTCCCACTCGTCCTTTTTTATGGTGTTAAGAAAATTAAATAATCTTTAGAGGAAAAAAGTTAATATTTCTTACTTAAAGTGATGTCACTTTTTCTAAGAACAACTGAAAGCCAAATGGGAAGTGGTTAAAACATCTTCTTCTTCCCAAATTAGATTTGGGGTTAGCGCTTGAGTTTTGTGGCTCTGGTTGGTTGGATCCGGTGGTCCTGAAGCCTCTTTTGTGGGCCAGATTTTCCTTGGGGAACCAGTCATGGTGCTTCTTGCCCATGGGCAGTGGGTTGCTCCTCTCACTTACTTTGTACAGCAGATTTGCAAAGTGGACAGGTTAGCCCATACCTGCAATCTCTACTAGGGAAATATCTTAAATCACACGTCACACTGATGCAGTGCAAAAAAATTTCATATTCTTCTATGCAGCATTTTAATTATAATTATACTTAGGGTTTCTGGCCAGGAGTTAATAGGAAAAGTTATCTCACTGTTTGTCTGTTAAAGGGTAACTAGGGTGTGCAGAAAGTAGAATCAGAACATTGATTAGCTTGCTTTGATTCTGGCACATAATTTTTACTAATCTGTGTCATGTCTTTTCTTTTTGAGAACATACCTGGTGTTTAGTTGCTATTCTGTTCAAAATCAAGAAGCATGTATTTTATTTAGTACATAAAAAAGTACATCCAGGATTTTTTGACATGTGTAAACTGGATTGCTGTTGATGGCAGAAGGATTTAGTATTTTGTCCTTCTAATACATTTGAAAAGCTTTGTTTGCACTTAGGATTTAAAGTTGATATTGACCTGAAATGGGAATGCATACATGATTCTTGAATACTGGTTGCCTTTCTTAGCCTCCTGCTGAAGCTAACATATTTCTTTAAATTTCCTGATGGTAAAGCATTAATATTTTTTGGTTAAGACTTATAGTTATCATGTAACAGTATCTGTTCTATTTACAGTCTCCAAATAAGGGAAAAGCTGCTTATAGTAATATGAGGATCACTGGTCTTACAATAATTAAATAGACTTGTTATACTACATTAATCCCTTTTGGAACATTTGGAATGACTTCTTAGTACTAACAGCACAGTATTAGGGCCTACAATTAATCTGCTTTTTGTATCCAACATTTGTATAATATAAAACATGTGTATAGAGAAACATATTTCAGGTTTAAGATGAGTTCATAGGAGGACAAAATGAAATTATTTTGGACTGTTAAGGAAAATGAATATGATTCTAAGTACTGATAAAATATGGAATTCATTTCGAGTTAGCATAGGTAGACAAATTGTTTTTCATAAGTTTTTGTTTTTTTGGTGAAGACCTTTTTTTGGGCTCTCAGAATAACTTTTTGGGACTTCCCTCGTGGTCCAGTGGTTAAGACTTAGCCTTCCATCGCAGGGGTTGTGGGTTTGATTCCTGGTTGGGGATCCCACATGCCTCATGGCCAAAAAACCAAAACATAAAACAGAAGCAATATTGTTATAAATGCAATAAAGATTTTAAAAATGGTCCACATAAAAAAAAAAAATCTCAAAAAAAAAAAAGAATCACTTTCCACCTGAGGTCCAAGATTTGCACATGACACACCAGATATATGCAGTATGAAATGGAAGCATTCGTTCAATCTAATATCCAGGAGGTGTGTTAACACCTTGTGAGCTGGTGTTTCTTGCTTGGTCCCTGCATTGATACAGCTATTTATTAATCCTGGAGAAAATGAAGCAGACCCAATTTCAAAGTCTGGTCCAATCTTGTTCTGTGTTTCATGGAAATGGTTTAAGTTAAGGACAGACTGGGCATTCACTATTCAAACAGAATTATTACAGATTTGTTAAAGAGAGTTCTGAGTTAGGATTGTGTTTACATCTTCTGTTGTGGAAGCCCCATGAGGCATAATTTCCTCCTCTATGTGGGTTCTTTTATTTTTGTTGAGTTTTTCACACCCGGGGATGTGAATTCAACCTTGGGTGTTCCAGTTACAGGGAAAAAAATTTGTGAAGGATGTAGTATTAGTTCAATTCTGGGGCAGATTGCATGCATATGTACAGAGTACCATGGAAGTGCTGGGATTATTGAGTGGTTTGCAGCCATTTTAGAGCATGTGCCTGGGACCAGCTCACACATTGTCAGGGAAAACATGATGTAGCAACAATATTAGATCATGCAAATGAGACTACTGAATAGTAATAGTTATGGGCAATATTTTGGAAAACACTGATTAGTGACAGTTTTATTACAGCAAATGTATGTATCAAGTCCCCAGATTTCATTGTAATGCACTGAAAACAGATGTCAAAGTGTCCCAAACAGAATTTCATGGTTAATCTACATATTGCATGGAAAGTACAAACAAACCATTTAGAATTCTGTTATTTAATCCTTTTAGAAGGAATGAAAATATACAATTTAGATTTACTCCATTCTTTCTTTTAATTTCAGTTTTTGTTTCCTAGGGGCTGATGATAAATTATTTTTTTTCTTTGCTATTTTCTTAAGATGCATATGGGAGAAGACATATCTGCATATGGACATGGTTTTACTTAATGTACTTTGAACTGTAAGTTTCTGAACATAAGGTCTTTGCATTAAAAAAAAAAAAAAAAGGCTCTAAATTATTTAGTGACCTGGTAATGGAATTACCTTCTTCTATTCCTTTGTTTACTGATGTAGAGTTTCACTCTATGCCACATAGTGACTGAAGCAGCATGCTGAAGTGGGAGGGAGGAAAATTGGTAGCCCTCCCTCCTGCAAGTACCTGGAAGACTTGGGGGGGGCCTCTCAGTGACTCAGTTTCTTTATCTGTCAAGTGACAGAGTTGGCCAGAAGACTTCCACTATCCCTCTTAGCTCCAACATCTTAGGAATTTGGCTTCTGGTTACCCTGGCAGGGGGAAGATCCCCTTCACATTAAGCAATATTTAATGAAGTTTAGCATACTCTTGTTAAATCTGGGATTTTGATACATTTTATTTATTAAAGAGAAATAGAAAATGTGTAACTTGACTCTTGAGTAACACTTTCATGTTGCTCAATTCAAAGTCCAATAGTCAAATCATTTGGTTCAATCTAGATAAAAAGCTTGCTTTTTAAAGAAAGAGGTCTTTAACTCATAGATTTTTAGAGCTGGAAGAATCCCTAGAGACCTTCTCACTTTACAGCTGTGGGTACTGAGTCTAAGAGAGGCCCAAAGCCACTTTGGTTGTTTGCATTAGTTTTACTGCTACATGGACATAAATAAGCATAAATAATTAAAAGTGTTATTTTGTGAACATAGCAGCAAGTTTTTTTAGGTACAAAGAGAAAAATTGTGATTTAAAGATATGTGTTATCATTTGTAATTTATTGAAATCAATTGATTCAAGAGTTCAGTTATTTTCTTTTATAGCTTTTCATAGGATATATTCTATTGAAGTCACCCTAGAGCTATGGTCTTCATGAGAATGACTATCTTTATCTTTTTCAGTGGGTGAAAAAAACTGTTTAAGTTATGGTGAACTAATATGGATTTGATCGTAGTTGGAAAACAGAAAGGATCCATTAAAAATGTACTGCCAGATTTCCAGTAACCATTAAAGGTCATGTTTGAGACTGGTTTTAAGAAAAACTTTTTTTTGAAAGTCAGGTATTGGAAGAAAAAATGGGAGCTGGTTATGAGGAGCTGATTTAAGTTCTGCTTCCTGGATGTCTACAATTTTCAGATTAGCTTGATAATTACTGTGTCTCCATTTTCCTTTGTGTGGTGTATATCTCTCATCTTAGTTTAAAAAACTGCTTTTTTTTTTCCAGTTTAAAACACATTCATATGCCTTCTTTTATTTGAGATGTTTCTAAGAATTTTTTCTTAGTTTAATTTTAGAAACTAAAACATGTTAAATTCACAAGGGGCATTCAATTTTAAAAGGAAACTTTCAGTGAATCCTTTTGCTAAGGTAAGAATTCTTTTATAACATGAAAGATTTATCTGTAAATTATATGAGTGTCCTGTAATGTACTTATGTATATCAAGGCACCCCTGAATATAGCAGAGGTTAATAACTTTTAAAGCAGAGATATTAGCAGTATTAGAAAAAGTTTAATATCAGCTACTTTTAGCAGCTAACTTCTGGTTTGAGAGTTTATGAGGAAAGCTTGAAAGCATGTTTTAAAGGCACAATTGTAGATGGAAAAATAGATGAGTAAAAGTCGGGTATTATGTAAGTGCATGACAGCAAAATAAGTAGAAATGTTGTGGGAGCACATTATAAAATAGATAATAAGTATTTATGGAATGAATGAATATAAATTACTTAAACTGAATATAGAACATTAGGGGCAAGTCAGACAACTGTTACTGTGGTAATTTAAAAGTTCCTCAAACTGGGAAGAACTGATTTTTACTGAGACTCGTTTTGTTTTCTTTTATATCTCCACTGGTGACTGGTCACTGTATAAGAAGTGTCTGTATCTTATACGTGCTTTAAGTTTCAGGAATGAGTAAAATAAAACCATATGAAGTGTAGTATCTGGATTAGCAATAGAACATATTCTAGAATCAAGCTGCGGCTTTAAATGTTTGTTTTACTGTTATTCACTATGTGGTTAGGTAAATTGGTTATATTTTCTAAGATTCAGTTTTTTGAGCTGTGCAGTGGGTTATGAGGGTGAAATGAGAAAGTGCTTGTGAGGTGCTTAACACCATGCCTGTCATATTGCAGATACTCCGTAAGATGTTTGCAATTATTGCTATGACTTGTAATTAGCAACCAGTATGTTGCCTGCTCATAGTATGTACTGAGTACTTATTTGTTCAATGAATGAATGCTTACCACCTATACTAAGGATTCTGGAAGACTTGATCTCCCTTTTGTGGGGCAGAGCATTACATTAGGGACAGTACTCTGCCAAAAGTAGGAAGAAACATATTATGAGAGCAAAAATTAAAATATTTTAGTTTCTATGTAATGTTTCAAAATCGATCCATAAAGAAATGAACGATATAGAAACACAGCGAATCATAATGCTCATTTCAGTATCTGTATCTGTAGGTGACTGAAGGAAATAGCCTTTCCTAGGAGCATAAAGACATGCTGGATTCCTGTATAAATTTCTGCTTAGAATCCAGTATACTTTACATTATCCATTTTTCATAAGGCTTTTCATTTGGGTTATAAGGAAATCTCAGACATAAACATAATCAGAAAGAAAAAAGAACATATCTGTAAATGTTGCCTAGCAGGGAATACCTGAGGCACTGGTATTTTATGCAGGAAACCAAGACTTTAAAATCCCAAACCTTTTCATGGGCTCAAATGGTGATACATATTTTTTCTCCTTTGTGTCTCTGATAACGCTGAATTATAGTCCTGCAAAAAGCTGGGAAGAGAGATCTTAGTATTTTGTGTAAGATTATTTTCTGAAGAAGAATTTTTGACTGCTTTGTCTTATTCATTAAAAATACATTACATAATTTAAAAAAATCATTTCACTAACGTATATTTTAAGTGCCTAAAAAATTTTGGTGTTGGCAACTTTTCCTCAATAGTTATTCGGTAATAATCTTTATCCTGTTATTATTCTTTTGACCAGTCATTATTAGGTTTTCCTGAAGAGTGTGTGTGTGTGTGTGTGTGTGTGTGTGTGTGTGTGTGTGTGTATACGTAGATATGGTACATTAATTCTTTTTATTTGGTGTGTGATTAATATGATTCTCCATATATCATATAGTCGGGAAAGTGGACACGTATGGATTTATTAAAATGTATCTTTCAAGGAAAATATAAAACACTTGATATACAGGTGAAAAACAGTTGAGAAATGCATTTATTGAGCGGGAGCTCTGTACTAAGCATTTCAATATTTTAAAGGGTTAGGAAAAAATAGTGAAAATATAGATGACCTTTCCCAAATAATTTATCAGTAGAAAAGAGAAGATAATGGTCACCTGTAGTGAAAGAAAGAAAAATGACTAAGATAGTGGAAAAAGTATACAACTAACTAATGGTCTCACCAACTACTATATATAGTTGGATTTGCCTAGCTCTCTGGGTGGAGACCCTGTGGGACTGCACTGGAAAGGTCACAGAGAGGAGATGAATCTCAAGCAGAGTTTTCTCAGGGGTTATATAACAAAAACAAAACAAAATGAGGTAGATAACCAAGAATCTGCATCTTATATAAATGAATTCTATTTGGCAATGACATATACTATATGAGAATTATATATTTTATTATTTTGGTAGGCTAACAGATTTGGTGTTTTTAATAATTTATTAATAAGGGAAAAATCTAATAGTAAGTTGTAGCCCAGATGCTAAAATACTCAATACTAAATGGCTTTGATTAATTAATCTCTTTTTTAGGGTAGATAATAATATTCTAATAATTCTAATTAAACAACATTATTCTTATATATAGCTTCAGATTTCAGTATAATCCTGTATACATTGTTTAAAAATGTTTTATTTAATATCTTTTTAATTTAGTCTAGCATTTTTATTGTTTATAATCTTGAACGGAAAATGTGAATATATATTTTTCATGTGTCATATATCTAATAATTTGTTTCAGATATTTTAGAATTGAGAAGATAATTCTATAGGCAGTTAAAAAATCTGGAAAGCAGAATGTGCTGCAAAAATATTTTGTTTAAAATATACTCTAAAGTTAGCTGAATTCAGTTTCGTGTCCAGTTTATATCACTATTATTATTATTATTTTAAAAATCAAGTGTGGCTCTCCAACTCACTAGAAAAAAAGAATTGTTTCAGTGTGACGAGATATGTTTTATAGTCAGGCTGAAATATCTGATCTGATGCAAACTTATACTTTTTTTTACTAAGAGCAATGGATAGATACAGTGACACACCCAACAATAAAATAACCCCCAGCTTTATATACTGAATTTTCCTAATATATTTTGCTCTCTGTAAATGATACCTATTCTAGAATATAATGTTTCCTCATAGAAAATTAGAGAAAATATATAAATGAAAACTTTGATAATCCTTTGGCTGTAGCTATAACATAGGTAACTTCTTTAAACTAGCTTTCAAGCCTTAAAGTTTACCAGGCTTAACCCGTGAAGAAAGAATTGAATCCAGTGGGTGAAATGCTAAGTTCCTCTATGCTTCCTCACCTCCTCAGACAAACAAGATGTGAATATAAGTTCTTAGAGGGCAGTGATCTTTTTTCATACTTCTCTTCCCCTTATTCCTCATGAGGGGATATATACAGTATTGATTGTATCGTTGAATGTTGATTATGATGTGCAGATACAGCGAGATTATAAACACTGAAATTTAAAAGGAAAGGTTTCAATTTGCCATTTTATGATGGCATTTTAAAGCCATTCTCCTATCTACAAACAAGTTGCTTAGTCATTCAGCAAATATTCATTGAATACCCACTGTGTATCAGGCACTGTGCCGGGTACGGGAATTTCAATATAGAGAAGACGAGCACTGTACTAACTTTTCAATAGGGAAAGACAATTTAAGAGGAATCATCCGATGTTTATTATTATTTTTCTTAACTGAAAAGTTGCTATTAGCTGCTTAATAAACACTTGTGGAAAGAGTAATGTTAGTGATTATCATCTGAAGGAAGTGACTTAGGAAAACTTGTGACAATTTCTGAGAAAACAGTGAGACCATGAGAATAGATGATGTTGATGAACAAGCATGATTTTTTCATCTGTATGACAAAAAATAGTTTTGTCGGGTACATATGGTAATAACAAGCATGTTCTATGACATCTTATAGCGTGTAGCTTTTCTTGCAGGAAATTGAAAACATGTCAGGATGCCTGCCTTTCTGAACTCTGGCCTTGCTCCTAAGTCTGGCCTAGCCCTAGCCATTGCACCGGGCTCTGAGCGGCATTAACACCATTCAGAGGTGAGAGAATCAGGAACAGTAGTGAAGCTTGGGGGAAGAGTGTGTATGTGTTAGGCTTCGCGATGATGATGGCAATTAATAGAAGAAACAGAAGAATGGAAGTGTGGCATTGGAGGTACACTCAGTAATTTCTCCAGCTGCTCAGATGTCAGCAGATCTGTTGCAGACTTTGCAGCTAACATGGCAGCCTGAGAGGTGACTGTGATTTTGGAGGAAGTGACTGGAACACAGGGAGTTGGAATTCGCTGGAAGGAGCCATGAGAACAGTGTCATAAGTTTGGAATTGGAAGTACTGAGCCTAAAACTCTGTTTTTATCATTTTTAGCTGTACGACTCTCAGCAAGTGTTTAGAGTTCCCGAGGCTCCATTTCTTCTGTGTAAAATGGGGATAGTAATCTTAAAAGCTTTTAGTAGGGCTAAATGAGTTAATGACGTGGAAAAGGTCTTGCCTAGCGACTTCAGACTCAACAGATAGTTTGAGTAAAGGAAGGTAGGATTTTCTAGGCTGTGGTGATTTTCCACTATGCTTTTTAGTATATAGTTGTTCAGCTAACACTTAGTGAGCACTTACTATGTATCAGGCATTGTTTGGAGAGATTTATCTGTGTGACTTGTTTATCCCTCCTTAACCATGTGAGGTACTTTACTGTCCTTTCACAAATGAGAACTCTGTGGCCTAGTTTAGTGACTCAGACCAAATTTAAACCTGTGTAGTTTGTCTCTGGAGCTCTTTCTTAACCCTACTTCTAGATGGTGAAGTTACTCTATTCACATTAGGGCAGAAGGAATAAAAGAAAATGTTAATAGAGTGAGGAATAATCTCTGCATGTTAAAAAGATAAGCTCCTTTTAACTTATTCACACATTTTTAAAAGGATTGAAATGATCATTTGTTTTATCTTTGACTTGTAAGTTGTTTCTTTTCAATTCTGAATAATTAATTCTGATATAGAAAGTAAAAGTTATAGTGATTTCCAAGCTAGTCTTTTCTCCTAAGCTGAGCAGTCTTTCTCATTTGTTGTTTCCTCTTATTCTAGTGTGCTTTTGTATGAGACCCTGAAATTGGATGTGTTTATTGTGTAGACCACAAAGGATACATAGGGAAGATAAAACAGCCTTAAAGAGAGGATTAAGCAAGTCAAGAGCCATACATGGTAATCCAATTCTTCAAGAACAGGCATCATGGCCTTTATGATTGGTTTATGATAAAAACCCTCCCTCCTTTACTCATGCCGTGCTAAGCTAATGGTTTTCCTTACAAGTCTCAGAATATTTTTTCTTCTATCATTATTATTTGTCAGAAGAGCTGGGACATTTTTCTCAGGTTTATTGACGTTTGCTTACATCTGAGTAAATTTACTCTGGGTTCCTTCTGTGATGAGAGTTTTCTGAAGAAAATAGGTACGTGAACGAAGGACAGGTATTTTGATTTCCATTATAGTTTCTTTGTAGAATTTTTCTAAACAGAGACAAAACTATTTTTGAATTTTTGGTGCCTGCTTTGTGGATTATTTAGATCAGAGGTTATGAGATTTGTAAATCATCCTAGGGTTTGCAGAGCAAACACTCCTCCATCCCCTATTCCTATATGTTTCATTGACCTTGTGGTTCAGTGGATTCATTTCCTTTTTAGATAAGACAGTGAGACTTTGAGAAGGATAATGTGATGGAAGGATCCAGAAGTGACTCTGCTTTCTCTTCAGAAAAGACAGGGCTCCCTCTTATTATTGCTGCTTTATTATTATGATAGTAATAATTGGTACTGATAGTAGCAATAACAAAAATAACTACAGTGTGTTGAGAATGTCCTGTGTATCACATGAATTATTTAATGTAATCATCATAGTTACCCAAAGAAGTAGGTATATTATCATCATTTAATAAATGAAGAAGTTGAGGTTAAATATGTTGAATAACTCTCCAGTCAGGCAGCAAGTAAGTGACAGAGCTAAGTTTTGAACCCATGACTGTCCCCTTCACATCTCATATTCCCAACTTCACTACTACTACTTCTCCACTTAAAAAGCCTGTTCCTTAATCATCTCCAAGTAGAACAATTTCTTTTATTAAAGGGTCTTTCTTCATTTTCAAGGGATGTCCGTTGCATTTTATAATCATGTATACCTGTCAATTAAAGAGCTGTCAGCAAATCTGAGTGTGGGCCTTCCTACCTAGAGTAAGAAATAATTACATATATTTTTTCTGTCCACTGTAAATATTTCTTCTTTCTAGCTGCCTAGATGTGCATTGGTTTGTTCCTCAGACACTGCTGTTCTGTCCCTCAGTGAGCAACAAGTGACAGAAATTTCTCTGGTGTTCTTAGACATTGTCACAAAACATTTAAACATGTTGGCTTTATATATTTGCCCCCAAACATGAATGTAGATACTTCTCTCTTCCTATTCCTTTGATTTCTTTTCAGAGATGCTTTATAAAAAGACCAGTGAAGGCCCAGGCTGAATCAGCTTGAGTTCGTGCAGCCCTGAACACCATCGGGATTGCTCTTGCCCTGAATGAGGCGTCCATTGTCCTCCAAGACATTATGTTAAAGCCCTTAACTGTGAACTTTCAGTCAAGATGCTAGACTTGCCAGTTAGTTACACAGAAACTATTCTGTCTGGGCTGGAATGTGGCAGTTAAGACAGGGGAACTTTGATCTTCAAGATAAAGTGGGTACAGACACTAGTGCACTGTTGCCGTTTCACCACAGTTTTAATTTGTATAGTTTTTTCTCACTTTAATCTAAATTCCTTAAACTTGTGTCCAGTGAATGGTGGGATGACACAATCAATGAGTATATTGTGAGAAAACCTTTAAGAAAAGCCAATGCAGTTCATTCCCTAAGACCAGGCCCTGCCAACCCCCCAACCTCCCCGCCCCAGTCAAGAGCTACAGGGATGTTTAGTTATGTCAGTTTTCTTTTAGGATGTGTGCCAAACTTTAATCTCTGGATTTGATATTTATGGGGTTATTTACTTATTTTGTTAACCCTGTCCAAGTTGTCTTAGCTGGCTCTAAGATGGCAGTAACCATAACAAAGTCACAACATTTAATATTTGTTAAGCTCTTACTATATGCCAGGCACTGTGTTAAAAGGCTTTGCATAGTGTTTCTCATTTGATCCTCACCAGCACTTGACGTGGAAGCCATCACTCTTAGGGTCATCGTCATCCTGTTAGAAGTAAAAATACTCAGACAGAAAGAGATGCGGCCATGACCCGAGCTTGCACAACAGTGGGTAAGAGAAGGAGCAGGGATTTGAATCTGGGTATTTGGGCATTGGAGCCCTGCACACCTGGCTCCCTGACTCCTCATTTGTCCTGTGGTTTTGGGCAAGTAAGCCCACCTTCAGGAACCTGTTTCCTGATCTGTAATAAAAGCAAATCCTCTTGCATTGCTGATCAGCATTATTAAGGAGATCAAATAAGAAAAGCCTACGGAAAAAACCCAAAACAAATCTCTGTATACTTTTAAGAAATATACAGATAGATGAGATGAGTTTAATGGCATCAACACATACTAAAGATTATGTATATATATATTGCCACTTTTATAAATAATCTCTGAAAATTAATCACTTCACTTATAAATTGGACCTCTGCAATGTGGGCCACCACATATAATAACACGTTATTGTGATTTTCACACTTATGTTGTTGCTGATGGTACAAACCATATTTTACGTAAGGGGAAAAGTCATTGAAAACAATACTGGATTTTATTCCCGAGTATCATGCTTAAATAATGCTTATTGAATATTTATTGCCCTCTTGATGCCCTTTGCTACCACTTTGCTGGGGGAGGGGAAGGCTGACAATTATAAAAAGAAAAGAAATGGATGTAATAGTTCTGTCTGCAGCCAATAAAATGAGGTAAATAGTTGGATAATCATTACAGAAATGTTATAAGTGTAAGTAGATGGATTCAGCATTTAAAAATTACCCTCCAAAAAAGGCAACCTAAACCCAACTTATACAGTAGCAGAAGTTTTGATACTGAATCAAATTGCCTCAATTCTTCTTTTCCCCTGACAAGATACAGCTGCAAAATAGAGTATTTTTTTAGAGTGAACACCTACCACAAAATGTTTCTTCTAAAATTTACGTTTGGCTTTTTAAAATATAATGGTTTTATAAAAAGTACAGATATTTGACCGATACAGTACAAATTTTGTATTCCTTTGGGTATTTCTGAACATATAATTTAGTAGTTTTTATGTTCACTTAATTTGTTTCCCTAAAAAAGACAAGTATGGGGTATTCACCTGCATGCGTGTGTGTGTGTGTGCGTGTGTGTGTGTGTGCGTGCGTGTGTGCGTGCATCTGAACGTGTGAAAATGCAGCTTAGGGATTACAGCAATTTAGTCAAGGTCATAAGTGACCTGACATGACCTTGAGCATGCTGTTTATAATTGCTGTGGTTAGTTTTTCTTCTCACTGTTTTTACCTATAATGTCAAAACACAATTATATGGAGTTGGTATGTTCACTAATAGCAGTTTATCTCTGCATGGTTTATAGACAGAGTCAAAAGCCAACAACTATAATTACATCCATGTTTCTAACGTAGCAGCAAACTAGAGAAGTGTGGTTGAAGTATGCTGTGGGTATCGTGCAGCCAGTAGGAATTATAGGGTAAAATCATTGCTTTGCATTCTTTTGGTTTTACCATAATTGTTACTTAAGTTTTGTTTTCTAGATTTTACCACTGTCTGTTGTGTTTATATGACCACATAAAGGGTGGTTGAGTTACGTGTCTCTCCACTCTATTTTTCTTCTGCTTGCCTTCCTCTATAAACGTACTGGTTCTCCTTTCACTTTCTTCTGACTCAGCAGACAGTACATTACAGTTAATAGTTTTCTGAAGCAGCCTGATATTCATGCTCTATGGAACCCATAAGACTTCTACTATTTGCATTATATGTTTAATTGGATAATTGTGGGAACCATGGTGAACTGTTAACAACTGTCAAGCCTTTGATTAATCTTTTGAATGTTCATTGGCATGGTTCAAGTTAGCAACTGCAATGCAGATTTTTGTTTTGTTTTTTTTGTTTTGTTTTGTTTTTGTTGCTGTTCTCATGATTATTTGACAGGATTTATCTAGAAAAATATATGTAATTTCCCATTTTGGCTCACCTTACATATCGCAGCAAAGAAGAAGCAATGCAATTTATGGATCACTAATTTATTTTGCATGTGAGGTATTGCAGTCTAATAAATCTCCAGAAAAATTGCTATAAGAAAACCTTTGTATATTTTTAATGGCCTCAATGATGTAAAATACAAAAGAGAATTTTTGCTTTCGAAATAGTACTGCTTTGAGTCCATAGTTTGGAAGAGGTGTTTGAAAGGGAACCACCATAAACTTGAAAAATGTTTGGTATTGAACCATAGAACTAGAGATTAATTTTATAGAAAATCATTCTTTTACCTGTGTGTATTCACTTATGGGTCAAGTGAACACACTTATGGGTGTGTTCAGCTGTGGGTCTTATATGATATGAAATGAACATCAGAATTATTATAGCAGAAAATTCTATTCAAACATAAACAAACTCTCAGGCACCCTTAAATTTTTTTTGTCTGTTTCACTTTAAGTGCATGTCAGTATGCTTGTGGAACAATAAAATATTTGCTTTTCCTTTAGTAATCTGTAGGTATTTAAGATATTTGGCCTAACAATGCACAGTTTTGGGGCTTTGTGTGCATGTATTTTGGTACTGGATAGAGAAAACAGGTGCATAGAGGAAAAGTTAGAATGAATAAATGAATATTTACCAAAAAAGCATAACGAGTTTACATGAATACCATAAAGACTTACAGGGGCTTGATACTATACTTGACTAATCTTTGTTTTTTCCTTACATGAGTACTGCAACTCACTTTTATTACAGTGTTTACCGAGAAATATCAGACTTCTTTCTGTGTCACAAATTTCAGAGTAGGACTTTGGGTAGCACTATATCCAGGCTTTTAAATATCATTTTTCAGTTATACAGTGATACTTAAATAGTTTCGCATTGTAAAAGCTGAAATAAATAAAGCTAAAATTCCTCCTGGTCTATTTCTGCTCATCCTCTGAGGAAACCACTGTTACCAGTTGGGTCTGTAACCCTTCCGGGCCTTCTCCATATCTCGAGTTACTTTGTTTTTGTTTTGCTATTTACTGTGGAGAGTGTTCCATTGGTCACAAAAGAGATGCATCCCCCAAGGAACCACAGACCCCACCTATGTGCCCACCCCGAGCTGTTTTCTGGGTCCTACCTTTCCGAACACTGGCTGATGGAGGAATGGAATTCTTTATGAACTGGTTGCTATAGGAGGAGACTAGCCAATGAGATGCCTCATTTTTTTAAGGCATGTTATAAATTGTAAATTGAATACTGAACGTAGGAGCATTGATCTTGTGGGAAATACATCTAGTTTTAAAATCGATAAAATGGGGGTACAAGGGTAGGGAAGATTGAAGTGTTATAATTGGTGGGGATAGGTCTTACTGAGGAGGCAACATCTGAGTAAAGATTTGATGGAGTGGGTAGATACCAGCATTCTTTTTAAAAAAAAAAAAAAAATTATTTATTTATTTATTTTTGGCTGTGTTGGGTCTTCGTTCCTGTGCAAGGGCTTTCTCTAGTTGCGGCAAGTGGGGACCACTCTTCATCGCGGTGCGCGGGCCTCTCACTGTCGCGGCCTCTCTTGTTGGGGAGCACAGGCTCAGTAGTTGTGGCTCATGGGCCCAGTTGCTCTGCGGCATGTGGGATCTTCCCAGACCAGGGCTCAAACCCGTGTCCCCTGCATTGGCAGGTGGATTGTCAACCACTGCACCACCAGGGAAGCCCACCAGCATTCTTTTTTTTTTTTTTTTTAAAGGTTTTATTTATTTATTTATTTATTTATGGCTGTGTTGGGTCTTCGTTTCTGTGTGAGGGCTTTCTCTAGTTGTGGCAAGTGGGGGCCACTCTTCATCGCGGTGCGCGGGCCTCTCATTATCGCAGCCTCTCTTGTTGCGGAGCACAGGCTCCAGACGCGCAGGCTCAGCAATTGTGGCTCACGGGCCTAGTTGCTCCGCGGCATGTGGGATCTTCCCAGACCAGGGCTCGAACCCGTGTCCCCTGCACTGGCAGGCAGATTCTCAACCACTGCGCCACCAGGGAAGCCCCAGCATTCTTTTTAAACACTTGAGTCTGTGAGTGTGTGTGTGGGTTTATGTGTTTAATGCACGTATGCACACACACAGTCAACTGTTTCTTACATCAAGCCTGTGAGGCAAGCTCTGTTATTATCTTCTTTTTACCTGTAAGGAAACCAAGGAACAGAAAGGTTAAATCAGCTGTCCAAGGTCACAGAACAAGTAAGTGGTGGAATCAGGATTTGGACATAGGCAATTTTGTTAATCTATTATTTTAGATCAGATCTTAAGCTGGCTTAGTGAAGCTAATCCAGGATAGGAATAACCTCTTTAGCAGACTTTGTACTAAACTAGATATACAGGACTCAAGATTAATTTCTCTTCCTCAGAAATAGGATACTGGATTCTACCTGTCATTTCCAAAGTGTGTTGTTTTGAAGTACCATCTTGGATCAAGTTAATAGGGTTGGAACAGGCTCTTCAGCTGATAGCAAAGCAATTCTGCTACGTATGTGGAAAGTGTGTTTTGATGCTTTAGTCAAATGCATAAAAGATGTGGGGGAAGGAGAACTGCTTTAGATGAAGAATATGCAAAAGGAATCTAACTCCATTCTCACCTCTTGAGTTTGCATTATTTTTATAAGACCGTTGTTTGCAGTCAGAAGCTTTATGGTAATCGTACCTTCCATGAGGCTCAAGATAGCCTCCTCAGCCAGCTGCTAATATGATAATGAACTGGAGAGGAAGAGTGAGGAAGGGGTGTGTAGAAGGAGCAACTTCAGATTAGAAGCCATACATGGTATGGCCCTTAAATATTCATCCAGGAAAATGTCTAAGGTTCACTGAGCTGTAGATGAGCAACTTACCTCAAGCTAGATTTATGTTTTGTTTGCTGAAGTATGGTATTTCAGTTCCTCCTGCCTCAGAACTCTTTCCTTGAAGTGTCCTTGAAGCCCTTTGACCTGCCATTTCTATGGAAACAGTCTGATTACTGTTAGCCTCAACTTCCCTATATTTGGGTTTTCAATAAGCTCTCAAGCTTAGCAGTCGAGTCTTAGGTAAAATGTTTGCGTGAAAGGTAATGGAAAGGGGATACAACTTTGAGAATATATTTATTAATATTGAAAATAGGATTCACAGTTTTCAGGCCTGATACATTTTTTTCATTCATGGGGATCGGTAGACATAATATTCTCCTATTACTATAGAAGTAAGAGCTACGGTGGGAGACCTGGCTTCCCTTTTTGGTTCCATTATCAGTAACTGATACTTAAGCTTCAGTTTCACCATCTGTAAAATGGTGCTAGGGGTAACAGTTATTCAGAGGATAAATTTTGATAACGTGTATGGAAGGGCTTTGTGAACTGAATTGGGCGCTCCACCCTCATATATGTGTGTGTGTGTGTGTGTAAATATATATAGATGTATATATATTTTTTTGTCTACCCTCTCTTTCTGCACTAAAATGAAAAATTCCTGAGACTATGAACTTTGACTTATTCTTGACACCTTGATTAATACGTATTACTGATAATGTTTTTGTATCGAGCCTGTTTTGGATTTTTAGCCTCTCTTAGGTGTTTTACTGAAAACCTAAAGTTAATTAACACATGTTTTTTCTCAGTGTGCCTGCCTATAGTTGATAGGCGGAGCAGACTTCTACTGCTGGAAAATGTAAGGGACACAGGACATGGTTTTCGTCTCATTCCCTGACTGGAGATATTTTCTCTGAGTCCTAGTTTTTCGCTTTCTCCAGAGAAAGTCACCATTTATGAATCACGCTGAGGTTAAAGGTCTAAATTCCCTACTGCGCAGTCCCAACATTACACCTTAGTAATGCTCCTTACAGGGTCCTGCCCCAATCCCCAGCTCACCTTTGTTTTACATGTTTTGTTCTCTAAACCCCAAATCGGAATGTTCTAGGCTGTGCTCACACAGAGGCTCACGTCTTTTCTTTCCTTGGCCTCTGAGACAACCAGAGGGGATACACTGGTCTTCCTTCTCCATAGTGTTGTTTGTTGATTTCCACATATGTTTCAGACCGTTGAACTGTCCAGGTTTGGAGGTCCCAAGTAAGACTTCGATTGAACACATTTTTCTTGTTAGCAGTGTTATGACAAATAGCAGCAGCTGTATAAACTAATCTTTCTGTAGCTTCACACAGGGGACTCGGTTAACAATGGGCCACTGTCAGCATTTAATCTTTTTTACCTCTTGGTTCCTGTGAACTTTTCTGTTCGATATCAGGATTAGTCTTACGCACAAACAGAGGAAAACGTCAAATACTACAGATGGATTGAACGTCCCTTGGTGTTCTCTAAGGTGATCTGGAGAAGGGCCGACGATCATAATGATTATTGGTCCTGGTTAGAAAGACATACTGTCATGAGGATGGTTGTGACAGAATTTGGGATTCACTTTGTTTTGGAAATGTTTCTGAATTTAGCACCGAAGTCCATCGTCTTGAGAAGCTGACCTCTGAAGTTTGGAGTGACTGTGGTGTGAACAGGGCAGTAAGGACACAGCTTCTCCCAGAAACCATCATAGAGGCAGACACATCTTTGTGAGCTCTTTGTCATGTAGAAGTCTACTTTTGTGTATGATAATTTGAAGACATGAGAAACAGAAATCTCAAGTGACCTTTTATCTCTTTTGGTAATTTCTATCTTTGTTTCTTTGTCAGAAAAAAAAGAGGGCACATTGGATGTTCAAGTACAGTGGGGAATTTGAAAAAGCAGAGTTATAGCTTTAGGCTAACAATGAACAAAAGTTCAGGTTCCAGTTTAAATGTACTCGACATTTGAACCCCTGTTTGAAGCCCTTGCTTTAGGTCTATCTGCAGAGGACATCTGAAATTCCTTTGGCTTCTAATCTATGGCAAGTGAACAAGAATGGATGACAAAGGGATATAAAGGTAGAGCTCAAACAAGTTGTTGTTAATTCTTTCTTTCACCTAAGAGGACTAATGAAAAGCTTATATTACTAAATTCAGACTAGACCATTGTTGCTACTTGCCAAGCAGTACATGCTTGTGCGTCTGTCTAATCCATATTTGAAAGCCACAAACAGAAGCACATAATTTGGCAAAACACCAAAAACATGCCTCGGCACACTTCTGGAGATTCTTCCAAATGACTTATTGATTCAAAAATTTTAGTGTGTGTGTGTCTGCGTGTGTGCACGTGTGTGTGAGCGTGCATAGACATCCATATTGCCCAAAGATGCTTAAAATAAGTTATGCTAGCAAACCATGTGTATTATACTTGTTTCAGGGGAGGGGTTTGAGGACTTTGTTTCAAAATTCTGAATTGTAGACAACAAAAAATATAGCTGATTATTGGGCAGTTACTTTCTATTTTCCCTTCAGGTTAAGTACAAACGTATTACTTAAAAAAGCTCCCCAAAACACAACATGTAAAATGGTTTATCCTTTAGGAAGGTTAAAATATCCTATTTGTTTTAAAATGTGTTTTGAGGTTTTATTTTTTACAGATGGGTCACAAATAGTAACTCATTATAAGAAAACAAATTCTTCATAGCACCCTAAAGAAATTTCCTAAGTTGATAAATTATCCTTTTACAAAAGTATTTTTCCTTTGCCACGTTTCTGCTTGATATAGAAAAGATACACTTTTTAAAAGCACCTAATCTGAATTTAATCCAGAATACTTGAAGATATTTAGAAGGTAACTACATGAAGTTACATTAACAAGACAGATGTGGAAGACAAACAGTCCGTAAGAAATTTTTGGCGTGGTCCACTTCCCCTTGCATGAATATTATTTTTTAAAGTCAGGGGCTTTTATGTGTAGTATTTTATTTAAACATTCCAGCTTCTTTTACAAGATAGACATTATTATTCCTCATTTAAAGAAGAGGAAATGAGAGTCCAAAGGGTTTAAAATAAGCTTCCCAAAGTCACACAGCTAGGAGGTGGCAAAGGCAGGATTAATCCGAAGCCTGTCTGACTCCACAAATAATACCCTGGACACCACCTCTCAGCCTTCTCCGATCCACCCCTTTCAGTCATTCATCTCCCTTTATCCCTTGAATTGCAAGCCGTACTGCTGTGAAGGTAATTGCATGTGGATTATGTTAATGTATTTCCTTATTAAGGGCTTAAAGTATACTTTATAAATTACTTACACTTTTGTCTTTTATTTACAGTATCTTATTTAATATTTATCTCAATTGGGTGAGATAGATATCGTCCCCATTCTACAGCTGAGAACCATTAAGTCGTCACCCAACAGGTAGTCGAGAGCTGGGCTTAAGTATGGGATCCTTCCCCAACTGTTTTTTCCATTACATTTTAAATGGCTCAAGTCCAAAGAAGTATCAATGCTGGGCTCTCCACCTCATACTCAAAAGTTGAGTATGGTAAATCTAGAACTTTTGGGCTTAATTTAAAAACAACAGAAAAATGAATATGAAGTACCTGACCATGTAATTCTTTGTAAGCATCTTCTCACATTACAGATGCAAACTGGTAATTGGTTGAGCTACTGTATACGGTTGAGAGAGTCTTCTCTCTGTATGAGTTCTTTTTTTATCTTCCTAGTTTCAAGGAAGTTTGTGGTATACAGGTAGGGGTTTGAACATCAACAACTTTTAGTCTTTTGGCTTCATTAAGCATAATAGAATTAGATAGATTAAGGTGACTGAATTCACGCAAAAGTAAAAAACAAAAGAAAGGAGGGGCGTGGGGAAAGGAGGGGAAGAAGGAGTTCGTTCTCACTGCTTTATCTATTTGTAGTGACATTTGAAAATTGCCCCGGGAAGGTAGTGTCTTTCCCCTTTCCTGCAGGCTGTTTTGCATCAGTTTCTTAGCATGCAATGAAGGAGAGGACCATACTCATGACCTTTCAGATAAATATGCACAGCGAGGAAATAAAGATGCTGAGGCCTTAATCCCCAGTGTGTAAAAGGGTTTTCACTTACATACGTGTTCGTTATTCTTCAAGGCAATGCTGGTGAATAGGATGACTCAGGAGGTAGTCATGAGAGTCCTTCTGGCCTGGCAGGGTCCCCCCACCAGGGCTCCATGTATGTTGTCCTCACCGTTCACTCCAAGGGCACTGATATCCCTTTACTGTCATCTCTTGCTATGACTTCGAGATTGACTATTACGAAGACCCCAAAACCATCGTTAACCCAAGTGTGTTCATTAAAGGAGGTGCATGCTGATTGACAAAGAAGAACTTAACAGGAGGTAACCAGAAAGGTAATGCACTCTGGATTACTCATTTAAATGTGTGACACAGATGGAGAATTTACAGACCTCGGTGCATTCAGGGAGGCCATCTTGGCCCACTCCATGTAAACCCTCAGCAAAAGGACCAACAGTGTTGTCCAACATTGTGAACTAAGGTCCATTGGATAGATTGAGGCAGGGACAGATTAGGAACTTTAAGCGATGGTTCATCCACTGGATTTAATCATAGATTTTATCAGATTAGTGGTCTGGGACTGTTGATTTGACTTTTTCCTTGAAATAAATCAACTGAAAAACAGAACTTCACTGTCTCTTACTGGTTGCCTAAACAATGTTTCCAAAAGTTAGCTGTCTCTGTGCAGCTGACTTGATTTTCTCAAGAAATAAGTTAATTTCGCTAAAAAACAAACATAACCCTGCCACCTCTTGTGTGGTGCTTCAACGATGTTTCCAAAAGATTATTATCCTTCAACATGCTATCAGAATGGAGGAGAACCATTTTTTAAAACAGATACTGCTCCCTGTTTATTTTGTGAATTTTAACCTATTTAGACTTAATTCTTATGCCTCATATTGAATCCTTGTTCTAGAGAAATGTGATCCCAGGAAAGCTGGTGCTTTGCTGCATTCAAATGGTGCTATGCTTTAGGTTTCTGTTCCAATCTAAGATTTCAGAAGAGTCAGTAACTGCAAATAATCTAAAAGGGGAAGAGTGAAGAATGCTTCTAACTTCCCTTTGAAATGAATAGCTCTGCCAGAGCAGCAGCTATTAGAAAAACAAAAACGACAAAGAAAAGCTGCTCAGCTCAGCACACAGAGGTAAATTTACTTACATCAGACTGAAAAATGAGGGCTGGGCTTTGAAAAGACATCCCTTCTGACTAGAGGAAAGCTTGTAATTTTGGCAAGGCTGCAGCCCTCCTAAGCCCCTGAGAAATTCTGAAAAACATTACAGAAGACTGTTCTTAATATTAATGGCTGTCTTCCTGTGTGTGTGTGTGTGTGTGCGTGTGTATGCACACAGGGAAGAAAAATGCCAGCCAGAGAAGGGGTAGAGAATGAGAGAAGAAAGGATTACGTAGAATGAAGAACTACCAGTGAAAATGTCTAATTTCTGAAAAATCATTTGCATCTATCATTTTCTACTCTTCAACCAAGAGTATCTCAAGATGAGATTTAGAGGAACCCCAGCCCCTTAGACACTTTAAGTTATTAGCCTTGCAATAATGTGGCCCTCTTAAACTCTTCCTAAAATACTTTGTTTGTAGATAGCATGGCTCACTGATACAGTCTCAAATCATGGATTTATCTATTATATGACATCAGAGGTGAAAAAAAGACTGTTTCCCTGTGGCTAATTGTGGTGAGTGTCACATCATGTTGTACTGGAGTGAACAATTTCAGGGGCACTAAGGGCCTACAGCTCAGCCTCTTGGGAGGGGACTTTTCCTTTGCAGCTTAGCTTCAGGAAACGTGAACATTTGTGTTTTCAAGACCACATACCATTGGGAAGGAAGTAGGGGTGGAGATGCGTGCTGAGATTAAGTGGCTACGAGAATCCCTGTACTGTGTATGATCTGGGAACTGCTGGGGTTTCTGTAGCCCTCTTTCTGGTGTGCCTTTAGAATTTGCAAAGGCCAACCGACAACAAATACTGATACTTGCTAAGGATATTTTTCACAAAATAATGTATTGACTTTTCAGGCCTGGCCAGACAGACTTCTGTACAGCATGGCTGTAACTTGTGTGTGTGTGTGTGTGTGTGTGTGTGTGTGTGTGTGTGTGTCTCAGGAGACACAGACAAATCTGCTGGAGAGTTCACAATCATACTTCTTTGGGATATGTAGCTGTTACCTGTCACGGTAAAGGAATTTGATAATTGTGGGAAGCAGTTGTTAAAAAGCAACTTGGAGATTATTTTCAGGAGGGAGGCATTAACTCCTCCTAGCCCTGAGTGCATCTCTCCACCTGGGGCTCTGGCCCATGTTACCTTTAAGGACGCAGGTCCTATTCCAGCTCAACATGTGGACAGTTATGCGGATAATAAACAGAGACCCGAGGTTCTTTTCAGGATTGATGATGTGGAAAAAACAGAAAATGCACCCATTTAAAAAGAGTGCCTTGATTTGCTGTGGAGTTTAAAACTGGGAACGTGTTTTCCCAGACATGCAACTGCTCTGTAACATCGCTGACTACTTAATGAGTGATCTCCCTGGCCTGCTCTGGCTGTGCATGTTTTCTTGACTTAGGACTGACACTCTCCATATAATCTTAATTCATTTTTAGTCTAGGCTGACTAAATCTTCTGATTTGGCAAAGTAGAGTGTCAGGATTGCCATTGTTATGTTTGCTCTGGATTTATATCTTAAGTTGAGGTTAAGTAACACATTTACATAAATCAACTCAGCGCTGGACTCTGATACAAAATTGTTTTACTGAGAGAGAGAGAGAAAAAAAAACGAATTGTATTGCTTCCTGAGACTTGCTTTCATTTTATATTAAACCTCAAAGGATTTATAAATTTAATGTGTTCTGTGTTAAAATGAACTCTTCTGTGGGTTTTGCTTCTTATAAAACAGAATGAGAAGAACTTTATTTGCCAGAGCTGGTTATAGCTGTTGTTATAATGGGATGACTTTCCTAGAGGTAGACTATAAAATGTAGTAGGCTGATATCATTTAGCAAAATAGTAATATGCTTTTAAAGAAGGATTCGTGTTTTCTGATAGGCAACACAAGGACTCCAAAAATATAAAAAAAGTTCTTTCGGTAGTAAAGATACCGCAGAAAGGTGAAAAGGCTTTACATTTATAGTTGCCAGTATTTAAGTGGGAGTGCTTTTTATTGTGCTTCATGCAAATGTTTTTTCAGAATTTTATTTCTTTTGAAATAATGACAAAGAATATGTCATGGCTGTATTGGTTGGGTCATCATCTATTAAATCATGTTCTATTTGAAAGTTTTACTTTTGTTAAGATTTACTTGTATTCTAAATCACGATTAAAAACATTCAAAATTTGGGGATAAGATATTTTAAAAGATATGTTATCATTCCAAATGCCAGAAATATATAGAACGAATAAGAGATTGCTAGCTATTTTAAGTTTATTGAAAAAATATACTGAAAACTTGCCACTTTCAATACTATGAAACATTAGCAAAACACTATTGACTATGAGATATGATGTTAAATGTCTGACTTTAAATTTTAATATTTTTTATGGCTACTGAACAGAATTTGCCTTTTGACAATGCTAGTTTTATGCACTCATAAAACTAGGAAATGCTAAATAACTTCATGACAAGTTTTTATTTTCATCTTGAATGTATTTTCTTCCTAGACTATTATTAGCATTGCTAAAATATCCTTCTGTACCTAGGGGAAAGAATTCTCTCTCCTGGGTCCTTGCGAATATACTTAAGATGGACCAAGTGACAGGGGGTCACATTCATTTTGAACAGCATAGTTTCTTTGGTGAGATAGATGGCTTTGTATTGTGTTTTGGTTTGTTTAAAGAAATTATTATTGACTCCTTAAGTGTTCTCCTTGAGGTTCCATATTCCCTGACTTTATCTCATGTTGCTTCATTTAACATTAGTGTGGCTGTCTGGCCAACCGCTCATCCTTTTTCATCAGTTCACTTGGGAAGATAGGATCCGTATTTCCAGTTTCTGCAAGGTGGAAGCATGTGTTTTGTCCAGCTGAGTCTCTTGGTCTGATTTTTTTTTTTTCTGGTCCTAATACATGTTTATTCCTACATGTGACAAATCTGCAGTCGTGTTTTCTTTCTGAGTTATAATGACTCAGATGTCATAATTAATTTGATGAGCAGGTGGGGGTTATTAGCCTTGTGCTTCACTTGCTAATAGCTGCACAGTTTTTCTAAAGTACTCTTTCAACTAAGGAGGCATTTCTTCACATAGAATAAACAGTATAGCACAAAAGCCTCAGTTAGATAACTATCCGTGGGCTTGAAAAGCTGCCAAGCAGATGTTGTTATTGGAGCTGGCCCAGGCGAGATTGGGCAAGGCAGATGCTTGCGGGGAGGGGAGGGGGGAGGAGAAGGGGGAGGAGATGTAAGAGTGCAGAGGTTGGAGGGGGGGAGAGGGAGGTTCTACAGGACTCTTGCTTGCTTTACAGGGGTTGGGCCAGATTTTGTTGGGGTGGGAGTTGTCTTCTCACGAGCCACCTCCATGGTTATGGCCTCCTGTTGGTCTCTTGAAATGTACATAAATGAGGATGGGGTGGGGTTGGAGGGCACCCTCTCTAAATATCCACATGGGAATGAATCCGAGTGTTCATCCAGCAGTCTGAGACTTCTGGTTTGCATTAGTGCGGCTGTGTGCAATTTTTGAAGGGCCTACGGAGACTCTGCTTCATACCTACCCACATATGTAATGGACATGACAGCCCTGACATTTACCAGAACTCATAGGTTCTGCTTTATTGCTATAAATTAGATTGTGCAAATTTAAGACAAAATGCTGTTTTGTTTCCTGTCACCTCACCATATAATTTTCTTCTGAACCTTCCCCACTCTTTATTAAAATGTTGCAAAGTAACAGCATACTTTTAAAAATTAAGATCAATCTTGGAACATGTCAGATATGTATGAGGTAAACATGTGGAAGGTTTAATCTAAGCTGATCTCGGTTCTGTCTGCTGTCTTTTTTTTTTTTCTTTCTTTTTTTGGTGATCTAAGGCTTTTTAAAACTCATCTCTCACTCCCCTTCACTAGATTAAATTCTGTAATCTCATTTTTCTTTGAGCTGATCCCAAGCCAATGGTCTGGGGATTTTATAGCCAAGGGATAATTTTTAATAATGGGCTATTAAAACACTTGCAGCTCCTATCCTGTCTTTCAAATTAGTGTGTGCACAGATTGTCTTTCTGGGGAAGAAGTCTTTCCCTTGGCAATAAGCAACTGATTATGTGCCACAAGAAGCATAAAAGCTTCCTGTAATGCTTATACGAAAAACATAGGTAAATAATAAATGATAACTAACAAGGGTAACTGTACAGTGGGAGCAGCAACTCTGCCCAGGATTTTTGCTTTATCCTTTGGAGAAAAAGTCTTGTTTTCCCTTATTCAGACAGATTTAGTGTGTTCTGACAACAGGGTCATCTAACAGTTTCCTTAACGATGGAAGTACAGTGGCTGGAGACAGCTGTGTAAGGTCACGTAACTTTCATTGTTGTTTATAGTGTGCTTATTAATAGGTTAAAATGAATAACTCCCTGGACAGAGGTCAGGTAACACCTGTATAAATAATGAATTGCCCTTCCAAAATATCTAATGTAAAATTAATATACATAGCTTGCCACTTTGTTTTTTTATGCAGTTCAATTTCCTTTCCTTTCTTTAGTCTTCTGAGGTATGATTAAAGTAAAAATTAACTAGTTCTGAGAAGGCAAACAAATCTGTCTCCAAATACTCTGTTTTAGTGTGACTGAGATTTTGTTAGCATAAGATTAAAGCCAGTATCCTCTCTGATTAAAAAAGATACCTGATTCTATGTCTTGATCATTTGTCACAAGGAAAAATATTTTGGACATACAGGCGTATGGAACATAAAGTGACATAAAGCCACCAATTGTGAAACCGATATGACGTGAGTTGTGCTGAGAGTTGGCATGAATGCTTTTCTTCTTCATATGCAAAATTAGGCTTCAGGTGTGTCATATGTGTGAAATGCATTGCTCCACCATGTGCAGATGGTAAGAACACATATGTCTCAATACCATTCTCTCAGCCTGTATGCTTTATCGCTCAATAGCCTGACAGATGCATATGGGCGAATTCCTTCATTGCCCTCTCTGTTGATTGTTAGTACTTTTGGAAATGATGTTGTAATTTGGCAAACTTAATCTTGGTGGGGGAGCAGTGCTGAAAGCAGTGAAGAAGTGGCACAATTTTAGTTCTCAGCCAAGTACTTAGAGTTATTAAACTTCTTCAAATATAAGGTTTTCAGAATTCTGTAATCTTAAAAAAGAGAGGGAAAAAAACTAGTTTTACATTTGATGCAGAATTTGAAAAATTTGTCTTTTTATCAGCAAATGCGGCTGAAAAAGTCCCTGAATCATTTTAAATCTGTACAGAATGAGATATAGTGTTATATGTGATGTCAGATTAAAAAGTAAAAGTTCGGTCTATGGACGGAGTCTCTAAAAATGTTTTTAATACAGTAGTGCATCTTGTAACATGAGTCATTGTTAGGAAAAAATGCATATTTGTATACTGGAATGTAAATAATTTTTCTGCAACAGAACTACATGCAACAATTACTAATATGATACTGTAAGCTAGTAGAGTGGACATTCATACACTTCTAATATAGTAAATGGTTTCGCTGTGCCTAGGCCTTCAACTGTTCAAAATTGAAATCCATCAGCTAATCTAGTAAATGGTGGTGCTGCACCCAGGCCTTCAACGGTGTAAAACTGAAATCCAGAGCAATCACCATTAATGCCTCTTGAGTTGTTCTAATTATGCAGATGTTAAGTTCAACGAACATTTGTTGAGTGCCTACCATATGCCTAGCAGTGTGCTAAAGATTGGGGAAATATGAAGATCAATAAAGTGTTGGTCCTTGTTCTCAGGGAGTTCATAATCTAATCTAGTTATGGAAACAGAAACATAAAACTAACCACCTAAATCGTATAGAACAGATGGTAGACAATGCCATACAGACAGGTAAAAAGTACTATTGGAGAAGAGAGGAGGGACTTAGTAATTGACAAGAATCCAGAGAAGGCTCTTCTGACTTAAGAAATGAGCTAGAAAGATGAGTACAGTTTCCTCAGACAGGAATGTGAGGAGTGGGGCTCCTGGATGCTGGGATTAGCACAAGGAAAGGTAAGTCATTGGGGATGGGTATGGGCATGTTGGTGATTGTGGGGCATGAATGACCAGTGGGACAGTGAGTAGATTTCACTTGTGTGGGAAGAGTGAAGAGACTTGTAAAAGACTAGGCTGAAAGATTCGGGTTGCTGAGGGCTTCAGTTGCCACTGTGAAGAGTTGCCAGTGGGTAGCTCTTCACGAATCTTGGAGCAGTTATAATTAGATTGTCTTATAGATGGCAACTCTGACAGCAAAATGGAAGATGGATTGGAGAAGGGAGAAAATGGAGTCAGGGAAGAGGACCTTTTAAGCCAGGCTTTAAAATTTTCATATAAAATATTATCTTTGTCTTTTCCATATGTATGGGGTACAGCATACAAAGATTTAAAACAGAAAGCATAGACTACATCCTTATTCGTTTCAGTAATTAAAAAAATTTTAATTGCGCACCTGCTGCAAACCAGTGGTACTTCTAAGGGCTGTGGATATAATTGTGAACAAGACAAACATGAGCTCTGCTCTCAGGGAGTTTACCTTCTGTTGGGGAAGAATGATCAGGTCAAATCAACAAGTTAATAAACAAGTCGTTTCAGATTGTGGTAACTGCTCTGAGGAAACAAAGAGAATGATACGATGTCAGTATATAGATTAAACTGGGGTGTGGGGGGCGTCTTTGTTAGCTAAGGTCCTCTGGGAAAGCCTTGCTGAGGAAATGAAATAGGAAAAGATGAGAAGTAGTCTAGTATCCTAGTATGTTTGGCACTAATTTGTGACCTCAGTTATGAACATAGCTTTGGTTAAAAATCCTTTCAAGGCATTTGCACTTACAGAGATGGTCTCAGGGACAGGTGAGGCTTTCATGATTGTTAGAGAGCTCTCTATAAGAAACATTTCACTGTACTCCTGTATAGACTGAATTTGCAGAATCATGATTTAACTTTATGTGGCTTTACTGTAAATGAAATATTTAAGAAATATTTTATACATAAAAGATCCATATGTAGAAGATCTTTGCTTATTTTACAAAACCTGCTTTTTCCTATTATGTTGTTCCATTTCCCTTGTTCAACGCCCTAGTATTCTATGTCTCTGAGAAATCCCTTCCAGGCAACAGATTTGTTGGCATGCCTCTTTTCATCCTATGATGAGAATTGTGTAGTCAGTCTCGTCATCTTCTTTTCCCTGTATGATAGAAAGCTCAGAGCTCAAAATTTGTGTTCATTTGTCTGTTTATCTCTGTTTGGATTCTATGATAGCAACTTCCACTTCCTGTCTGCCTTTATCTCTTGGATTTTGTGTTTTCATTCATGGATTTTTGCAGCTTTCGATTAAGTGAAGAGTCAAGTCATTATTTGTAATAATAAATCAATATAGGTTAGTCTTCAAATCTGATGCTTGGGACCTGACTGCACATTCTGGAGATATTGAGGAAAGGGAGCATGGTGATGGATGGACATGGAGGGTAAGGGAGGAGGAGGAGGAGAAGGAGAAGATGGCTACACCACTGGGAGAAGCCTGGGGTTATTTGCAAACATGGGCAATCCAAGAGGAAGAGCAGATCTGAGGAAGGGATAAAGACTTAGATTTTAGACAAGCTGTTGGTCACCTGCCCTGCTGAAATGATGATCAGTCAATTAAAAAGAGTGCTAGAGCACAAGAGGAGGGTTCTGGTTAGGAATTCAGATTTGAATATAATTGAAGACTTGGAAGTAAACGGAGCTATTAAGGGAGAGATTGTTTGTAGAGAAGATCTGAGGGCTGCAGATGGACCCCTGAGGGAGGTCTACAGTGAGTGACTAAGGGAGAGGAACCCACATCTCCCAGCCCACAGCATGTATGTACACTGTCATCAGACCAAAACCCCCATTCCCCATCCTTTTGCTGACTAGTTCTCATTCATCCTTCAGGGCCCATCTGAAACATTTTGTACTGTAGTAAATCGATCTCCCTTGTCTGAGATGGTAGCTTCTCCTTTGGGCTCTTACAGCACTTTGTACTTCCCTGTCATAGGACTTATCACATAGTATTAGAATTGCTTCATTCATTTTTTTTCTCCCCACTGCCCTGTAAACTCATTCACAAAGGTATCTCGCACGGAGCTCAATGCCTGCTACATAGCTGGTGCTCAATACACATTTGGTAAATGAATAAAATAAACTAGAAGGAGTCATCCTAAACGTGAGAGGAATTCTGTCTCAGAGATGTCGGGGAAGACAAACGAGTGTCTAAAGAGAGGGACATGTCATCAACATAAGGGTGTTCATGATATGCCTCCTGTCTCAGTCACCTTGGCTGCCATTACCAAATGCGTGTGAATGAGCAACACACATTTATTTCTCACAGGTCTAGAGGCCAAGATGTCTAAGATCAAGGTGTCAGCAAGTTAGTTTTCATTCTGAGGCCTCTTTTCATGGCTTGTAGGTGGCTGCTTTCTCATGGTGTCCTCACAGGGCAGAGAGAGAGCAAGAAAGACCTCTGGTGTCTCTTCTTATAAGGACACTAATCCTCTTGGATCAGGGCCCCACCCTTGTGACCTTGTTTAAGCTTAATTACCTCCGTAAAGACCTTGTCTCCAAACATAGTCACATTGGGGTTTGGGGCTTCAACATATGAATTTAGGGAGGGTGTGTACACAAATATTAAGTCCATAATACCTCCCTCATAGCTGGGTACTATTTGTGGTTTGTAGATAGATAGATAGATAGATAGATAGATAGATAGATAGATAGATAGATAGATAGATATTCCTAGTTGCAAATATGATATAATGTCCAATCCACAGTGGGAAGCATCTGCCTTTGCTCTGAGTCCTGATCCAAAGGACTTTGTTGTGATGGCCCACATATACCTAGCCAAAATAAATCAGTTCTGATCCAGTAATTTTTATGACTGATCTTACAGAGTTTCTCATGTTATCCACTAAATCTGTCTTTTTATTCACTTGATGATGACTGAATGTGCTTAGGCTGTAACTTGAAAAGGAATTTCGTGAGTAGAAGGGTGTTAGGCACAGGAATGCGTTAGGGAGGGAATTTATGGAACCTGATTTATTTTTAAATTAGTTTAGATGATTATCTGCTTAGGTTGCTCTAGATGTGACTTTGCCTTAGGTGGGGGGATAGCCCAGATTTCCTTTCAAGTTTCTTATTGGCTCTAACAACCTCTGATTGGAATTTAAAAATTCATATTTTCAGGGCTGTTTGAAATTCTTTTCTTCTCCATTTCCTAGAAATACTGTCTGTCGAAAAGAAGACATAGGAAAGAGTATCTCTATAGTGTTGTAGCAGAAGACATAGCAGAACACAGCCTTTGAATAATTAATGAAAATATTTGTCTTATATACTGGATAATCCTGAGACACATAAAAACTCATCGCTGTTTATTTTTACTTTCCTGAGAAACCATAGTAAAATGTCTTTTTCTCACCTAAATGCTCCTAGGTACACAGACATTAGGGGTTCCTTTGGTTTCTCTATTTTGATAATTATTTAACCTCTTGTAGTTACTTTCTTTATTCCCAAAAACATTATTGGACATATACTTTTGAATTTTGAAAAAGTGACCTAAGTATAGAAATAACCTTCCCTGGATATAAGAATGGCTGTTGACTGGGCAGTGGTGTGTGATGGACCACCTCCCCTAGGAGCAGAGAGGGAGGAAAAAAGCATTTGACTTTTTGTAATATAACATATATCTAGTCTTAGTAGAAAGGTATATATATATATATATTTTTTTTTTTTTTTTGGTCACTTTTAAATGAGCATTTCTATATTTCTATAATGTTCACTGGGAAATTTGTTTCCCTAAGGCCGGAAGTCTGGGCCAGAGGCAAACCCTTTGAAGTTTGTCTCCCTTCTTCCTTTGTACATTAAAATAAATCAAAACACAACTCTAATCCCTTTATGATACTTGACAACCATGGACTATTGTTCTGCCCTACATCAGCAAAATCACTCTTTCTCACTGAACTGGGAGTTTTCTAGGATTGCCTTTTTACCTCCAGTATGTTTTAGGGGCAGAGACATGACACAGTAGCAATACTAGTTTCTAGCGGGTGGGGGATGAGTAGCTGCCAGAGCCTGAGCACAAACTCTGGTATTTGGGCTTAGTTTGCACCGTTCACTTTCACTTTCACTGAATGTGCTGCTGCATTTGTCTGGGGCTCACTTTCCCTCTTGCTTTCCCTAAGCTCTTTAATCACCGAGATCCATAATTGTTCTCCATAACGAATACATAAGGCAAATTCTTTGGATGGTTTGAGCTGTAAATATGAGGAGTCTGGGTGGCAAACCTGTGTATGGCCACTCAGCTCCCTTTGATGTCACCGGTGCTGAATTCCATATATATCAGGAGTTTGAGCCAGGCCACAAGGGAAGCTGCATCCCTCTTCTCTCTTTACCCCCCATCTTTTTGGAATGAGTTTATGTTTTAATATTTTAAAGTCTTTTTTCCATATACAAATACAGGTATAGAAATTAACTTAAAATCAGGGTATCTGCTCTATTTTGTCAGAGCAATGAGGGAGAATAATGGGGGGAAAAAATCCTGGAAGAATTTTCCTGCACAGGGAAGAACTGATGGCAACCATTTCTTTATGATCATCCTTGAGTTTGCAGCTTTTGTGAAACAAACCCCCTTATGCCATTCAGAATGCCATTGAAACATTTAAATAATACATTAAAGGGGAAAAAAAAAAAAACCTTGTTTAACAGTAGTTTATTTAGAGGCTGCACAAGTAACAAAATCATGTTATAGGGTAAAATAAAAAGCCACAGCAACCCACCCTATCAGGGCCTTTCCTTTTGCGGGAAGCAGGCCAGATGTTTAAACAATATTGCGGGATGTGTGCAGGCCACAGCGCTTGGAGGCCTTGGGAAAGAAATCATGTCTGCACCCCTAGCGTTTCACAGTTTTAGACCCCTGACCTAGAAACAGTTTAAACAGATGTTTAGTTCAAGGGATTTATGTCGACATTGAATTTTTTTTTTTCTTTGGAAGTGGCTGCCTCAAAAATTGGAGCTTTTTCCTAGAAAAAGGACCAGAGAAACAACACATCTCACCACTTGGTAGTTTCATGTTGTCCTGGTGCAACAGGAACAAAACCAACCAACAAACACACAACCGCTTCATCAGCCACTACTGTTCACGTGTATGAGCATCTTTTTATCCCCCTCTCTCAGTTCTGTGTATGGTGAGTACAGACTTCCAACAGGAAGAGTTTGCTAAAGGAGAAAAGTCCTCGGAAAACCCCTTTTGATGATGAACCAGCATAAATTGTGGCTTTTCTTCCTCTCCTTATCTCCAACCTTCTTTCCCCTCCTCCTGCCCTCTCTCCCCTCCAAATCTCCTCCTGCCCCTTCTCCCAGAAATGATTCCTCCCAACTTTGAAGCTGGTGTGTGGAGTTCATTCTATGACTGGAGTCAGTCAGGAACGGTGCGTTGCATCATAGTTGCCTTTTTGAAAGTGTTTATTTCATATCTGAAATGTTTTCATGTGCATTCGCTCTGCTTTGACTTGCAGAAGGAGAAAGAAAGTAGTTTTACTGGAGGCAAAACAGCCACCTGTGAAAACTAATTGCGTAGGTAGAGGTTTGATGGTATCTCTGGGAGGGATCCAGCAGGAAGAAAGTAAATGTTCTTAATCTACAAGGAAATCACCTGTGTGCCAAACTGACCCTCTTCATCAAAGCCAGGGTTGAAATATGTCATCAGGTCGGTGGCCTGTGTTTAGGAGGCCGCGGTGGCATTAAGGGCTGACATGTGATATGAATGGTCTACAGTTACTTTCAAACGAAAGTTTGAGATGTGGCTGCTTTTGAGTTCCTTCTTTCTTCCCCTTCATCAAGTTTTCGTTTTAGTCTTACGTTCTGCTGTCTTGGCTTTTTTTTTTTTTTTTTTTTCCTTTCCTCTCCTTGATCCCACCAGTCTAGTATACCCAAGTGTTCCTTGCCATTAAAAGGGCAAAATGTACTGTGATGGAGAAACAGGGATCAGTGATACAGGCTCCCTTTTGTCACTATCTGGGTAGCTCTCTGAACTGATTGTCCACAAGTTTAGAAAGAGCAGGTCCCATGGGGCTATACTATGTACCCGCCTGTTACCTCTGTCTAAAGCCAATCAATCTGTGATTGGTCTTCCAGGTGGCAGGGTCTGACCTCTCTTGCAAGAGTCTATATTTTGCTGGTCACTCTAGGTGGAAGTCAGCTATAGTCTTGGTACTAGATGTTCTCCACTCACACACCTACATGCGGCCTTAGCTGTGCGGCCAGAAAAGCTTGACAGCACGTATCTGCATGCTAGTGACTTTTCTAAATGGCTGTCTTCCATGGGAAATGAAAACTCTAGAGAAGGGGGGAAAGTCCCTAGTATTTGAAGCACCTTGAGATTTAGGGAGATTTGGGGGAAAAGTCAGACCATCCTTCTAGGAGCCCAATAAATTTTTTTTTTTAGAAAGCGACTAGTGAGTTTTATAAAAGCTGTATAAATTAAATAAGAACATGGATTAAAAGGACAGTTACATGATTTTTAAAAGGAAGCGTTTTTGTTTGGAAGACTTTGGACACATTTCTTAATGTGTCTTCACGTCTGGGGTGATCTGTAGTCAGCCCGGAGTGGGGCCCTGGGTGCAATCACACGGACGCTGAGCCGCCCAGGGGAGCTGTTCAGGAGGAGGCCAGAAGGCTCTCTTGCAGGCTTCACTGCCTTTAGCTTTCACTGTCTGGAAGTAACTGGATCCGTGTCTCTGAAGTCCGTGGGCCCTCACTTACGTCAGTGCACTTTGACTCCTCCTGCCTATGCTCCGTACTCCTGTGTCTTGCGGGTCCTGTCAGGATCCAGCAGTTCAGTCCTGCGCTTGTTCATGAGAGCGCTCCCTTGGAGCCTCCTACTTGAAACTGTCATCAGAGGCTGTTCTGCAAAAGCTAAACTCGAACCAGTGTGAACCGATCTGGAGGTGATATTGGATGCTCAGTTCTCAAATTCAAAATACCTGATTTCCATCAATACCATTCAGACAGAAGACCCTTCCAACCATAATATATCACAGTACCCCTGGGCCCCTTTTTCTAGAGCCTAAGCCAATGGACCCCCACTTGTGTGAGAAATTTCTCCTCCATCATATGTAAGATAGGATTTTGTTCAGGGCCGTCTACAGTTATGTCCAGTTTATTTCCATGATGCCTAAACACTTAGACCATTTTGATATATAATAGACCCTTGACATTTATGAGAGATTTTTCCAAGGATGATCATGAGTTTCTAAACTTACAGGTAGCTCTGTGGAATATAATTTCTTCCCCAGGTATCTGTATTTGGGCAAGAAGCACCACTTCTGTAGGCCTTTTCACTTTCTCTTCACTTCTATTACCACCACAAGTAATTGGCTTTTCTTTCAGTGGCCTTTTATTTTTTAAACAAAGAAACAATGTCATAGCTTCATGAGCTTTCTGTGTAACAATGAATAGAGAGAGAACAACAAAATCACTCTGAGATATGGCTGTTGAATTGTTGGCCGGGTTCATACAATACCTAACTGAATCTTTTCAGTCTTGCGTGCCTGTGGTTCGAATTTGTCCTCAGCAAAATGACAAATTTGGTTATAGAATTCTCCCTCTCTCCTTATAGAACTTTTATGAATAGTTCATGCATCTTAGAACTTGGTTTGGGGAAGCACTGGTATTCTGTAGCAGCCCCTGAATGAAAGCAGATCCTAGAAAGAGGGTGTCGTAAAAAGAGCTAGGGATGATATGTTTGTTAGTCCTGGGGTTCAATTTCAAGTGTAGCAAGTGTGTGTGTGAATGTGCACATAGACAGGTGCATATGTATCTATTATTATAATGTTTCCATGTGATGTACTTTAAAATGGAATGACATCCTTACTGACCTGATTTATGAAGCCACTGTGTAAAACTTTCCAAAAAGAGTACTTAGGAAATGAAGGTATAACAGAAAAGTAAACAGCTGGAATAGTGGGACTGTTGCTCAAAGTAGTTTCCTAGTTCGCATCAACGTTCAGCAAACTCTCATTTAGAACGGCTTCCACTGTAAGACATCCAGGGGCAAACTCAAAAATATATTGCTGGTAGCAGGAGCAGAAAGAGAATTCACGAGGCATGTAGTCGTGAGACTTCCTCAGGGTTCATCCAAGAAGTATGGGCTAGTTTTATGCTAGCTCCTTGTTCTGTGGCGGAAGCAGAACAGGGCCACGTACCCCAGATGGGTAGAATGTTCTCAGATACTCTAACGCCATCCTGTTCTCACCTACCAGCAAAGCTCTTTGACTGGAAGGGCTGAATTATTCAGCATAATTCTGAAAGCATTGTTCCTTTACTAATAAGCATCCAAGGTTAACCAGCCTGCTGGTTAAATTGCATGTTGGAATCAATTGCCCTGTTAGATCAGAGCAGTTATAAAAGTAGAAGATCTGAATGAAAGTTCTCAGTAATGATAAGCGGTACCTTTGCTTCCATTGAATTTATATTCTAAAATGAGTCATCAAAGAGCTTCTTTTACAGCTTACTATGTCAATAAAAAAGCACTCAAGATGCTTGACAACAACAGCCAGCGCCACTAAAAACGTAAATGGAGGGGGGAAAAAAGCCCACACTTTTCAGACAGTTTACTCGGTTGCATTAAACAAAACCTAATTATAGGAGATAGTGATATAATGCTCTAAAAAAGCCATTGTCCCTTTAAAAAAATCTTATCTTTCTCTAGCACTGTGACAAATAATTCTGCCTACGTGTATTAATAAATTCAGACAAAGACACCATAGACGGTGCTCTGTAGACGTCATCCCTGGAATTATCTCTTTATGACCGAAAGATTTTTGAGGTTTTCTTCCTTGTTCATTTAACCCCGAGTGAGGCACTGGGGATGCTGGATTTTGCCGGCCTGGGGCATTCACAGTCTAATATCCAGCTTGTGAGAGAGCCGCCTCCGGTGTGTCACACGCTTTTGCAGCTGTGCAGTAGCTGGAATAAGGCACAGCGGTCACCTCGTGTCCACGACCTTCTGGGACTGGCCTCCGTTACACACGTGTATCATCTCATTTACTATTCGCAGTAACCTTGCGCTGATTCCCATTGTATAGGTGAGGAACATGAGGCTTTGTATAGAACTGACTTGCTCAAGGCCAAACAACTAGTAGGTGTCCCAGTCAGGTTTAGAACCAGGGGGGTCTGGCTTTGGAGCGCTTGGTGTTCAAACCACTAGGAAAAACTGCCTCATCCCTACAAGTGACTGAGGCTTTGTTAGGAGTTGGGCTCTTCCTCTAGGTGCTGTCAGCTCTGCTCAGTTCTGATGAGGCAGAGCAGAATCCCCTCAGAACTGGGGTAGAGGCAAAGCCAGGTCAAACCAAGCCGTGGGAGCTTAGTTAGTTCCTGGTTCTCTTTAGAAGGCAGGTCTGGAAGTTAGCCTGAGAATGCTGTCTATCTCGTCAGCCTTTGAAGAGGGTCTCTGCAATGTGTACCATGTTGGAGCAAGTCACCCTCAACTCAGATCCCTCTCACCCAACTGTTCTTGTCACCTTGGGTCCAATTTATGAGCTCATGACAATTAAGTAACCTTGATTCTCGTGGTTCTGTAACTGTGGTTGCCAAACAGGTTAGTGCTTCTAAACTGTGTTAATGGTATGGCACATTCTCTTTCTTTTTGGAAGTTAGTGGACTCAAGGCAGGAATATGAATATTATATTTCACTCATCTTCCTTTCTTTTCTTTCTGTTTCTCTGTATCTTTCTGTGAGTCTTTCTCTTTTCCTTCTATCTCATTCTCCTGGTATGTTTTCGTCTTGATTTATAGCAATGAAATTGGGAGTGTGGACTAAAGAAAAGATTTTCTTTCTTAAGGAGGGGAGCTTGTCTAGTTAAAATTTTGAAGGAAATATATTTATTTCTAAATATGCACAATGAGTATGTGGGTAATACATTTTTGGCCACATTGTTTCCCTCTGTAACTGCATTTTAGTGGGAGATGAAAGATCAAAACCCAGATTGTTAAGACCAGGAAGTCAGTAAGAACTTTGTTACCCTCAAATTCAACCTCTCTGGAGTTTGATGGGTACTTTTGTTGGTTTGAGGCTTCTGGAAAAGGTAGGTCAAAATGAATGTTTTTGGTACAACAGAAGCTACATAGCACGTTTCATTTTATTCTCACAACAGCCATATGGCTGCAGGTACCATTATTACCTTCCTTTTACGTATGAGAGAGACGTCAAGGTACTTTCCAAGATCACACAGCTGATGAGTGGTGGGTGTAGACGAGGTACTTTGATTCCAGAATCTGTGTCGTTCACTACGTCCGTATTAGCATGACTGGGGGGTGGAGGTGGGAGGCTAAAGGGTCCCTGGAATCTGGAGCTACCTTGAACAGGATAGAGTCGAACTTGAGGTTTTGAAAAGGCAGTCAGACCATCATTTGATCATTTCTCATGTGTGACATCCTCATAGTCTATTATGTGTTCTACAAAGCACGCCAAGACTCATCAGTGAACTGAATTGTTTAAAGTTAATTTTTAGTGACCTTGTGCAACTTCTCTACCCTCCACTGTTTCATCAGTAAAAGTGCATCATAATTTTTGTTATCTTTTAAAGGATGTTAGGAGGGTTAATCTGTTACTACCCTTAAAGTATTTTAAAGAAATCAGAGCACATCCGTGTCCACATTAATTATATTAGATTCTTACCACTTCTACCTGGTCATCAGTATGCCCTGCATGTTTAGATCATGCTTGGTTAACATGAAGGTTATCGCCTCCCACCCCCACCCCAGTCACTGCCCATGTGTTCATTTCATGAGAAGAGTAAAACAAGGCAAGGTTAGTTGCTCAAAGTCATTGGTATGTATTACCATTGAGATTTAGTCCCCATGTGGTTTTACCCTAAGGATATGCCATTAATTTGTTAGGGGCAGAATGGTCACCACATTCGGCAAGATTCTCTTGCAGCTGCACAACAGAAAGTACCCAGGAGTTGACTCCTCCTGGTTCAGCCAAGTTTATTTCATTTTCAAATTTGGAAACAAGGTCGGTCCTTTCATATGCTAATGATCTGAGGGTTGTAACTTAATGTTTTTGTCTGAAGTTCACTGAAGAGGGGTAAAAGATCAATGTTATCACTTAGCCCTCTAGCCCCTGCCTGTTAACAGACACATATACACGTACATGTCACACACCTACACACACATGCACACAGAATGCCGACCAAACAACATTAAAAAAAAAAAGCAAAACGTACCTTATTCCAATTCTGTTCTTGGTGAGACATTAATAAGCTTTTGATAACTCAATTATTTAGCTCAGATACCTGTGTGTTACTATAAACACTGGTATTTCAGCAGGTTGGCTTTTGGATGAGTGGATAGCCTTTGGGCGGCTATTACAGAACTGACGCACTGGAGTCCAGTAAAATAAATGAGCCTCATCAGTTCACTTCCAATCAGCAATTATTAGAGGGCAAGTCCCTGAAGGTGGACGTCTCCATGCTTATATGCTGTGTCGGGTGGAAGAGGTAGATCAGCAAGTAATGTAAACCCCTGTCGTGTTGGTCTTTAAGAGAAGTATAAATGTGGGAGCTACTGAGATGTAGTGGAGAGTCTCCGCTGGTTGTGGGGGAGAAGGGAACATCTTATGGAGACGTGGTGTTTTTTTGTTTCTTTTCCATTATAGTTTATTACAAGATATTGAATCTAGTTCCCTGGGCAGTATAGTAGGTCCGTGTTGTTTATCTATTTTGTATATAGTAGTTTGTATCTGCTAATCCCAAACTCCTAATTTATTACTCCCTCATCCCTTTCCCCTTTGGTAACCATAAATTTGTTTTCTCTGTCTGTGAGTCTGTTTCTGTTTTGTAAGTAAGTTCATTTGTATCATTTTTTTAGATTCTATATATAAGTGATATCATATGATATTTGCCTTTCTCTGTCTGACTTACTTCACTTAGTATGATAATCTCTAGGTCCATCCATGTTGCTGCAAATGGCGTTATGCCATTCTTTTTTATGGCTGAGTAGTATTCCATTGTATGTATCCATACCACATCTTCTTTATCCATTCATCTGTCGATGGACATTTAGGTTGCTTCTTTGTCTTGGCTATTGTAAATAATGCTGTTACGAACATTGGGGTGCGTGTACCTTTTCGAATTAGAGTTTTCTCCAGATATATGCCCAGGAGTGGGCATGCTGGATCATACGGTAACTCTTGTTCTTTAAGGAACCTCCATTCTGTTTTCCATAGTGGCTGCACCAATTTACATTCCCACCAACAGAATAGGAGGGTTCCCTTTTCTCCACACCCAGAGAGGTGGTATTTTTAATTGATCTCAAGACATGGGTTTTGTCAAGTGTGTGGGCAGCATTTAGACCAGGTGAACAGCATGAGGAAAAGTCAAAGGGCAGGAAAATGCAGGAGCAGTTATGCCGTGTGGCTGGAATACAGAACTTATGCATGGGGCAGCAGGGGCCTTATGGGAAAAAATACAGTTTGGTTACCTCATGGGGAGCTTTGAACTTTGGCCTGAGCTATATGTACTTACTGTACTAACTCCTCAAAGATATCTGGAGGCAGCTCCCAGGATATTACTTATTCTCAAAAGAGAATTTCAGACAACTTGACTTAAAACATTTTATTTGTGTGTTATTTCTTCACTGTCGAAAGGATCAGAATTTCCCTTTCTGTTTTCCTTCTGGAATTTTTTGGGGCGTATTGTCCTAGTCAGAGAAAAGCACACACGACACACATACAGGCTGTTCTCTCTTTGTACATTTCCAGCCTTCCTTGAAACAGTCATCTTGAGAACTGTCAAATTATCCAGCTATAATCTAATTGGTGGTGACTGCTTAGTCCCTTTGCACCAAAGAACTTGTATCTAGCAAGCTTCTCTCTTTCAAACATTTGTTAGTTCATTAAAGATGTTATGTTAGAGGTATACTATGATGATGCATCTGAGAAGGAAATGAAAGACCAGGACAAAAGACAAGTTGAATAGTCAAAGATGAGCTATAACCATCAGGGAAAGATAACTATAGCACCTGATTTTGATTGAATAAGTGGTGATCACATTGATTTTGAAGTTGTTGCCAATCTCCTTAAACTTTTGTCATGGATGGAATAAATGAAAGTTATGAAGCATTGATGTAAAAATAATTTTGGGGGGGTCTCTTTTCCTTCCTTCTGTCCTAAGGATCTTCCTTCCCGTCTCCCTCTCACCCTCCCTCTCCAGTTTTTTCTTACTGAGCAACTTCCTTGACAGATTGACGTTTGATTGTAAAGGTTTACCTGGATTTAATACAGGTGGTTGTCATGGGTGCAGTCTTTCGCTGCAAGGAGATGGATAGGCCGTCCACCGCCGCCCGCCTCCACAACAAAGCTGTGGCAGAAAGGAACATGGCAGGGTCCATTAGTAAACCTTAAGACACCTTGTCTTCATAATCATCTTCTCAGTCACTTTGTTCAGAGGCTTCCCCAAGGTAATTTTTAGTAAGAATGTACCCATTAGTGAATAATAGAGAATTCATTCACTCATTCATTCATCAAACATGTACTGTCTTTAATGCTAATAGTACAATTAATGGAATTATTATCTTTCTTTATTTTTCTTTTGCATGTTAAAACTGAAGCAGTTTCTGTTTTGTTTTAAAAATTGTAGATGTTTAAAAATGGTCATAATTCTTACATTAGTGCATATTTTTTCTCAGTAGTTTTACTGCTTTATTTACCAACAGGAAAGGGAAAGGATGGAAAAAGCTAAATACCATGATAAAATAGAAAATCTTTGTGTAATATTTTTAACTTTTAAAATATTTTCAGACTTAACCTCTTTAAAAATGAGTTTTTAAAATGAATTAATCATAAATAGGTCTCACAGTGCCCTAAGAAAGAAATAATAAAGAGGAAAATTGGAAATAGTTTAAGGTACTTAAAACATTGGGAAATAAATTCCAGACTTTGAAAGGGAAGTCCACAGGCTATACCAGTCCTTTTACTCTTCCTGACACTTATACTTTCTCCTAGAGGAAGGAAAGGTTAAAAAGTGGGCCTCATTTTTATTTCTCTGCCTTGTGTTTTGGGGAGTGAAATGGTTTCTCTTTTTGAGAGATAAGGGTAACCACAGTTTTAAAAACTGGCTACCCCTTGGATGCATGCGCTCTTGCAAATCCTGTAGCAACTGAAACATCTCCAGATAGATGTAAAAATTAATTAATGCCTTACTACCATGTAGGGAATGTGGGCACATGTGGATAAAGCTGACTAAATCCCACAGAATTTGTGCAGCTCGCCTATTAAACCTCAAATAATGTAAGAGGAGTGAAAGCCAAGGCCTGTTTTCTGTTGTTTTCCTACCCAGCTGGTTATTTATAAAAGTTGGACCTGTTTGTTTTTCGGCTCTAAGTGTCCCCTGTCCAGGGAGCCTGAGTCATTCCTGGTCGTGGAGTGGACTCCGGGGCACAGGACACTGTGCAGGATCTGGGTCGCTGGGACTGACAAACGGATCAGCTGCCCTTGCACGGGAGGCTCGGGAGGCCCCTGGGCCCTGGTGACAAGGCCCAGCACCTCCGTGTCTCTGTGACCTCTACCAGTGAAGTGCCGGCCTCGCTCGCTGATACCATTCGCAGGAACCTGAATGACTGGTTAGTCTGGTCAGAAGAAAATAGCACTGACATCATGTGATTCTGGCAAAGTAAACCACATTGGAACTTGGCCTTTGAATACCCAAGGGTCTGGCAGCAATCTCAGGGGTTGGCTGGGAGCCCCATTGAGTTCACTAGTAATCAGTTGACTGCTGAGCTGGACAAGCTGCCCTAGTTTTCCTGACAAGCTCTGTCTAAAAGAATGATGGGCAGTCTGCCATTAGGATTTTTGAGCAGAGTTGCTAAAGATTAACTCTTTAGCTGCTGTCCATATATCATGGCAAGCAATTAGGTACAGCTTTGGAGGGAAGGTTCCAATTCCTCATTCAGTTCTTGCACACAGAATTCCTGTCTTGCACAACAAACACCTATAGGCAAGGAGGAGCTCTGTAAAGCCCTTTATGTGTATGTTTCAAAGGAATGCCAAGTGGATGAGTTTTTCTTGAAGTTTCTAGTTTGTTTTTTTTTAAGCAAAATACCATCCTTTTTAATTATGCAAAAAGTCAGATTTGCATTTCAGCCATCCCTTGGGAATAGATATTACCTAAGAGAAGCCTTTGAAAAACTATGAACGTTTAATATTTATTTATTATGATCAATGTATCCATGCATGTTCTTTCCAATAAAACTTGATAATTCAGACTATTCTAGAAGAAAGGAAGTATTTGCAGTCAGTGTGTCCTAGTCCAAAGAGACCCCTTTTGGGGGATAAACCTGACTTCTCAAGGTGCTTATCTGCTTATCTTTCTCTGGAAAAGGTGATGTGTTAGTATCTTTTATTCCTTTTCTCACAAAGTTAAATTAAAATACAATTGATAGAGTTAAACAGGTTGATCAAATAATTCTATATGTTGTGCTCCCAGTGATGAATTTGGTATGTTTAATCTTGCTTTATACTGGTAATTTTCCGAAGGCACGCTCTGTTTTCTGCAGATAGCTGTGACAGTCTCTCTTAGCCACCAAAGTTCTGTGACGGGACTTCAGTACTCCCTTATACAGTCAGATGGCAGCAGTGGTGGCCCATCGTGGGAGTGGAGTTCCAGTGATATATTGTGTATCTTGGTCCACATTTGGGAGTCTTAATGGCAAAAGCTGAGGTTCTGGACTTCTTTCTTCCTCTTGGGTCCAGGCTTTCATTCTTTCTCCACTCTGATCTTTTCTTCCAAAAAGCCATACTTGAGGAATGGTACAATGCCTCTCTCATGTTTAGGAGGTTTGTGACATCAGCAACCTGGGGACATTATTGTCCATCAGAGAATTTATATAAAGGGAACGGAAGGATTACATATGCTCAGATATTGTTTGATGAACTCTTCCTGGTCCCCACACCTCTTGTCTCCCTTCCCCCAGCACAATAGTGCTCCATAAGCCATAGCTTCAAAAGGACCCTCCTCCACGGCAGAGCTAAACGTTGAGAGTGATAGCCTCTCAGGTGCACAGTTAACGGAACATTTTAGTGAGTTTTTGATTTGGCTTGTCACCGTAAAACTTATCAAGAGAAGATGAAAGCGACTCAGGGGTTTTGAATAAGGGTTTACAAATAGGTGACACGTCTGAGTGCGTTTGTTCCTACTGGGTGTGGTATGGGGGGTGAGCCAGTGGAAATACCCACGAGACTTTGACATTCCTGATGCTATTCCTTCATGGTCCAGGGATGCGTCTGTCTAGCCCTTTGCGTGGGGACAGAATCACCACTGTTGCCAGGCCCTCATTTATCCCAAGAATGGACTTGGGGGTGGTGAAGGAGTGGTCCAGAGATGTAGGTTACCCTTCCTCCTTCCTTTCTTCTCCCACCTCCCTCTTGCCTCCTCCCTCTTTCCTCCTTCCTTCTCCCTCCACTCTGTTCCCTCCCTCCCTCTCTTTTCCCTCTCCTTTGTTTTTTAAACATTACTTACCTTAGCATCTGCTTTCACCAGGCAATGCACAGTGAAGAGCAAAAGCAGTGCTTGTCCAGCGCTCAGGGAGTTGCTAGTCTAGTGGGAGACAAAGATGTCTCTAATCAGATGATCACAAAACTAAACACAGAATGAAGAATTATGGTCAATAGTTTGATGAAGAGGCAAATGATGGCAGAACGACATAAAGCAAGGGGATCTTATTGTATACCAGTGAAATTTCTGGGTAATACCATTTCTTCGTTATACTTAAGAAAATCAAGAAGTTAGATCTGAGGTTGAATCTCAGCTCCACAACTTATACTATTTCAACTTGATCAGTAGACTTAAGCTCTTTGAGTCTTAAATTTCCTTATCAGTAAAGTGAGGATAATAATATCTACTCCCCAGAGTAGATATTATATGTGATTGGAAATACTGAATTTGAAACATTTGGTTGACACATTGAGAATTTAACAAAATTATCTATTACTATTAATGTTATAGTTCAGTGAACTTAATTAAAGATATCCTATGGGTTTTTTTCCCTGTCATAAAAATGCCACTGACAGCCTAGTTTAGTGCATACCCATGGTTTCCAGACCTGTCTGCTGAAACGTTATGAGAAGTTAACCAGTGTCTCAGGCTGTCTTGACACTAACATGGACATTCCCATAGTTTCATCTGCTAATTTAACTAGCATTTTTAGGTATGTAATAACCCATTGACGTTCCCTGAAAAATGCTGCCTGTAGCTTTGTCTCTCTTTCCTAACTTTTCTCTCTGTTTACTTCCAGGGGTCCTTTTGGTCATTGAAAAGTGTCAGATTCTTGCTGGCATTCAGGTTGTATATTAATTGTAAGTGTCAGGAACTGAAGTCATACAGACTGAAGCGAGAAAGGGAAGTTACTGCCTGATGTAACTGAAAAGTTCAGTGCATCCTCAGGTGTAGCTTGATTCAAGTCCTCTGATGATGTAACAAGGAAGGTTCTCTGACTCCCTTCCGACGCTCTTGTCTTGGTTACCTCGCTTCTTGGGCAGGCTCCCCCTTCATGGTGGAGAGCTGCATGTTTACCTTCCATCATCTGAGCTCCTCCAGTGGGAAGGAAAGTGATCCCTTCTCAACAGTTCCAGCAAAAGTTCCTGGGCTGGCTTTCATCCAACCCCCTGAGCCAGTCACTGTATTGGTACAGCATTGTCATTGGCAAGGCCCACTCGCCTGCCTGCTCTTGGAGCTAGGGGGATGAAGGCAGGACACCTAAGGGACATGATCTCAGACTGGGGTGGGTGAGTGGCCCCTGGAGGAAAATTATTGATATTACTACCAGGAAGTAGTAAATGGTGTACAGTCAACACCCAAACCAAACAAACAAATAGGCAGAAATCCCACTATAGGTAAGAAGAGGTAAATCACCTATTCTTGCTTTTAGTTTAGGTGGGAGTGAAATTGTTGATGAGGTGACATCGAGGCTTGGTACCTGCTAAGTATTGTCTTGACTGTATGTCAGGCAGCGGGCTATATCCTTCTGTATCTTACTTCTGATATTCACAATAACCCTACGAGGTAAGTATTAAAATCCTCCTTTAATAAACTGGGAAACTGACATCTAGTGAAATTGTATAACTGGTTTGAAGCTAAACAGCTAGTCAGTGGTGGAGGCAGGCTTCAGCCCCCAGCTTTCCTACTCCAAAGCCCATGCTTTGGAGGCATCAGATCCCCGATTGTCGTGTTGCCCTGCAACAGTGCCCAGGCCGTGTCAGGTAGCCCTCCAGGCCTGAGGCAGTGCAGAGCCGTGCCACTTATGCCTAGATTACTGGCACATTTTTCTGTGGACGTAGAGTAGGCTCCTCTTCCAGGACAAGGTTTTGAAAGCCAGGACTTTAGAATTCTGTTCCAGTATGGGCACCGGCTCTCCCTGGATTATTGGATGACTCGTGGAAGGCCTCACACCCTTAGTCTTCTCTGTCTGTAAACTGGTGACAAAACTGTTACTGTTGGGAGATTAATTGGTCTGCTTGAAAAGCTATATATACTGAGCATCACACCAGACATTTGAAAAATCAATCCCACCATTTAATCCTGGATTGCTCAAGTTCTTTTGACTAGGGTATGTGTCTTAGGTCCTGCTGCCGTAACAAAATACCAGAGCTTGAGTGGCTTAAACAGCAGATATTTATTTTCTCCCGGTTCTGGAGACTGGAAGTCAGAGATCAGGGTGCCTGTATGGTCGGGTTCTGGTGAGAGCCCTCTGCCTGGCATGCAGGCGGCCGCCTTCTTGCTGTGTCCTCATGTGTCAGAGGGTGAGAGCTAGCTCTCTAGGGTCTCTTCTTACAAGGACACTAATCCTGTCATATCAGGGCCCCACCCGTATGATGCCATTTAACCTTAATTACCTCCATAAAGGCCCTGTCTTGATATACAGCCACATCAGAGTTTAGGACTTTAACGTATGAATTTGGGGGAGACCCAGCTCAGTCCAAGGCAGTAGGATATTAGTGGTTTTCTATGAACCACACATCTGCATGCTATGTCCCTCTAACCCTTTACTTCTGTTAATGGCACTGAATAAGAGGGCTTGGTATGGGATATTTCCTTTTTTTTTTTTTTTTTTGGCCACGCTGTGCAGCATGCAGGGCCCCATACAGTGGAAGCATGGAGTCTTAACCACTGGACTGCCAGGGAAGTCTCTAGAGTATTTCCTGATACTTATTTATTAATTTTGGGTAAAGTGATTTTCAATTACTCATTGAAGTTCCCAGTTAGAGCAACAGATTTTAGAAAATGATGTGACAAACATGTGGGTATTCACTCTACAAATCCAGATGTGAGATGTATAGAAATAGAGGTATTAACAAAGGGTCTGAAAACTCAGAGGAGGAAATAATCCAGGGTCAGCTGGGCAGGGAAGGCTTCAGAAAAGTGAATCTTGGTATCACAGGATAAATGGGATTTCACAAGATATAGGGCAGAGAGGCTATCTGATGGCTGGGACACAGTCCTATATGACAAAACCTGATGTACCCAAGGAAGGGGGTGTGGAGACCAGTGGGAGCTGTCTCCCAGCTAATTGAATCAGAATTTGGAGTCCCTCAGTTACCTGCCCATCTGGATTTTATTCTAGAAACAGTGGAAAGCCCTGGAAGGTCTTATGGAAAAGGGGAAGTATCATAGTTAGACCTGGGCTTTGGCCAGGCACAGTTTTAAAATATACAGATTGGTTTGGAGGCTAGAGAGCCTAAAGTTGGAGGTCTAGCACATGCTGTTCCTGCCACGTAGAATGCCTTTCCCTCTATTTGTGTACCCACCACACTCCCATTCACCCTCAAAACATTGTTCTGGAGCAGTGTCCACACTAAAGGTGTTCCTGACCTATCCAAATAGAATAGTCTCTCCCTCTTGTGCCCTCCTTCTATAGTTTACGTGAGTCTATTATTGCTTGTATAACATCATAGTATAATTTTGTGTTTACAAATCTCTCCCACTGCTTGACACAAAGAACCTTGAGAGAAGGGTTTGTATGGTTTTTTTTTTTCCTGTTTTGTTCTGTTCTATTTTGCATTCAAAGTGTACAGTGCTTGGCACATCATTGGTGCTCTATTCATATTTGTTGAACACAACAACCAAGCTGCACTAGGGCTACTGTGAAAATGAGGAGAGAAGCAAGGACATGGAAAAGGCTGCATTGGTAGGAATAGAAAGGGGGGACATGCTATGGGTATAGGAAGAGGAATTGGGGATGACTCTGAGGTTTCTAACTTGGTCATCTTGGTAAATGTCAGTTCCCTCAACAGAGACAAGGAGCATGAAAGATGCAAAATTTGGAGGTGAGAGAATGAGTTTGGTTTTTTGGTTACTTAGGGACATTCCAAGTGGTGATGTCTGGTAGACAAATGAAAATACAGCTTTGTTGTTATCTCAGACCTTTGAAGCCAAGGGTTTGATTGCCACTGCAGAGGATGAGAAAGTGGGCCAAGAATGTAGCTTTGGGGAAGGCTGACTTTTAAGGAAATGGTAGAAGCATTGGGATTAACAAAGGAGAATGGAAGTGAGAAGTCCCAGAAGTAGGAGGAGAATCAGGACAGCTCAATGTCATAGAATCAAAGAGATGAGAAAAGGGGCACATGCTAGACCTGTCTGGCCAGTGAGTTTTATCATGAATTCTTTAATAGTAAGAAGAACAATAGCAGCAAGAATAATAATAACAGTACTTACTGTTTTCTCAGTGTTTGCTATGTTCCAGGTATTTTGCTAAATGCTTTTCCTACATCTCATTTAATTCAAACCTTAAGCCTGTTATCCTTAAGCAGACTTGCAAATTCAAACTGAGAGGTTGGATAATTTATCCAAGGCCAAACAGCTGAGTATTGGAACTGGGCATGCTTTGCGAACTTACAAATACTGCAGAGCATACTAAGCAGTTATTTTATTTTACTTTTTGGAGGGAGGAATTCTGCAGGATAGTATAGAGATTAAAGTTTTCTGCAAAACTTAACTGTATATGGAATCTAAGAAAAAAAAAAAAGAGGTCATGAAGAACCTAGGGACAAGACGGGAATAAAGACACAGACCTACTAGAGAATGGACTTGAGGATATGGGGAGGGGGAAGGGTAAGTAAGCTGTGACAAAGTGAGAGAGTGGCATGGACATATATACACTACCAAACGTAAAATAGATAGCTAGTGGGAAGCAGCCGCATAGCACAGGGAGATCAGCTCGGTGCTTTGTGACCACCTAGAGGGGTGGGATAGGGAGGGTGGGAGGGAGGGAGACGCAAGAGGGAAGAGATATGGGGATATATGTATATGTATAACTGATTCACTTTGTTATAAAGCAGAAACTAACACACCATTGTAAAGGAATTATACTCCAATAAAGATGTTAAAAAAACAAACAAACAAACAAACAAACAAAAACTTAACTATAGTCATCCCCCGTTAACTCAAAAGACATGTAATTCTTTCTCTCTTACTTGGGTGAGAGGATAAGGGGATGATTTACATTTTTTTGAACTTCTATCATTTAAATCAGCTGATTGAAAATATATCCATCCAATTGCACTAGTATATGGTATAATATATATATATATATATATATATACACACACACACACACACACACACACACACATACACATCTACACACACACGTACATATTTTGAAGTATAGTTGATTTACAGTGTTGTGTTAGTTTCAGGTGTACAACGAAGTCATGCAGTTATACATATGTGGTATATATTTTAACTTTGTTTTCTGTTGTAAGGTCATGTAAAAATAACCCTTATCTACCATTTCCCCTACAACCTGACTTTTTGTATAGTAAAGGGCATTATTTAATTGGAAAGAGAAACCTGGATATTTTTAGCAGTTATGTGGTTTAGTGATTTCATGTAGCGTTGTATGCTTAAGACACGTACACAATGGTAATTCCTGAAAATATTGGCTCATAATTGCTGCACTCTTATTGATGTATTTTCATATATAATTCAGGAAAGAAAAATTATTGCATGTGACAGATTAGTATTACCACATAAAAGTACTGATTTGTGTATCCTATTTTAGTGCATTGCTAGTTCTCAAGAGATATCTATACAGTAATTTCTAAGAAACCAGACAGTTTAATTTTGCTGTTGGTGTCAGGTTAAAGCATTGGTGTACGTTTGCAGCTGTAGCTGTGGCTTCACCTAGTCTTTGTGCAGGACCCCTTTGAGCAGCAAGGATTCTGTTCTGGGCTCACCCAGACAATTACTCTCACCCGAGCCTTAGCACTTGTGGTTTCCTGGCCTTTGAGTGGGTGAGTATCTCCAGCTTTCAGGCCATCTGAGGTGAGGTTGAGATTTCTCAGAAAGAACTGTTAGAAGGAATATGGTAAGGGAAATGAAGGACAATACGATACCATATAAAGAAATGGATGAACACAAGTTTGTTAATTTGTTTGACTTTTGAACCTTAATTAGGTGAATCTAACCATAGATTGATTTTCTGGCTGCACTTGAAGACTCATTTATGTCCAGTTTATCTTCCCTCAAAAAAAAAAAAAAAAGAAGCAACAAAATGAAAGCCCACCCTTAATCTAGATCCTGGAAGGGGTCAGGAATTGGGGTAGAGAAGGAAGGTCAAGACAGCTGTGATTGCTGTTTTTTATCCACCTGGTGGCTTCTCTGTCTGGGTTACATTTGTTTCGGAGTCACATGCCAGATTCTGCACTTTCAAGCACCTTATAATGCAGAATATGATCTTTTTTAAAAAGGTAAGGTAAATAGTTTCTACTCCTCTTTCCAATCATTGGCTATCCTCACTCTGTTAGAAGTCAGAAAACCTCTTGGAATTTTCATCACGTGATTGGTTTTCATAGTTTCTGTGTCTATATAGAGAGAAAGAATGAGATTTAAGTTTTTAAACTGTAGACTTGATGACTAAAATATTCGCAAACTTGGTTAAATCCGTGATCTCTTTATGTAAGTACTGGATTTCTTTCAAGGTGCTGTCTTCTTACCAACATACTGTGCAAATAACTGCAGTTTAATATAGAGATAACTTGATGTGGTTAGATTTGGTAAACCCTCTTATCTTTCCAACATGCATCGTTTATTTAAAATGCATAGGCATATGTTCAGAACAAAGTTATTTTCAGTGCATATATATTCATTAGCCTGTGTGTGAAAGAACATTTCAAATAACAACCATCTTGCTATTTGGTTTTCTTTCAAAACTTTCTTCCCTCTCCACCTTGGTTTAATTGAACCCTAGGCCTGAACTCTTTAGCGCATTCCCATGGAGCCAGGGTACATTCGAACGTCTCGGACTGATGCAAAATTGCTTTGTTGATCATATACCCATGCATGATAAGATATGCATAAGAAGAAATCTGGTACAGAAGTATAAATAATACTTATCTTTAAGCCAGCATCTGTCATCTGCTTCAGCAGACAGTGCTTGCTTTCTTCCTAGCACAAAAAGGGCTGAAAGATTTATGGGGCAGCTTTGTTTGTGCTCCATGATGCTTAATCAATTTTTATTAAATTCTAAATTAAAACTTGGCTTTCACTACATCTCTGACGTATAGCACAAGGGGAGAGATCATGGTGCCCCAAAAAGGTTAGGCATGGGTGATCTGAATCCTCGATCTATTTCTTCCTGCAGGACTTTTCTTAATAACTTTTATAAGTCTGACCAAATCCTTGTAGGCTTGCGTAGGAAGAGATAAATAACAACGCAAACTTTAGACTCTTAAGACTTCTAGAGAGAGGGGAGATTTGTAGTTTGTTTTTTAGTACTCTCATGCATGTTCTAATATCTGAGAAAAGAACACATAAATTATTTCAATGTGCAGGTAATGTGCTCACTTTGCATTTAGAATGGTTTGATAAGTGAAGACTCACTAGTTATGCTTACTGAGAATTCTTAAAGTTTTTGGTAATCGAGGCTTAACATGTTAAGCATCTGATGGAGACCTGGGCTTTGCAGCCTTTTTCTGCCTAGTTTACCTTGTAAGTTCTACATTTGCAATTTTCTGGTCTTTTCATACAGATGCTTTTTGTTGAATATCAGCATATGGTAGGAGGCCCACTCAGAGAAGCCAGTTTATAAATGACCATCTTATTATCTTTGTAACCTTATGTATATAGGAAACCTAGATTCATGAGTCAAATTGAATTTTTCTTTTTCAGGTAAAAGTCAAAAAACTTATACCTGTGATTGGTTTTCTTAGATTCTGTATCTGTAAGGAGAGGAAGAATGAGATTTAATTAAAAATATATTTTTCTGCTGAATACTGATATTTCTGGTTGTGAATTTGCTTTTTCTTACATCTGGTATATACCAGACTAACCTGTACATATTATTCCTTTGGAAACATATTTGTGAGCCCTGATCCAAAAGTAGTTTATGTATCTACATTTCAAAGTATAAAGTTTCTTGAAGAGAAGGGGGTAGGGGTGGACAACTATGAAATTTGTTAATTATTGTTTATTTTCTAGGAAATATGACAAGCTGTAAACTTAAGATCAGAATATCTGTGTTTTTGAATTATTTAATATGCTAGGAGAAAAGTGAATTAAAGAAAAATTTGGAAGCTAGTTCTACCATGCCCAAAGAATATTAATAATTCATACAGCTCTTTCTCTCCCATCACTTATCTTGTCATTGCCACATTTGTACTTTTGTCTTATACATTGCCATGTTTTTCGTTATAAATGCCAAGTGTAGACGTAGATGCCCATATTGACATATTCTGTTTATCTACTTACTACCTAAGTCTTGACATTTCCCTAGCCTTGGTATTGCCTGGTATGCCATGCATATATAGCTAGGGTTGCAGTCTTTGATGATCTGGAATTATTCAAAAGCTCTGCCTGGAATGGTTAAATGGCAGGTTACTTCTGAATACATTTGCTCCTCACTTGCCTAAAATATATTTGGTGCCTGAGTGTATTCTTACCATGTGCCTTCTTTCTCAGCTGCTGTGATTCAGAAAGACCCTTTGGAATTACTGTGAGAGTAGGGAAGAAACCCTGGATTACCAAAAATTAAGACAGCCCAGCTCAACTTGATATGCAAATTAGCTTTGAGGATGCAGTGTAGTTGGTCCTGGCTTTCTAACCTTAGAACTGCATCTTACACTGTCACTTGCCAGTGGTACCACATTGTGATACTTACAGCCTGTATAGCTAGAGAGGTTGTCTGCTTTCTGTGTTTCTGTGGAGTAATTTTGAGTAGATGAACTGAGGCGTGGGAGAGATTGCCAAATGAGGTAGTGATGATGGCTAAAGAGACTTGGACTTAGGGAGTGCTTTCTGGCGGAAGTTCAGCTCAGACAGTATCGTGTTTTTGACCATGGTACTTTAGACACTCTGCCAAGTGTTTGTAACGAGATAGGGCTGTTACTATACTTTGCTTTTAACTTTACTTTTGCATACAGTACGCCGTTCTTGTTTTATAAACTGTGTCGCATACTTTTTGTACCTCTATAAACAAGTGAAGCTGTTGAGTTTTTGGATAAAGTTTGAAGCAGTCTTGTGTTGCTTCCTCTTTGCTTTATGCTCCAAGTTGAGAGCTGAATAGTGAGATCTTTTTTCACACCATTTATAATGCGATGCACATTTTGAAGGCAATTTAAATTCTTTTGGCTCCCCAGCCATATGCTTCAAAATGGAAGCATTATACATGTATGGATAGGGGAATAGGTAGGAAATTGGAGTGTAAAGATATATGGCTGGGTATGTAGTAGGGTAATACTATCCAGAGAGAAAGAGAGAGAGAGAAGGGAGCGGGGGGGATGTTTCACTCTCTAGGAACTTTTCCAAACTTTAGGCCCAATTTTGCTGAAGAAAATAATATTACACAAGAAGTTTAAAATGTTTCCACAGGCTATACAAGAACCTTTATACATGTAATTTATATGTCTAATGAGATTTTGGAACTTTACCGGTGTATTATTTGAGAAATTGGCAATATAGTCAAGAGGAATGAACTTTAAGGTATAATTTTTAATGGAAGGATAAAAACTAATATAAGCTAAAACTATAGTCCTGTTTCATTATTACATTTTTCCTTTTTTTCTTTTTTTTTTCTCCATTCTCACCTTTGCCCCTCAATTTTTCTCAGTTTATTTCCACATTGGAAAAGTGAAGTGTAATATTCTCCTTAACACAGAAACTCTTTCACTCTGTCTCTCTGGAGATTCTTTTTATTGTTTTCATAATCCATTCTGCCTGAGTAGAAAACACCAGATTTCTCCAATATTCTGAAAATAATTTTTACTTTGCTTAGATGGAAATATCCTGTTTCTGAACTTTCTCACTATAATCATGTAAGTTTCTTGTGGTTATGTCACATTGATCACAAGGATATCGTTATAAATTAATTTGGCTGATGTTTGGATTGATATGCTTATATATATTTATGTTAGACCAGGGACCCCTTTCTCATTCTCATTGAAACCTTGTTTCCTCATCTTATTTTCTTCCCCTTTTCCATCATAGATAATAAGTGACTTCTAATATTAGATCAGATACAGTACATAGTTCCTTCTATAACTTTCATCAGAAATGGGAGTGCTGTGTCAATCCAGGTGTTACTATAATATACTTTTTCCTGAAGAAAATAGCCTGTAGGTTAAGTATACCTCTGAAGCTTTTTTTATTTAGAATAATATTCCTAAAATACACACACACACACATACTGTTTTCTCCTTTGCTTACTTTACACTTACAATTTATATATTGTTTTCTTTGCAACTGTTCTATAAAAAATAGTTTTCAAAGTTAAATTACTGTTCTAACATTTTGAAAGTAAAATACCACAAATCTTTTGGGTTAAATTATGGGGAATCATTTTGTTCTTTACAACAAATTTCTTAATTTTCATTTCTTAGATTCCTATGTCATGGGATACATTATTGGCCACTTTTATAGAATATAAATTTCTTTTAAACTTCATGGTATAACATAACAGCCTTTAAATAATTACCATGTGGTGTACTTTCACCATCAGTTGACTTTATGTTGTTTAGGAAACACATGGGAGAGCTGGGAATTAGGAAACAAAAGAGAGAGAGAAAGAAAAAAACAAGAAGGACCTGAATTTCGGTCATTCATTCATTTATTTTTGAGAAGGGGTGGAAAAGCCCACAGATTCGTATCTCAGTAGGGTGAAGTTGTGTTACTGTTTATCTGTACCTTTTTCCCCCTGTGGCAAGAGACGTGAAGAATAGACACTCACTCCCAAAGACACCAAGTTCCAAAGCACTGACTCATGAGCCCACAATGAAATCCTAGGATGCAGCCATTTCCTACCTTTGTTTGGAAATGAACTGATTGGACCAGGCGGATGTAAGCCCTCAGCTGCAGAGCTTTACAGAAGGAAATGCTTTTGGTCTCTCTTAGGTACTGGATGCTGTTGAGCCACTTCTTTGTATTTGATGGGATCAGCCAGCGTGAAAATGTTTCCTAGCATGTGAAAAATTCAGACCGGGGCCATTCTGTGTGTTTGTGCTTATATAGTCTCCACCTGATGGCAGAGAGAAGCATGCCCTCCTTTTCATGCAGTGCATTTTTATTACGAGTTTATGTATCAAACTCATCACCCTCGTTCTTTCTCTCTAGCTTAGTCTCATTTGTGTTTGCGGTCTCCCCATCTCATGGTGACTTCCCGGGGCTGTACGCCCTGGCCCCTGCCTCCCTCTCCTGCCCGGGGCACACTCCACCTGCTCTCTTAGCATCCGCAGCACTGGCCTTCTCGCCGCTCCTCCAGCACTTTGCTCTCCCTGTTCTTGCTGCTGGGAAGCCTTTCTCCCCAGATCATTGCAGGGCTTGTCCCCTCACCTCATTCAGAGGTATGCTCAGAGAGGCCTTCTCCCACCACTCTATCCATTGCTCCCTCCTCCAAGCCTCTTTTCCCTTACTCTGCTTGACTGTTCGCCCTATAGCTCCCTGACATATTTTATATTCACCTGTTTCCTGGTTTACTGCTTCTCACCCCCACCAGCTGTTAGCCTCATGTGGGTTGGAACTTCGATCATTTAGCACTCTTTTTGCCTGGGCCTAGAACATAATAGAACATAGGTATAGTACCTAGCACAATGCAGAACCTGGCAGATTCACAATAATGCCTGTTGAATAAACAATGTAGACCTGATAGAGATGGCGCGTACCTCTTCTACTGGGCCATTTGGCAAGTTGTATAGCTTCTGGATGCCTTGGCTTTCCCATTTGATGAGTGGGGACAACATTTTGCATACCTCAGAGACATCATGGGAAGTTGAATAATGGTAAGTGAGCTTTAATCATGAGGAATAAAAGATCAAACATGAATTTTCTTTTATGAAACGGAGCTCTGAAATAATGAAAAGGGTCTGTGCCCGATGGGCAGGGATATATCTTAGTTACTCAGGATTTTCCGTGTATGTGCTGTTCCTGGACACTTTTTCGGTGATATTGCTTGTAATGAGCCTCTGAGGATAGACAAGGAGAGAGCTAAGGATAAGCTTAAGGATAAACTTAAATTTGAAGGGTAATTTGGCGGCCGTAGTAAAGCAAGTGAATGAGATAAATGAAAGAAGTTGGCTCTAAAGAGAGCATTTGAAATTCTAGCTTATTGTCATATTTACCACCTTCAATTCTCAGACCTGATAGTTTTCAGTCAATAGCCTTTCTGGGATTTTCTGAAGTGTGATTTTACCTTGAATGTATCAGAGCTGGAAATAATTGTTTATGTTTATGCAGTTCATAATTTTGCAGTTTAGTTTGTGTGGGTTAGTGGCCCTACTGTTCAACTGGATGGCAAATCTGTGCTAGGAGGATACCATATGTACAAGTATTTTCTTAAATAATGTTGGCGTTTGCCACTGGTGTTAGGGGAAGAAGGGAAAAAATATGAGAGTAATTCTGGAAGCCCTCCAGTAAGGGGTTAGGAAAGAACTTAGGGACAAATGCTCCTACTTGGAACACAACACCAAATAGTGGTTTTTTTGTGTTTTTTTTTTTTTTTTTTTTTTAAGAGAAGCCAAAATTAAACACAGTAGAGTTTACTGTTTGCTAATCAGCATGTGTTTACTTTCTCTTCCAAAACTGAAGTTGCCAACCAATACATTTCCTACCCAGTGCTTGAATCTGTCCAAATAAACATGGGAAGTAGTAAAACAATGACACCACATGAAAAATATATCCTCATTCATTAAATAGAATCCAAAAAATTCTCTGGAATTTAATTCTAGCAATGAAGTGAGAATTGTTTGGTCTACTAAGAGAGGATAGTGACTTCCTGCCTTGGTTAGTCCAGCCGAGAAGAATGTGTTTTTAAGTTTCCATACAACTCTACATGCATTGGCCTAAACCTGGAGAAACATAAATGGACTATTTCACGTAAACCCCTCACCCACATTCCCAGAGGATGAGGGCATTTTGGGTATAACATAGTTTTATGATAATTACGAGCCTAAGCAGCTTGTAGAATTCAAATAATCAATTTTAATTTCTGTCTCCATCACTAACGATTACTGACAAGGAAGTTCTCAAGATGAAATTATGGAGTCTTCCTCTGGAGACTGTAAACATAAGGAAAGAGAGAAGTTGTAAAGAGATGGTTTTATTTTGTGGTCAGTCAATTTTGGGAAATAAATTCAAAAGCAGTACCTACAATCAACAGTACAGAGAACCTTACATTCATAAGGATACCAGTTTACTTTAGCTGTTAGTGAGCAGTTCCATGTAGAATTGTTATCTATAATGTATACGTATATCTTTGTGAAGAAGCTTTGTTATAGGGATGCAAGATGGAGGTAGAGTGATTACTATGGTATTATTTTTATGGTTTAAATTTGCGTTTAAAAAATACCCGGTGTAGTCTTCATACTGGAGGCCAGACACCCACGGTGCTGACTCCTGTCTTCTATCAAAACCTGCTTTGGGGAAATATTATAAAATTAGTCATTTACTCTTTAATGTGAGTTTAAATAAATGCATTGAGCTTTCAGTAGTAATTATGTTAAAAACTCTATGAGTATTATAGAGTTAAGTAGTTCAAGTTCAAGCCTTGGGGAGAAGTGGTGCAGTCTAGTAGGGACAGGCATTCTTTCTGACAGAACCCTTCCTGTAGAGGTGACTGCTTCTTTCTCCTTGGACAAATAAAGCCAGCCCCTTGATCTTTACCATCAGGCAGGGCCCAGTGATGCTTCCGGTGAGCAGCAAAACAAAAGGTAGTCGGTTCTTTGAAGGTGATTTAGCACCTAATTGTTATTCAACATTACATTTTAAGTCATTCTAGCTACTGCAGTACAACAGTGCTTTTTTTTTTTTTTAATAAGAAATTAATTATCTGAACAAATTTACTTCTTGGATTTAGTTTGTTAAATGGCATACAACCAATTAATAGTTTTGAGTAAAACTGACATCACAGCACCTGTGAAAACCCAGAGGGGTCTTTTAGGATGAGATAGCATATGTCAAAGTCATCAACTGAAAGCTGTATAAATATTGGTTGTTGCCCTTGTTATCTAATCTAATCATTTACAGATAAGGAACCTGAGGCCTTTGACACTAAAGGAATCACCTAGGCTAGCTAGGTAAGGAGCAGTCCAGAAGAACTGAGTTCCTAAATACAGAACGCATTCTACTCTATCAGGCTGCCTCCCAAGTTTTAAATGGTATCCCATGAACACCAGATCTTTTTTTTTTTTAACTTTTCCGAGCTTGAATTTAAAGGAATAAAATGTAGAGACTTAGTGATTATTTCCTAAAAAACTAGTGTCAACAGCTGCTTTCAACGTTCAACACATACCTTAGTATATATCAGTCAAGCTGTATAAGAAAGTTATTTGTTCTGTGTAACTTTTCATCTGACAATCATATATATTGATATGCACATAGATTTACATACCTATATACTTCCTGGTGTTAGAGAATGAATATATTGTACATGAGAACATTCTGTGTATCCTTTAAATTGAAGAAAAAAGTGGAAAGATTTTAGAATAGTCATAGAGTTCATTCAGCCAGCCACTCAGTAGTAGTATGGATAGTGGAAATGCAAAGATGAAAAAGACTGACACAGTTCTTGGCTTTATGGAAATTAGTACCTCAAGTGACTGTAGGGTATGGATATAGGGAGACAGTCAATCAAGTTTGATGAAAGTATGGGGAAAGTTATGGTGTTGAAATATAGAATCTTATGGGGACAAAAAAGAGACAGACACATACACCAGATCAGTGAAGGTGGCCAGAATAAAAGTTAACCAGTGGTGCTCGCTTCGGCAGCACATATACTAAAAAAATTAGAATGATACAGAGACGATTAGCATGGCCCCTGCACAAGGATGACGTGCAAATTCGTAAAGCATTCCACATTTTTATATGACCCAGCAATCCCACTACTGCGCATATACCCTGAGAAAACCGTAATTCAAAAGAGTCATGTACCACAATGTTCATTGCAGCACTATTTACAATAGCCAGGGCATGGAAGCAACCTAAGTGTCCATCGACAGATGAATCGATAAAGAAGATGTGGCACATATATACAATGGAATATTACTCAGCCGTAAAAAGAAACGAAATTGAGTTATTTGTAGTGAGGAGGATGGGCCTAGAGTCTGTCATACAGAGTGAAGTAAGTTAGAAAGAGAAAAACAAATACTGTATGCTAACACATATATATGGAATAAAAAAAAAATGGTTCTGAAGAACCTAGGGGCAGGACAGGAATAAAGACGCAGATGTAGAGAATGGACTTGAGGACACGGGGAGGGGGAAGGGTAAGCTGGGATGAAGTGAGAGAGTGGCATGGACATATATACACTACCAAATGTCAAATAGATAGCTAGTGGGAAGCAGCCGCATAGCACAGGGAGATCAGCTCGGTGCTGTGTGTCCACCTAGAGGGGCGGGATAGGGAGGCTCTTAGGGAGATGCAAGAGGGAGGAGATATGGGGATATATGTATATGTATAGTTGATTCACTTTGTTTTAAAGCAGAAACTAACACACCATTGTAAAGCAATTATACTCCAATAAAGATGTTAAAAAAAGAAAAAAAACAAAAGTTAACCAGGGGAAGGGCAGTGGGATTCCAGGAAGAGGAAACTGCATGTATGAAGACTCAGAGAGAGCTCAGGATTGGAAAGAAGGTCAGTAAAGGTAAAGCTTCAATAGGCAAATCTGCAAAAACATTGTTTTAGGAATTCCTCAAAAGAATCAGTCTGCCAGTCTTCCTTATAAGTTTCCATTGGAGGTTCTTACACTGTATGTGAAGTTGTTTATTCTGACATAGTATTTGTTCTTTATATTGATTTTCAATCATCTAACATTCTCTGTAATGTCCTATTTGAGTAAAATTATCATTATCATCAATAGACATATTTATTAAGCTCCTACCAGTTGTGAAGGCCTGCATACTAAGACTGCCGCGTCTGAACCCCGATTATAGTAAAGGATTTAAAGTTGAAAATATTAGGTTGTTCTTGGTCTGTTCAAAGAGACCAAGTGTACATCCTTGAAGCTACTTTTTTCCCTACAATTCTTTGATCCGGTGATTTCACCTCATTATTCCTATTCTAATTCCCTTGGTTCAGTTTCTTAAAAATGTATTTTGAAATATTTAAGACATACAAAAATATAAATGTTTCAGCAAACTCATGCATGCATCACCCAGTTTAAGAAATAAAATTTTGTTTAAATTTATTTGAATAAGATTTAAAATAATTAAATAAAAACTTTTAATGAATGTATGAATAAAGAAACAAAAATTTAAAAATAGATTAATAATATCCCTGCATGCCTCTTCTCCCCAGTCTCATTCCTTCTTATCCTGCTACATCAAGCGGTAGTTTCTCTCTTACATGTTGCAGTTAATGGGTTCTTGTTCCCAGTACTTTCATTGCATGTACTTTTCTGGCACGTGCATTTTGTAATGTTTCTGATGCTGAGAACTCGAATCTCTCTGCCATCCAATCTAGAGAGTAATCCTCTGACATTTTACTGCAGGATAATTTCTCCTAGGTTTGACAGTGAGTCAGTGAGTCAAAAGACTCCAGGCTCCAATGCTGTGTTTCCAAGGGTTACAGAAGTTCTCTAAGCATCTTTCCTTGACATGTAACATAATAAAAAAGCATTGCCCTTGACTTTTGTTTTGGTAATTATAATCAATAGATGCTTTATATATGTAAGAAGATGTATACATTTCAGAACAATTTTCCTTTTGAGTATCGGAATGAGTGCTAATGATGACGAAAGTGTCCTCTGCTCATTATTTCGGATCAAAATTGATGGACTCTAATTAAACTGAAATATTTCAGCTCACAGTACTAGTTAATTCTGCCTTGTATATAGGCTCACCTTGCAATATATGCAGTTTGCAAACAGATATTAAAGAATAACCGCAAAAGAGCTGAATGCTGAACCTCAAACTTTACCAAACCTCTTTATGGTAAATTGTTAAATGTTTTTCATGAAAAGTTTGGGTATCACTTTCTGAGAAATTCCTCCACATCTAGAAATTTCAGTTTGCAGTTACCCATGAAGGAATAGAAATGATTTACTTATTATTTGCATTTGGAAAGAGTATTTTAAAGCTATATTTGTGTGGATATCACAATTTCAACATGATTTACTATCTTTAGGGTTAAACCACATGTGTATAAAGGATCTTTTGAAGAGCAGTAGTAATACAGTTAGTTTAGGAAATGCCACAACTTCAGCTTCCTGTTCTTTGCCTTGGCTTTCTTAAAAAGTGAAGACGTTCTGCTCTATCCTGTCAAGAGCAAATGCAGCATGTGTTAGCAGAAGGAAGGAACCAGAGGCAGGCCTGCCCTCTTGACCTGTCCGGCTGGGCGTGTCAGTTTGCTAGATGAGACCTGGCAGCCCTGGGCTCTGTGTCCGGGGACCCTGCAAGTAGGTGGGGGCATTCCTGACTTCTGTGATCATAGCCCCCTGTAGGTGCAGAAGACACCACAGTGGCCAATGAATCCATCTAAATATTTAAGTAAAGTAGGACGAATAGTTCAACTCATCTTAGGAACTTGTCAAAATTTAGGATTCTAGGAATCATTTACGAGACATAGAAGAGGAGTATAAGGATTCTGTTCCTTAAATTTCGAATTTGAAATTTTCTAAGGTGATGTCCATCTTAGAAAAGAATATAATACTAAGACTTGATCTCTAGCCCTCTAAGACATTAAGTGGACCTCCGGGCTTCCTTTCTTTTCACCTGCTAACCTTTGTCTTCCAGTCTTCCTTTTCTCAATCCCCATTATGTGGAGTAAATGTGGTGGCTTTTATTTCTTCCTTGCCTTTCCCTGAGCGGGTGAGTGGTGCCAACAGCTGAGTGTCTTCTTCAGACAGCATCTAGGACCACTGTGCATTTTGTGTGTTCGGTGGTGGGCAGGCCAGGCATGCACAGAGTTAAGCCCACGGCCGCTCTGTGTTAACTGAGCATTTCTCAGTGTAGCTGGGTCGTAATCCCTCAGCAGATGCTTTAGGGGTCTTGTTATTGTCCAGAAGTGGCTCTTGTATGAGAAAAATGCAGCCATGCAGAAATGGCACACACGCTGTTGACTCGCCCACCATGGCTTAAGGTTTTTCCTTTATAACATCCATGAACCCGTTTCATCTCTACCTAGCCAGAGAGTGTTGGCGCCTTCCCTCTCTCTACACCTTTAACTCGTTAAAAATAAAAAACAACAACGACAATAAACTAGAATCACATCATAATGTTCCCTACTGATAAGAGGTTCTGGTTTTCCTTGCGTTCTTTTCAGTTTGTCGTTGTGGGCCCAGACCTTGCCCCTTTCTCAGGTCTTTCAGCCGCATCGTGGCCTTTCAAAACTTTTAAGTCCTGTAATACTATATTTTGTGAAGAAGGGAAAAAAATGAGATTTTTTTCCTCCTTGCTTTTGTTAACCCATTCTTGTTTTAGGCTCCAACAAAAAGGGTTTTTGTTAACTGGAGCTTAAAATCGGCCAGCTTGCAAAGTATTCTCCCTTTTTATGCAGGGAGGATTAGCTTGGCATGTTATGCAGTTCCCTTGTATGAGCCATTCACGTGTCCTGTCAGAAGGTGTATAATTACTCACTTCACCATCAGCAATCATTCTTAAGTTAAAACCTGTTTTAAACCTCTCATTAATATAAATCATACCGGGAAGGTAGAAAATACACCTTCAAAAAGAACGGAGTGTTAGGGAGCTAATCTGTTCTTTTCATAATAGACCCAGAGTAAATAATTTTTACTTAGCGCTTTTCTCTCTTTGCAATCAAAATAGTTTGTGATAAAAGATCGGGTACCAGGGATTGCATAAATGTGCAGTGTTTTATTCAGACAGGATTGGGCTTCCTGCTTGGTGCCAGCCTCGTTTTCTCTCTGTCACCCTTGAACAGTGAAGTGTGTAATCCTCCATTCTTTTAAAGTCAGCCCCCTGACAGAATTTCCTCTCTCTCCCTCTGTCTGTCTCTCTGTCTCTCTTTCTCTGCCCTTCTCTCTCTCTCCCCCCTCCTCCCTCTGTCTCTCGCCCTCTCCCTCTCGCCTTCTCTCTCTCTCTCTCTCTCTCTCACACACACACACACACACAGAGATTCAGGAGTAAAATGTTTTCATTTTTCAGGTTTTTCTTTCAGTGAACTATCCCAGCATGCTTGGCTAGCTAGCAAGCAGTCTGAACTTATAAACAATGCCTCAAAGTATGATTTTTCTTCATGGAAGAGCCTTAGGCAAAGGACTCAAATATCCATGGTCTGTTTATTCATTAGCAGCGTGTTCTAGTACAGGTAGGGTAGCTCTAAAGGCATAGCTCGAGTTACTCATCTTCCTCACATACAGAGGCTGCTGCTGCTCTTCCTCCATGCCTCCCACACCAGAATCTCCCTGCCACTGCATCAGACCTGTTGTGGTTGTGGAACATTCAGTCCAAGTCGGGGCCTCAAGATGAGGGAGTTAGGCAGTCTCTGAAAAAAATGTCTCAAATTCTTATGCATCCTGAAAGGCCCAGCCAGATCTGGCCTTTGCCCACCTCTACAAATTCATTTCTTACTTTTCCCCCTAGCGCTTCTGACTCATCATCTTGACAGTCTCCGTTTTCTTCTTTAAATTTGCCAAAGAGCCCTACTCTTTTCTACCTAAGGGACTTCACTTCTGCTAATCCCATGTGTCCCAGCTAAGTTTTACTCATTCGTCAGGTCTAAATTTAAGCCAATGTCCTTTCTTTTTTCCACATTTTTTCAATTCAGTGCCAACGATGTAGCAGAAGTTATTCTAGGTCCTTGAGATTCAGGGTTGCTTTGAACAGATGACATCCCTGCTCTCATGGGGCTTATATCCTAGGAAAGGCCTTCAACATAGAAGTCTTCTTGGACATTCCAATGCATGTGGGCCCACTTGAAGTTGTGTTTCCATAAAACTCTATGAGTCTTCATTGCATTTTCTTCACTCTGAAGGAATAAAGGAATGGCTGTCTCCCTGTCCCCAGACATCTTCCAATTATACTCTTCCTGAATTCTTTTACATCACTCTTACACTGTCTGAAACATTACACTAATTAGAAATTCATTGGGATTGACAGACTTTTTCTTAAAAAATAAATGTCAGTTACCAAAAGCAATTGTTTTAAATTCATATCATCTGCTTTTCTTTTAGCACCTGGTGGACATTAGTGGCTGCAGGAATGAGGACAAGGTTGGGTTGAGAGGTGATGCATTTAGGGCCTGGAACAGTGGGAAGTCCAGGGTGGCTGGCATGGGGCACAGGACCTGGGAGGACGGGTGTCAGGGAGATGGGAGTGCCCACAGGGAGAGAAGAGGGTTTGGAAGTTAAGGTTGGCTTTCTTTAGGAATTTAAATAGAGAAAGCTAAGGCCCCCTTTTCTTTTTTTGTCCCTTGGGAAAGAAGGAAAGGAACTAAAATTAGTTAATCTTTTACGTGCCAAGGACTTTACCTATCTTATTTCTTTTTTTTTTTTTTAATTTCTTTTAAGGCATTATTTTATCTCCAGTTAATATTTAAAGATCAGGTCTCTTTAATTCCAGAATTAGAACATGTAAAACTGACACTCTGTAGCCTCTGGGTACTCAATGTCTGTTGAATGAATGAATTCACTGTATAAAGACTTGTTCTTCACTTTGGCATGAGTCTTCAAGCCAGCTTCCCTAGACTCAGATTTCATGTTGGTACTATTGGTATCATAGCTGAAGTGCATTCAGGGTTGAATTGGGCTTTGTGGGCTGGTATGAAAACCTAGTCACCTTGTATGATATTGTTTTGATAGGAGATTTCAATGTGAGGTCCAGACCACTGACTCGCCTATGAGCTTTTGGAGCTCTATTCCTTAGTAAGTTGGGGGTTACCCGTATGTGAATACAGAACTGATATGAAATTAAATCTTACGTATTCTGTTTTCTTGTGATACTTAGGACACTTCTAATTGAGCTTAAGTGGTTCTCTCTCTTTCTTTTTTTTTTTTTTTCATAAATCTCCCCAAAGCCTTTTTATAAGTAGGTAGTATACCTAATAATGATAGTAATAGAAGTTATTACCTAAAAAAATTTAAAAGAAGTCAAAGGAAACAAATAATTTCTAAGATCCCCCAAATATAATATCTTTTGACATGTCCCTCTTTCATACTGAGTCACCAGGAACATGACATTAAGCTGATTTTGATTTGGGTTCAAGTGAGAGAGAAACCGTGTTAGTGATGAACTCTAATAAGGTTAAAACGCAGTCACAGAGGAGAGACCCCAGATGGACTGAGAGAGGCAAACCATGAGGTCCTTTCTTATGTAATGGTAAAGCCTGGCCAGAAAGGAAGCTTTTTCACTGGAATATTTGCAAAACTGCATACATCAATTTACAAGCAGTTTGAATTTATATGTAATTGACATATTTCAAAAACATTAAATGTTGGAATTGACATATATACACTAGTATGTATAAAATAGATAACTGATAAGAACCTGCTGTATCAAAAAAATAAATCAAATAAAATTCGAAAAAAAAAAAGACATTAAGTGAAGAGTGAAATGTTTGCTATTTTGACCACTAAATTTGAGTGTGTAGTGGGAGTAGGTAGGCTTTAGTGCATGGGCTCAAGTAGAAGATTATTTGGTTGAGATGTGGGAATCACTAGTAAGAAAAATAAGGTTCATATCGAGTCCAGTGCCTTTGATGTGTATGTTTCTATTCCTATATAATAACTTTTAAAGTCAGCTTCAACACAGTATAATTACAGTTACTTCTACTGTTCCTATAACAATTTTAAAAAGATACATAGAAATACAAAGTTGGATGACAAATCTGATTAAAGGAAGAGTAAATGAATGATTCAAAATGAGTTAAAAATGAAATTTTGTCTTTAAAAGGTATTATGTTAAAGTACACTTGGAAAGAGAAATTATGTAAAATTAAATTCATAGATATAGATTCTTCCAGAGTACCAAGAGACATGGTAGTTCAGTGGATGGAACACAGGTTCTGGAAACCTGGGAGGCTCTTCTCTGCATCTCACCAGCAGCATTAACTCTAGCAAATTACTTAACCTGTTGAGGCCTCTCTTGTTCCTCACCTGTAAGGTAGGGCTGATAATAATAGTATCCACCCTGACAGTTTGTATTGAGAATTAAAGCCAACTTTTGTGAGGCTTCTTATCAAATGCCTATTTATCAGTGACATCTCACACGGTGACTATTCTCATCAACAATTATATAGCAGTAGAGGAAATAGATATTTTTAAAAAATTATTACAAGTAAGTCACAATGTATTGTTATTATCTTCCTGTTTTCATGACAGGATTCCTATTACTTAGGTTTGGGAAAATATCCAATTCATGAAAATCCAAAGCAGCTCTGCTTTTGTTCTATAGTACCTGTTATAATACATTTCAAGTTTAAAGAGGGACATTTCAGAACAATGTTCATTGATTAAAAAAATTCATCAATTTTTTGTTCATTCAATAAACAGTTTCTGAGTACCTAATAGTATTTTATGTCTTATATTAACCTCTAGGAATAAAAAGCAAAGGCTCTTTTCACAGTCATCCACAGGGATGTTGCAGTCTAAGAATAAAGTTTTTCCAAGGAACTGGTAATCCACTAGACAGTGGTAAGTGGCAGAAAGCTTTGAACTGATAAATAAGGTTTTAAAATTGTAGTATTTTGGGGGCATCTTTAGGAAGGATTCTACACACACACAGAGGCACAAACACACCTTGAGTTTATAAGTTAGAAAGCCATTTGAAATGTGAACAAAAAAGTCATTTTAAATTTTTAGTCCATGGCAAAGACAGAATTATCTGAATAACTCTAATTGTTCATTTCTAAGGTGTCCTTGGCTGTATTAATCTAATGTTTATTTTTAAAATGTGATTAGCAATTATCTGGAATACTTTTTAAAATATATGCTTCCGTTAATAAAGGTCATGTTAAATTTTTTTTTGTTTTTTGTTGTTTTAAGACTCAGTCATATATTCATTGCTTTTCTTGAGGGTGTTTTTACTGAATAGATTTTGATGAAAAATATTCTTTAAATATTGCTTATTGGCTTACTGGATGAGAGATGATTCATCTCTCAATGAATTAATATTTTCAGTTTCGTTACAAAGCCAAATTGTCATCATTAAATGATTTTAGAAAAAAATAACAGGTTCTTTAAAATGTAGAGTACATACCTTCTCAATTAATTATTTTGTCAATGTTTATTGAACAATGAGAGCCAATTTAAGATTACAATAATGGAATCTTCTGAACTAGTGTTAAAAAATTTACCCGATCAATCTTCTAAGTCATATTTTAATCAATTTTGTTGAAATGAGATCCATTCAAAAGGAAATAGCACATATTTCACCACAATGACCAAATATTATGTACAACCAATGTAAAAGAAAAATTCATTAGAAACAATTATATTGGCCTGGACCTTTAAATATTTTGTTCTGTGTTTCCGAATACTTTTTGGATCTTTTTGTAGAGAATGAAAGCAACTTTGGGAGTGAATCCTGAGAGTTTGGTAGAACTAGATCTGCTTCTAAGCTTAATGCCTGCTTATTAAGCTGGAAAACATTATTATTTTTTTACATTAGACTTTAATATCATAAACAATGACGGCCTTTTCATGTTGTTTTCATAAAACAAAATTTGCTTATAAACCCAAAGCCATAAAACCACAAAAACCCCAGACACAATCCATCACTTTGTTCCATCCCGAGTTCAGTTTATTGCTTTCAAATACATCATATAAAGTGCCCTGTACTTGAGGAAGAATATAGTTTAAGGATGAATCCAGTACCAAATAATCACTGGCCTCTTAAGGACAACATTTATATTTATTTATTTTCTCAGAGCATTCCTTAGGATTTAAATCCTTGGATATCCAAATCAAAGGCATTCAAGTAAACAAAGCTACAGTTCATATTTAAAAAATGCTTTCAAAGGAAAATTTATACAATTCAAAAACTACTTAATGTCCTTGCAGGGAAGAAACTATATACCTACATTAGTGGTAAAGAAAATATGAAACTGGAAAATATATAATTCTGGAAAAGAACAAGACAGGGCAGATGATTAAACTGAGATCATATAAAGCTTGATTTTTGTTCAGGACACTTTCAATTGCAATTATCCTCTTTGGTTCTTAGCTGTTTATTTTTAGTGGTGAGATCATAGTTTTCCATGATTAGGGAAATAGGGTCTCCATACGGAACTATGATGTGGAGTCCAGAAAATAACTGTGGTATCAGTGGAGCAGAGTTCTCAGCAAATGCTGGTGTACTGTCGCCCCCAACCCTAGTATTGAGAAATAATTAACATACATCACTGTATAAGTTTAAGGCGTACAGCATGATGGTTTGATGTATATTGTGAAATGATTACCACAACAGCTTTAGCTAACATCTGTTTTCTCATATAAAGAAAAACAGGGAAAAACATTTTTCCTTGTGTTAAGAACTCCTAGGATTTACTCTCAACGACTTCCCTATGTATCATACAGCTGTGTTAGCTATAGTTATCATGTTGTACATTACATCCCTAGTACTTATCTGTCTTGTAACTGGAAGTCTGTACTTTTTGACCACCAGCCTCCAGTTCCCTCTCTGCCCACCTTCTGCCTCTGGTAATCACAAGTTTGGTTTCTTTTTCTGTGAGTTTGTTTGTTTGTTTAGATCCTACGTGTAAGTGAGATCATACAACATTTGTCCTTCTCTATCTGACATGTTTCACTTAGCATAATGCCTTCAAGGTCTATCCATGCTGTCACAAATGGTAGGATTTCTTCTTTTTTATGACTGAATTATAGATAGATGATAGATAGATAGATAGATAGATAGATAGATAGATAGATAGATAGATGGATGGATCTCACAACTTTTTAATCCATTCACCTGTTGATGAACACTTAGATTGTTTCTGTGTCTTGGCTATTGTAATTAATGTTGCTATGAACGTGAGTGCAGATATCTTCAGAGTTAGTGTTTTTGTTATCTTTGGATATATTCCCTTTTCTCCACATCCATGCCAGCATTTGTTATCTCTTGTCTTTTTGATGATGGCCATTCTAACAGGCAGGTGATATCTCATTGTGGTTTTAATTTGCATTTTCCTAATGACTAGTGATGTTGAGCATCTTTTTATGTACCTGTTGGCCTTTCATGTATCTTCTTTGAAGAAATGTCTATTCAGTTTCTTTGCCCATTTTTAATTATTATTTATTTTTTTTGCTACTGAATTGTATGAGTTCTTTATATGTTTTGGATATTAACCTCTTATCAAATATATGGTTTTCACTTTGTTGATGGTTTCTTTTGCTGTACAGCTTTTTAGTTTGATGTAGTCCCACTCATTTATTTTTGATTTTGTTGCTTGTGCTTTCGATGTCATATCCAAAAAATCATTATCAAGGCCCATATCAAGGAGCTTTGTTTCTATATTTTCTTCTAGGAGTTTCATGGTTTCAGGCCTTACATTTAAGTCTTTAATTCAATTTGAGTTAATTTTGGGGAGTAGTATAAAATATGGGACCAGTTTCATTTTTTTGCATGTTAAGAGCTAATTATCTCAGCACTACTTATATTTTAAAAAATATTTTATTGATGTATAATTGATTTACAATGTTGTGTTAGTTTCTGCTGTACAGAGGAGTGATTCAGTTATACATATGTGTACATCCTTTTTATATCCTTTTCCATTATAGTTTATCACAGGATATTGAATATATTGGGTTGACCAAAAAATTTGTTTGGGTTTTACAAACTTTTTGGCCAACCCAATAGTTCCCTGTGCTATACAGTAGGACCTTGTTGTTTATTCATTCTATGTATAATCATTTGCCTCTGCTAATCCCAATCTCCCAATCAATCCCTCCCCCACCACCCCTCAGTACCATTTATTGAAGGGACTGTCTTTTTTCTATTGAGTATTCTTGGCTGTCTTGTCAAATATTAGTTAACCATGTATGCTTGGGGTTATTTCTAGGTTCTCGATTCTGTTCCATTGGTCTATTTGTCTTTTTTTACACCAGTACCTTCCCGTTTTGATGACTACAGTTGTACAGTATAGCTTGAAATCAAGAAGTGTGATGCTTCCTGCTTTGTTCTTCTTTCTCAGGATTCTTTTGCTATTTAGGGTCTTTTGTGGTTCCTTATAAATTTTAGGAGTGTTTCTGCTACTTCTATAAAAAGTGCATTTGGAAGCTTGATAGGGATTGCATTAATCCTCTAGATCAGCGGTCCCCAACCTTTTTGACATCAGGGACTGGTTTTGTGGAAGACAATTTTTCCACGGACAGGGTAGGGGGGATGGTTCAGGCAGTAATGCAAGCGATGGTTCAGGCGGTAATGCAAGTGATGGGGAGCGGCAGTTGAAGCTTCTCTCACTCACCTGCCGCTCACCTCCTGCTGTGCGGCCTGGTTCCTAACAGGCCGCAGACTGGTACCGGTCCATGGCCCGGAGGTTGGGGACCCCGCTCTAGATGATTTTGGTAGTATTGACATTTTAACCATATTAGTTCTTCCTGTCTGTGAACACAAGATACCTTTCCATTTATTTGTATCTCCTTTGATTCCTTTCATCGATGTCTTATAGTTTTCAGAGTAGAGATCTTTCAACTCCTTAGTTAAATTTATTTCTAAGTATTTTATTGTTTTTGATGCCATTGTAAATGGGATTGATTTCTTTAGTTCTTTTTCAGAAAATTCATTATTAATGTATAGAAATGCTATTGATTTTGCGTGTTGATTTTGTATCCTGCAACTTTATCGAATTCATTGGTTGGATCTAAGTTTTTTGTTGTTGTTGTTGTTATTGTTGACTTTTCAGGGTTTTTTATATATAAAATCATGTCATCTGCAAATAGAGACAATTTTGCGTCTTTCTTTCCAATTTTGATACCTTGTTTTTTCTTGCCTGATTACTCTAGCTAGGACTTCTAGTACTATGTTGCATAGGTGTGGTGAGAGTGGGCATCCTTGTCTTGTTCCAGATCTTGGAGGAAAAACTTTTAACCTTTCACCAATGAGTATGATATTAGCTGTGGGCTTGTCATATATGGCCTTTATTATGTTGAGATATGTTCCTGCTATGCCTAATTTGTTCAGGACTTTTATCATAAATGGATGTGGAATTTTGTCAAATACTTTTTCTGCATTTATTGAGATGAGCATGTAATTCTTTCATTTTATTAATTTGATGTATCATATTGATTTATTTGCATATGTCGAACCATCCTTTCATCTCAAGGATAAATCTTACTTGAACATGGTGAATGATGCTTTTAATGTGCTGCTGAATTTGGTTTGCTAGTTTATTTAGAATTTTTGCATCTATATTCATCAGGGATATTGGCCTATAGTTTTATTTCCTAGTAGCATCCTTTTCTTGTTTTAGTATTGGGATAATGCTGGCCTCATAAAAGGAGTTTGAGAGTGTTCCCTCCTCTTCAGTTTTTTGGAAGAGTTTGAGAAGGACTGTTGTTCATTCTTATTTAAGTATTTGGTAAAAGTCACCAGTGAAGCCATCTGGTCCTGGACTTTTCTTCATTGGGAGATTTTTTGATTGCTGATCAATCTCCTTGGACTATTCAGATTTTCTGTTTTTTCCTTGATTCAGTCATGGTAAGCTGTATGTTTCTAATAATTATTCATTTCTTCTAGGTTGTCCAGTTTGTTGGCATATAGCTGTTCAATGTGGCATAGCTTTTGTAGCTTAGGACTTAAGCTACAAAAAAACAGTCCTAGCTTAGGACTGTTTTCCACCTTATGCTTGTTGAATATGGCCTTCTGAGTAGGCCAGAAAGATCTTAAAAGTTGTTTATTATTCAGGGAAATACAATAAGGGATGAGAATGGATTTAAGGAGGGACTCTTTTATTTTATTATGAGCTTATGTCTTTGAGTATTGTTTAGATTGTTTATGGGTTAGGTAGAAGCCTATTTGCTTGAAGGACAAAATCCCAGAAGATACACAGAATGCCCATCAGTGGCTTCTTGGCCAACTGGAGTGTAGTTGAGGTGCTGATAGGATACAGGGTGGCTGGGAAGGAAGCCGTGGCCAGAGCCTGTGAGACCAGGTGGGTTCCTGCTGCTTCACTTCTCTATCAATCACAGGCACTGCCATTTCCTTATCAGATGTAGGTGTGGAGGAATTGAGCTAGAACTAATAGGAAGGTTTTCCTGCTTTTGCGTTTCATTGAAATTAGATTGGCTCTAACCTGTTCCTTTAACACAGCTTCCTCCTTTTTTTCCTTTTTTTATTTAACCATTGAGGTCAAACGTAATTTTTCAAATTTTTACTTCTTGATTTCTCTCTCCCGTGGAATTGCACAACAGGGAAAGAACTTGAAGTATAAAGGAAGCCAGTGTAATTATTAAATAATGAATGGTTACATTTTCATAGATAAATGTCATAAAATAAAAAATTCTGGAATGCTAATTTTTAACAATGTTCATATCTAAATGTGTTTCTTCTGGGAACTGTGGGTGGGAATTGTGCATGCTAAAATTGATGCAAATAGGTTGCAATTCAGAAAAACAATGCAACATAGAAGTTAATTAGTATCACAAGAACTGGAATCTAATGTAGTCACTTATCAGTAAGTGGAGGGCTTGGTTAAAGTCGATCAGCTCTGAGATCTGCTCTGCTGCTCACAGTATACAGAGTGCAGCCTGGCTTCTGTCAGGATAGACTAAGATTTTTGTCTTCAAGTCCCTGCTCTATGGCTCTGTGATCTGGGCATAGTGCCTAACCTCTCTGAGCCCCTGGTTAGCTGTGTAACTCAGAAGACAGAGCTGCAGGTAACATTCCAAGAGAGCAGCAGAAAGAAGGAATGGATTAATGCTGAGTCCAAAGACTAGAAAAAGTTCTAGGACAGAAATGGCATTTGATCTGGTCTGCATGGAATGCAGGTTCCTAAACGCAGTGGATAAAGAGAAGGACAGACTTGTCTAGGGGAGTAGCATGGGCAAAGGCACAGTGGTCCAGCTCCCTGGGGCTTGAAATGCATGACTTCCTGTCAGGGGAGCTGAACCTGGAGTTTAGGAAATGGTCTTTGAGGACCCCGAACGCCATATGAAGTGACTTTATTCAGTAGGTGTATATGTTTCTTGGGCTGTGTAACAGATTACCACCAATTTAAAGCAACACCCATTTATTAATATGCAGTTTTGTTGGTCAGAAGTCCAGAGCAGTGTGTACAGTCTCTGTGCTATTATAAGACTGAAATCAAGGAGGCTGCTGGGGCGAGTTCTCATCTGGAGGCTCTGGGGAAAAGTCTGTTTTCAGGCTCATTCTTGTTGGCAGAATTTAGCTTCTTGTGGCTGGAGGATTGAGGTCCGCATTTCTTTGCTGGCTCTCGGGGCTGTCCCCTATCCTTACCATGTAGCCCTCTCAATTTTCAAGCCAGCAATGGCACATTAATTCCTTCTCCTTCTTTGAATCTCTCTGACTTACCTTCTGAGATGAGCCAGAGAAAATGCTCTGCTTTTAAAGAGCTCATGTGATTAGATCAGGTTCACCTGGATTACTTCCCTAATTTAAGGTCAACTGTGTCACGTAACATAATCTAATCGTGGGATTAAAATCCATCATATTCACAGTCCCAGGGACTATGCAGAACATGTAGACCAGGGGGCAGGAGATTTAAGGGACCATCTTAGAATTCTGCCTTCCACAGAATTGCAGGTATCTGAGCAAGGGAGTTATGTGTTCCAAGCAGTATTCTAGAAAGTTAACAATAGTGGAATGTAGGAGAGTGTTTTGGAAAAAATGAGAGACTGGAAGCAATTGACACAGGAGGAAGTCTTTGCAATATCAAAAGGGCTTTAGTACTGCTTATGTCCTGTTCAGTACTGATTCAGTACAGTTTAGTTCGAGAAGGGCTTCAGGGCATTGGAAATAGGGATCCAAGGATCAAAAGGACTTGACAACTTGCTACCTTCAGCTAGGAGCCAAGATAGTATTCCTTTGTGTTTTTGGAGGGAAAGATAATGGGTGGTGCTAAGGAGATGGTCTCTCTATGCCTCCCCCTCTGAGTCAGGCTAGCCTTGGTCTGTTTTATGTACTGGCACTTCACTTTTAAATTAAATTCATGATTTCCTCTTTATTGTTTAATCCAGAAGCCAGTTTGAGGACTGCTGGACCTTTCTAACACCTTCATTTTATAAATGAGAAAACAGTGGCTCAGAGAGGAGAAATAGCATCCCTGCTAGAGTTTCTTAGCTTTGCCAAGTATGTAGTTTAGTTTGAGAAGAAACAACCCATTGGTAAAGAATGAGTAGAGGGGTAGAGGGCATAAGAAAGGGCAGCTCATGAGATTATCTCATGGAGTCAAGGGAGACTGGGATTAGCTTGGTTTGGGATTCATTAGGAAAACTTCAGTTGTGTAAACGGGTCTTAGCCTGGCTGTTGAAGGAACTAATGGAGAGAAAAATCAGAATTGCCTCCATAAAGGTCTGCAGACAAAGCCAGCTCTGTGCAAAGTTGGGGGATAAAAGATGCTCCAGAGGCAGTGTGGTACAGTGGCATGAGCTTTGAGGTCTTAGGTATTTGAGCTGTGTGATGTTGTCTCCTTGAGTGTCAGTTTTTCCTACTGTAAAATGGGGCTAGTAATTTTGCACATATAAATACATAATAACACTTCTGTGGGTCAAAACCAGTTGAATATCTGAAACCTTATATGTTTCAGCCTAATCTGTTAATACCTGATAGAGTTGCTGTGAGGCCTGGCTGTGATAATGCATGTTTAGCACAGTACCCAGCATATAATCGGTACTGAATGTATAACACCTGTTTGTAATATTATTCAAGGAAAAGGAGACTTCAGACTTTGGAATTTAGGCAGAGAGGTTAACCTTTCAAGCCAAGAGGAGCCTCTCACTGAGATACAGGACAGTAGCCAGTTGGCGAGGGAGAGGATTCTGGATTTCAGGTGAAATGTGAGAATATCACCCAGAGGGTCAGGTCAGGAGGGCAGAAGGACTACTGATGTGTCAATATTTGGCTTGACCTGGGCACACAGAGTTTAGTAATTCACTGTGAATTGTAGTTCTAGAGAAGCTCATGGACTCGGGAGGAAGCTAAATGGGTTGTAGATAGGATAAAACCTAGTTCAGAGCAGAAAGCCCTCCTTGGGAGGGGCAGAGAGGGCCAGGAAGGAAGACAGGGATGGGATGTGTGTTCGTGGGCCGGGGGGCGAGGGGAGGAAGAGCAGGGCTAGATCTCATTGGATGAAGAACAGAAGCTCTGGGTGGTGGAAACTCATCTGGACAGGGCTGAGTTTTAGTGATGAGACGGGCCAGAAGTGAGGAATTTACACTTTGTTGAAGGAGGTTTTCTAGAAGGGAAATGAGAGTTCCTTAGGGAAGAGTAAAGAGCTGGGAGAGTGGCCGGAGAAAGGGGAGGAAGCGTGGGGAGGGGTGAAATTTGTGAGTGTTAAGGACGTGGGGGTGATGGGTACGCAGAGATGTGAGAGCCGTCGGCTGCGATCCACTGGCCAGGACACTGGGTCCAGCATCCAGAGTGACAGCAGGAGGAAACCAGGGTTCCCAGGTAGGGCTCCTGATTTCTCCAGAACTCTAGGTGTGGTAGGAAGGAAGACCCCTTGTGCAGAATAATCCACCTCTTAACACCTCCCCCCCACCCCCTTACGATATTTGAGAATACTAAGTCTTTCCCCTACTCCAATTCGCAAAACAGAATCAAAGCATCTCTGAGTCTGTGAATCACAAGGGCTTTACGACAGCTTCAGAGAGGTGCCTTTACCTTGTTTATGATGCATGTATAATTAGAAAGGACTGTGTTCTTTTTGTGGCGTAAGACGTTTCAGTGGACCTACATGGTCATTATTATCAGTAATAATAAATGATAAAAATTTAGAACAGGTGTCTGATAATCCTTGGTGGAGAGGTTTCATGGGATCTTGTTCCCTGACTTTGCCTTCTCTCCACCTGGGAAGGAGGCTGATGAGCCCATCAGACCCCAGCCTGCTGGGAGGAGATTCCTTGGCTCACTGAAGAAGGCATGATATGCTGAGATTACTGTCTATCATGGACGAAGGGCTGCTTTGATGCTCTCCCAGGGCTGGAGATGGAGAAGTAGCTTATGTGCAGATTCATCCTCTCACAGGGAAGTTAGTCTAGTTCCCAGGCAGGGAACCTTGGCCTTCAGAGTCACACGGTGGGTTCTGACGTAACGGGTCAAGATATTGGCTTCTTCTCTTCCAGGAGAATGTTTGATATACTGTTTTATTCACCATAGCTTTAATTCCACTGTATAAACAAGAACATGCCATTTACTTGTCATCTGCAGAACCCCGGATTTCTTAAATCTCATCAAATGTAGTGTTATTTATTCAAGTTTTCTTCCTGAATTCTGCCCTGGAGTGTTCGTAGGCAGTTTAACATTATTCACCATTTAGTAAAAGTAACAAAACAAAACAAACCCCAGCAAACATGCCTCCTCCATAAAACACACATAAAACAGGAATAACATGTGAATGAACAATATCCTAGCTTGAATTCGTTCTCTTGCGACAAATGTAGAGTTGTTTGTAATTCTGAGTAAATGAGTCTGCAAACCAAAATAGTTAGTAGGTTTAATTTTAGGTTTACAGTTTTGACATGGTAACCCTAAATTACATCTTATTTGGAAAAATCTTTTCAACTCAAACTTTTTTTTAGCCTAGTGCCACAAGATGACTCTATGTTAAAATTTCTCAGAAGACAATATAGCTCTATTAACCTAAATTAACATATAGATAATAAATAGTAATATTTATTATCAAGATAGTAAATAATACCATTATTCGCACCTTAGATTCGCTATTCTTTTTGAAAATGTTGGTAGTCCTAAACATACCACATTTTAAAAAACAAAAAAGCCTTTAAACATGGCAGAGAGGAAATAGTCAGAGGGTGTTCCAGACTGCATAGGATGCAACATCTTAGGGGAGAAAAAAGGCTAAAGCAATCAAAATTTCTACCAGGTTGGATTATCTGCATGAGTTTCATTAGCCACCCTTTACCGAAGAACTGGCACTTAAGAAATGTTTTTGTAGTTGGAGACTGAGGTGATAATTTAATGGTCTCCAGTCAGAGCTAGTAGGAGACTAAGAGAGGAAAGGTTTTAGGTTCCCTAGAGGATAGGAAGTGTTTCTTTCAAAATCACTCTCTGTGGTGTCTCCAAGGGCAACAACGTCAACAAACAGGTCCTTAATAAGTGTCTTTTGTGATGGCAGTGGTTGGGTGGATGGTAGATCAAGAACTGAAAAGTGTCTGAACTTACAAGATTACAGACTTAATAGAAATCTAGGCATCAGCTATGATCAAGACCAATGCATTTAAAATAAATACTTCTCCACTTTGAGCTCATGGGAAAAAAGGGACCGTGCTTGTCAGATGCCAAACCCCTGACCAAATCTGGGCAGTAGTAATAACCTCTTTGGCCCTTGGTAAAATCTCCAGTAAACTAAATACCAAAATCAAATATAGAAATGAAGGGATCTCTGTAGGCTAGCTGAGTGACGTGGGTAGTTACTGGTCTCTCAGGTGGCCAGGAGTCCAACTCAGAGTTCTAGAATACCTCACTCCTGCTTGCCCAGGACCTTCAAAGTCTCGGATTAATGTATGAAAAAATCTTTTTCAAAAGCCTCATTGAAGCTCTGTTGGCTTGGATAGAATGCCAGTGGGTAGAATCTGGGTTTTATCAGGTGCTACTTGAGGAAAAGCATTTATGGTAGTTCAAGAAAAGCACTGAAAGCAGAAACACGTTTTGGAGGTTGTTATTTGGAGTCAGACTCTTGAATGTATCATGGAAACAGAACAATTGTAAATATTTTAAAAAATATTATCATTTTATTTTATATCTGGCTTGAATACGGTGATCATGTTTGTCTATATTTCCTGGACAACTGGCCTGTTCCTTCGGTAGTTTTCCTTTGGGAAAATGTAACCCTTCCAAATGCTGCCTTGTCGCTCACACTTCATTATTCTTATTCCCTTGTTAGGCTCAGCAATCCTTGCCTTCTTCTTAAAAATGCCGTTAGTTCCACAGAGTAATAGAGGGATTCTCAGCAATCACAGAAGAAACTGAGTCTGTTTCAGAAAGTACAGTTTACTGGCAAAGTAGCAGGACCTAAAGGCTTACATTTTTGTGCCCCTCACTGCCATAGATATTTTATTTTCGTTTTTTTTAAGATAAATTTATTTACTTATTTATTTATTTATTTTTGGCTATGTTGGGTCTTCGTTGCTGTGCACAAGCTTTCTTTAGTTGTGGTGAGTGGAGGCTACTCTTTGTTGCGGTGCACGGGCTTCTCATTGTCGTGGCTTCTAGTTGTGGAGCACGGGCTCTAGGCACGCAGGCTTCAGTAGTTGTGGCACGTGGGCTCAGTAGTTGTGGCTTGCGGGCTCTAGAGCTCAGGCTCAGTAGTTGTAGCGCACAGGCTTAGTTGCTCCGCGGCATGTGGGATCTTCCCAGGCCAGGGCTCGAACCCGTGTCCCTTGCATTAGCAGGCAGATTCTTAACCACTGCACCACCAGGGAAGCCCGATATTTTATTTTCTTACCCTAATTTTCCCTTCACTCAGAATGACTGTCCTGTTTGTTTGATCTCAGTGGTATGCGTGTTTTGGTAAGTGTTCTAAAAATCTTTGGGGGGAATGAAGTGGAGTATAAACAAATAGATAAATAAATAGGACAGTGAAGTTCTATCTTAAATGAAATAATTAGTAATATGGCCAGTCAGAGCAGGATTTATGAGTCTCCCAAAATAATGTAAATTTAGTTTGCTTAGTTTGTATCTTTTTTTCTATCTCCCAGCATTATTAAATAATTAGATAATTGATATCTTATCTTTTGGTTGCTCATGCCCACTCCAGAAATAATTTGTAAGACAATCTAATTTAGATTCTCTCTGCTTTAAATAGGAATTAGTGTGGGTTGAGTGTAATATATGTAAAAGATGTAACCTGGGAAAAGTTATTGCCCAGAAGGTTTGGAAATTACTACTATTTTTTCTTTGGGCATCATAAGGCAATTGATCAAAGTGGTCAACTCAATACAAAGAATATGACTTTGGGGCATAGCATGCTTATGAATTCAAATATTAAATCATTTCACGTATATTCTACTTAAATTTTATTAAGTTCTGCCCAACAGCACTTTCCAAAGTTACTCATAACTTAATGTATGCTACTATGGCAATATTTTAGAAGACGGATGGGGATAGCTGTTGTAGTGTCCAGTGTAAAGCACCATGTCCTGTACATAGGCTAGAGTAGTCCTTGTGAAATAAATGACTGTTAGCTGTGGGGTTGTCTGATACAGATTTGTACTGGAAAATTATACTTATTTTCCCTTCTTTAGCAAGACTCTAAAAGCAATTTTGGCAAATACAGCACAGTCCTTAGTGTCACATGAGTATGATGGAACTGAAGTGACTGTTATATGGCCCTGACCTTGGTGTCGTGATCCGGGTGATGTGAACCCTTTGGAGGATACAGTATCTCTCTTCTGGGGTTCACTCATTTTTGTGGAAGCTTACCTCCTCCACAACTTTGTACGCACACACACACGTGCACACACACAACCTTCATTCTTACCAGTGGGTACAGATGAACCTTGGCGGAACCCACCTGAATCCTACTTCGGGCCTTTCTCATACCAGAACTTCTTTAGTTTATGCCTCGTCTTCACAGGGACTTTTTGGGGTCAGCAAAGTGACTGGATAAACTAATATATGTCTCCATGTTAGTGCAGACCTTCCCTGTGGCATAAGCCCAGCTTGCTCGTCAGTTTATATTTTTTTGCAAATGATTATTAATTTTAAAGATTTAGTTTTTTTATTTTTAATTTAAATTTATTTTAGAAAAATGCAAAAACAAACATTCTTGACCAGCAGCAATTAGCTTTTCAGGTAACTTCTGCCAGCCTATCTTTTCTAAACAAGACAAATCTGTGTTATTTCTTCATATTGACCATTATATCTGACTAAATTTGAATTCTACCAGCTTCATCTTCATTCCTAAGAGTGATGATAATACCTGTTTTTTTTTTTTTTTTTAAAGAGCTATTCTTTTTTTTTTTTTTTTAATTTATTATTTTTTTCGTTGTGTTGGGTCTTCGTTTCTGTGCGAGGGCTTTCTCTAGTTGTGGTAAGCGGGGGCCACTCTTCATCGCGGTGTGCAGGCCTCTCACTATCGTGGCCTCTCTTGTTGCGGAGCACAGGCTCCAGACGCGCAGGCTCAGTAGTTGTGGCTCACGGGCCTAGTTGCTCCGCGGCATTTGGGATCTTCCCAGACCAGGGCTCGAACCCGTGTCCCCTGCATTGGCAGGCAGATTCTCAACCACTGCACCACCAGGGAAGCCCAATACCTATTTTTTATTGCATACTCACCATGAACAAGGCACTGCGCTGGGAATTTACATGAAGTGTCTCAATTCTCACTACAGTCCCGCTTGGAAGAGATTACTATTTGCCTTTTACAAGATGATTAAAGGACATTTATCCAAGTTACAAAGCAAACAAGTGGACCAGAAGGTTGAGAATTCTTTATTAAATTTTGCTTCGATAACAAGAGTAACAGTTGCTTTTGTAGTAATATTGCAGAATTGTAGAAGTGCATGACATAGGAAGTTAGACTACGTCTCAGTACATCATTCAGAGAAAACCACCGTTAACAAAAGGTGCATCTTTATCTGACTCTTGAGAATAACCCCTGGAGTTTATCTGATAATTTTTAATGTAACAGTTTCTAATTCTTTTTCTTATGACTTTTTGATGATATACTTTTTACTTTCCTTACAATTGAATCAGGATGCGTTTTAAATTTAGAATAAGCAAAAATTCTCAGGTCAGTATAACTTTTTACACATTTGCTTTCTCTCATTTTTTTTACCCCCAAATACCCAAATCCTTCCTTATTTATTAGTTAACTTTTAACATTTATTCATAAAATAGCCTTCAACCAGTATGTGCAGGTGTTCAGTGCTGTCACCTGTTTTTCATTGGACACCATTAAATGTACACCAGAGACTGAATTTTTCAAGCTCCTTGTTTTAAGTATTTTTGTGTTCTTTTTTTGGTTACAAATATGCTAGAAAATCTATAGAAACCTATGTGAAAGTTGGTATCTTTGGAGATTAAATAAAGACTGCTTTAGCCATTACTCTTCTATTTCTTGCCTTACTAAGCACCCCATTCATGAGCTTGACATGTTATTTTTTACCCAGCTATTTATTTAAAAAATTAAAATTAATACATTTACAGAAAAATCATTAAATACTGCATATGGGTAAAAATGAAAAGCAAATGTCCTTCCTCCTCTTGTTTCTCTCTCGGCCTTACACTCCTTCCTAAATTTCTTCTGTTTCCAGATTTTCTTAATGGACATATAAACATATTTTAAGTAGTAGCTTCTTTTTAAGTTTAAATTATCCAGGATGACCACCTTCACAGTGCATGCCTCCCTCACATGTTCACTGCACTGCTGAATAAGCAGGTCTCAGCAAGACTTTCATATTCAGTAAAATAAGAATACATTTCAAATGGGAAAGACAGCCAGGACCAAGGAAATAGAAATGAAGAATCAAAATATGGAAAAGAGTACAAATTTGTAGTCTATAAAGTTCAATAATGTTGCCTGCTGGATTAACAAGTATCAAATGAGCACAAGTGTTCTGTTAGTCAGTATAAGAGGGAGGGATAGAATCGATAATACTTTTTTTTTTTTTTTTTATCTGAAAGACTTAAATGTGACCAGTTCTTAGAGGGAAACTTTGAGCCTGGATTTCTCAAGTTTCCATGGAGGATTTTTCTGTTAGGTTGCTTGTTGGAGTAGCACAGGTCAAAATGGTAGGTGGCGATGTGAGACGTATCCAGTTCCATGCTTAACGTGGGGGCCTCCTGTTCAAAATTGAAGACTTTCAGGTCAGTGATAGCAGGCATCCAATCAAGTGGCTTTGCAGGTCTGGGACGTGAAGCCAGCCCAGTGTACCTGGAGGTCCTTGACCACGTGGAGGCCTCTGAGTAGTGGAACAGGCCGGTGGAGGAGGGGGGAGGTGGTGCCGTATGCAGGGATGCGTTCCACTGAGTGTCCTCTTCGGGGTTTCCTGATCTTTGCCACATCTTAAGGAAGGGGCATTGATGGTGGGCTAGGGTGTGGTGACTTGGGGGAGGGGGAGGGGGTGAGTAATGTGGGGAAGTGTAGAGGAGGCTCTGCTAGAAACAATAGAAATGTTTGACAGCTGACGTATAGACCGAAGGTAGCATTGGAACAGTAAACAAAAGGGTGTGACATGAGGGGGACACTGTCCCTTAAATGTTGTGGGATGAGAGTGGGCGGGGGATATTTACACACCAACACCAGTGCATGGAAAACAGAGATAAGTAAGTTCATGGTTCCCGTTATGTACGTGTAAGGGGAGAGAGGGAACCACGCTTCCTCACCAGACACAGCAGAGGGGCACGAAACTCAGATTAGTGGCCTGGGATGTCAGGAAAGGCTTCCTGGATGAGGTGGCCCTGAGAGGGATCCTGAGGGACCAGCCTGGGTGGAGACCAGGATGCCCAGGTCCTGTTATCCAGGAAGCACTTCAGACTTTATGTTCAGGCTTTGGGGAACCACTGAAGGCTTCAGAAGGGTACCATGGTCAGATTTACATTTTCTATTTTTTTAAATTTTTTAAATTTTTATTTATTTATGGCTGTGTTGGGTCTTCGTTTCTGTGCGAGGGCTTTCTCTAGTTGTGGCAAGCAGGGGCCACTCTTCATCGCGGTGCGCGGGCCTCTCACTATCGCGGCCTCTCTTGTTGAGGAGCACAGGCTCCAGACACGCAGGCTCAGTAATTGTGGCTCACGGGCCCAGTTGCTCTGCGGCATGTGGGATCTTCCCAGACCAGGGCTCGAACCCGTGTCCCCTGCATTGGCAGGCAGATTCTCAACCACCGCGCCACCAGGGAAGCCCAGATTTACATTTTCTGAAGTGCTTTTTGTGTTAGCATGAAGCGGTGGTTCTCAAAGTGTGGTTCCCAAACCAGAAGCATCAGATCACTCATGAGCTTCTTAGCAGGGCAGAGTCCTAGGGCCCCATTCTGACCTATGAAATCAGATCTCTGAGGATGAACCCGAAACTGGGTTAGAACAAGCTCTCTAGGTGATTCTTAGGCACATTAAAGCTTGAGAACCACTACTGTGGAAAATAGATGACAGAAGGAACTTAGTGTTTATCATAAATCACTTATTTGATTAATGATGAACCTGCGGGCCAGGGTGAATAAGTAACTTATCAAAGATGAACTTAGTGGTGGGCAATAATTAAGACAGGAGTCTCCTGACTGCTCTTTCTCTCTGCTCTTTCAAACTTCCTAGGCAGTGAGAGGATTATCAGAGCATTTTTTAAAGGAAGATGTAATTATATGTTATATTACCTTTCCAAAACAGTGCCTACAAAAGTACAGATGGAAATAGGCAAATAATGTAAGTATGCAATGATTGATATATAACGTTTGCTTGTATATTTCACATGTGATGCATGTTATGTTTGTGTGTCTCTGAGACTGGCATGGGGAAGAAGGAAGTGACTTCTCTAAACTTTACTCTCTAAGCAGTGAATTTACTAGCTCTATGACCTTGGGTAAAACATTCAGTCTCTTTGAGCCTTAATTTCCTTATCTATGAAATGGGATTAATAATACCTACCTAACACTGTTGTTAGGATAAGGTAGCTTATGTGAAAGTGATTTGTAGGCTGTAAAGCATTATAAATGTGAGTGATATTATTTTTATCACATAGTTTAAATGTAAGTCCATTTATCTAGCAAACATTTATTAAACATATATGATGGGCAATATCATAAGAGTAGACTTTTTAGAAATGTGTTTTTGTTTGGAAGAATTATAAAACTTTTCAGGTGATTTCCTAAATTATTCACATAATTACTAAGTAGGAAACCCACTAAGACTTAATAAGGAAATTTTTGATTTGAAATTTCACAATCCTATATTTTGCATTGAATCTTACCTTAGGTTGTTAGTTCCCTTCTGACTTTTTATTCATTCTTATTTTCATAGAGCTACTTAACCAACGCATTCTACTTTAATATTTTTAATTTTGTCCTTTAAGAAATGATTGAGTTTAAAATTTAAATGAGTGTATCATTATTTACATAACCTTCCAGAACAGCAACAAAAGTGTATGAGTAATTTCTAAGTAAAATTAAGTCAATGAGTGGTTTATGTGACTCATCATACCTTAAAATGAATTGGAGTAGTTTTGCTTTCATCAATTAAATATAAGTTTGCTGGTTATTAATATGAGTCTTTTGATATGCTCATTTAAGCAGGTCATTGAAGGTCTTCATAGCTGTAGGTTAGATTCTCTCTGGGATTTTATTAACTTGGGTCTCTTTGGTGTGAGAACAGTTCATTTTTAAGGAATGCCCACCTACCTCTAGAGGTGGCACTCATTCTTTAAGAAGCAGCACTTTATTTGCATTAACTCTAAGGCAATAGTCCATTTAATACCAGCTAAATTGCAGTTATCTATAAAGCCCAGTGGTGTATTCCTTTGGTGGGGATATTCTGTTTAACTGAGAGACAATTCTTTAAATGTTTTAATCTTTTAATTATCTATTATTGATGTTGAAGATCTTTCCAACGTATATACTTCCTTTCCTTTAAGTACAATATCATTGTCACAAAAAAAGTTAATCATTTTTAATATCAATAACATGGCACCATATGGTTCAACTCACATTTCATTGTAGGGTCCAGGAGAGGCCTGACCTGGAGGGTCCCCCCTAGCCTGGGGAGGTATGAGAGGTGGAGAGACCATCAGGGCAGATGTGCAGGGTGGTTTATCTCTGTGATAAATGAACAAACCTCTGGCCCTCACCCTCATCACCTATTCCTTTTACCTTGCTTTGCTCCTGCCTCTGGACTCTGTCTTCTGGACTTGAATTACAGTTTGTTGGTTCCTTGCCTTGAGTAACTATCCTAGTATTTTTTTAGAGGTAGACAATGTAGTGGTCAAAGCTTTTCTCCATTTGCACTACTTTTTATAGTAATGTCATTTTAAATTCACTAAGATGATTTTATTTTACTTTATAAATTAACTACTGTAGACCAAATCTATATAGCCCATATATTCTGTTTCTGTACATTTCTATGTAGTTTCATACTATTGCTGTAGGAAATGAAGAGTATTTCTTTTAAGAAACCTCCCAGATCCATTAATATCTGAATTCAGGTTGTTTTTTGAATGCAATTTTTGTAATTTAATTCTAATTCCAGATTGAAAAACATTAGCTCAGGTAGTATTACTATTAAACACACACAATACATATTTTTAAAATACAATGTCATGGACATGAAGCTAAGGGCGGTATTGTATTTAAATGAAAGATTGCAGTTTTATCTCGGGTTTTCCCCAGGTTGGAGTGATTCCTAACATGGTAGAAATATATGTATGTAATTAATATTCTAAATTTTAGGAAATAATTATTAAGTATCTGGCTTTTAGTCTAAACAGAGACAAAATAATCATGTACATGCAGATGTACGATTTCAATACAATTTCAACCTGTTAACTAGGATTTCCTTTAGTTTTACTGAGTCAGAAATAAATTACATAATAAGTTCCTGGGAAATCTGCAGTGTACAAGAGATACAGCTATCTTGATACATATTAAAACTGAGTCTGAATAAATGAAATTTGAAATGGGAATTTTTTTTAGGACTCATTCAAGAACATTTACATTTGAAAGTTAAAAATATTCTTTCTGTTTTTTCTTACTAAAAATTTAAACAGAACAAAATCAAAATAATGAAGATGTTTTCTCTTGTACTTATTGTAATTACCTCTTCTGCTTGAAATTTTATTTTTTGGCCTCATATGAAGCAACAGATCACTACAGCCAATTTGTGGTTTTAACAATCAGAAGTAACTGACTAATGATGCTATTCATATTGGGGTTAGGAATTAAAGGAGACTGTGTGTGTGTGTGTGTGTGTGTTTGTGTATGCTTATATTTTAGTATTTTCTTCATCACTGAAATGCCAAAAACAATTTGTAAAGCTATTCTGAATTTTTGGTGTTCTCAAACTCAAGGTCGTTAATCTCTTTTTAAGTTCTTTTTTCAATCTTGTAAATATTTCCAGTTATTTTTTGAAAAAAACATTTTTTAAGAAAAAATAGAAACTTTTGTCTCTATACTAGAGCAGAAGAAAAATGTTTTAAATGCCCTCCACATTTACTACTTTACTTGTACAACTTGGATGCCTTTCTATATATTTAGTTTCATTCAAGTTTTCCGCTCTTCATTCTGAAAAGGAAGCAAAATACTGAATCCTTTTTCCAAAAGAAAATGTTTGTAGTGTCATGAAAAATGAGAACAGATGGCCCTGCAAAGCTTTGGGGAGAATGTCGCACTCCAATTCAAATCGTTAGGCAAAGTCAGAGACAAACACGAAGCTACCAATCATTGCAGTGATTTGTATGACTCAATACAAGGGTGCAAAACAAAGAGTTACAAGGTAGAATTTTGCCTCTTACATTAACTAAAAGACCTTTTACTAATTCACAGTCCAGATTTGACTAAGTGGATGCCCCAGGTTTTGTTAGGAAAAAGAATAATCAGGGAAAAGCAGTCCTCGTCGCTTCAAATGTATTCTATAATTTTGGGCTTCACAGTGGGCAAGATTACTCAGATGCAGTGTGACAGCATATTAGTGAGATAAACAGATCTTCCGAACCTGGAGTCCTCTGCTCTTTTCCCTCCACTTTTAACTAGATTAGCTTTGCAGTGCATGAGGGTTTGGGTTGTGTAGGGTGCATTAACTTCTCCCCACACTGTTCTGATTGAGCAGCAAAGCATCCATTACCAATACCATATCCAAAGTGACGTTTCCATACAGGCTGCCTGCTGTTTCATTCATAACCACAAAACAGACTGAAATGACTTTACTTCTTTTTACAACTTGCAAAGAGTTAATGGACTGTGCTGGCCCCCTGCCAAAACCTTTAAGGAACTTTATTAATGCGTTATAAGGCTGGGAGACCATAGTGTGGGATTCTATTGGTTATTCATCTTAATGAATAAAAATATGTATGCACAATTAAAGCCACGTTCTCTAGCAATTGCCTTCTAATAGATGTTGAGTCTTTGTCAGGACTCGTCATTACATTCGCTGATCAATTTTGATTCTTTTTTTCCTCAAACCTAAAGTTACCAGCAGTGCAATAACGTGGACTTTGTTTAAAGAAATACCAGTTTAGTATTTGAAATGTGAATAATTATTTAATGATGAGATGAACATTATTTAGAAAGTGGTAAAAGTGACTATTTAAAAAAAAACCCCTGGTGAAAAACCTAGTCGTAATCTGCCGCATTTTCTCATTATTTATAAAAAAAAAATTGGCCTAAGATCTATTGATTCTTCATAAGACAGAGATAACATGATTTTGTGCAGATCATGTGGGAAAGGGATATATGAATAGGCAGCATTAAATATTTTTTTTCCTGTCTGTTCTGACATGTCAGTTATCAGAAAACATTTTTATTTTCATACAATTTTATTGTTCTTTCACCTGTGACATTTTCTCCCCACCGCCCTAGAGATGGAGTGTTTCAAGTAGGGAATGAGGGCAGAAATCATATCATATTGAAAATAAATTTTAAAACAGACTGAATGAATCAGTAGGTCTAGACAAATTTAATGCTGTAGCTATTTGAAAAAAAGATGAATATTTTTGCATCTTTTGAAATATGTACTTTCTCCCCCAAATAGAATACTGTGCACCTTCAAAAGAATGTTGAATGGTCTTTTCCAGTTTGTGAAAATAACCCCAGGAACCTAAAACGAGGAAAACTTCCAGGGAATTTTTTGGCAAAATGATTTTCATATTATCGTCATTGGAGTGACCATAATATGGGGAAATTTTACACCATTTTATAAAAAGTAGTTGTGAAGAGTTATTTAAAAAAAAACTTTGGTAAGTAAAACTACCAAGAGGATGTGAGTATATTACACTTGCAAAGCAGCAGAATAAAAGTTTAGGCCATGTCTGTTTTTACAGATTTAAGTAATTTAGTATGAATAAGTATGAATCCTAAGTCATACTAAAGTTTCTGAGACAGAAAGTCATCTCTGGTTTTGCCTCTAGTGAAAATGAGAATAATTCAATTTTCTTGAATTAACAAATTTAGAAATAAGCATAATTTATTTCTCTATTTGACAGTTTAACCTTGATGTTAGAATGGGTGCCAATTGCAATGAGAATTCAAACAGCCATTGAATTTAACACCTAGTGGTTTATTCTCTTAAAGATGAGCCAGCACTTTGCCTTGAGTTTTAAAAATGACCTACCTTGAGGTCATTAAAATAAGATTACAAATATGAGAATAAAATGTGAAAGATGATTCAAAGTGACTTGGGTTGGGGGAGAATAGAGCTGTTTGGGGAATGGGATATAATCTTTCAATTTAGATTTTGAACACTGGGTGTAGCTGGCCATATTTTCAAGTGGAGCCATCATCCTGTGGTCCTTGACCTTGTAAGTTTGATAATTCTGTGCTCTGTGTTGTAACTAACCACCTAGTCTGAAGCAAAGAAGTATTTTGACCTGTACTCTTTCTTTGAATCTCATTCACCCAAGGAGGAGGAGGTCGTGGTGAGAGTGGAGTTGGTGGATCTCTGTCAGGTGGCAGTGGAAGCTGTCTCTCCTCTGCAGCCGTGTTGCATCAGTAGACAAACGATCAGACCCTAAACCCTGCTTAAGTACAGCTAAGACTGCAGTAACATTCATGGGAAAAATGGAACAGGGGGAGAAATCAGGCTGTCATTTGCGAGATGTGGCTTCGAGGGGGAATTACTTGATCCTGTGGTGAAGTCTCAGGACTCTGGTGGGAGATTAGGAGGTTTGTGGGGAATGAAGAGGGCAGTGGCTTTGAAAAGGGTGTCTGGTGGTCACATGTTATCAAGGCGCTGAGCTTCTCATGCTGAGCTGGCCCTTTGCCTTTCAACTGCATGCACCGACTTAGTCCTCAATTTGTGGGCTGCCACGGGCAAAAAGGGTTTTCTGGTCTCATCCTTCTCCCAGCCTGTGCACATTACCAAACCACAACATAAACTCACCACAATCAGCAGTCTCCACTCAAGGGAGGCTTCCGCTGGGAACACTGGGACGTTATGTGTCAAAAATTAGGAAAGCTGCCCAAAGAACCTTGTAACTGTAGAGGAATAACCTCTACCTGGACTTTCTTTCTTTTTGGGTCTGATGGTGCCACTTCTAATTTGAGAAAACAGCAGATTTAGGTGGGACTCCAGAGTCAGATTTGCTTGAGCTTAATTCCTGGCTGTTTTAGTTGTTTGAAGAGTAGCCCTGGGCAAGTTTTCTTATCTGAAAATGGGGATAATAATAGTACCTATCCCACAGTGTTTATTGCAAGGAGGAAATCCACTTATGGTATTGAGAACACTGCTGGATATGTAAACAAATGCCCATTGACTGTTAGCCTTACTATTATGTTATTACTCTTTACCCACAAGGTATTTGCTGATGGAGGAGAGGATATGAGAACGTTTAAGCACATGCAGCGCATGAGGCACTGGTACTTTGCGTAACTAATTGCATTGATCCTCACTAGGACCCTTTCCAGTGCAGGGATCGGCTTTATATGTATTTCAGTGTCTTGTGTCCTCAACAAGACATAAAGTGTATGATTTTCAGAAACTTATATTTTAGTTGGGGACGCAGGCTATACTTGGCAATATGTACCCAAAATGACCCACATAAGAAAAAAGAAACAAACAAAATCTGAAACTGTTTTTTAGTTTTTTGTGTAAAACATGTCTTAATCTCATATTTCTGTATATTATAGCAGAGTCTCTGCATGTAGTAGGTGATCGATCAACATTATTGAATTCCTCTGTTTTTTGAACAGTTTGTCATTTTAGAATCGGGAACTCTCAAGGAAGAAAAGTTAAGAAGTTAGCAGCATCAAACCATAAACTCACATGAAAGTAAAGGAAAAAAAAAAAAAAAGCTCAAGTTTTGAAAGTATTTGTAAGTTAACGGTGAACTAGAGATATTTTCTGAACACACCAACTTTGGTTCACCAGTCACTTAAGAGTGGCCTGGTATTATACAGCTATGTGACTTTGAGTCTCCTGATAACTAATTAATCAACGGCTAAAAATTCCTATATGTCTTTTGCGCAGAATTATCATAATGGTGAGAAAATCTTCTGCCTTAAAAAGGTCCAAGAAGTATGTATATGTAGGCACCTATATATATATATATTTCAGGTGAGTACTGGGGAAAGGACAGCATTCAAAATATACCATGAAAGAGACATTAGAGGTTCTTCTGTTATGATGGGGATTTAAAAAAATGAAGTAGAAATTATTGGTGTGGCGGCACTGAGTGTGTAGACTTATAATTAAAGCTAGAAAGCCTGGGCCTTGAGTGAATAAGCGCTATGAGTATAATGTGTGCCACGGGTCTATGTCAGCGTTACGGAATTCATCTTCCACCTCTGAATTATCTCTCGGCAGAGGCAATGTTGGATTCATCTGAAGCTTAGAATTACGGAACGGTAATCACTGCCAGTAATGATTATAGGATAGTACACCAGGCCTACTGTGTCTCTCAAACTGAGCTTAAAATTGTGGGACACCCTGAAAGAGAAAAATCCAATGACCTCATTATGCAGTGTTTGGCAGCTGTGGACACAGCATTTTAGCTGGGACTTAAGTTTAAGAGAGAAAAACAGGACAGAGACAATATATATCTTGCGAGATCTAGCTGTACTTCGGAAGCATTTTACCTTTATTTGTAATTCAAGTGTTTTGTACACTCCTACCACGAGCAAACTGGGTGGCTGGAGTTCCATGCAGCCCCTCTCTCCCCCCGACCCTCCCTCCTTTTCGTCAGCCCTTGGAACTTGCAGTCACTATGGGTTTGGTCTCAATTTGTACAATTAAGTGGGTTTTGTGCTATGTATGTTTGCCATAGAAGGGTATAAAACTTCTTCTTCCCCCGTCAAATTTGTTACTTTAATGATGTAAGAGAAGCCTAGCCCCTTAACGAAAGAGAAGGAAGCAAATGAAATATTTTTTTGGTTTTCATTTTGCATACACATGTGCTTTGCCAAAGACTCCAAATCCAGGTCAAAATCATGCGCTGCAAATGGGAAAATGTGGCCTTTGCTCATGCTTTTCTGTAGTATATTTCCCTCTAGTGAGGTCTTCTTACTTTACTTTTTTTCCCCCCACAAAATTACGCGAGTCTCTCTCATGGGCAGCAGTCGTTGTGGGCATAGGCGTCACTGAAAAATGGAGGCGAGTGGAATTCGGAAAAGACCCCTGTCACCACTTTTTAACTTGGAGCCTTGCAGTATTACTTTGTAGTTCGTTTTTCAAGCAGCTCTTTTAAAAAAAAAAAAAAAAAACAGTTGTGGTAGCAGGACTTCTTTCTGTGGGAAATGTGCGTCTCGGCTCCCTCAGAGGCCGCCGTGGGCCCGCCCGGCCGCCGCTGCCCTCTGCCCTTGGCGAGGCGGGCCGGGCCGGCGACATTTCAGGAGGCCGCTTGGCAGCCATTTTAGATCCTGCCCGCGCGCAGGGCTCCTGGCTGCCAAGAGCTGCCGCCGCTCCGTGCCAAGACGCTCTTGGCAGTGGAGATAAACTTTGTAGAGATACACAGTCCAGAAATATCTTATAATTACAAAGCACAGGGGGCAGAATGTTTTTACAATACAGCTGTGCTAATGTAAACATTTAATTTGGCAGCCTTCTCCACCCACTTTTCAATTAACCGGGTTTATGCAGATACTCTAGGTCTGTAATAAACTTTATTGCTACTTCTCTTAGAGTACAGTTTATGAAACACAGATTGGAGGGGTTTTTTTGGGGGGGGCGGGGGTTCCATCCACTTAGGAAAGCACATGGTGAAGTTGTGTTGCCATGAAGGGGAAGCGTAAGCTTTCTGTCTCAAAAACTGCCACAGGCCTGGCTTAACTGAAACAATGGCTTTAAGGGAAAAAATGTGGAGGTGTGTCCTTTGGCTTCTAAAGGCTGCGACAGGATATTAATAGAAAGAGGTAAAATCACTTATATGGCTACACAAAAAGACACTTGTGTTGGTGATCATTAAAAAAGATAAATGTCCCCTGCAATGCATGAGACTGTTTCAGAGATAAATTCCCAATAACAGTTCTTACAGATATAATTATAATAATTGTGTAATCGCCGTGATAATTATTCTTATAGAGTGAAAGAAATAATTTTCTATCTAAAGTAGCATTCAACTGTTCAGCTCGCAGAGCTAGTCAATAGATCCTTTTCAGCTAACCTAAAAAATGGTAGAGGTCATACAGTTTTAAAGCTAAATTTGGTTTTAATTGACATTGTGAAAAGGAAATTTTTTCATAAGGAATATGACATCACATTTCAGGATATCTCTTTGCACAGATTTGCTTACACATTTCTCAGATAAATTAGAGAATACTGTATAAGTGCCATACATATGAATAGTTTTTTTTTTTTTTTTTTAAAGACAGATAACGATTTTCAACTTGTATTTTCATGTCTTACCATTTAGAAACTTTGCCTTGGTTGTGGTTTTTCAAAATTAGCTTTTTATTTCGCGTAATGATGGATTTCCATACTAAAAAACCATTCTTATAGTATTTTCCTCTCAGGACTCCTTTTGAGTCCCTCGTTTAATCTGGCTCCGTCATCATTCAATCTGTGGGTGTGACCATAAAGTAATTTTCAATCTGAAGTTGTATTTGACTGTTCAGCATCCAGAGCTCGTCAACAGATCCCTTTCAGCTATCCTGAGAGACGGTGGAGGTCAGAGAATTTTAAAGCTGTGGTCTCAGTGATTTATAGTCTTGTTATTTGATGCTCCCATAGCTATTTTGCCGTATCACCTTTATGCATTCTGCTCATCACAGCTAAACGAGGCATTTAGAAGGGCTCTTACTCTCTCAGATGTTTTACTCATTAAAAACAAAAATCAAGCAAAAAAAAAGTTTGTCTCACAGCTAAATCTGTGTGTATCATGTCAATTTTATTTTCAAAATGTGATAATTGAGGGACTTCCGTGGTGGCGCAGTGGTTAAGAATCCACCTGCCAATGCAGTGCACATGGGTTCGAGCCCTGGTCTGGGAAGATCCCACATGCCGCGGCGTAACTAAGCCCATGCGCCACAACTATTGAGCCTGCGCTCTAGAGCCTGCGAGCCACAACTACTGAGCCCACGTGCCACAACTACTGAAACCCACGCACCTAGAGCCTGTGCTCCGCAGCAAGAGAAGCCACCACAGTGAGAAGCCCATGCACCGCAACAAAGAGTAGACCCCGCTCACAACTAGAGAAAGCCCGTACGCAGCAATGAAGACCCAATGCAGCCAAAAATATAAATAAATAAATAAGTAAATAAAATTTTTTTTAAATGTAATAATCGAGGATACTGCTTATTTATAAATTTTAAACAGAGCTCATTTTACCTACTAGTAAGTGATGAAATTCAGCACAATGCGGATTAAATTGTAAGCTGCATGAAGAGAAGAACAAATCATGTTTTGTTCTCTTTGTAGACTGAGCCCCAGGGATGGTACATGGAACACTGTAGGCGCTCAATCTTGTGTTTTGTTTTGTTTTGTAAACAAACAAATGGGTAAATCTGGTAAGTACAAGTCAGAATCCTAAATATTGAGTTTTAATTAATTGTATAAACTGGTAGGTCATTGTGAAGATTTTCTATAGACTGCTTTGTCTTTCTTTGGGGAATTAAAGCTCTTTGTCTCAGTTTCTTCATGGATGGTATATCCAAGATAACATCCTTTCTGCAGCTTAAGTGAACCCAGAATTATACAGGGTGAATGCAATGTAAGGAGGTCACAGTCTTATGCAGGGAAGCAGCATATAAGCAACCAACCATAATGCAGTGTTCAAGTCCTATATTGGAGACACGAGCAAGCTGTTGTGGGCCCTGGGGTGGGGTGGCCTCCTTAGGAGGGAGAAAGTAAGGTTCAGAAAAGAAAGGCAAAATTCAAGGGCTTTGAAAGATGAATTAAGAGTTTGTTTAGGGCTTCCCTGGTGGCGCAGTGGTTGAGAATCTGCCTGCCAATGCAGGGGACACGGGTTCGAGCCCTGGTCTGGGAAGATCCCACATGCCACGGAGCAACTGGGCCCGTGAGCCACAATTACTGAGCCTGCGCGTCTGGAGCCTGTGCTCCGCAACAAGAGAGGCCGCGATGGTGAGAGGCCCGCGCACCGTGATGAAGAGTGGTCCCCACTTGCCGCAACTAGAGAAAGCCCTCGCACAGAAACGAAGACTCAACACAGTCATAAATAAATAAATAAAAGAACGTGAATTTAAAAAAAAAAAAAAAAAAGAGTTTGTTTAGCTGTGAAGAAGGGATATTTCAGAAATAGAAACCATATGGGCAAAGGCACAGCGACCTGCAGTTGCACCGCGTATTCTAGGAATTTCTAGAGCGTAGTAGAGTTTACGTGTTGGGAAGTTGGGCATAGATGGAAGAAGGGGTGAAAGAAGAAGGTTGTCTGATGGCTGTAGTGAGCGATGAGGCTAGGCTGGGGCCAGATGATGAAGAGCAGGTCATGGGTTGTTCTGGGCAATAAGGAGCCATCGAAGTGTTTTAAGGTTTGAAGTGATGTGATTCCTGGTGGAAGTGCAGAGATTGGAGTCTGGCTTCATTGTGAATGATAAATCCTAATGGCCTGAGGAGGCTGAGGCTATTGTCAGAGGACACATGAAGGCTCAATGAGGGATTTTAGCAGCGTTTCAGAAGGAGATGAGCGAGTGAACGTAGGAGATAGAGTCTAGACCAACAGTTGAATGTGAGACTTTAGGCAGATGGGGTTTCCAGACGCCTGAGTTTTCAGCCTGGGCCACTGAGTGGGTATGGGTGCCCTTAATTGGTATGGATGGGGGCACTGAGAGTGTGCCCGGATTGTGCACTAGCAACACGGGGAGAGACGTTGCAGTTAAAAAGAGAGGTTAGGGCTAGAAATTGAGATTTAGAGTCCCCTGCAATTGGGTGATATTTGTAAACATGGAGCTGGTTGAGTTTGTTCCGGGGGAACAAATGAAGACAAGATGGGGGGCCACTCGGTAGGTTGTCTTAGGTGTCACCAACATGTAAGAGGTCTACAGATGAGGAGATAGCCATAGAGATTGGAAAGAAGCCCCAGAAAGACAGGCTTAGAACTAGGAAGGATTGGTTTCCCAAAGGAAAAGGGAAGGAGAATTTTTAAAAGCTGGGGATACTTAGTGTCCAAAGTCAATTAGGTGGAGTTTGGGAAGTTCAAGGTAAGTGGCAGCTTATAGAAATAGTAATTTTGGAGTTAGGACACATCTAGACTTATTGACTCTGAGAGCTTGGTATTGGGCATAAAGATTATTATTAATATTTGCTTGTTTTAAATGGTGATCAGGGAGTATTAAGTTTTGCCCTGTCTTTTACCCCTCAGCATGTAACTTCACCAAAACAGATTCGGTCAGACTGTGGTCCTGGGTTGCTTAAAGGATGAATGTTCTGCAGACCTTAAGAAATATCTGGCAGAAAGCAATGGATTATGTTTATTTGTAATCTCTTCTTCTAATTCTGAGGGAAATTTGCATCTTTTTCCATCTAACTTCACCATCGGCTACTCTATTGAAAGGAGCAGAAGCTACTTTGAAATTTTTGTGTGAGTTTTGGAGAAGGCGTGAACAATTTCATAGAAAATAAAAGGAAATTTGCCCAACCACTGAGCACACCCTTTTAATTGCTCTTACCAAGCCTTCAGACATTCCCCTGGGGGGAAATTACACTCCCAGTTCCAGGTCCCAGAATTCACCATGTTTACAGCAGCAGTGAGGGGCAATTTATTTGCACAATCCCTTCTGTACCCTTCTCCCTGTGTGACTCCCCACTTGAGCAGTAAAAGACTCCAAAAGTGGTGATATTATACTAGTACATACAGATTCTACTAGAAAATATGTTTGCGCCGACTAACATGTAAGTAAAAACAATAACCTACTGCAAACTGGGTGCAGCTCTGCGGTCTCCTGGGATATCTTAATGGGTTTTGTTAATTCCTTTTTATAAATGCCTGTTGCCTTCAAATGTACTGAGGTCCATCCTCAGTACGCAATGTCGACTTCAGAGTTTCCTCTGAATGAAAATAAATGAGCAAGTAGAACGCTTGGGAGTTAAAATTGAAAGCATGAACATACATGGCCCTTTCAAAAAGCAAAATGTACTGGACTCCAGTTCATCTTTACTTGGTTTTATCTCTCCAGCCCTCAACCATCCTAAGATGCTGCTTCACCACTTCCTCAAGGAAGCACAAACAGGAGCAAATCAAGTTTCCGAAAGTAAAGTTGGATCCTGTTTAAGTAGATTAGGGTCTGGCATACCATTTAACTTTATCAGGCATTTAAAGTGCAGGATGTACACTGTAGCCGGCTGTGACTTGCCAATTAGCTGGGCTTTCCCCACTGTTTCTGGTTTGGCAGGGATGAGGGTGGTTCACCCTGCCGCACTGCTGCCTGCCAAGGACACATGGCCAGTTCCCGGCTTCCTGTCTTCCTCTTTGTGTCCTGGCCTGGCCTTCCAGGGAGCTGCCAAGACACCGTTGCCAAAAATCTTCCTTCAGAAAGGTCAAGCAACCTCAAGTCACCTATGCCAATATTTGTGTTTTCTTTTAAATCCTTCTGTGCTCGACTTGGAGAAAAGTGTACAGCTGAACATGCAGAGAGTGGAACCTGGGGTCACTTTGGATCACTTGGATAAAGCAACAGAACCCAAAGAATCCCTTGGCCAGTCAGGGTATGATGTTTCTAGTAGAATTCTATTTAAAGCTCTGTGAAGTGTGATAGAGTTCAGAATGGTTCAATGTGGATTTGGATTTAGTTTGCTTTTTAGGATTCACTCTACGCATGTGATTTTTGGCTGTAGCTAACTGCTGGTGCATCCCATGGCAGGGAGAGAGAGATTAAAATGGAAATTGGTCTTGGCTTGAGGACTGCATTTTTGTTTGTTTGTTTTTTGTTAGGACTCTGTAGTCGCATGCTACTTTTTGCTTTCCGGTTTGTGAGAAAGCATCCTTGTAAGCAGTGTGAGAACAGTGCACAAAGGAGTTAACCTGGGGTGCCTGTTGAAAGTGCCATTTCTTGGCCCCAGCACTGCTATAGGAATCACAGCCACTGGGGGTGAGGTCCAGGAATCTGAATTTTTAACAGGCATCTCAAATGATTCTGATGCTCACTAAAACTTGTAGACTGAAGGTGTCACTGATTGTGAAATGAAGATAAGGCAAGTAGCATTATTGTCACCAAACAGCAAATGGTCCCACATGTTTCCTTCAGTGGATCTTCTGGGAGACCTAGATCTTTTTCTTTTTTTTTTTTTCAACTTCTACTCTTTTTATTTATTTTTTTATACAGCAGGTTCTTATTAGTTACCCATTTTATACATATTAGTGTATATATGTCAATCCCAATCTATTGGGAGACCTAGATCTTAATTTGAATCTTTAGATTGTATGCAAACCAACAACAACAAATGCTTTTCGGAAGATAGAAATTTAAAAAAAATACTAATAAGAAACATTAAATAAATGCCCCTTATTTGAACCCTAAATTTTAAGATTTTTTTAAATAATTAATTAATTAATTAATTAATTTTTGGCTGTGTTGGGTCTTCGTTTCTGTGCGAGGGCTTTCTCTAGTTGCAGCGAGCGGGGGCCACTCTTAATCGCGGTGCGCGGGCTCTCACTGTTGCGGCCTCTCTTGTTGCGGAGCACAGGCTCCAGACGCGCAGGCTCAGTAGTTGTGGCTCACGGGCCCATTTGCTCTGCGGCACGTGGGATCTTCCCAGACCAGGACTCGAACCCGTGTCCCCTGCATTGGCAGGCAGATTCTCAACCACTGCGCCACCAGGGAAGCCCTAAATTTTTAAGATTTTTAAAAAGGTTTTTCCCCGTGACACACAGGGCCACCACAGGTTGTATATAGAACAACTCTAGCTGTCTTCCCCGCTGCAGTCCACACTGTGATGTTCCTTGGAGTTCTGTAGTGTGATGGGCCTAGAGATACCTCTCATCAGAAGAAAGTTTCATGTCGCTAATATTTCAAAATGCAAGGCAGTTTTTTTCTTTATTTTGAAAAGATTCCGTCGGAGGACTATGGCGAACTGAGCCACCTACTAATTCTCATGGCTGTTGTCATTTACTAGGGGAAACACTGTATGTTCTGCCTGTAGATTCAAGGAAAGTACAACATAGCCCCAATATTCTCTTTTGGCTTTTCATGTAAAATTGTCCATAGCATTTCTGTCCTAAGCTCAGTTTAATTTTCTTATATCTTGTGATATGCTACCTCTGTTGGTAAGGATGGTATAGCCTTGAACCTTTTTTTGTTCTTTGTTTTATAGCATTCCTAGAGTTAGGCCCAGGTTACCTTTGTAATTTTGCCTTTTTTTCCCCTAAATTATTTCCAAAATTTGCTGAAAAGCTGCAGGCTCAGGGACACCTCTGCCTTTCTGACATGACTAACAAACACTCCACTAATGTGGAACACATGTTCTGTCCAAGTTTACATATAGCCTTGCGTTCCACATTTGCAACTTCAGCATCTTCCATTGAAAAGAAACAGCATATTTTTCCTTAAACTCCCCCTTTGCTTCCCCTTGAACCATAGTCTTTTATAACAGTAATAAGGAAATGTGGTTATGGGTATAATTGCCATGAGGCAATTGCACCCTAGAGGACCGACAGAATTTACTTTTCTATATCTGAGGGCTGAGCTCCATCAAGAAGCTCGATTTGCAAATAACTCAATTAGAATAATCACAACAATGTCTTTATTTTTATGGCAACGTTCCCTATAGAGATCAAAGAGCATTAGAAATGTCCTGTCAGATTCATTGTTCCAATACACAGTGGACTGGAATAAAAAAGTTTTATTATAGCTCATTTGAGATAGACAGTTGAGGCAGAGAGAGGGTAAGTGACATCCCAGAGGTCGCCAAGAAAGTCAGTAGGGGAACTGCAAAGAAGAATCCAGGTTTCCTTTTACTCTGCAAGTTATCAAGCAACATACATTCTTTCCTGGCCATTGGAAAGGATGAGAATAAAGCCAACCTCTTTTCAGATTGCAAACTCATGTGGGTGAAAGTGCTTTGAAAATTGTAAGGCATTGTTGCTATCTGTATCACTGAGTACAAATGGAAGGTGAGAAAGAACCTTACTGTCAGTAGCTAGTTGTTCCAACTCATGTGACATGGGTTTTGCAAATTCTTGATTGATGGGGCCCAAACTATCAGTCATCCTGATCATCAGTGAAAGACCAGTGAAAACTTACATTTATAATTCTGAATTTAAAAGTACATTTAAGCATCTTATAGCTCTTTACAATTCTTAAACTGCAAAAGTTCCATGAGATTGACAGCAGACTTTGAACCAGTCAAGAAGCTGGTGATCCAAGTTTCTATGGTTAAATAAACTACCTAACGAAGAACTGATTTAAGTATTCTGATTTTTTTAAAGGTTTTTACTTATAGACTCTATAATTCTGAGGGTAGGTGTGAGGAACTTAGGCCCTATTTTTTAGTGGAAATAGGAGGATTGAGAGTAAAATTGCAACTAATCTCCTAGTCTGATTTCAGAGAGGCTTGGAGGACACATCCTCTGGGGAAGAGACGCAATTAACGCAATGTTCTTAATTACTGTTGTTTGCTTGGTGGTTAAAGGTGGCATATTTTGGTGTCAGGCTGTTGGCTCTAAAAGTGTCCTGTGTGCTGGCGTGGGGGAGGGGAGTCCAGAGTGGTAGCGTTCCCTCCCTTGAACAGGAATCCCTTTTCCCAACCAGGAGCTGAAAAATCAGAAATGCCCCAAATTATCAGACCTTGCCTTCTATTGGGAAAAATGAGAAGTTAGGCACAATAGAAATACATGAGGTTTTAAAGCTCTCTCTTTGCTTTTCAAAGTTCTAGAGTAAGTTCCTATTTCTTCCTTCTAACCCACATAAATGGAGCTGTCTTCCACTTATCATAGATCTTCCCTGTCCATCTCATGGGAAGAGTAATGGCCCTGAGACTATCTCATCATCACTGCACCTCTTGTTGTGTCTTATTGCTTAATGAATGTTAAGCTGAAAACAAATCCAGGTAAACAGGGGAACAGAAAATAAAGTTCAACCAATGTGAGCTTGTTCGTAAAATAACGGAGAAAAAAAAATCCATCTTTTAGGATCATTTTTAGCATGGCGAATGGACTGAGGAGATAAGTACTGTTCTCTACCAGTTGATTGGATTATATCAGTTAATTTATTCCAGTTTTGGTAATTGCTGGATGATATTAATAGAAAACTTTCAGTAATTATTTTATTATTGTTGGTTTATCCTTTCAAAGGGAAGTTTGAAAACCATTTTCTTAAGCATTTTCTTTTTTTCTTCCAAATGTCCTTACCGGATTCCTGGGCTCCTTTTTCCTCTTTTGTGTTGTCTGTTGTATTTTGGTTTTCGTGGTGTGACATACACATCCATAATACCACGAAAGATTCCTGCTCAGTGAAGAGAGAGTTGAGCAGTGTGGTCACTTTGAACACACAAGGGTCACTGTGAATGGGAGCCTAATGTGAGGAGGGAACTTTGGCTTGGGGTCCAGATTGGGGTAACCTAACTTTCAAGTTGGGTCTGGAACGCTGGCTTCATTGCCATCACTAGTATTGCCATTGAGTAAACAAACCTAAATAAATGAGAATGATGCAGCAGCCCAATAAAAGTCTTCTCATTTGTAGTTTATATTTTCAAGCAAAACCCAGAAATGACCATTTTCTTAGAGATTATTTTTGCTTTATGTCCTTGCAAAATTAGCTAGACTTTTACCCCATCTTTACTTCATTAAAGTGTTCCTTAGATATAGAGTCTGCTAGAAAATCGAATATTTTATCAACAAGGTGTAAAATGGCAAGCATCATTTTCTTTTAAGTAGCTGTTGCTCTTTCTTTCATTTCTTAACCAGTGTCACGGGAGGGAGCAGGGCTATGCCGCCTCAGGCAGGTGATAGAGCTTCGCAGGTTTCATGATGGAAGCTGTAACATTCCAACCTTGCTGTCTTTGTTAGTTGGTTTCAGTTCTGCTTATGTCAGCGGTACCAAAAGTCCTTCTCCTCTTCCGGGAGTTGAATGGTCCTTTGAAGCAAATTAATGGTTTCAGTCCAAGTCTTGGGCAGAGAGACACCACAATTAGCACTCCCTGGTACCTGCGTTGGCATTCTCAGCCAACATGCCAAGACTGAAAATTTCTTTCCAGGTCAAGCATAGCACATTATGAAGAAACTTAGGGAATGTCACACTAAAAGATTTACTCTTTCCACGAGAAAGAGAGAGACCACGTGCATGCGCTAGGTTGAGGTGGTACAGCCCGCCTCCAGTATTAAAAAGTCATTTCCTTATAAACCGTTTCAGTGTTATTTTGTTCCATTATATCTGCTGTGACATTTGTAAGTGGATGGAGATTTTCTGTTTATTGGCTTCCAACCAGATCTTCAAATACATTGTTTGAAGGTGGAGATTACTTCTTCTTTGCTCTATCAGCCCATTTGTAGGAGGGTGCCTCTTTACACCTATTTCTGGGCCAGTTACATCTGTCATAATTTCAGTTATCTGCTTGGTATAATGTAAGCAATTCAATTTCATTTGTTTTATCTTGTCTCTGAGTTATATATTCCTATGTGAGGGCTCTTAAATCACAGAATCCACATGTAGAGTACATTGGAAGAACTGGGGATAATTTCTTATTTCTTATTGTCTTTTTTTTGGAAGGCAACCTATAGCAAAAGTTTAAGTATAGAATACTGTGTGTGTAGTAAAAAAAAAAACCTGGTTAACATTTAGATTCACTTTCTATCTGGCATTAGGCTTCCTGCCCCTTGTCCATGTTACCAGAGAAATTCAAGGACTGTCTCTATCTCGTGGTCTCAGCATTATTCCTGTAGTTTTCAATGTCTGTGCAATATGTCTACCGTCATGTTATGGAGGTTGTCTCTTAGCTTATTCATTGCACTACAATGTTCTCATTGGAAATAAAACGGAGGGATGGGAAAATTCAAAAAGGAGAAATTATTGCTCATCTTACTTTATGCTCATTTTATGCCTATTTAGACTATAACTCATTTTCTTTTTTCAATAAATATTTATTGAATTAAATTTACAAATTTTGCCTTAAGTGACAAAAATTGACTAAATAGATTTCAGGCTCAGGTTTAAAAAAAATTTAATAAACAGTGATTTTCAGTTGATACCCTCTCCATATGATGTTTGGTGGTAACTATCACAAACCAGGGCACTAATGTTTAAGAATATGAAAATAAAACTTTCGGGGTGGGGGTGTGGGAAAGTTCAAAATGATTGAGAGGAAACACAGGGACGTGGTATTACAGTGCAGTGCTGGCAACTTGAGTACACCCACCAAGCACTGGTGCCATCCTGTTAAAAGTTTCATCAGAAAAAGGTGGCACCATGTGAATTGATGCTTTATGTTTTCTGCAATGTCACTTCCCTCTAGTGGGGGGTTATCTAACACACTGTAAAATATCAAGCATATCCATACTGCTTGCATTTGTGATTGTAAAGTTTTAGTACTGTGAGTTCAGATACTTCCCTATACATACAAACATAAACATTTTTGTTATCTCCTATTTGTGCAGTGTTCTAGTAAAGCACCATAGATTATGCAGTTCTGATTGAAGAAAATACTTCTGTCTATTCTTATTTTTTGACTTTTCCAATGTGAAAATGCTAGACATCAAGTGAGTGAACTATTTCCTAGAGAAAAAAGAGTAATGCTGAAATTATTTCTCTTTTCAAATATATATTATTCTTATGTTGATATATGTTGGTTTATATTTAAGACAACTTTTTTATTATCTCCACATGATACTGTTAGATATTCAGATAATTGATAAGCAACTCAAAGTTGTTTATGAGATAAAAATAAATGTACAACGTTCTATAAAAGTAATCAGGCTCATAAATTGATCCAGTCAAGGAGCAGACAGTCATGTTTGTAGGAAAATCACATACACAAGGAAAAACCCAGGTCTCATGTTAATTGTTAAAAGTTGGATGGAAAGACTAAGTCTGAGTAGGTAAAAAGAAGAAATAGTAAACCTGGATGGGTGGGTATGAATAGCAGAGGATCTGCTGGAAGAGATGGATTTAGAGGTTGGCATTGAAAATCTAATTAATTAATCTTTTTTAATGTTGATTATCTTTGTCAATATCGTGCATTATAAAACACATTGGGGTATAGCATTTTGTACTGCGTACTGAGCGGTGACAGTGCTTTGTCACCTTTTTTAATGAAAATCATAACAATGACTTGAAATTTATTAATATTCTACATGGATTATATTTAGTCCACTACCGCTAACTCTATTACCTGACATCTATTTTAGAGTGATGAATATGTCAAAAAGTACATTTATCCATCAGGATCCAGAAAAATAGAGCTCCTACCAGAGTCCACTAGAAAGAATTACCTAGGGGAGACCAGTTACAGTGATGTTAGAACAGGTAAAAACCCAAATGGGCAGTGAGGCAACCCAGACATTAGCATCTGTAGGAACCCACTACTGCAACTAAGGCTGGAGGGATAAGGGGAGGAGGTGGTGTTGCCAGAGCCCTTGGAGACCACAGGGAGAGGAGCCCACCCTGTGGAAGCTAGAACACAAAGGAGACAGCCATTGCTTGGATACCTGTTGAAGTACAGAGAAGAGAAGAAACACCTCCCTTTCTCCTATCTTCCCACTCTCCAAGTTCTACAACTCCCACCAGAGCCTCCCATTGGATGGCTCTAATTTGAAGCCAGTTGTTAATGAGCTGGGAAATGTAGTTTGCAGGAACAGAGTGAGGGATGTCTTGGAGGACAAATTATCACTACATGACAATTCTGATTTTGGAGATGGGGTGGGGAGATGGAATTGACGTAAGGTTCAAAGTATTAATTTTGTGGGAGGGATTAAGTTTGCAGGATATTATCCAAAGCCTTATCATACTAGTTTTTCTTACTGGCATTGAGTTACTAAATTTTTTTTTATTCTACCGGAAAATTTAGTTTATGTTTTTTCATCAGAGTATTATTAGATGCTTTTGAAAATTCTCCATGAATGATCTTGTTGGTTAATTTTCAATTGTTAACATACTGTAAATGTCAGGAAGTATTCAGTCTTCTCTAATTAGAGCCAGTCTTTAAAACCCAAAACAACAGGTGACAGGCTCAGTTGTTCTGATGGCAATTGGTAGCTCTGACAAAAAATTATAATCACCCTCTCCTTCTCCATCTTTTGGAGGTGTCAAGAATGGACCAGGAAAAGTTCAACTGCCCTTGTCTAAAACTTGGAAATAATGATGTGGTTTCTTGGTTCTTTTGTGATTTTTGGGGGGCGGTTGGGTATGCAGCATAGCTTGTAGTTTGTTGTTTGACTGGAAGGCAATGTCATTTTTGAAATGGCAGCATAATAATCAATTTGGAAAATTGAACATTAGCTGTGTGTAATGTTATGGGCAGTGAAAATAATCTTTGTGAGCATGGGAGATGAGTCTACAGTGAAGAACTTGACGTTGGTCTGTGTTAAAATTTTGTCACATCTGGAAGGCATTTGATGTATAAAATTACATAGGTTTGATACCATTCAGGGTTAAGACATATGGATGGGGCATAATGCAGAAACTTGTTCTTTTTCGTACTCTTTAGGTATAGCTTAGAGATTTTTGAATCATAAGGAGTCCATTTGAATCTCCATTAAAGATAAACTGAGTAAAATGACAAAATGGAAGGAATTTTGAGCACAAGGGTCACAGCTCTGTGCTCTTATACTCTCGATTCCCTTCTTTAAAGTGGATTAAGCAAGTGGGCATGCCTCTCATCATTTTTTCTCATTTTCCAAATAACCATAGTAATGGACAGTGGATTCCATAGTAGGCTGCTATAATAGGCTTTTTATTATTCTTGTTTAAAGTTACCTGTATTTTTAACTTTCCTCTTAAAATGATCATTTGAAAAAAGACTGCCCCATAAAATTATAACAAATCTTCATATTCCTGTTGAGTTATAAACTTTTCAGAGTTCTTTCAAACATATTATTCCACTTATTAGAATAATCCTGACCCTTCTCTTGAAAAAAAAGAAGGAAAAGTCATGTTCGTTAGCCATTTTTTGGTTTTTATTTTACCAGTAAAATTGAGTTACTTTCCTCTCATGCACAGTTTTCATTTGCAGGAGGAAGTGACTGTCTCCTCATTTGTTTCCTCATTTTATCCTTTAAAAAAAATTTCACATGATGTATTATTCAAGTAGTTTTATTCCTGGTAAATTAGCTTTTGTCCTGAAACCATGGGGACAGAAGTTCTTTGAACCACTTATCAAGGAACTGTTAGGACATTTAATACCATTATCTGCCACATCAGCAAGCTTCCTGTTTCATCAAGTGACTTCTCTGATTTTTTTCCCTCCAATATTATGATAAAATTATTTTATAAACAAAAGCAGTAATGAACGCCTGACGTACAAATCTACTTTACCATGGTAGAAATATATTATCTCTATCTTACTCTATTACTCTGCTCTGTATTATACACCTTTGATTAAATACATACATTTATTTTTATATGAATACATCATCATAGACTTAAGAGCCATGATTTAATAATAAAGCAAGGGTGACTTATTAATGACATACAACTAGTAGGGTATGTAAAAAACCCACCGATTTCTTTTCTCTAAGCTCATATAATGATTTAAACATTTTAATGATTTGGCGAAGTATCTTTTTACCTTAAATAATGCAGAAATCTGTTGAGGTAAAACATTTCGTTTTAAGAACACATGCCAATGAATAAATGAGCACAGGAAAAAATAAGGATATGACTTTTTGGTCATTGACTGAATCAGTTGCTAAATTTATATTTGTAGAGAGTTCACAGACACTTAAAAATAGACTATATGTAGGTAATAACCAAACAAGTAAAAATCATGATTGGCATTACTGCCAATTTAATTATAATTTCAGAAAGATGAAAAGTATTTTAAGTGATATCAGCCATCAAGGTCTTGTTCACTGTAAAGAGTGGTCCTTCATTCAGCAGATATAAACGCCAGGCAGTGAATAAGGCTAACATGTATCTTGACCCATGAATTTTACACTCCAGCAGGAGACCTGTACACTAACGCAGAAGTTAAATTACCTGCGTTGTTAGTGTTTTCAAGGGGAAGTATACAGTGAAAACGGAAGAGGACTAACTAGGAGGGGTTTTTTTTTGGTGGGGGTGGGTGGGTGTGAGTGTGGGAAATTAAACCTTAAAGTATATTAAAACAAATCTTAGCCTTTCCGCACAAATATTTGTGCATATTTTCACTGTTGTATAAAGTTATTTTTTTCCTCTTATTCCTGTTGGAAATGACTAAGGCTAAAAACTCCTACCTTTTCTTATTCGGTTTTAAGTGATTGGGCAAGATATAAACTGATTCAGGCATGAAGTGGTTTGCTTAGGGTCAGAGCACAAGTGTTGGCAGTTACTGAATGGAACCCAGGAGTTCTGACTCTCCAGACAGTTGTGAGAAAACACGTCCTGCTCCCTGAGAAGAAAGATTGCCAACAAAATATTAGAAAGTCTTATGTCTGGCTTTAATCTAGATAAACAATATTGTATTAAGTTTGGGGGAAATACAAAAACCGACGTAGCACAGAAGGGCCATGTACGCCCTGAATGTGCTAGGTGTAGGACTTAGAATAATGCATGGAGACCCCAGGACAAAATAAAGCAGATAAGTAAGTTACTGTGCCAGGCAGTGTAACCAGTGCTGTTCAGGACTTCGGGGGTAAAAGAGCATTTATTTTCCCCTGCTTTCCTTTCAAGAGAAAATTTCAGTAGGATCACAAATGTTGCATTTGGTTTACGTTGAAATTTTGCATTGATTTTTCAATTTGCCTCCACAATTATGCTCTTGAGTCTGATGACATTCTGGTTTTCATTTTCAGATTCATATTTCACCAGCATTCTCTTTGCACTACATACCTTGCTATAAAATGCAGGTTTCGTGGTTTCCAAGGGAAAAAAAATTATATTACATAGTATGGCTGAAATCCACAATGTCTCCCAGATGGGAAAGACAGAAAATTCATCTCATCTTTTCCTCCTGGATCTGGTGGGGTTTTGGAAAGGACTTCATTGTTTTCATGTGGCAGAGTGCATTGGCAAATTGTTTTTTAAAGTACGCAGTGGCGTGTTCATCTCATATTATAAGATATGGGCAGCATTTAGGAAAGATTATAAATCTTACAACTCTCCTCAGAAACTTAAAATACAGCTGGAAATGTTTTGCTTCCAACAAACATGCAATCTTCATAAAATTGGAAAAGAAATGTTTTGAATAAATAATGTTTTGGTTTATTTCTCTCTAGTGCTAGATCTATTTTTTTAGTCAAAATCATGCCATAAAACTCCTCCTTCTTCTACGCTAACACCCTTGCCTCTGTATTTATATTTTGCTGGTGCATCTAAATTTTTTTTCATTTTTAAAGTATGCCAGATTGCTTTGCCTTGTTTTTAAAGATAGAAAACTGGATTTGCTTCCAGGGACTCTTTCCCTAACTAGGCCAGTTTAAAAACTAAACAGGGATTGAGTCAGTTAATTAATTTAAATGAGATTACAAATCAAAAACATATTACGCAATCTTGATTTAATTACCACATTTTATTTACTTAATTGAAAACACACTGTAGAAAGTTTGCAATCTTGACAATGACCAGTATGGTATCTTTACATTCTATAGGCTAACGGCTTCAAAAACAAGAAGTTTAGACGATCCTGGTTGTGACCTTTGGTTTACTCAATCCCTGGATCAGTAGAGAGTCATTGAACTTAATCTGAGGCCAGAAAGGTCAGATACGATTATCCCTGCTTTCATTTGCGGGAGTTTGGTCCTAGTTAATGAAGCAATACAAACCTCTAGTTAGACACGTTGGCAGGTTTCACACTTTTTGTGCAGGGGTCTTCCCATCTGCATTGGTGAATATTCCCCTGGCATGAACAGATATGCTCTCAAATGGGTGTGTGATTTTCTTTTTTTCCCTGAAATTTCAGTGCCCTATGGTTTTGGCTAATTCCTTGTGAACAAATTTTGGTCTTGAGCCCAAACAAATCCGTATTTTAATCCTTGCAATATGATGCTTTGAACCTAATGCTCCTGTTAAGCAGAAAAAGGTGGCTCTTTAAAAGAAAGTTTAATAATAGAACTAGTAGAATGTGTAGGAATAAGAAATAGAGGGTACAGTACCTGTCTATTCTCTTGTTCTGTATTTTTCTTTGGTTAAATAAGTTACTTTATCTGTAAGGAGCCTCAACATAGCAACCCCTTTTAAATCTCTGAGTTTTGCTGTATAGAAGATATATTTTAAAATCCATGTTAACCAGTAAAGAGGGAGATCTGAAGGTATGGGTCTTCAGATGGAAAATAATATGGATTAAAAAGCATGATTGAAAATATGTAAGAAACAGTGTCTCCCAAATATTATTTTGGTTCTGTCAAAAGTATTCAGAGAGGTTTAATGTCTCTTCCTGCTCAGAACCGGGTTTAGGGGAATGGATACAGACTCAGCAAAAATATGTCAAGGACTCCATTAACCAAGTGACAGAGTTAACGCTTCCCATGGATAGCTAGTTACCCAAGTTTTGCAGAGAAGTGGATGCCATATAATGTAATCTCCTATTGAGAAGGGACAGATAGACCGAAGCAGAGAAGGAGAGAATGAGCATTTTCCGGCACATTTACATGCTTATGAGAGGTAAGAATGTGCTTAGTTTTCCCAGATTCTTTCTTTGTGTTATTCTCATAACCATTTCAGAGCGGAAGAAGGAAGTATTGTAAAACTTTAGTTTTGTGGCATCCCAGTTGATGAAACAGTCCTCCATTAAAACTGAAGCTGTATAGATTTTTAACTGTGCTGGAGAAAAAATACGGCTAATTATGTAATCAGAACTGTGATTACATAAACCTAACTCACTATAACTCCCAGGGAAATCAGTCCTTGTAGAAAGTAAACTGCCAAGAAGGAGGCAGGACATTTTGCACAGACGGAGAGGGAGGTTTGTCTGAGAAGAATAGTTTTCTCCTCTCTCCTTGAAAAAGGTGGATGTTTTTGTCTTAACTTTGTGTTTCCCTGTTATAAAGTGCGTGGGTTTGTATCCCTTCCTTCAGGTTTTTGTTTGTTTCTTACGTTGGCTTTTCTCTTTCTTAAGTGATTCTTTCTGGCATACTATATACTTAATTTGTAAAAATATACTATTTTAGTATGTCAGTAGTTAATAATGTTTTGGAGAGAAAGAAGGGGACTATTCTAAGCCTTTAGAAAACTCTCATGGTATCTTTAGTTGACAATGGGCTATTTCTTTACCTGCTTAAAGCCAAGGAATATGACAAAGGGGCCCTTTATCACATGATGACTAATTTTAGTTCTAGCAAGAGGCTATCTGTAGGTTAACAGGTTACAGTGTGGGTTTCATTTACTCTTCTGATATCCCTTGATATAAAAGCTATATTGTTATAGAGCCACAGAATTTTAGAGACAGAAGGGACCTGACAGGTTACCTTGTACAATCCCTTCTTTGCACCAGAATGATTATAAGTAAAAATGATGCCTCTCAAAATTTTTTTTTTTTTTTAATAAATAAAAATCATGCCTCTCAAGTCATGGTATCAGAGAAGAAAATGAATTCCTGGAATGTGTCATTTTTGGGTAGAAAGACAGCTTATATATAAGGGTCATCAAAAGCTTCTTGGCCTCTTGCTTGCAAACTAGTGGCCTGCTCCCTGGACCTCCCCCGACAAGCATCTCCTCCCTTTGTAGGAGCGAGCCAAACCTTAATTTCTGACTCAAAATAGTGCCTCTTATCTACCCCCTCCCATTTCCAAATATTCCTTCAGAAATTAAGGGAAGCAGAACTGAGCCTTACATTAGGCTGGGAGACCCACCCTGGGAATTGTGTCTCTATCCCCTTTCCTTGTCACAAAAGTTTGTCTACTTGATTTTCTTTTCCACTGGATAATTTCTTAAGGATTTATTTATTTATTTATTTACTTAAAATTGAAGTATAGTTGATTTACAATGTTTCAGGTATACAGCAGAATGATTCAGTTATACATATATATACATATATATTCTTTTTCAGATTCCTTTACATTATAGGTTATTACAAGATTTTGAATATAGTTCCCTGTGCTAGACATTAGGTCCTAATTGGTTATCTATTTTATACATAGTAGTGTGTATCTGTTAATCCCAAACTCCTAATTTATCTCTCCCCCACCTTTCCCCTTTGGTAACCATAGTTTGTTTTCTATGTCTGTGAGTCTATTTCTGTTTTGTAAATAAGTTCATTTGTATCATTTATTTTTAGATGTTTCTGCACAGAGGCAGCATGCCTAGTCTTTCTTCCTTTTTTTCTAGTCTTTCTTCTTTGTGCACTTCCATAGTTTATAGACCAATTGTTTTCTATTCATTTGACTTAAACAAGTGTGTCAGGTGCTATACCAAAGATTAGAGCCATAAGGCTAAGTAGGGCAGTATCCCTGCCCTCATATTGTTCAGAATCTAAAAGGGATGACCTCAACATGGAGGACGTCAGGGAGAACAAAGACGGACACCATGTGCAAAGACTCAGGGGCATCAAATGGAGGTGACACACGTGGAACTGAAAGGCTAGTGTGTGACCCAGGTGTTGGTAGGGGCCAGATCAAAGGGCCTTGAATGACATCCTAAAATTTTGGAGTGTTTTTCTGTATGTATTGGGACTCATGTAAGAGTTTTAGCAGGGAAGAAGCTTAATCAGTGTTAGGTTTTGAAGAAATCGCCTTGTTAGTAAAGAGGAATATGTTCTAGCAAGATGTGGCATTTTTTATTTTTCAAGACCCTGTTCCTAAGGTCACCTCCCTCTGATATCTTTTATGACATGCCCTTGCCCGTCCATCATAGGAAGAACTAATTATTTCCTCTTGCTATATACTCATTTATAGCACCTATCACAGTGTATTTTTTTAAATTTGTACATTTCTGTCTGAGCAAGCTCTGAGCTTCTAGATAGCATAGAAGGTATATTCTTTTTAAAACAATATGTTAAAGCTCATTATTGTAAATTAAATGGAAATTTAATACACATTTATGGAGAAGCTATTATGTTCCAAACATTAGTAACTGGAATACAGAACGTGCTTCATAAATCTTATTGATTCTCATTTAATTGATACTTACATGAATGACCTTCAAAAAACCTTTCATACTTGTGATGATCCAACCACATCAGTTAATTGAGTTCATCCCCCTCCGCACCCCTCCCCCCAAGAATGTTAGTACTTAACACAAACATTTAACAGGTCAGTATTTATTTATTATATATATATATTTTTTAATTTATTTATTTATTTTTGGCTGTGTTGGGTCTTCGTTTCTGTGCGAGGGCTTTCTCTAGTTGTGGCAAGCGGGGGCCACTCTTCACCGCGGTGCGCGGGCCTCTCACTATCACGGCCTCTCTTGTTGCGGAGCACAGGCTCCAGACGCGCAGGCTCAGTAGTTGTGGCTCACGGGCCTAGTTGCTCCGCGGCATGTGGGATCTTCCCAGACCAGGGCTCGAACCCGTGTCCCCTGCATTAGCAGGCAGATTCTCAACTACTGCGCCACCAGGGAAGCCCTATTTATTATATGTTTAACAAACATTTTATTGGACTTCCATCAGATTATCAGTAGAACATTAGAATTTCCTCGGTTTAGCAATGAAAATCCAAACTAAATTTTTTAGAGTTGGCCTCTTTCTAAAGCATCAATTAGTGTATAGACTTCAATGATAATAATAATTATTTCCAACTTCAGTTAAAAAGAATAGCTAAAGGTTTTTTTAAATTTCTGAAGAAGTTTTTGAATATATTGGTAAATGGTGGGAAGGAGGAGGGAGATTAGGGGAAGATAAAGTTCCCAGAAATCTTTAATTGAGTGAAAGGTCATTTGGCTTTGCATGATTTTAATATTGCATTGTAACCACTCAAGAGGCAGTGTGTCTGAATGGGTGGCCCATGTAGAGAACACGTTTTAATAGTTGCCATGTAACCTTGTACAAGCCATTTAGATCACTTAAGTATCTCAGGATCTTCCATAAAATTGTGTCATTAGAGAAACTTGGTTACTCCTTAGGTAAAGTTTAGATATTAGAAGAGCCATGAAAGATTGGCTACTTTTTAAAAAGGAGTGGATGGAAGGATTGAAGGAAAGTTAATAAGGATCATGTAAGGATGAGAACCTTTACTTATTCCTAGAGAATCTTTAACCTGGGGGAGGGAGGAATTGATTGAGTTTAAAAAGCATTAATTTAGAAATGGCTTCATTAACTATTCTTTTTCCTAGAAGAAATATAATATGTTTAATTCACACTTTTAAAACACAAAGGATTGGAAATATGCAAAATGTATTTCAGTCCTACTTTCTGTCCAGTCAGGTCAGAAAGAGACAGACAAAGAAATGTAGAAGTTATACATTGAGATCAGGGAAGAGGAAATAAAATGTGGAGGGAATGACAGAGGACTGGTGTAGGTCTGCTGCCTTCGAGATGCCTTCCCCTCCCTTTTTCTCCACTGCATCAAAATCTTTCTAGCCTCAAGACTGAGTGTGCTGGGCGGCTCACAGTCTCATTCTTACCGCCCTCCTTCTTCAAAGACTTCAGTCTTCTAGAAGGTAATTTTCATCAAATGGCTGGTATCTCCTACCTTTTGAGCATGACAGCTCCCTGAGAGCCTCGAAATGGCAGCAATGCCTTCCTCCCTTTTGGGGAGGGTGGGACTAAAGCACAGAGGAATTCAAGAGGGCACACACTTGCCCATCTTCAGTTGATTCACCACGGACAATTTTAGATGCTTACACTGGGATGGACAAATTTATTCACATCCCTTTTCTCCCTTTCTTCCTGAGAGTTAGTCCGTTAAAAATATTAGTCATTTTTTTAATGTGTCCTTTCTGTTTAATAATAGCTTTCATTTATTGATTGTGTAAGATGTGTCTGACCAGTACTTGATGTTTTATATAGTAAAATCTTTGCAATGATTCTATAAGGTAGGTAGTATTACAGTTAAAGATCAAGACTCCAAGGCTCTAAGAGTTAAGTAATTTTGTATAAGATCACATTACTAGTGAGGGACAGAGCCGGGATTCGCTGTAACATATGAAGTACACACACACACACACACACACACACACACACACACACACGACTTGAGCAAATGATGGAAGCAGTTAAAGAAAACCTTTGGGTATAGAGTAATTTGACCTAGGTGGTGAATTGGAAGGGTTTTAGATGTGGTCTAAGTAATTCTTTCGCTGAAGTTCACCACAATAACAGTTCATTTTTGGTTTCTCTGCCAACTGTGACTCCCTGGTTACTTCCTTTTCCAGCAGTTGGAATTAAGTGACCGATATAAGGTGACATAAGGTTAAAAGTAGATTAGAGTGTTAGAATTTACAGTTGGAAAAGTAAGTGTTCTTTTGCTTGTTCCTTGAGGGGGCCTTTTCTGTGTTTTGGGGATCCAGTATATGCTGTTTTACTGCATGAGAGGGCACAGACGTTGGACTATGAGGGAAAATCTGTCATGTGTGCCAATAAATGCCAGATTATTTTAGAAAGTAGAATTATTATTATTAAAAGCAAGTGTATGACTCAAATTTAGGGTCTACTTTAGCTTTCCCTCAAATGTTTGTGGGTTTTTTTTTTCAGAAATTACATTTTTCTTTCAATTGAAGAAGTTGGTCTCCAGTTGTTGGAAATAGGGGAAAAGGGTAATTTGCAGCAGAAGAAAAATAGGGTTTTCCAAATGGGATGTTGTGGTAATGGGGTGTCATTGTTCTAACTGAATACTTTCTCAGGAATGGAAGAGACATTTTTCTTTACTGGATCCAAATTTCAGCAACAAGATGTTGGGAAGGAATTTTGTGGTTCTGTTTTGAAGTTGATTTAACTAAAAATACTAAGGCTCACCTAGAGTGTACAGGTCCTGTCCTCTGATGGCAACCCTAATTTACCTCATGTTGTGTCATCGTGAAGGTGTCATTAGCCACCATGCGGGATCAATATCTAGACCTCCATAAATGTGAAGTAGCTTTACAGGGAAAAATAAAATATGGGGAGGCTCTGGGTCAGTGGGTATACACTGCATAAATAGGAACTTCTCAAAATGTTAGAGTCACTTGAGAAATTAAGCTGGAATGTCATGTCAATTCTGGGGGACATTTGTCAGAGGAACTCAAGGCAAAAACAGCTGAGGCTATAGCAAAATCATATAATTTTTCTTTTTTTATGTAACTGTCATACTCCATGCCTGGAAAGTAGCCAGTATTGGGCCATCTTTTATGGGAATAAAGAAGGAGAAAGATGGATCTCCTAAGTTATAAGTCACTGAGTCTTGCCTCAATTCCAGAAAAACTAATAGAATTCATGGGAGATGAGACAAACCTTTTGGAGAGTACCTAACTCTCTTTGACTATCTGCGGAAGACTGTAGCCAGAACTCAGATTACAGGAGTAGTCCTGACCGGTTTCTTTTCCATTTGGGGAAATAAGAAATAAATTGGAGGATAATGTGGGAATCATTAAATACATTTACTGAGATTTTATAAAAACTGTTCTAGGGCAAAAAAAAAAAAAGGAAAGAAGAGAAAAAGAAAAAATACAAGGAAATGGGATGAAGGGGCACAATTCTGATCTCAGTATTAAATCTAGTTAGCAGGCATGAGGCAAAGGGCAGAAATAAATAACCAAGTTTTATACAGAAAGAAGTCAACAGAATGTCCTTGCAGTTAATAGTAGAAGCAGCAATTGCAGTATGTTAATAAGTTCAGTGGAAGAGCAGAATAACCCTGCTGAAAAAAACCAGCATAAGATTTTTCTGCTTAAATAAGACTGGATCCCTGTCTTGGGTATAATGGCCAGGTTTCAGGAAAGAGACTTGTCTGTGGCCGCCTATGAAATTTTGTTGAAATTCACTATCAAGTTCAAAATTGCCTTTTCTAGGCAAGCAAAGAAAGCTGCTGAATCTGAGCCATCCAGCCCAGTGCATTCACAGCCGTGAACAGCACACTGAGGAAAACACAAAAGAAGTAGACAGAATCTCTGCCTCTGCTTAGGAGCATGCAATTTAGTTGGGGAGACAAAACTTAAATACTAGAACCAATAAAAGAAGATTACAAAGCAACCTGCAAGTAAGTGTAGAATAATATGGCGCAAACGACACAGATAAATGCAGAGGGGACATGGAGGAAAGGGGAGTGAGCAAAACACAACAGTGTCAGGTTAGTTAGGAAAGGCATGCTTAACAGTACTGTAGCTTCCATGTTCCTTTCTGTAGCATTGATGGAGAACAGTGTGGGATAGGAAATTCAGATGTTCTGCATTGATCTCTTCCTCCTTATCTGCCGAGTCTGTCCGTCTATCACAGATGGAAATTAAATTGATCCAACAATTTGCTCTCCACAAAGCCGTGTTGGTTTCTACCTAGTAATTTATGCTTTTCTTGGTGTTTGCAAATCGATTGCTATCATGGGATGCAGTCAAATCTGGGCCTGGATCCAGTAGGTTGAGGGATTATTGGAGTGGATATGTGTGTATGCGATTGAAATCCTGGAAAAACGGACTCTAGTTTCTATGTATTTTTACTCATTGAATAAAAACATTTTCAGGTTTTTTAAAAAAGCATGTTTAATTACACTCAGATTGCATCTTTAGGGAATGTATCTGCTTTATTTCCTACTGCTCCTGACAGGCCCAACCTTCAAACCACCTTCAGTGGCTTCGTCGCCAGACCTTTTGTTTTAAAAAAGCCTTGCCCTACCCCACAAATATTAAAGATCGCTACTTTTTTCCTCTCGAAAAAAAAAAAAATATATATATATATAGATGTTCTTCTAGTTTAATAAATAAAACATTGCTCCTGAAAGGCTTAGGAAAGTATACTTTATTCAAACACTCGACTTCATTGTTCTATGTTAAAAAAAATTTTTTTAAGTCCTTCTGAGGATTGTGAAATTCTTTCAAAACAAATTAAAAAGAAAACATTTTCTGTGATTTCTTTACAGATTCTGGACAATCAGGAAGTCCAAGCCACAATGATCCTGCCAAGAATCCTCCAGGTAAATATGTGTTCCAGGACGTTTGCAATCTGACATTGTTGGAGAACAAAGGTACCACTGTATAGATAAACACCCCGTAATTGGTCAGCTGCCTATTTTGTTCTGGCAGGCAGGTATGATCACGACAAGATGTGATTCTTTCTAGGCCCTTCACAGTGGCACATACTTCCACATTGGCGTCATCAGTATGTACCTAATCACTAATGTTTTACTTTTTGTTGGTGTTTCTTTGAAAATGAATATGCATGTATTTTATAGTTGTATATCTTTCAGGTGCTAAAAGTCACTATTGTTTGAAAAGCCAAAAAACCTTCTAATCTTTCTTTTAAAATGCACAAGAAAAAGTATAATTTTTCATACTCTTATTATAGTTTATCAAATCTCATTACTTTAAAAAGTAGGTTGTGGTGGTAGTTGGTTATGTCTTCATGCGGGATTTTTGCAAATGAGTTTTTATTCCATAATGTTTTTAATGGGATTCCCAGAATCAGGAAATAATGAAAGTAAGACTTTTCCTTTAGTGTAATGTATGTCGAATACTCTCTTTATTTTCAGAAGTTGTTCCAGATCTGAAAATGGCTTTTATAAGAAACCATACTGTCTTCATGGTTTTGTTTTTCCTAAAGCTGAAGATATAGAATTTTGACGTTGATTTAGGAGTAGTATCTTTTCTCATGAGATAAAAACTAGTGCAAAGAAGAATTTCTAATATTTTAATCTCATAAAAATTTTAATTATATCTGTGACTTTAGGAAAAGAATGCTCTACGAATAACCTAACAAAAACAAAACAAAACAAACAGGTAAAAAAATTCAAACTAACCACATATAACCTCCACCTCCAAAATGATCTCATTTGGCTTTTCAATGAAAAGAGACCCCCAAATTTATAAAAGGTAATGATAAAAGTTTCCGCAGGTAGACTTAGTTTTAGGTCCTTAATTGCTTGATCTTCCTGTCATAATACTTTGCTAATGTGAGGCTGAAGAACCCTCAAAACTACAAGAAAATATGTCAGAGCATTCTTGCTTTAAAACGATGTTAGAAAGATATAACAAGTAAATATGTAAGTAAAAATGCAAAGTCAAAACAGAATATTTTTTTCTTTCTGAGTCTTGACTATAGTTTGTTCTTTATTTTCATCTTCGAAAAAATTTTTCCAACCGCATATTAACTTATTCTGTATTGTACAAAATCAGATTGTATGACAAAAGTAGTATATCCTTCAAAGATAAAAAAAATTTCTAATTAAGTATAGATTTAAAATGTATACTAAGTTGATTTTTCTTTACTTTCATCAAAATCATTTAATATGACTACAAATTGGTAGCAAAACATTGAAAAAACTGAAAAATTTTAAATGTAACTTCCAGTTAAGTTGCTTATTTTATTTTTTGTGTGGATGGGGCCAAGAAGGCGAGCTATTTAGAATATAATAAAATTTGTCAGAAATTTTCTGAAGTTGAGAAAATTTATTAGCTTGTAATGTTTTCAACTTTACTAAAATTTCTTCCTTTTAGTTATTAATGTTTTCTCTGTGTAGCATGATAACCAAAAGTGAATTGTATCCAAACATTTTTTAAAAGCTTCTTCACTCATTTTACAAAGAACTGGCAGGGAGGGGGACCTTTACTAGAAAAAGAATTGATAAGCATTGTTAAGTCAGACTAAACAAAGGATATGCTCTTTGCATTTGAATGACAGCTTGGTTTGAAATTAATAAAGCTGTTATTGTTTGAAATGCATTTCTGAACATGTACAGAAAGAATCATACTCACTTAAAATGTTCTCTACTTGAGCTGAATGAATAATCTCTGAATAGTTATATAATGACAGAATATGATTTTTCAATATTTGTTGAGAAGCTTGGTTAAATTTTCTTTACTACTTTCAGTGTAGCACCTATTAATTTATGTGTTTACATATAATATGGCTAGCAGAAACAATCAAGATAAAGCATCTCTATTTTTTTCCCTTTTAAATTTTCCTTGGAAATCAAACCTTTTGTGAACTATGTCTGAAAACTGGAACGTTGTAGGTAAATGTATATTATGATTAGTTGAATATTATGTATATGTAAATTGTACATTGGTTACCAGTTTTTCAGAGATAGAATAAAACATATAAAATATCAAAATTAAGTGGAATAAAATTAGAATTTTCTTTGATGATTCAGAAGCATTCCATCGTTTTAACATGCTTTGTGTATCATTATATTATGGACTTAACCTTAGAGATTATGAAGGAATTCTGTTTGATGGAAGTAAGAGTTTGTTCTGTAATACCTTGACATAAATCAAACCACTAGAAATATTGAATAGTATCTAACTGGAAATGTGAAAAATCATAACTTATTAAGGTTTTTGTTTTGCAGTCAATTGGGATAAATTATACTTATTATTAAAAGCTCTTTTCATAAGTATAAGCATGTTTGGTATTTTTAGAGCATAATTTATCTCTTAGAGCCTCTTTTCATCAAAAAGCCTGTTTTCTGGCTTTGGCTGAAATGTGAAATCTCTGAAGTTTAAATTTACTGTATCAAGAAGGCACGATACATTTACGGGCAAATTCAATCTACTACCATGAGCAATGAAACAGTCAAATCACTTTGCTGTTTGTATTGTTATAACAAAGAGAAAGTAAACTTTTGAAAAAGATTGACTTGAGTTCCAGCTCTTTCTTGTCACTGGTAGTTTTCCACTGGGAGATGTGCAACCCCTGGACATTGCCACCATCTACTTCTGTGTTTATTTCATAACAGCTTGGGAAAAGATGGCAAAAATTCAAGCCCTTTTGGAGGTAAAGGCTCTTTGAAATCTGTTTACCACTGTTGACATGAAGGTGGGATCACATCCAGTCATTCTATAAGTACAGATGCATGGGTCTCCCACAAACTGGGCATCCCTCTGGCTTGGGTTTTCTCCAGCATCAGACATGACTATCTGATTCAGAAGAACTTCTGAAGGGTGACCTTAAGGCTCTTCAGACTGTAGTATGGAGTCTACAGATAGGCCTTTAGTTTTTAATTTGTGTTTCCTGATTGGGATTTGTACTTAGTTAGCAAGCTAATCACATGCATTTGAACAAAAGTGACACGTTTTTGGGGAGGAAGAATATTTGCTACTTATTTTTAAAAGTGCTTAAGTAGGTTTTTTTTTTTACTATTTTAAAAGCACTTAAATAGTCTTTGCAGTATTTCCTTATACTATTTCGTGATTTAATTTTTTGTATTTATTCTTTGTTACATAGTGGGGATGGGCGCCATACTCTTTTCTGGGCTAAGATGCCCAAAAAGTCTGACTTTGTCCAAGGACATGACATTGTTATTTTGGTCAAGAAGCACTAGGCTACTTCATTTTTTGTATGATGCACATTTCTCTTATTTATGTTGGGGTCAAAAGTTATATGTTTTATATCTAGATACTTCTTTCTGAACAGTAAATTAATCCCTTCTAAGCAGTATTGCTGCAAGAGTCCTCTTTCAACTATAGCATACAACTGTTGTGGACCAAAGGAGAGCAAACCACTAATTTAGGAACTTAGACACAGACCTAATTTTATTTACAATGATTAAAACCTCTACTTTCGCTTTTAGAAGATGTGTGTGATTGGATTATAATCTTTTGAAATGAACTTTGACTTGCTATATTATTTTGTGTCTCTACATTCCTTGGGCTATGAACTTTTAGACTTCCCAATCTCAATCAGTTGCCTAATGCTGGAGTGGTTGATATCCAAGGAAAACAGGGCAATCTGGAAGTTGGATTTTGCCTCTAAGTCAGCTAGAAGTGGATGCCTCATTTTGGAGTTCAGGAAGACTGTAGGTTTGTGGGGAGCTCTCTCTTGGCTGGAAATATAACAAAGAAACATTGAATCCTAGGACACTTTTTGCAAATTCTGTGATGAAAACTTCTGAAACAGTCTAAGTATCATTAACCAGAGCTTTCTGACCTAGAATGACATGGACTTATCCTACTTTTCTTTTTTGCAAAATTAGTAGGATGCTTGTGCTGTTTTGTGGGGCAGCTTTTGTGTGTAGTTGGGCAAAACCTCTGGGAACCATTAAGATCATATATTGGGTAAATGTCAAATAAGCCACCTTATAGCCTACCTGGAACAAAAATAGAATTACATAAATAATTGAATAAGTTAAATAAGGTGTATCAACAATAGCAATATGCTCATCTTGCATTTAAGATATTATTTTAATTTATATTTATATATATTCCATATATAAGCGAGATCATACAGTATTTGCCTTTCTTCAACTTATTTCAATTTAGCATAATGCCCTCAAGGTCCATCCATGTTGTCACAAATGGCAAGATTTTGTTCTTTTTTATGGCTGAATAATATTCCATTGTATGTATGTAGCACATACATACCACAATTTCTTTATCCATTTACCCATCAGTGGACACTTAGGTTGTTTCCATGTCTTGGCTATTGTAAATAATGCTGTAATGAACATGGGGCTGCATATATCTTTTTGAATTTGTGTTTTCATTTTCTTTGGATAAATACTCAGACATGGAATCTGTGGATCATATGCTAGTTCTATTTTTAAATTTTTGAGTAACTTCCATTCTCTTTTCCATAGTGGCTGCACCAATTTACATTCCCACCAACAGAGCACAAGGGTTTCCTTTTCTCCGTATCCTCTCCAACACTTGTTATTTCTAGTCTTTTTGATAATAGCCATTCTAAAAAGTGTGAGGTGATAGCTCATTGTGGTTTCAATTTGCATTTCCCTGGTGAGTAATGATGTAGAGCATATTTTTATGTACCGGCAGTGGCCATCTGTATGTCTTCTTTGGAAAACATCTATTCACATCTGCCCATTTTTTAAATCAGATTGTTTGATTTTTTTGCTATTGAGTTGTATGAGTTCTTTATGTATTTTGGATATTAGCTCCTTATCTGATGTATGATTTACAAATATTTTCTCCCATTCAGTAAGTTGCCTTTTCATTCTGTTGATAGTTTCCTTTGTTATGCAGAGCTTTTTACTTTGATGTAGTCCCAGTTGTTTATTTTTCTTTTGTTGTTGTTGCTTTTGGTGTCAGATTTTTAAAAATCATTACCAAGGTCTATGTCAAGGAGCTTACTGTGTTTCTTCTAGAAGGTTTATGGTTTCAGGTTTTACATTCAAGTCTTTAATCCATCTTGAGTTAATTTTTGAGTACAATAAGATAGTGGTCCAGTTTCATTTTTTTGCATCTGGCTGCTGTCCATTTTTTCCAACACCATTTATTGAAGAGACTGTCCTTTTCCCATTGTATATTCTTGGCTCCTTTGTTAAAAATTAATTGACCATATATGTGTGAGTTTATTTCTGGGCTCTCTATTCTGTTCCATTGATCTGTATGTCTGTGTTATGCTAATACCACACTCTTTTAATTACTATAGCTTTGTAATATAGTTTAAAATCAGGGAGAGATGCCTCCTGCTTTGTTCTTCTTTCTCAAGACTGCTTTGGCTATTAGGGGTCTCTTTTTGTTCCATATAAATTTTATAACTTCTGTTTCTGTGAAAATGCCATTGGCATTTTGATAGGGATTGCATTGAATCTGTGTATTGCTTTGGGTGGTATGGACATTTTAACAATATTAATTATCATAATCCATGAGCACAGAATACCTTGCCATTAATTTGTGTCTTCTTCAGTTTCTTTCACTAATGTCTTGTAGTTTTCAATATACAGTTCTTTCAACTCCTTAGTTAAATTTATTCCTAGATATTTTATTCTTTTTGATGTAATGGTAAATGTGATTGTTTTCTTATTTCTTAATTTCTTTGTCTTTTAGGTCATTATTAATGTATAGAAATGCAACAGAGTTTTGAGTATTGATTTTATGTCCTGTAACTTATTTATTAGTTCTAACAGTTTTCTGATGGAGTTTTAGGGTTTTCTATATAAAATATCATGTTATCTGCGAATAGTGCCAGTTTTGGTTCTTCCTTTCCAGTTTGGATGCCTTTTATTTCTTTTTTTTTCTTCTTCTTCTTTTCCTAATTGCTCTGGCTAGGACTTCCAATACTATGTTGAATAAAACTGGAGAGAGTGGGAATCCTTGTCTAGTTCATGATCTTGGAGGAAAAGATTTCAGCTTTTCCACTGAGTGTGATGTTAGCTGTGGGATTGCATATATGGTCTTTATTATGTTGAGGTACATTTTCTCTGTACCCACTTTGTTGAGAGTTTTCATCATGAATGGATGTTGAATTCTGTCAAATTTTTTTTTTTCGCATCTATTGAGATGATCAAATAATTTTTATCCTTCATTCCTTAATGTGGTATATCATTTGTGGTTATTGAACCATCCTTGCATCACTGGAATAAATCCTACTTGATCATGGTGTATGATCCTCTTAATGTATTGTTGAATTTGCTTTGCTGATATTTTGTTGAGGATTTTTGCATCTATGTACATGAGGGATATTGGCCTATAATTTTTGTTGTTATTGCTGTTCCTGTGACATCCTTATCTGATTTTGGTACCAAGGTAATGCTAACCTCATAATGTGACTTTGGACATGCTTTTCATTTTTTTTAGAAGAGTTTGAGAAGGATTGTATTGATTCTTCTTTGAATGTTTGGTAGGTTAACTGCATTCAGGTAGGAATGCTGATCATGATAGATTTGATTTTCTACAGATTCTATTCTGGTGTCTTGTTTGGGTACTACCAAAGAAAGTCATTCGTCATTTGGGGTTGCACTTGAAATCTACACCTGTGAAGTTTCCTGCTGTTCATCTAGATCTGCACATGGGGGATGCTGGGCTGTACCTTGGGTGATCCATCACCTTGCACCTAAAGGCTGGGCTGATTGTCCCAACGTTGTGTGGATTTGCAAGAAGAGCTGACAGTCTTGCCTGTCCCCATTTTCCAATCTAGGTTCTTGTAGGCATCTCCTGACAAAGGTACTTAATGATAGCTCTGTTAGAAATTTCTTTTTTTTTTTAACATCTTTTTTTTAAAATTAATTAATTAATTAATTTAATTTTGGCTGCATTGGGTCTTCATTGCTGCGCGTGGGCTTCTCATTGCGGTGGCTTCTTTTGTTGCGGAGTACGGACTTTAGGCGTGTGGGCTTCAGTAGTTGTGGCTCGCGGGCTGTAGAGTGCAGGCTCAGTAGTTGTGGCACACGGACTTCGTTGCTCCATGGCATGTGGGATCCTCCTGGACCAGGGCTTGAAATCATGTCTCCTGCGTTGGCAGGCAGATTCTTAACCACTGCGTCACCAGGGAAGCTCTGTTAGAAATTTCTAAACAATGAAATACATGTCCAAAAAAAGTTCACTGGTGAAGCGGTCTGGTCCTGGACTTTTGTTTCTTTGGGAGGTTTTGGATTACTGATTAAATATCCTTACTAGTAATTGGTCTGTTCAGAATTTCTATTTCATCACAATTCACTCTTGGTAGGTTGTGTGTTTCTAGGAATTTATCCATTTCTTCTAGGTTGTTCAATTTGCTAGAGTACAATTGTTCATTGTAATCTCTTATGATACTTTGTGTGGTATCAGGTGTAATGTCTCCTCTTCCATTTCCGATTTTATTTATTTAAGGCATCTACCTTTTTCTCTTGGTGAGTCTAGATCAATTTTGTTTATCTTTTCAGAGAACCAGCTCTTAATTTTATTGATCTTTTCTATTGTCAGTTTAGTCTCTATTTCATTTATTTCTGCTCTAATCTTTGTTTTTTCTTCCTTCTACTAACTTTGGGCTTTGGTTGTTGTTTTTTCTAGTTCCTTGAGTGTATATTTAGGTTGTTTATTTTAGATTTTTCTTATTTCTTGAGATAGAGTTTTGTCACTATAACTTTCCTCTTAGAACTGCTTTTGCTGCATCCCATAAAGTTTGGTGTGTTCCATTTCCATTTTCATTTGTCTCAAGGTATTTTTTAATTTCTCTTTTGATTTCTTCTTTGACCCATAATAGTATCTATTAACTATAATAATATGCTGGTCCTGCATTTAAGAAAATTTTTAAATCAAACAAATTTGGAGGTTGATTTCTCCCCTACTCAACTTTATAGATACTGAGATTGAAGCTACCAAAGGGTTGGCATGAAACTAATGAAAACCAACCAAATAATTATCAAGAAAACTAGCATCTGCAGTTGTAGTTATCATCTGCAGGGATCACTAGGGCCTACGTTTGTTTGACTTTTCACTTTGTTTTTGTCAAAATTTAGCATTTGGGACAAACAGTACTCTCTAATAGTTACAGAAATAATACAACATTTTTCTCTGCTATTTGCGTATGAAGGCAGATATATTTGCATAGGCCCTGCATAACCTCATAGAGCATGTTTTATCTTAGAATATCGTGTTCAAGGTCAAAGAAAGGGGAAAATTCACTCTGACTTTTTTTTTTTATAACAGTCCATTCACTCCTCAGTTAATAAGTTCATGCCCACTCATTCTCATATCCTTATTTATCATATCCACCAGAATCAACTTTTTTTTTATGGGGGGTAATGCACTATCTCATGATACTTGATTCTAAACTTCGGCTCTTTACAATATGCAACAGACTATAAACAGGCTTTCTATTCATAAAAGTATAAACAGAAAGACAGTAAAAGGATGGCTTAACTCTGTAAGACCTGACATCATATTGGGTTGGCCCAAAAGTTCGTTTGTGTTTTTCATAAGATGTTTTGGAAAAACCCAAACAAACTTTTGGGCCAACACAATAGGCAAAGCTTTTAAGTAGTTTGAGAATGAGGTCCATGTGAGTCAGTACAAAAATCAAAGGATTTTTTTTCCGAATAGATTTTGTTTCAGAGACATTTTTCTTCTTTATCCTCTAACTTTTTTTGAAGACATCACATTAGTAAAGTTCTTAAATGTTCAAATTTAGGATGGAACTCAGAGTAAAGGAGGAGAGGATAGGTAATGAGTTTTGTTAGCAGATTAATCTTAAAAGCTCCAGAAGGCAATAGTCCTCAGCTACTTATTTTTGCAGGCTGCATGATGGGTGCTCAGGTATAACTCACTCCTCAAAAGTTGATCTACATAGCAGTTGGCACCATGCCCAGCCTCTACAATGGGTCCAGTCTGATCACTTGTAATATTAGTTTTTTGGGGGAAAAAAAGACAATTTAGGAATATTTTATAAGGACATGAAAGAAGCAGATTTATCTCTATCGCCCCAGTTATCCACCCTGTTAGGCCATGAATACTACTAATTGAGTGCCAACTGGTTGCTGAGCTCAGAATTAAATACTACATTCCAGGAGACAGGGCGTGGATTGAGTCAGCTCTGTATGAGTAGAGACAGACATTTGTCCTCCACCATTCCACACCAAGAACGATAAACAGTCCTGAAAGAGTTGTCTGTAGGTATTTTTTTCAGCCACAGATATTTAATGGGCATCTATTTTGTGCATGGCATTAGGCTAAATGCTATGGAAGATTGAAAAGTGAATTACACATAAACCTTGCTCTCCCCAAAGTTTCTGCCCATAAGTACATACAATATTCTGTACATATTGTGAAAACCTAATATTACTTAGTGCTACAACTCAAGTGTCATGGGAGTTCAAAGTTGTGAAATACTGTTTCCAGCCATTGTAAGGAGTGTGGTGAAGTGCAACGAATATGAACGTTGGAATTAAAAATTTCCCCTGAATCAAGGTTCCAAGTTTTACAATGATCATGAAGGCCATGAGGAGAATGACCAAATCAGCCCCCTTCTCTGGAACTCAGCACAGTCAATTATACCCATGCCAGTTGTAAACATTAGATGGGAGAGCATACCTGGCAAGGAGCAGGTGCTTGGTAAAAGGTAAAAGGGAGGGCTTTTTCATCCTGCTTTCTCTTCCAGCTGGGTTGATCAAGAAGACTTTCTGCAGTAAGTATCATTTGTTGTGAATCCCAATAGAAATGTGTTGAATTTTTACACTGCACTCCCCTGAAGACTTTAGATGACATAAACAGAGTTACAGATCATAAGATGCATAAGACTAGGATGTTAGAGGTTATATAAAAGGGACAAAAGAAACAGATATTTTCAAGTCTCACGGTGGAATAGAATTTTAGTTTTAAGGTAGTCCTTTTTTTCCTAAGTAAGCCTTTTGGCCTGCCAGGAAACGCAGAATGAAATTTTGTTACATAGTTTTTAATAATGACAAGAGAAAGAGTACAAATGTATCTTTTGAGATTGCTTTTCCCCTGGCAACACTTTATATCTTAGTCTCTTGTATTCACATTGTATAACTAATTTTTCTACTTGCCTTTACCATAGTGCTCTTTCTTTCTGAAGCTACCAACTTGTCTCTCTCCATTGGAAACGTTCTCTGTCCCTTACTTTTCCTGGTCCTCTCAGTATATCTCCCTTATTCTATTAACTTCTTCCTGACAACTTCTTACTTTAAAAATAATGCATATTTTGTCCCTCATTCAGACAACCCCCTTCAACCAAGTGACCCATCTTGCTCTTCTTTTTCATGACATGATATAAAAGACTAAAATTTCTACTTAGTTTCTTCTGCAATTGGACTTCTGTCCCCACTTGAAATGATTCTCATTAAATTCACTTTTATGACCTGAGTCCAGTGTTTCCTTTCCATTCTATTCCTGCTTCCATATTCTTGAACATTTGTTTGGTTCACTTGACCATGCTCTACTGAAAACTTTTCCCTTGCTTTAATTTTTTTTAAAAATTTGATTGTGGCAAGAACGCTTAACATGAGATCTGCCTTCTTAAGAAATTTTTAAGTGATTCTAGTTACAATGTTGTACAACAGATCTCTAGAGCTTATTCATCTTGATTAATGGAAACTTTTTGCCTATTGATTAGCAATTCCCCATTTCCTCTTTGCCCCAGCCCCTAGCAACCACCGTTCTACTCTGATTCTATGATACTGACTATTTTAGATACCTCATATAGGTGGGATCATGCATTTGTTTTTCTGTGACTGGTTTATTTCACTTAGCATCATGTCCTCAAGATTCATTCATATTGTTGCATATAGCAAAATTTCCTTTAAAAAAAGGCTAAACAGTATTTTGGTGTATGAATATACCATATTTTCTTGTCCATTCATCTGTGGATGGACATTCAGGTTGTTTCCACATCTTCGCTATTATGAATAGTGCTGCAGTTGAACATGGGAGTGCACATATCTCTTTGAGATCCTGATTTCAATTCTTTTCAATACATACCTAGAAGTGGGATTTCTGGATCATATGGTAATTCTGTTTTTAATTTTTTGAGGAACACCCATATTATGTTTCATAGTGGCTGCACCATTTTGCATTTACCAGCAGTGTGCAAGGGTTCCAGTTTCTCCACATTCTCCACAGCACTTACTGTCTTTTTTTTTTTTTTTTTTTTTGATAATGCCATCCTGACAGGTATGAAGTGACACCTTATTTTAACTTTAATTTGCATTTCCTGATTATTAGTGATGTTGAGCATTTTTTCTTTTTCTTTTTCTTTTTTTAAGTAAATTTATTTATTTATTTATTTATTTTATGGCTGTGTTGGGTCTTTGTTGCTGTGTGCGAGCTTCTCATTGTCGTGGCTTCTCTTGTTGCGGAGCACGGGCTCTAGGCGCGCAGGCTTCAGTAGTTGTGGCACGTGGGCTCTAGAGCGCAGGCTCAGTAGTTGTGGCACACGGGCTTAGTTGCTCCGCGGCATGTGGGATCTTCCCCAACCAGGGCTCGAACCCGTGTCCCCTGCATTGGCAGGCGGATTCTTAACCACTGTGCTACCAGGGAAGCCCTGAGCCTTTTTTCATATACCTGTTGGCCATTTGTATATCTTCTTTGAAGAAAACGCTATTCAAGTCCTTAGCCCATTTTAAACCAGGTTATTAGTCGTCTTTGTTTTGTTTTGTTTTTTGTTTTGCTATTGTTGTAGGAGTTCCTTATATATTTTGGAGATTAACCCTTTATCAGACCTATGGTTTGCAACTGTTTTCTCGCATTCTATAGGTTGCCTTTTCACTGTTGATTGTTTCCGTTGTTGTGCAGAAGCCTTTTAGTTTGATGTAGTCCCATTTGTTTCTTTTTGCTTTTGTTGCCTATGCTCTTGAAAACAGGGCCTTTTCCTGGTAATCCAGGAACCATAATGTTTTCTTTTAGTTACTTATTAACCAGATTTCTGTCTGTAGTTTTCTGTGTGTTTTCAGTCCCCCCTGTGATTTTTAAGTTCATTCACCTCTTATTATTCCTAGATGCATACCTTTGGAACAGATCTCTCTCCTAATGTTTCACGTGCCCAACTTCTTTTTGGACATGTTTCCATATAGATCGCATGGGTAACAACTCCAAAATTCAATTCCTTTTCTTTTCTACCAGACTTCATCTCTACAGGGCCACCGGAATCTCCCCGGACACCCTCGGCTAGAGTAGTTCATAAGTTCTCTCTCAGGATCCTCCATATATTCATTCATCTTTTCGTTTGGAAGCTCTTTAAAATCCACCCCACTTCTCAGTTCCCGTTACCCTTATTTGGGCCCTACACATTATTTCTTGCTTCCAGTAGTGCAAAAACCTTATCTCTATTCTCTCCTTGCTCTTTCTTTTTCTAAGACTCTGTAGGAATACACTTCATAAAACACAGATCTGACTTTCTTGAAAACTCCTGATGGTTCACTCCTTATATACCCATATTCTGTGTCATGGCTTTAAATGCTGTTCAGTATCAGATACCAAGTATACTAGGTTCCTTTCCTTTCCCTTTCATCCATGTGCTTGGCTCTTTCCTCTGCCAGGACTGCCGTATCCACCCTATAAACTCTTGTTCATCCGTTATGTCCAAACTATTCCATCTATCTTACTGGATTCTCCCAGGCAGAGTTGGGCCTCTCTACCTGTATTATGATTGTTGCTTTATGTTATATTTATATTTTACACCCCTCCGCCCCCGAGACAGTTAAAGTTTTTAAATGACTAGTTTACTACTGTAATCCAGTATCTTTATTTGTTTGACACATGCTTGGAAACATTACTCAAAAGAAAACCAAAACAAGTTGTCTGTGCTTATCGATGGCTAGTCCAACTTCTCTACTTTACTTATGAAAACAGCGCAGAGAGGTTAAGTGATTTGCCCAAGGTCCCATTTAGTTATTGGCAAATGTGGGTTAAAACTCATTTTTTTCATGGGTCAAAACCTGAAGTCAGTGGTAATCCCACTGCGTTACTGGCACCTTTCTCCTTGCCTCTCCTTCCCTGCCCCCGATAGATAATACAGTTTATTGTGGTGCATGGCCTTCTGAAAAATGAGAAAAGTTTGCCCTTGTCTGTGCTTGGCCTAAGTGTTGGTGAGCATGCCACGAAGAGAAAGAAAGGAGAAATCTTTTCGTTGAGATGACTTAGCAGGACAGAATCTGGGTCCCCTGGCATTCACAGAGAGCACCACGCTTGAGTCCCTGGGGGCAGTTTTAAGAGCTGTGGCTGCCGGGACAAGGGGCAGTGGACGGGGGGTGAGGAGAGGAGATGGAGGGGACTCTTGAGTGACCCTTGCCTCAGTGGGAGTGAGCTTGGGGAGAGATGGCAGCTGAGTTTCTGAGGCTGTGGGATCAGGGCAGTAATGAAGGAAGAGGCTTCAGTGCCAGGTTATTGCAGTTGCTGGAGCTCCGTGGCCTCCATCTTGTTTTCCATTCCCTCTTTCGAGGTTCATGTGCTTTACATTTGTACAGGTCAGGGGCTCACTTGGTACACAGTCACACGTGTAATTTAAACCTGAAATATACTCTCCTTTCACAAAGCTGTGAGAGAAGTGACTAGTTCTTGGGCTATAGCTAGTTATTCAGGCTTTTGTGTTTCCTATGTCCTCACTTTGTAACTGCATAGCATGATCTTGTGGTACCTGAAATGACATCATCATGGGGTAACATAGAGTCCAAGTGAGAATTTAATATATTGATGTAGCCCCTTAATTTATACTACACCTAGTTCCAGAAAACTTTCAAGAGGTCTCGCAGCTAAATAAGTTGCAGTTTGTTAAATTTTGGAAGGCATCGCTGTCACGTGTTTTTCTTTTTTTGCTGAGCGTCTAGGTTCCCCACAGGGAGAGTAGAGTCCCCGTGTGAAAAGAGGTCTCCCTCATAACTAGCCTAGGTTAGGTTATGGCTGTGCCTGCTGCCCTGAGTAGTTCTTTCACTCAAGTATCTCAGGTTCCTTTTACAATGACCGCCTGCATCTGAAATTTCCTCTCAATTTAAATTCTTTTCTCCCTCCATATTTACAAGGTCGGCTTTTGTAGCATATGGCTACAATTTAATAATGCAAAGCATTTTCCTTCTCACAGCTGGAAAGCTGGGATTGTTCGGTATCACAGAGAGAGTGGACTTGCTCCAGGCTAGTTAAAATCACTGAACTCTGCAGAAGCTAAGCTTGCTGGAAGTATCGTCCTATACAGAGGCACCCAGGGGACCCCACCTTGCATATGAGAGCATCATGCTTGGAAAGAGGGATCAATTCTGTATATTGCAAGCAGAATAAAATGCTAAGTCGATACATATATATATATCTAGCTACCTAGATTTTAATCTGTTTCTACCTCACAAGATGGAAAAATGTGTTTTCAAGTTATTAGGCAGATCAACTAAAATCTCATTTCTTTTTTCTTTTTCTGTAACTATCAAAAAGTATCAAGGTATCAAGTAACTTAAGCAAGTACTTTTGTGTGGTAATTCGACTCATGTTGGCTTTTACCTGATAGTATCATTGGTGGTCAAAGAATTTAAGAAAAAATTCAGGTTTTGGTTTTCAAAGTTGTTATAACTTTGGGTCTTTTAACTTGTGTGCTGGTCTTCAGGGGCCTTGCACTCTTTCATTTTATTTTATGTAATAGAACTAGGGACACTTTCCTGTTTGCACTGAAATATTTCTAATTCTTGACTCCAATAGAGATATCCCCTTCCCCACCCCTATTCCATACCTGAGCATATTCATTTCCCCAAGGCATTCAGGAGGAAGAACACAGAAAAACCACTTGGCTTTCAGATTTGATCTTATCATCATTGAAATCATCATGTGTACTTGTTAATGACATGAAACAAACAGTGACATGATGTACTTTTAAAATATATACATTGTATGGTTCCATTGATATGACATGTCTGGAATAGGCAAATCCATAAAGGCAGCGGTTTGGAGATGTTGGGGGAAATGGATACGTGACTGCTAATGGGTATGGCGTTTCTTTTTAAGGTGATGAAAATGATCTGGAATTAGATAGATACATCACTCTTTGAATATACTGCAAACCACTGAATTGTGCACTTTAAAAGGGTATGAGAGTTATATCTCAATAAAGCTGTAATTATTTTTATGGTCTTTTTAAAGTGCGTATGAGCCATCAGGAGAAAAGGGTTTGGGACGCAGGGCTAAGATTGAGATTTGGAGGGTTTGTCTGGGGCTTAGAGACCTCAGGAGATCAAGGAAGAGGCCCCAGGGAACCCTGGCACAAGGAAGTCACATGGCAAATGATACGAGTTTACATGTGCATTTCTCAACGAGCTTCAGTCTGTGTCAGTGGAGCCCCTTTTTCTGGTGAGGTACAGAGGCCACTGACAGATACCAATGGCGAGTGACATGATTTATTGTAAGATACTGGCTCCATTGTTTATTTTGTGGCACTTTTGTAAGTGTAGTGGATTTTTAGTTTCAAAATTTAGTGTTTTGGATTGTAGTCATCTTCTGAATTGAATTCTTTCAAGCTGAGCAATGTTTTCTAAATAAGTAAGCAAGGAGTAGAAGATGATCCTCTCACATCAGGACATAGTAAAGCATTCTACTATTTTATACTTAATATGTCCTCATTGATATCTAGAAATAACCCACATGAGATCTAGAAATAACCCACATGAATTACATTGCTTTACATCATGTTGACTGGTGAACCATGGAGTGTCCGTGAGTTTTTGAGAGAGCACGTAGAAAGACGAGCAGAGAGAGAAGGAAAGACCACTGATGGGGTTACTCTTATAAGAGATGAGGAAGGCAAAATATTTTTTAAGTGCTGAATCTTAATGTGTTATTTTAAAAAATATTGGCATGCTCTCCTTTTGACTAGAGCACCTAGATTAGTTTAATAATTTTCCTGATCTCTGTAACTGGTATTTTTGCCTTGGGTCTTTATCCCTGTGATACATCTGGTGATCTTCAGAATGTGCAAGTCTGATTATTTCATTCCCCTCCCCTATCTGTGTCAAGGGTTCCCACTCTAGGCTAAGCCTAATCTTTACATGGCATCTAATACAGCCCTTCATGGTGTGTTCTCTCCTTGCGCTTCCACTGCCCACGTGGACCTTGCATCCAGCCTTAGCCTTTATGTCTTTGTGTGGTTTTTCTGCCTAGAATGCATGTACCCTCTTGACACCTTATCACCTTTACCATAATGGCACCTGTATCACAATTTACTTGTCTTTTTCACTTAGTGGATTCTGAACACCTTCAGGTGAGGACTGTATAATTCCATTTGTAAACCCAGTATCTAAGGCAATGCCTGGCCAGAGGCAGTGTTCAGCAGTGTTCAAGATTTATGAAATAGAGGCTTAGGCCTACAGTAGGCTAAATCAATTGTAACTTGTTCTTGAGGTTACATCCCCAGCCCCAGAACCTGACCTAAGTCAGGAAAAGTAGGGTGTTTCATAGAGACAGTTATGGTGGGCTTCTTCTGCCCTGTAGGTACACTACACCCTAGATATGACTGTTTCGGGGATGTTCTGAACTCCTAACTCGTGTAGCATGGTCTGATGATGAATTTTGTAGGGACGTATCAGACTGAGAATTGCAGTGCTCTAATATGATTACTGATTTAGAATACCAGTCTTAGATGGATCCGGTTCTCTTCTCCCAATCAAATGAATTATAGAGAAGTCCTGTTTGCTATTTTATGCTTTTGTTTAGTGAGTGTACCAAAATGTTCCTAGCGTCTGCATGATCATGAATGTGGAAACAGGTAAGGTAGCTTTCTAGAAGTAGCAAAAATTGCATGAGTAATGGAAGTCATTATTTTCAAAACTTTTCCTGATTACATTGACTGTTCCTTATTCATTTGTGATTCCTTTTGTGATGTGGAAATACTGATTTCTGAAAATTTCGAGACTACTGTTTATAGGTTAAGGAGGTAATTTATTTATTTTTACTTTATTAAGGTATAATTGACATAGAATAAATTGCATATCTACCTATTATATATAATATATACTTATTATATATGTATATATACATATATATATATACACACACACACACACACATATATATATGAAGGGAATAAACACTTACCAAATATCCATAGCCATATATTTGTGTGTCTATTTCTGGTCCATCTCATTGATCTCATTGATATATCTCATTGATATATCTGTCTTTTGCAATACCAAGTTTCTTCTTGATTTCCATAACTTTTTTATAATAAGTGTTTATAATAAGTTTTAAAAATTATTTTAGGTCCTTTGTATTTTCACGTAAATAGAATCAGCTTGTCAAATTCTGCTTGTCAAAATCAGCTTGTCAAACCAAAAAAAAAAAAAAAAACCCTGCTAGAATTTTGACTGAGAGTAGTGAGATTTAAAGCCAGGTCTTTTTAGGCATACAGTAAAATAATTATCATTAGCTATCTAGTATAAAGTCCACCTTTCTGGCTTAACTTCCCATTCAGATTCTCCCAACTCTTCACTAAAACTTCCATGAGTATATGTAAAACCTTGAAAGTTTTTTCTAAGCACACTAAAACTAAGACTAAAGGAGAGCCTTTTATTAGAATCTTGGAGACTTATCCCATAACTATATGACCAGTGCAGTGGGATTTAATCTAAAACGTGGTGGTTTTCCTATCTTTTATCTCATGAAAGATAGCAGTGTTGATTCCTTGAGTAATTGTAGACATTTAAGTTTGATTACACCCCATTATCATCCCCTAGGTTCAGAGCTTTTTCTATATCAATTTAAAAGGCTATAAATCCAGAGACCAACAGGGTTAGGAAATGGGTTATAGAGAGGGAGTGAAGAGTATGGGAAGACATCTAGCCGTCTGATTCCATTTCCTAACAGGAATCCTTCAAAAATTCTCCACTCTGGGCTAGAGTCTTAACTCCTAACACCACAGATAAGGATCTTTGTAAACTTGGTTTCATCTGTCTTTCCAGAAAGTGAGGGTTTTCATGTACTTCTTGGTAGGATCTTACATATCTAGGGGTGGGGTGAGAAGAGCCCACCACTTTATAGTAAAGGTTCATTAGATGAAAGACCAGCAGTCACTAGAAATTGGTTGGAATTGGAACTTCGACTAACATTGTTACTAATACTACAACTACTGCCATTACCAATAATCATTTATTGAACCCTAAGCACTTCATATGCACGTTCTTATTTAATATTCACCTCAAATCTATGAGTTCAGTATTACTCTTATTATTTCCATTTCACAAATGAGAATTGGAGGGGTAGAGAATTTAAGTGTTTATTCAGTCATGAATAAAAAAAGGAGCAAGTATGGAAATTGAACTGAGATAGAGTTTAAAGTGCTTAGCACAGAGCCTGGCATATAACACTGAATAAATGATAGCCACTATTATTTTATTATCATCATTATTATGGTTAGTATTACTCTTTATTTATATTAAGTGATTTAATCAAAGTTATCCAGCTAGTAAATGATAAGAATCCAGATCCAATGATGTCAATTCTAGAGCCCTCAATCTCAACCTAAAAATACAGTATGCTTTTTTGAGGCAAAACCCTAAATTTGGATAGACTACCCTATAAGTAAAAAGAAAACAACCAACTATGCCCTTGGTGAGAAAATACTGAAGAACAAAGGAAAGGGTCTATCATTAAGATCCAGAAGAACATACCTTTGAAAATGAAGAACTAGAAGAAATTTCAGAGAAAACATTTTGTTTACTTAGAAAAAGGGACCTACATGAAAAATGAACAGATAAAATAATAGCTTCAGTGAACAGAGTACCATGTGAGTTAAGAAAGAGTAGCAAGAAAACTAAAACTGCTTTCATATAGTTAAAATCTGGATTGGAAGAATAAAAAACAGAACTGATATTGTGGAAATAATCACTGATATAGATATTTGCTCCAAAAGCAGAGGAAAAGAACAGAGAGGTTAAAAATGGTGAGAAAAAGGTTTATGATGGGAGAATAGAAAATTAAGCATTTATTTAGGTGTTCTTAGTGAGAAATCAGAATATTTAGGAAAGAAATAGAATCAAGGACAAGTGAAGAAAACTTTTAGGAGCTAAACATAATCTAAATATGCTGGTTCATATGGCTAATATATCCAGCCAATAGTAATAATATCTAAATATTATCCTGTTGCAGTTTTTGTATTTCATGGGTAAAAAGAAGAATCTTGTAATTATTCTAGAGGAAAAAGTTACCTGCATTTCTTTTAATGTTCAAGGAATTGTATTTCTCGTCAAAGGTGATAGAAATAGATTCTTTATTATTTGTGGTCTCGAAAAATAGTCCCTCATTTTCTTTGTAAAAATTTTACTTGAAAACCTGTTGCAGTTGACAAAGTGATGCACCAAAATTAAAAAAGAAAAAATTTAGGATGAGGAAAGTCCTCAGATATATACTGATAGTTATATAAATATAGCAATAACTGTAGGCTGATAATGAGAATAATAAGTAGAAAGTTATGTCTAAGTAATTATTGTAAATAAGATTATAGACATAAACTCCAATGTAAAAAGTAGTTCTTGAATATATATCTGGGTCTCAAATTCCAGATCATATTTTTTAATTGTGGTAAAATACATATAACATAAAATTTACCATTTTAAGTGTATAGTTCAGTAGTGTTAAGTTTATTCACTTTGTTATGCAACCAATATCTGGAACTTTTTCATCTTGCAAAACTGAAACTCTGTACGCATTAAATAACAACTCCCTCTTCCCCCTTCCCCCCAGCCCCTGGCAACCACCATTCTCCTTTGTTTCTATAAGTTTGACTCTCTAGATACCTCATCTAAGTGAAATCATACAATGTTTGCCTTTTTGTGACTGATTTATTTACAGATTACATTTTTAAGGACTGAAAAGAGGAGGAGGCTTGAAGAGGTTGGGTAACTAGGAATGGCAGACTAATTTTCTCATTTTAGTATAATTTTTTTTGGTTTTGCTAAAGAGTCTTTATTGTTTGCTTTTATCTCTATTTCTGCTTAGATTTGTTATTAGGGAAGCCTGCTTCTCTTCTTGGAGTCAAGTACATTTTCAGCCTCAATTGATATGATCATGTGTTGTTGTTTTTTGTTACTGTTGTTTGTTTGTTTTTTCTCTATTACATCGCTAGATTTCCTGATAGTGAACTGCACTCATTCCTGGAATAAACTCTAATGATAATAGTGTATCTTTTTTTGGTAACATTGTTATATTCCATTTGAATATATGAATTGAATATATTCAATTTTATTTAGGATTCTTTTTTTTTTTCCATCCAAAATAGTTTTTAATCCCTTGAAGTTACACCATCAGACTTGATGGGAGTTATTTTAATAGGTATTCTTGTGCACATTTCTCCATAAGTATACTTTATCCTCAATGCATAACTTTTAAACTTAAGAGAAAAAACAGCTAGCAGGAAGGATACAATGCAATATGCATTTCATTTTGTTCCAAACAAGCAGCTAAAAAAAAAAGAAAAAAAAAAAAAGGACAGCATACATTAAACAAAGTGCATCAGTTCCAACGACTTAATATTAGAAAGAGGCCTAATTCGCTGAAGACAGTCAGAGGCCTGCCAGGGTGAGACTTCTGGCTGATTCCAGTGCTGTATTTAGGATTCTTGAAGTTTCATTTACATGTTTGCTTGACCTTTGGTTGGTTGCTTGCTTGCTTTGTTTTGATAAGGGACATTGCAAGTTTAGTTATTTAAGTTTTGCTGGCCTAATAAAGGCTTATGACAGCGCCTTCTTCATAACGTAACTTGTCATCATTTTCTACAGCCTGGGAGAGTGCAAATAGCATTGAGATTTGAAGGCAAGGTAAAGGATAGATAAAATCCAGCTGTGCACCCATCTGTACCTATGTCATTTTTAAAAGTGGTTTTAAAAATACCTTTTTATGCTGTTCTAGGGTTTTCAAATTTTAAAGTGCATATGAACTCATTAAGCTGCAGATTCTGATTTCAAGGGTCTTGGTGGAGCCTGAGCTTCTGCATTTCCAGCAAGCTCCCAGGTTATGCCAATGCTGTTGGTTCTGGGACCACATTTTGAATAACAAGAGACTAACGTAGTGGTTCCCAAACTTTGCTGCACATTGGAATCACCTGGGCAACTTTTAGAACATCCTCATGTCTGGGTCATATCCACACCAGTTAAATCAGAATAGCTGGGAGTGGAAGCCACGCATAAATTGCTTTTTAAGAACCCCAGGTGGTTCAAATGATCAGCAAATTTTGGGGACCACTGCACTAGGTAATAGTTCTGTTCAGATTCCACTTTGCACAATTGTGGTTACTTTTATTTTAGTAAGTAATTGCCCCTTTAAGTTTTCAAAGTTGCGGTCAGTAAGTTGTATGTGTTAATCTCTCATAATTCTTTTAATGCATTTGGTTTCTATGGTTATGTCTCCCTTCTATTCTTGTAGTTGTATATTTTTGCCTTCTCTTTTTTCCCTTAATGAAGCTTGCAAATGATTTTTCTGTTTTGCTTGTCTTTTCAGAGAATCATCTTTCCTTTCATTGTTTCAAATATTCCTCTTTTTTCCATTTTATAAATTTCAGCTTTTATCTTTAATTCCCTTTTGAATTTTTGTTGGATTGTTTTGCTGTTTTTCTTTTATGGTAAACAATTTTCCTTTTTCTTTTGTCTCTTTCTTTTCATTGCTTTCTAGATGGCTGACAATTTTTCTTTTGATTTTCTGTTTGACTCATGGCTTATTTTCTTAATTTTCATGTAGTTCAGAAGATATGGTCACTTTTTTTTTTTAACTTTTAGTTTTATTTGCCAAAGATAACACAGAATGGCCTGAAAAATTCTCTACTTTTAAGAATTTGTTAACATTTTCTTTTTGGTCAAGGACATGATCAATTTTTATAAAATTTCCATGGATATACCAACAAAGTATAAGATGTATTTGAATGATATAAAATAAGTCTAATAGCCTAATAGTCATGTTCAAATCTGAAAGATGCATTCAGAGTTCTCACTATAATTATATTTTTATCAAGTTTCTTGTATTTTATTAGATTTTATTTTATGTATTTCTCCACAATATTGTTCGCTGCACCAATACATTGTTTGGTGCATGTATTGGTGCATTTCTCCACAATATTGTTTGGTGCATGCCATTCATAATGTTCTTTAGCCTGTTTATTTTCATTCATCTTAAATTCCATCGAAAACCATTGCTAAGTGACACTGATTTCTTTTTGTGTGAATTTGCCTGACTTCTCTGCCTACTATTTTATTTTCAACTTTTTGTTCTTATTCTCACTTTGTCTTAAGTATGTTCCTTAAAAGTAGCTGGATTTTGTTTGCTTAAATTAATCTAATGCTTTCTTTATGGGATAATTCAGTCCACTTACATTTGTTATAATGATTGATATATTTGATTTTATTCCTCTTGTTTTACTTTAATCATTTATTTATATCTTATGTCCTCATTTTGACTGTCTTAAGTTCCTATTCATTGTATTTTGTTTCCTAGCTGTTAATTTGGAAGTTCTATCTTCCCTTTCCCTACTTTTAAAATGAAATGTCTCTCATTATTTGAAAATAATATACAGCATTCATATTGACTCACAGGTACTATGATTATCTGGTATTTTAGAGAAGAGAAATGGGGAGACGTAGAAAAGTTGCTTAACTTGCCTTAAGTTTACACAGTAAGTGACAGAGCTGATTTTTTAGTATAGTTTAATGTAATTTAGTATAATTATATTAATTGTAGTATATTTTAATATAATATTATAAAATTTTATTTTATTTTATTATAATTTCAATATAGTAAAAATAAACATAGCCCACTTAATAAACCATAAAGTATCTGTGCTAAGAAATTTTAAAATCTGCAAGAATTGATTTTCTTGAATAATATATAATAAAATTGTCTCAAGATCAGAAAATAGGAGTAGATTAAATTTCGTGAAACACTTGGAGTTGTCTAAGAATCTTCTCTGAAACACATTCTGGAAAGATGATTTTACCAGTGAGTTTTTCCAAACTTTCAACTTTTTTTTTTTTTTTTATGAAAAATAGTGACTGTCATCCAAACCATTTTATGAAGCATGCATATAACTCTGGTATGAAAACTTGGCAAATAAAATACAAAAATTCCCACAGAAGTATCCCAACTACATATAGAGAATTTGGAAGAAACTGTTAATAAACCAGTTCAACAGTAAATTTAAAAAGCTATGTTCCATGGACCAACAAAGATAATTTAATCTAAGAATTCGTAATATGTAACAACAAAAAATGCTGTAATGGAAAAAAAGGATAATCTCACAATGCCAAAAAGACATTTAATAATACTCAACAACGATTCTGATCAGAAAACTTTAAAAAAACCTCTGAGAAAACTAGGAATAAACGAATATATCAGATGATGAGAAAACATCAATCATCAATTAATAGCCAAAATTATTACTAACTGTGAAACTCTAGAAGTATTCTCATTAATATTATGAATAAAATATTCCTGCTAGCACTATTCCTATTTTACATATTTTTGAAAGTTCTCTTCAAAGAAATAATGCATATGTATGTGAAAAAATCTAACTGTATTATAATTAAATAAATGAAAGTTATAACATTAATGTCATGATATCTTTTCTCTATCAACTTGCCACAGTTAAAAACAAATCCCATTAATATGACTAATATGTAATTCTGGCAGCAGGGTGGTGACATGGAAACGCTCATGATCTGCCTGAGGGAGTATAAATTGGCAAAAACCTTTATGGAAAGCAGCTTGACAGTTTTTACCAAGAGCTTTAAAAGAGTTTATGTCCTTTGACCCAGTAATTCCACTTCTGGGAACTCCAGCCCAAGGAAATCATAAGAATTGCTGACAAAAATTTGTGTCCTAGGATGTTAATGGCAGTGCTGTTTATAATATTTTTTAAACTGGGAAATAACCTAAAATGCCAAACAATGGGAGAATGGTCAAATAAAGCATGATACAGCCATGCGGTGTAATATGGTGCAGGCATTAAAATTATGCTTTTGGAAAAGTATTTAATCTAAAGGGAAAGATACAATGTTACTTAGAAAAAAGCAGGATATGCATTTATTTAAATTTGATCTCAATTTTATAAAAATCCATATTTATATATATTATATATATGTAGGAAAAGTTTAATGGACTCAAAGGAAATACTTAAAAACATAAATAATATATTAATGTACTACTATCAGAGTGTGTTAAAGTCAGAAAAATTCTGACTCTACCAGGTCATTTCAATCACCGTCAGGGATTTACATTTCATGTTGAAGGACAAACTTAATTGTAAATTTATACTAAAATGTTAGCTATAGGCTGAGATTCAGTCTCTGTGCAGAGAATTGTTATCTTTGCTGTGATTAGTGTATCTATTTTATAATCACAGTTTCCATCCTTAACCATGGACAGTTCAGATCAGTTGAGAAACTGAAGAGAGTCCTGTCTTACAACACCACTACCAGAAAAATCACCAATGGGTTAGTTTTGGTAGCTGAAGTTTTATGAAGATTGGCAAAGAGCTAGTATGAAATAATCTTATCTTCTCCCCCTTTACATCTACAAACAAAACGATTTAGGCATCTTTTACACTCAGTTGAAGGAAGTGAACAATTGGAATCCTAGGGCTGGAGCATGCCTGTGAGATACCCAGCGTTCTCTTCTTTCTCCAAATTGAGCAATACAGGAAAACAGCCATGTAAAAAAGTGGAATCTGAGAGTTGCAGTGGGCTTTGGAAGTGCTCTTATCCAACTTCCTACCCAAAGTGAGAATTCTTAAATCCAATGGAGGGGTCTTTACATCCACTGGGAAACCCCCTATATTTGTAGACACGGGTTTCCTCATTCTGTAAAATGGTAACAACTTGAGGATAATTGTGGGCATGATATGAATTCATGCTTTCTAAGATCTTAGTGCAGTAGCTTGGCATGTGTTGGTTATTATTACCTTTGCAAGGTCTCACATTCCTTTCTAGGACTTTTCTTATTGGATGACAAATCTGTTTACTGAGCCAAAAAAACAGTTCCTGGAACTATGCAGAGTAAGTCTAATCCACCCTCTACATTAACAGTCCTTCAAATATTTGAAGACAGCTTTCATGAATTTAATAACTGCTTTCTGTGTTTTTTTTAAATTTCAAGAATAGAACACAGCAGACCATAAAAATGAGCCATTATCAGTCTTCCTTTGGATTTTCTGTGTAAATGTTGTTTAACATTTAAATGGTGCTGATTATAATTTGAGATATTAACAGTTAGATACGCCATTGCGTCCCTCTGTTATTGTTTGTAAAGGAGGTTAAACACTATATTAACTTCTGAGTAGTGATTTATTGTTGCTTTTGTTAGGGAAAAATAAAAACAGTAAAATAATATAATTTGATATTGCCTTTGAGAATTTTCAGTTTGCAGAGGTCTTTATTTCCTACTCAATTTTATTTTTTAAAAAGCATACATGTAGTGTAAATACAGCATCACATAAATGCTAAGTTGTTCTTTGCTTCCTGGTGTAAGCTGTTGTGTAATATTGCTCAGTAACCATTAAGCAGCTGCTCTGTCTCAGAGATGCTCATATTTCCTTTGGTAGATGAAGGGAATTTACTATATGAATGTCTCCAAATTGCTTTAAGATCTTTGGCCTTTGTGTCAGCTATTTAGATTCACAGTGGTCTATGTAACACATGAAAACCATGTTTTTAGAAGGCCCCAGAAGCCTGGAGGTTACACATGGGGTTGTGTTAACAGCAAGCACCTGCATTTTGCTGTTTTACCCTCTGTATTGTATAGCAGGGCTCCTGACCCCCTGCACGATCCTCTCTAGTTATTTTGCCAGAGTCCTTAAGTACTCTCTCGTATGCTTGTGAGCAAGCACTATCAGCTGTCCAAGTACCGTGTCATCCACTGTTTCTTTTCTTTAGCCTGCCTCATCTTGGGTAATGCCTGTCCATTGTAAAGGCTGTGCTGTGTGCAAAGATGCATGAAGCGGGCAGCCATCTGCTTCAGGTGCTTCTCCCAGGCTACCCAGCCACCTGATTCCCACCCACCCCCCTCCTATAAGGTCATTGTCAGCAGGTATTACCACTTATCCTTGGGAGCCCTCCTTTTACTGAAGTCTCACTATGCTCCATGCAGGAGTGGAGCCCAGTGGGACCTATGGTGTTGCATTTTGGCTAGTGGGTGCCAAAGCAGTTCTGACATATTTTCAATGTCTTTCACAGTTTTAGTAAAATCTTTCAGTTTTCCCTGTAGATCCAAATTCCTTAGAACTTGGGGAATTGCGGGTAGGGAGTGGAGAAGCATCCTCAACATTCTGAGTTGCCTTCCCTTTTCTATGAGATAGTCGTTGTATTTGTCTGTGTGTGACTGCCTTGCTGTCTTCCTGCTGGTAGGATTGCCTTGAGGTGGCTCTTCCCTCCCTTAGGATTCGGCTTCTGACAGGACCACACATCACTCCATCTTAATGGGCATGAGTAGGGCATGACTTAGAAGCAAATGGAGTCCTAACTACTCATTGGAGTGATAAGGAAATGAACTTCAGATAATATCCATGTATTGAATTGTTATTAAGTATTACACATGGTATAATTTATATAAATGAAATGTTCACTATTCATTCACTCATTCATCCATTTATAAATATTTGTGAACTGTTTGAACCCTTCTAGTCTCTTGGTAGTTATTTTGTACTAAATGCCTAAAGTTGTACATTAATTACACAACAAAGTCAGAGATATAATCTGACTGTAATCATCATGCTTTCCCATTTTGCCCAAAAGCTTAAATAAACTCCTCGGCAAACAAGTTCCAGAAAATAACAAGGGTCAGTAGAGTTATCCTTCAATCTTAAGCTATCTTTATCTTCATTGTTATAAAATTATTAAGGTGTTCATTTGTGACCATGTTTCAAAAAGTTGAACTTTACATTTGTTCTGCAAGCGTTTCGTAGTTACTGTAATGTGGGCGATGAGTTAGTTGTTAACGGAGATATAGAGATGAAAACCCAGTTACTCCCCCAAATAAGAAGAAACACGAGGCTTGAAAGCAGTTATCTTGGTAAACTTGAATGTGCAAAGTGATATAAAGTAAGAACAAACTAGGTGCTATGTGAATACAGAAGAAAGAGATTATTTCTAGGTGGCACAGGAGTTGGGAGGGGAGGGTAGAAAAGCAGATTATGGAGCAGATGGTGGTTGAGCTGGACATTGAAGGCTGAGAGTTGAGCCTGCGGAAAGAGGGCCTTCTGATCAGAGGCAGCTACGTTAGAAAGATATGAGAGCAGGCCTTTACAGAGTACAGTTGGGTAAGGACAGATAATCTTGTCTGATTGGTTAAGCACACAGGCTGTAGTCATGACAAATAAGTTCTCTGTATTTGTCATATATAAAATGTTATGTTTACCACATGTAAAATAAAGTATAATCTATTACGCTTAAAACAACAAAAGCTTGGGGAAAAAAAACAACAAAAAACAACAAAAGCTATAGAAATCTTTGTATACAATGATAACCTATCAAAATTAAAACCATCTTTGTCTCCAGCCACACAAAGGGAGTCAATGTCCTTTTTTTGTCTCGGTGGCTTTTAGCACTTTGTACAATGTCGTCTACCTGGAAATTTCTCAATAATCACTGAAATGAATTCAACCTGGTGAGAAAACTTAATTGCTGAAGAAGTAGGCGTTTCTTAAAATAGAGCTGCATCAAGTGGGGGCATTTTGTTATTATCCTCTTAAAAATGTATATCTTTTTCAGAGCAGTGACTTAACATGAGACCTGAGTTTTATCACCAACTGAGATCTCAGTTTCTTCTCATTCTTTTGCTATTTCTAAAGAAGGTGGATGGATGGATATTCAACAGTGTTCAGACATACACAGCGCCCCTGTTTATTCACAGCAGTGAGGCATATGTGCTAATTGAATGACTGTCTTTTCATGCTGTGTATGGTTAAAAAGTGGGCTGGTGGCTTTCTTTCTGGTACAATTTCTAAATGATGATTTACAAATAAGTTGAGAGTGTCTGGAATTCAGTGTGCATATTTCAGTGTATGGGTCATTGCTGACTCCATAGGCCTGTCCTAACTTACTGGTAACATTTACTCAGCGCCTACTCTGGGTTTTATATTTTTATCTCACTTATTACTTGTAACGATGTAAGGTAGGTAATTTTATTATCTCTAATATATAAATGAGGAATCTGAGGTACAAAGAGTCTAAATGTTCCAGGACTATTATTATTATTAATTTAGAATAATTAGTTATTAATTATTAGGATTAATTATTCCAGGATGCCACACTGGCAAACTGTAGTCAGGAGTCAAACCCCAGCTCTTTGACTTGAGTGAGCCATGTTGCTAAACCACCAGGCCTCTGTCATCCCTGCACTGAATCTAATCTCTTGGTCAGCCCTAAAGCTTTATGTAACATCCAATCGCCAGTTCTTGGAATTCAGGGTTTTTTCCTGGAAGTATTTTATTTTTTATTTATTTACTTATTTTTATAAATTTATTTATTTATTTATTTAGTTTTGGCTGTGTTGGGTCTTCGTTTCTGTGCGAGGACTTTCTCCAGTTGCGGCGAGCGGGGGCCACTCTTCATCGCGGTGCGCGGGCCTCTCACTATCGTGGCCTCTCTTGTTGCGGAGCACAGGCTCCAGACGCGCAGGCTCAGCAGTTGTGGCTCACGGGCTTAGTTGCTCCGCGGCATGTGGGATCTTCCCAGACCAGGGCTCGAACCCGTGTCCCCTGCATTGGCAGGGAGATTCTTTAACCACTGCGCCACCAGGGAAGCCCCCTGGAAGCATTTTAATTCTGAGGATTTTCACACTCTTACTGTCTCCCTGGGGCAGCAGAGAGTAGCCATATCCCTCCCACCTGAGGTGTCCCCCTCCCTCCTCACCCTCACTACACTTCTTCTTCTGGATGAGAACCTGGGGAGAAGACTGGTGTTTGTGAGGGTCCCCATCTGCAGTCCTGGGCAGAGCTAGACCAGCTAGCAAGCATGTCTGACTTACTCAGGCTCCTGACCCGTGGCCCACGGCTACTGGGGGCCCTGGACCTGGAGGTCACGGGAGGGTCGGGAGGCATTCCTGGAGGTCTGGCTTCACCACCTTCGCCAGAAAAAGGATCCAGTTCTTGAGATGAAGGGAGTCCCAGGGAGTGGCAGCAAGGGTGAGAAAGCAGTGAAATCATGTGAGGTATATTAATGGTGCCCAGAAATAGGTCTGTGTAAAGTATTTGCTGTATGTACGGGTTCTGCTTTTGTGTGATTCATGACGGGAGCAAGGGTGGGACTGCTGGTAACAGCAGCTCACTTTTTAATCAGGGAAGGATTTGTGAAAAAACAGTGGTTTCAAGAGATCTTTGAAGTAATTCCAACAAGGTGCTAATTGTGGTTGTGGTTTTCCTTTTTCTTTATTTCTTTTTTTTTTTTTTTTTTTTAAATGGGTGGACTTTAGTCTACCAGGTGCTACCGAGCTGAGGGCCCCTGAACCTTCATTCCCTATGCATGGGCAGTGGCAAATAAAACCATACCAATTGCCCTGTACAATTGGAAAGTTAAAAAATTTTCCTGAGAGATTATTTAGCTTCTAAAGGTTAAACGTTTGTTTAAACAGACCCAGTTTGCATTTTACAAGAGTTTTGCTTTTACAGTTCTTCGTTGTAAGCATACTTGGTTTTTGTTCTAACCTTTGGTTTAAAACACTTGAACAAATTCTAGTGTTTAATCATTTATTTGCTTCCTGCTTATGTTGATCTCTTTCATCTTGATGTTTATTTTCAGGATACCTTGAGGATAGTTTTGTAAAATCTGGAGTCTTCAATGTATCAGAACTTGTGAGGGTATCCAGAAGTAAGTAAACTCTTTTCTTATTATTTAACTATACAGTATGATTTAAAATTTTTTTATTTGAACCTTAACTACAGTATGAAGAGAACTGTGTATTAGGAGAATTTGAGTTTTAAAATCTCTGACCTTTTGATGAAATCATAAGTGAATATATTTTGTCTGGTTTTCTAAAATATTTGCATTTAAATCAACACTTTCTGTAGTACAAAAATAATTTGCGGTTTGTTCTGCTTGCTGTGTTATTGGTATTCATTTAATTCACTGTTCACTCTGTGACCATAGATGGTCATTTATATCAAAGGAAGTGTGATTAATTAAATGTACTCAGTGTTGTTATGATAACCCACATAAGTTTCCTGTAGATAAGTGCTTTTTCATTTTGCTAACATTTTGGTGAGGGCTTGGAGATGTACAGGATATACACACTAACATGCAGAGTGTAGAGGGATGCAGAAATTAACTTTGCAGATTGTAGCTGGATATAGATAGAAAGCATTGTTATCCAAAACAATGTCCAATTGTTTTCATTGGCCACCTCACCTGAGACACCATTCTTGGCAGGCTGGATGAGAATTTTCTCGAGTAAGTTCACCTGGCCAGCTAACTAAGCATGGGGGAAGTTTCCTTGATCAACTCTTTTAGTTATTACTGGTGTGTGCGAATATATGTAAGATGCAGTTCTTATCTCATTGATTATGCTGAAGGGGGTGACTCATTTCTACTTGCTCTCTTCTCTGATTTAGCTTATTTATGTAACTTTGAAGGGTGTATTTTCACCTGACATTTTGATAGAGAGTGTCACAGTTTGGAATGATTTATTCAGATGATGTAGGGGCACTCTGGAGCCTGTTTAAGTTGTGTTTTTCACTTGGGTCAAATTCAGAGGTCATGAACAAGAATTATGATGATCCAAAAAGAACAAACAAGAATGAGTTACTAAGGGTAAGTATAGGTAGTGCTTTAGCATGGCGTTGAGTGAAGTAATCTCCAAGGTAGTAGGTGACTTTGTCTTTGGAACTGTAGTTTCTCAAGTAGTTCAGATTTCTGAAGTGGCTAGTGCAAACAGCCTGTATTTCAGAGAGTTCTGTACATGAGCATTTAAGACTTCAGTAGCATGCTTTCTGACGTAATTCTGCAGTGGATAAATGTATGCCCCAAAGACTTCTGCCCTGGGTCTGTTGACTTGGGGGCAGTGTAGGAGACCAAATTAATATCCTGTATGCCTGTACCTACAGGGTTCATATTTGCTGGGCAAGAGGATTCTGATGGTCTGCTTCATTTACTTCATTCACCAAGGCGATGAGCCTTGTGTGTTTTTCCTGATCAATATGTGTTGTGCAAAGGCCTCTGATATTTGAACTTTTTAATGTTTATTTTTAATTTGGAAAGGAACATGCCTGACTTACTTACTACTACTTTATGGCATCATGTAAGGAAGGGGATATTTAAAGGGGTGTGTGTGTGTGTGTGTGTGTGTGTGTCCCCATACTGCTCTTCAGCAGAGAGGCTATGCTGCTTCAGTTATGAGACATTATGAAATTATTTGTTTAAATTTGTACTTTTCTCCGTTTTATGATACATTTTCATCCTTCTTATGAGAAGGACAGTAGAGTCGTCTGTCAGAAAATATTATTAGTTCCTCATTATAGGTAACATTATGCTAGATGCTGTAGGAGAGCCACATGAGAACTTTTAAAAGCCCAGATTGATATTTTGAGAAATCTGAATTTGAAACATAAAAATAGATTAAAAAATACCTTTCTAGGGACTTTCCTGGTGGTCCAGTGGTGGAGAATTCACCTTCCAAAGCGGGAGGTGCGGGTTCGATCCCTGGTTCGGGAGCTAAGATCCCACATGCCTTGTGGCCAAAAAACCAAAACATAAAACAGAAGAAATATTGTAACAAATTCAATAAAGACTTTAAAAATGGTCCACATCAAAAAAATCTTTTAAAATAAAATACCTGTCTATAATAGTTCAGAAATGAGGTAAATTTAACATAGACCATTCATTCTTTCTTAATTTATATTGTCATCTCCTAGAGGTTTTTAAGTTATCTGTTATAACAAACATTACTAATTTGTAATTAGTATATTAATTATCTGTATTCATTCATTAGTTACTTTATTCAGCAAACATTTATTTTCTACTCCATATGTAAATAGGTGTCTCTGAAATGCTTGAGAAGTTATTCTCCTAAGTGTTTTAATATATCCACATTATAATCTTATTTACGCAATTGAACTTCATTGTTTATGAAATAAGGGTTTGCTAAGTAAACATCAACTTCAGCGCAACCCTTATGCTGTATATCACGAATTCTGACTTCTTGAGGGTTTATGGTATGTTAATGGTTTCTGTCCTCTGGGGTTTTACTCTCATATGACCCTCTAATGTGCATGTTGACTTTAGCTAATGAAGCTATTCAGTTTTAGGATAGTGATCTTTCTGGTGAATGATATTATCACCATCTTAAAAGTTGATTTAGGATCAGCTTTTGGAGTGAGGAGAACAATAAGAGAGATTAAGGGTTGGCCTCTAACCCTTGGAATCCGAGGTTCTTCTGAGCTTGGTTTCTAAGAGGGTATTGGCAGCCTCTTAAACATGATTTGCAGCCTTCAGGCCCCTTGCTGCTCTCTGGGAGAGGTGCTAACACTGATCTTTGCATCTGATGTAAGTTTTTCCAGAGGCTTTTAAACAGGCACATCTGCCTGGGACTTGCTGTTCTCATGCACTTTGTCATTAGATGAATTTTGTGCCTGTGTGCTGTTTTAGAATCTGGCCATGTTAGTTATTAATCTACTTTAATTTCTGTAATCTCCCATTTAGTGTAAAAATGCACACTGAATTTTACAGTGCTCATGTGTAAATCCGTAGACAAAGTGTTTTTGTTCTTGTTTTGCTTAAGCCATGGCTAAAGCTTGATTTTCTGTCTTGTCCCCCACCCCCGCAGTTTTATTGAGATTTAGTTGACATGTAGCACTGTATAATTTTAAGTTGTATAGCATAATGACTTGACTGACGTATGTTGTGAAATGCCACAGTAAGTTTAGTCAACAGCCATCATCTCATACAGATACGAAAAAGAGAGAGAAAACGTTATTTCCTTGTGATGAGAACTCAGGATCTGCTCTCTTAACAGCTTTCCTATATATCCTACAGCGGTGTTAATTGTAGTCATCATGTTGTACATTACATCCCCAATACCTATTTATTTTATAACTGGAAGTTTGTACGTTTTGACCCCCTTCCTCCAATTCTCCCTCCCCCCCCTCAACACCCACCTCTGGTAACCTTTTCTATGAGTTTGGTCTTTTGTTTGTTTGTTTGTTTAGATTCCACTATTGCTTTCTTGATACTTTGGAAGAATCCTTCTGGAACAAAACTTAGAAAAAAACAAAATTTCCACAGATTTTTAATTATCATTTTCCTATAAATTATACCTAGTATGCTTACGGTCAAGCAATCTGTGTTGACTATCAAGCCATATGTTTATTAAATAGAAACTACAGATCTTTGCCGAAGTATTGCATGAGCTTAATAAATTGCAAATAGTTGATATAAGATATAACCTGTAAGTTTCCTGTCGGTAACTCAGTTCTTTGAATTGTATCTATCACTGCTGTTGGAAGCCAAACAGATTGCTTACTTTCACTGAGCCCCTCAAATGCCTCCTTCCAGCACATACTCTGCTTTCCAATGTCACATAGAACATGGTTCTAATAATAAACTTTAAAGCATGTGGTTACTGTGGGATTTCTTACCTTGCATTTTTTTTAACCTCTGGTGTATCTCAAGCCACAACAAACAGCTACATTTTAACTGTCCAAAGAACTCGAGCCGTTAGGCATAGTTGCACATTGAACACTAATATTTTCTGTATAAAATGAGGCTAAAGCATATTATATAATATGAACAACCTAACAGAAGGCAGAAACTCCAGAGTTTTAGAGCTGAGACTAATCTCGTATGTATTGATTAATTTTTAATGGGGAGAGATAATCATTGTATATTCCTTGATTGTTTCCCTACAATAAAGCATGCACCTCCTAATCATATTTTCTTTAAAAATACTTTGTTAGTCTCAGCCTGCCTGAGATATTGAAGTACAATTCAACTGATAGTGAAGTGCAATTGAAGTACGATTCAGCTGATAGTGAACACATTTCAAATGTTTATTAAAAATTCTGAGTAAGAAAAATTCCTTGAAAATCGGCTGTCCCTTTGGAATTTTTTACTCACTGTGTGGTTAGTTTGGAGAGAGAGGAAGGTTAAGTAGACTTTGTGTTCTTAGTGTGAATTTCAAGGGCTCCAGAATTTTGCCGCCCCACATAGGATACACTTTCTCTCATTGGAGATCTTGAAGGCCTGATAAAAACAGATGAAAAAATAGAAACTATTCTTAAGCATTGTCCTTTGACACCAACCTGGCTGGCCTCCATCTTGTATATCATCTCTGCCCATGACCTTGCTCCTGTAGTAATTGCTGTTTAGAGTAACCTCCCTTTAGTACCTTACTTGTCTTCCAAAGCCCTGGGCCAGCTGTGACTTTTCCACAGATTTCTTGGACCATTCAAGCTTGTATCAGATTCTTCTTTCCTTGAAATCCTGTAGCATTTATTGATCATGTCTTTCATTTGGAAGTTTCATTATAAAACGCATTATGCTTGTATCTCTGTGTTTTTCATGAGTATTTTGTTTACCCAACTTGTTGCCCAGTATGTCTTGTTAAGGACGGGAATTATCTTAGACTGTTTTGTGTCCCTTGCAGCACCTGCCAGTAATGGGCACAATATCTTATCGAATGAACAAACCTTCAGCAAATAGGTTCATTTGTACCAGTTCACCAGCTTTGCGTGGGTTTTTGAACTGTTTCATCTTTGTTGACCACTCTAGGTTGCCAGGGCAGAATTTCAGGGAAGAAAGCAAGGAAAGAAGGGAATTCACATTTGTTGAATATCCATTATACACTAGGCATGATGCTGGACTTTTATCACTCCTTACCTCATCTCATCCTCAAAATAATCATATGTGATAGGTTATTCTAATTTTCATTTTACAGTTCAGGAAACTGAGGCACATAGCCAATAAGTGGCAGAGGGAGTTAAAACTAAAAGGCTGTCTATCTCCCAAGACCCTACGCATTCTAACACAACATGCTGTCTGACAGATTTATTCAAGATGTCTAGAAACCAATTTTAAAAATTTGAAAAGATGTAATCCATTGTACAACAACCAATATTACATTAAAATTTTCAGTTCTTAATACATCAACAAACTCAAAAAGACTTCTTGATTTATAAAATAATACCTTAAAGTATAAAACTCCATGAGTATATTTTAAATGACTTATGAAGTTGGGCATACAAACTTTTTTAAAAATAAAACATAGCTGTTGAGTAAAACTGTACTCACCATTCATATATGAAACCTGAATATGTATTTTGGAAAAAGAATCTTGACTTTTATTTCATATTTGTCAATTTTACTTATATTACCTGTCCTAACACAAGAATTATTTTTATATCAAATAATTATAAATATGATTTCTAATGCATTCTAACATTAATGTTAACATTATTATAAAATAATAATCGCCTTTTGTGAAACTATTCTAATTCGATTTATTTAACAATAATTTGGTTTTTGAGATCTGACTTAGTACAAAGTGCCTTGCTTGATGCTGAACAATAGGCAACATATATTGTTCCCTGTGGCGCATCTAGAGACTAGCGGGGTGACAGGTGTAGTGACGACTAACACAAAGGACTGAGTGAAGAAGCTTGGGCAGTGGGAGTGGGAGAAGGGGTAACCAGTGATGATAGTCAGCGTGCCTCAAGTTTCCACACTTGAACATTGGCATCGTGAGGATGTTTGCAAGTCTTAACCAGTGAACGGCTGGTATTAGATTCTTAAGGTAAAGAGAGTTCCCCTCATCCTTGCCCAGAGGCATGGAAAATATTAGATTATCGTGTTTGAATAGAGATGACAACAGTAAATGGCATTCCCAATGTTTGTTGGTGTTGTTGTTTCATTCCTCAGCACCCATAACCCAGGGAACTGGAGTCAACTTCCCAATTGGAGAAATCCCAAGCCAACCATACTATCATGACATGAACTCGGGGGTCAATCTTCAGAGGTCGCTGTCTTCTCCACCAAGCAGGTAACTGCAACAGGAGTTGCTTTTGTTCTCAGTCTGTATGCAAATAGGTAGATAAGTAGACATGCAGATAGATAGGTACGCAGGTAAAGAGAAGGGGGACGTAAAGCAAAGAGTTCAAGATTTTTGCTGATTTTACACAAAGTTTTAATCTTTCCTGGTTAAATTTATTTTGAAATTTGAAAGTTAAATAGTTGTTCAAAGCATTTTAAAAAGTCTTTTTGGGGAGACGAGGGAACTATGAAAATATTAATATTTTTATTCTCTTATATGAAGTTATTATAACTCTATAAGAAATTCTTTTGGTGACTTTAAAAATGATGTTGCCATAGCAAAGATCCCTGGTTTAGGATTGATTCATCCAACTTTTACCCTAATACCATGTCCAAGCTGGGGATAATGAAACGTGAAAAATAAAATGTGTCATTTACTTAACCTTAAAAGGCCTTATTCTAGGCAACAGGTTTGCCAAGTTCTTCAATTAGTTGATGTTCTTTGAATAATTTAGTTAACTCTCAGTTACCAGTGAAAGTATTACCTGCTCTGAGATTTGGCCTAACCAGCCTTTGTTGGGGAACAGCTACAGTGAGGTGACTTTGCCTTTTAGTTCTCTGCTGACATTCTCATATTTCTCTCTTGACCTTCTGATTGTAACTTTCAGTCCCACAGGAGTTTAAAAAGAGATCTCCTATTTAAATGAGGGAAAATTAACTTGGCAAGTTGTAGTACATAGGATTTCATGATATGTTCCCCTATTGTTGAATGATAGAAGAGGGCTGAGTGTGAATAAGACAAATAAATATTATAGCTTTATTGGGGTTTTTTGAGTTGGATCTTCAGTATAGGAAGAGCAATCTCATTTCCATAGCCTTAAATATGCCCACGATCAGTTAGAAGATCATACGTGAGTTCCAGAGCAAAACATATATTTCACAGTATCAACTGTTAAAAAATTTAAAAATCTGGATAACTATATTCCTATGCTATCCTCAAAAACAAAAATTAATTGCATTTGAATTAATTATGGGGCTATGCACATTTGTTTGTTTATTAACTAAGTTCAATTTGATGTCATTTATGGTCAAACTATATTTTCGTATAGTTAGATTGCATAGCAAGATAATAGGGTTTATTATCATTAAAACTGTCTGTGATATGGTGAAGTGTTAAAAATGCTTTAGTTTTTCTAAATTTAAAATGTGAATAGTAATTTTTATTTTGTCTGGTGGATTGGTATGCTGTCAACACAGATCTTTCCTCATGATCATTCAGTATCAGATACTATGTCATTCAAATAAAAAAGGTTTAAGAAACATTTCTCTATTATTTCCTTATGAAAATCTTTTCCCCCTCATTTCAAGTTTTCCATACATATTTACAGCTGATTTACAGATGGGAGAATTAGATTAAAGGAGGCTTAAAAAATACATTCTAACTTTGGATACCCTACAAAGAAACTAAAGAAACTGTTTACTCTCACTGTGGTTTAGCATGGATAGAAATTGCCATCTTCTACATCATGTTAATACTCTGGGAGTTGTGAGCCAAATATTAATCACAAATGTATCTATGAATATACCCAGACATGCACATGCTTCCAGGATTTGGAAACAGTGTAGTAGAAAGAGCACAGTCTCAGAAGTCAGAAGTCCTTACTTTGTGTCAGACTGCTTCCATTAACGTGCCCCGGGCAATTGATTTTCTCCAAATCTGTCTTCCCACTTCTATGAAAATGGAGGATTGGTTTATGTGTATGGCTTCTAAAGTGAATTACAACTCTGAAATCCTATGACATTAGGTTTATTATCACTGTATAAAGTTCATTCAGAAGGTATCTTATTTAGTTTTTATTTCCATAGGTGTGAATAAGATTTTTTTTAAGGAAAAAATATCCATTTCTATACTCATAACTTACTGTTTAATAGGGTATTGGTGGAGATGTTTGAAAACAGTATATCAAGCAATATGGCATGTGGCATAGCATAGCTTTATAATCTCTGCTCTAAATATTCACTTTTCTTGGTAATTGAGATAAAACTATGTTTTCTTTATTAAAATATATTATAATATTTTGAAAGTTATTTTGGTTTGAATTTGGCAATGGCCTGTTTTTCATGGTTGATCTTAAGACTAAAGGATCAATAACCTAAGTTTTTAGGAAAAAAATCTAAAAACAATAAATGCTGGAAAAGGTGTGGTGAAAAGGGAACCCTCCTACACTTTTGGTGGGAATGTAAATTGATACAACCACTATGGAAAACAGTATGGAGGTTCCTTAAAAAACTAAAAATAGAACTACCATATGACCCAGCAGTCCCACTACTGGGTGTATACCCTGAGAAAACCATAATTCAAAAAGAGTCATGTACCACAATGTTCAATGCAGCACTATTTACAATAGCCAGGACATGGAACCAAGCTAAATGTCCATCGACAGATGAATGAATAAAGAAGATGTGGCACATATATACAGTGGAATATTACTCAGCCATAAAAAGAAACGAAATTGAGTTATTTGTAGTGAGGTGGATGGACCTAGAGTCTGTGATACAGAGTGAAGTAAGTCAGAAAGAGAAAAGCAAATACCATATGCTAACACATATATATGGAATCTAAAAAAAAAAAAAAAAAAAACGGTTCTGATGAACCTAGTTGCAGGGCAGGAATAAAGATGTAGACAGAGAATGGACTTGAGGACACGGGGTGGGAGGGGGAAGCTGGGGCGAAGTGAGAGTAGCGTTGACGTATATGCACTACCGAATGTAAAATAGTTAGCTAGTGGGAAGCAGCAGCATGATCTCCCTCTGCTTTGCAATGACCAAGAGAGGTGGGATAGGGAGGATGGGAGGGAGGCCCACAAGGGAGGGGATATGGGGACATATGTGTGCATATAGCTGATTCACTTTGTTGTACAACAGAAAGTAACACAGTATTGTGAAGCAATTATACTCCAATAAAGATCTATTAAAAAAAAAGGATATATGAAATAGTTTATAATCAGTAAAGTACTATAAAATTTTTAATATTATTAAATATAGGGTTGCTACTAATAATTACTATCTTATAAGTGTCTTGTAAATGCCAGCCACTAAATGCATGAGCTTTACATTTAATAACTCATTTAATCCTCTCAACCACTCCCCTTTTTATTATTTCCATTTTACAGATGATTAAACTGAGTTTAGGAAGGTTAAGGAGTTTACTTATCTTTGAATTGATATGAAGGGATTACACTTTTAATGACAAGTGCTGTACGAATGAACGTTATTCATATTGATAATAATTATTAGTCAGGTACAATCAATAACAATTTTTAAATTAGTATACCTATCACATTAAGAATTCACTTTTTAGTACTGAAAATAGTATTCTACTACTGGAAATGTATTTCAACATGTAAATATAATAAAAACCATATTTGTTAGGCAGGTACAGTTCTGATATGTTATAATAAATGATACATACAACTAGAAATGTCTGCTACTCCTATTGATGTCTTGAATACTCACCATTATTTCAAAATGGTTCTGAGATACTGTTACTTGTGTTTGTGGAAATTTCCACAGTAAGAATATTCTCAGATTATGTATTTTCAGATGCTACGCATCTTTCTAGAAATCCCATTAACGTTAACTATTGTCATATTTTAACAGCAAAAGACCCAAAACTATATCCATAGATGAAAATATGGAACCAAGTCCTACAGGAGACTTTTATCCCTCTCCGAATTCACCAGCTGCTGGAAGTCGAACATGGCATGAAAGAGATCAAGGTGAGTAATAAGGCGTTGCGTCTAGGAACAGTAGAGTAAAATGTCAGCTCCTTTCATAAATTTCATTTAGTCAAAATTTCATAATTGAATCAATATGGATTATATTTTTTTCATGAAATGATTGCAATAAAATTATTTTAAAGGTCATGTACTGGTCAGATCTTGTTAAAGTTAAGTTACAAAATTCCCATATTTTTATGTGTTTATTAAACTTTTTTTTTTAGACAAAATGATCTTTTAGAACCCTCAGTGTGTGTGTGACTGACGATGACCTGGCTACATTAGTTGGCTGGATTGTAGCAGAAGCACAAGTTCTGATTCAGTCAAATCAATTTACTCCTCTTAATGGGGTATTTTAAGGAGGAGCCAAGCTTTAAGCGGTTCGCAGGTGCTAGTTACTGAAAGTTCCCATTTAAAGGAAACCATACTTCCTTTTGGAAGTAGGTACAACATGAACAATAAATAAAAGTGTAATGTAAGACACTTGGTGTCTGAGTCAATCTAGTTATTCTATCTAGATAAAACTATAACCCAGTTCTAGGGCAGCTCTAGGGAAAAATATAACCTTAAGGAATAGGTATTATTTGACTCTCTGAATTCATACTTTGCTCTTTTTCATTCTTAAAATCTATTGGATTAAATATATTTCATCGGACATACTCATGCCTTTTTGCCACAGAAGGAGATGATTAAACATGGAAACAAAGATTAGCTAACAATTTTTGTTGGTATGTGTGCAAATATGACTTATATCAGCAGCACAAAATGTACTTGAAAATTCTTTTAAATAAAATTCTTCATTTTCTTAAAAATGTAAAAAAAAAGAGCTCATTATCAGTGTTTTTCAGCCCATGACTTGGGCGTGTGTATCTGAGGGTTGAGGAGCTGCATGTCCAGTAATCTCAGGAGACCAAATAGCTCTGAAGCTTAGCAGTTAAAGCCAAAGTTCAGGACTCCTTTTCTGCTGTTCCGTGTTTTCCTACCGAGGGCCATAGCATTTAAAGAATGGTGAAACATCTTCATGGAGGAATTGACATTGAGTCAGGTGGGTCTCCTTTAGCATGCTGAGATTTTTAACTAGTAAAGAAGGGGACAACGTGGGCACAGACAAAAGCACAGGCAAGCATTGAGGTGGGGAAGTAAGTTTCTGAATGGCCATGTATGAGCCCTGTGGTGGGAGGCTGTGTGTGTGGATGGAAATAAAGGGAGATCGTTTAAAGGAAGGATTTGAAAATCAGCTGGAGAGTTTGGGCTCTGAGATCTTACTCCACCTCCCCAATCTATTCTTTAGACAGAACCATCTTTTAAAACATAATAATGTCATATCACTCCCCTACTTCAGTCACGTCCTGCTCCTCTTAGGAGAAAATCAGAGTTCCTTCCTATGATCCACAGACCTTTTTCTTGTCCTCTGGCCTCTTGACCACTGCTCCAGCCTCAGAAGGGGCCATCTGCTTCCTTCTTGCACTTGAGCCTACTGCTTTGTTTAGATTGGAAATGCAATACCCAAGACCTTCATATAAGCCATGCCCTCTGGAGGGCTTCTCTTCTGTCTCTTCGTCTGGCAAATTCTTGGTCAATTTTCAGGTCCCAGCCTAAAATGAGGAATTTCAATCTAAAACAGGTCTTTACCTCTTGACACCTTGTATTGTTCCTTCATTGTGCTTCTAATACTTAGTTCCGTATTTGTTTATGGGATTAATTGTCTAAATCTGTAGATACTATGAGGGCAGGGACTTTATCTGTTTGGCTACTGTGTAACCAGCGCCTGGGAACCATGCACAACACTTAGTGCTTAGTAGGGGCAAATAAATATTTGTTGGCTACATGAACCATTGATAGGCAGAACACCAGTTTCATTAGCAAAGGCAGGAAATAACAAGGACTTAACCAGACTTGCAGAAGTAAGAATAAAAACAAAACCCTCACCCCTTTATATTTTATTGCTTGTTTTACTGACATTGTCAGCTTTTTCTAAACAAAGCCATATTTTCCTCATCAGAAAATTGTTCTGGAAAAGATTCTAATGGTAATAACGATAACATTATGAATGTGTGGCAATGGATGTGTTGCGCAGAAGTGTAGGTGTTCTTTATTATAGAGAGTGTCACTCTGTAAGAATTGATTCCTCTTTCAGCCTATTGAATAAAGCCAATCTCAAATCATATTATAAAACATTTTTGAAAAGTAGAAGGGAAACTGTCATTCTTTTCTTTTTGTAAAATTGTTGTATTGTCTTGGTGATTTTCTTTTGTCAAGATGACTGGAATTATTGGAGAAGTCTGTAAAGGCATATTAAGAGTAAGAAAGAATGATCCATTTTCATGTGTGCTTAGAAAAAAAAGTCTGTCACTTTAATTCTGAAGACTGAAGATTTTGTAATGTGCACAGGAAGCCCTTGTGGGAAGAAGACTTCAACTACAATGAAAACATGAGGGCAGGACAGTACTATCTTTATAAATTTGCTAAGCCAAATGCAGTCCTTTTGTTTGATGAAAATTGCTTTCTTTAAACTTGCAAAGTAAAATGCCCATCGTTGTTCTTGTCTATCTTCAAATGTTCTTTAGACGTACTTGCCTGTCATGAAGGGAGTTTTCTAAAGGGCATATTGAGTACCACTCGATATTGTAATCAATTTAGTACATGTCTAAAAATTCCTGCGCTAATTGTATGCAATAACTACTTACCGGTTGCTTAAAATATATTTGTGCTTATAATTGGCAGAAATGTTTAAAATTCACTGTGAATTATTTCGTGGGTCTGCCTTAGTTATTTGTGTTAACTTTGCATTAGCATCTACTCTTACCATAACCCTTAACAAAACTGAGTGAAATATGCGAATCAAAAATAACAAAATTATGGACAGTATGTGGCATTGCACCTTCCCTTATAATAATCTGAACCACAAACCTAAACCTTTGAGATTTATTCCAAGTAGGCAAAAATAAAGGATATAGTGTAACTAAATGATTATACTCATTTCATTTTAAAAATTAGGCAAAATTTTAATACAAAATCTAGATTCATGCAATGACAAATATTCCTGTATTTTAATAATTTAATGAAAAAAGTGTTTTTATTTTAGCATACTATAGACATAATTATATCTTTATGTCTTTTCAAAGCGCAAAAAAGTTAGAGTTTCCTGGACATAAAAGAGTTGTAATTTTAATTTTGTAGAATATAGACATGAACATTTTCAAACTGAACACTGCTTAATAGGGTTAAACATTTCGTAGGAATCTTTATAATTTGCTTAAATTTCTTCTGATAAATAGTGATAGAAATTAAATTTGTTAGAATCTATATTACATAATGTTTATGTTTTAACTTTATATTCTTTTATACATAAAGGAAGAAAAAAGAAAACTGGGCCAGTAAGAAAGGGATATACAGCAGCTGTTACATTCTTTCCTAGATTCTAGAATATTTTTTTCTTGCTTAGTCTCTTTTATGAATTCCCTAGTCTTAAACCTCGTGACTGGTTCTACCTCTATTGAAAACTTTGTTTTTTGGATAGTGCTTTCCATCATTTTAATGGTTAAATTAATAGAACCAGGATAGCTTATCAATTTGCATGTTGAAAATTTCTTTTATTATTCTAATACTTACCTCACAAAATATTCCCTCTGAGAGCTTGTCTACCTTAAATTTTTTCCTACCTGAGCCAGTTCACAGACTAAATTCCTCATTGATATAATTCTCTTGAAATCATTACAGTAGTCCTTTGTAACTTCTGATGTAAGAGGAAAAATAGAGGCAGGTCTTGGTTTTTCCTCTAATTTAAGTTACTTTCTTGGGACTAAAGCTTGTAGTATTTTCGTGGCCAGAAATTTAACAGACTAGTAATTGGTATGCTTGAACATTTGAAACAATTCTTTGTATCACTTTGTCTCTGCCATTCTAATAGTCGCTGATGCGTCTAAGCCTGAATATAAAGCTCCTAAAACGCTATTTAATAGACGTTTAGTGATATGGTAAATATATTTGTAATATACAGCTGGGCTTTCTAAATGGAAAATTTAACAGCTTCTTAGTCTAATGAGTATTTAAACAACTTGTAATCTTAGATAAAATGTAAATTCAGAAAGACTTTTAATGCAGTAAAATTTTATTAGTTCCTACACATTTAGAATTTGAGATAATTGAACTAAATTAACATTTATCAAATGCCTATTATTTGCCAGGACTTTTTCTAGGCATTGGGCACATAAATATGAATACATTAAATTTCCAGCCCTTGACCTGCTGAACAGAAATATAAATTTTTATTATTTATGAAAACAGTTTCTTCACAGAGAATAAATAATGTAAATCAGGTTATGAAGGGACTATCTCCATGCCCAACTTACTTTTAAGCATTATGAGAAATAAATCTTTACACAAAAATCAATAAATTGGTATGTTAGCAAAAACTAGCACTACTTAGTATTGGTATGTAATTACAATTTTAAGAGTAGTTGAAAAATTTATACTGGACTCTCAAATAGGCAGTATTTAGGCATCACATTCTGGTTGCTATAGGTACCAGAAAAAAGCACTATTTAAAAAAATTTACAGTTCTGTTGTACAGATAAGTCTTCAGCTAGTTTTTCTGAAGTTTTAATACATTTCCAAGCCCTAGAGATTTATTTGTGATAAATTTGCAAATGTTCTCATTAGTAATAGAGTCTTATATGTTGTGCTCAATTTTAATTTGCACTTTATAGAGTTCTGTAAGGATATGGTTTTAAATAAATAATGAATTAAGCCAAAGGGCTCAAGGGAACACTGGGGGCTAAAGAGTAATAATGCCAGCTTAGTATCATGCATTTAATCAAGTATAGGAAATAAATAACAATCAGTAGAGTGTGGTGACACTGATAGAACCAGAATCAGAGACCAGCCTTTCGTAAGTTTAAAAAAATATTAATAGATATGCTAGATACAAGAGCATTCAACTAAGTTTGGAAATTTTTATTTAAACAAAAATTTAAACTTTTTTATTCATAAATGAGTTTGTAGAATATTTAATATACTACTGTGTGCTGTGAATGTGAATATCCATGAGTGGATATTGACTGAATATGTTTATTAAGTTTGCGACTTCAGAACCTTTTTTCCCCCATCTAAGAATCTATAGGGAGATTTAGTCCTACATTCAAACCTTGGAAAACAGTGCTCTAGCCCAAACTACAGTCTGACAAATGATAAACTCTCAAGGTTCTTCTAGCTGTAGAAGTTGGGTGAATGAGCAGCTTTCACAAATAGTTGAGTAACTACTGACATTAAATGAAGTCCTAGAAAATGGCAAGGAAACAGCTTAGTAATCTCCTGGAAGAATGTTTAAGCTCCCTTTGGGGGGACCAGATAGAACACCAGCAATTCCTTACATTCCTAGAGTTTGTATCACAAGGATTAAATATCAAATGTTCAAATATCAAATTTTGAACCAGACAAAATCAAAGATACAAGCGCTTTTGATGGATACGTGTGAAGAGATGGCTTGAATTTAATGTTTAAGTACAATTTTAAAGTTTTTTTGTTTAGCTTATTATTTAAAAAATATCAAAAATCAAGAACTTACAGTTCTTACAGAACTTGCAATGACTCTCCATATATTATGTCTTCGGAGGGCAAACTCTGGGGATGCCTTCATCATAGTGTATTTCATTCTCTTCGGCTACACTGCTGTAGTTGAAAAATCACATTATGAACATCTTTCAAACAGAAAGGAAGACAATACATTGTTGGTGAAGGCTTTCATCAGAATTCCTTACATTGCCTACTAATTAACAGATGTTTGTGCTCTTTTCATGTGTTCTACTCAGGAAGAGCATTTTGGATGGGACGCAACTTGTGTACATGCTAGAAGGGACAATACTACTTACTAGGGGAAAGTGATACTCATATTTCTGTCTTCTGGAGCCTTAATGATTTGAAAATACAGCATTTTGTAGAAAAACCATCATGGATAATTAGTTTGAAAAAATTAGCAACTTGCTGTGTGACACTGGCTCTCTAGATTGGTAGAACACAGTCTAAATTAGGAAAGTGGAAAATCCATGGGAGACAGCGTGCTTCGTTATCCTAGTGTACCATGAAAAGTTTCTTAGAGTGGTAAAAGGTTTTATTTCAAATCCATTTACACATTAATTTCCTATTTAAGTTTATTTTGAAGTAGTTTGGAAAGCCAGTTTCTTTTGAGTTATTATACCACCAATATCATATACAATAAGAAGTTGATTTTTCAGGGATGGAACACAGATTGTTAGAAGCCTTAGGGGAGACATAGTTCAAGCTCCTTATCTGACAGAGAAGCAATCTAAGAATCAGAGAGGCTGTCTCATCCATAGTGTCGAGATAATTAAGAGCAGAGCCTAGGTCTTCTTTTTCAAAGGCTGATTTTTTTTTTTTTTTTTGTATTTTTCTGTTATCCTGCAACCCACCTAGGGAATCAATATATAAACTTACCTCCATAGGGAGAAATGGACTAGGAGAATTTGAACACTGCTTAACAAGTCTTGGCAGGCGAACAGTTCTAGGGAGCTTCATGGAAGATTCTGTTAGACCTTGTAGAACTAGAATAAGTGTAGAGGTGAATTTATGAGTTTTCAGGTTCTGGAAGAATTGTCATAACAAAATTTTGAGATGGTAAAATGTATATCTTCTTTTTTAAAAAAATCAACCTCTTAATATTTGTGCCATGATTAAGTTTTTGAACTAAAAAAAAAAGGGAGATATGAATGCTTTTGATGGATAAATGTGGAGAAGAGCTGGTTTGGATGGAATGTTTAAGCACAATATTTAAAGTTTTAAAAAGCTTTTTGTTACAGAGAATGTCAAAAATAGAAAGAATCATAAAGTGAACTTCCATGTACCGTTTTTCAGCTTTAACTGTTATCAATATTTTGCCCATCTTGTTTCATTCAATATCTTCCAGTTTTTAAAGTATTTTAAAGTAAATCCCAGATAATGTATCATTTTACTTATAAATACTTAAGTTTCTAATAGACAATGATTTTTATTTTTAATACAACCCAGTACCATTATTAATTTAACAAATATAACAATAATTCCTTAATATATACTGTATAACCCATGTGCAAATTCCCCAGAATATCATATAGGTTGTTTTGTTTAAATGAAGGTCCCAAACAGATCCAATACCATATTTGTATTTTCAACTTGTCTTTAACCTATAATAGTCCTATTAACTATTTTTATATTTACTCACTTTTGTATATCATTTATTTGTTGAATAAACCACATAAATTTAAATCTTTTCGTTCAACAAATACATTTAAATTGAGGAAAACCAGACCCTCCTGCCATTTGTGGCTACCATTTATTGAGCACTTACTCCTTTTCAGGATTGAGCTAAGACTTTACATATATCTTTCTTTTCAATCCTATTTAAAAACAAACAAACGTTTTACAGCTCATTAAGCTCATCACTACAGTGGTTAAGAAATTTGACATAGATACACAGATAAGTAGCAAAGATAGAATGGGAGCCCTTGTCTCTTCCGCTCCAGAATCCATGCTCATTATTACTGTATATACTGCCTTCCAAAGAAGTCATTGTCATGCTGTGTTCATGGTTTTGCAAACTAGTTACAAAACCTCTATGACAGTTTTTTTTTTTCCTGACACATATGAAACTTTACTACAAATAAATACATATAATAGCAGAAGAGTTCACAAACTCCAGGGATTCATGAGTGCAGTCCTTGGCCTGGACTCGGGTTAAGAATCTCTTTTCCTTTTAATAATAAGATGTTGTTAATAAATAATCCTAAAGTCTAGAATGTCTTTAGTTGAGGTGTGTGACGTACATTCAGCTTAAACTGAGCTATGTGTGTCAAAATATAAAAATTATATATTTATGTAATATAAATAAATAGCGGTATGGCCTTAGACAAAACACTTAATGTCAGTAAACTGAGTTTTCTCATCTGTGAGATAAAGTTGGATGGTAAGGTTCCTTTGTGTTCTAATGTTCTGGATTTTAAATTAATTGAAGTCAGAGTACTTACAGATCTTTAATACTTGAGTCTTTGAGCTTTCATTAACATGAATCTTTTTGAAGACTCTGAACATTTTCCATTTCCTAAATTATTTTTTAGATGTTTATTTTAAATGCTCTTGTTGAATAACTTGAAAATTGGCTGTTTAGGTGCTTGGAGGCCTCATATGTTTTGCCTTATACCTGAGGAATGTGCAGTTCTTACAAATACAAGCCCTGTCCTGCACCATTCTGGTACAACAAATGATTGAGAGAGATTGAGTTATTATAACAGAACATTGTTATGGGATCTGTGTCTCCTCCTTTGAAAATAAATGACTCAGCCAGACGGCAACATTTATATTTTCTCTAAATGACTAGGGATATAGCAATAGGAGACCATTATCCTGTGACAATATTCTGTTTCATTGACATTATCTCACAAATGTAATTGGTCCATTACTAAATAGAGGTTTTGTTACTGATCAATTTCACGTGATTTCTAAAACCATTAAGATAATAAATATGCCATCATAGTAATTTCATTCACAGGATGTTCTTTTTTTCTTCATTTACATTTGTTAAAGGAGAAATATAGATTTAGACTGAACTTAAAAACTACAACTTATACCAGTTTTGACTACTTTTCCATTAAAAGAAACGGAATATTGTGCAGAGTAATCATATTTGCATTGAGCTGCCAAAGTGATGACCTTAAAATTTTCGTGAATTTTTTTGTCTGCTACACTAAACCACATCAAATCATAATTGTTCCTAAGCAATTAGTTTACTACCTAAGTTTAATGATTTTATTTGAAATAAGTTCCAGATCATTTCCAGGACTTTCCTGTAAATCCACTAAAGTAACACATCAGTAGAATCAACCCTAATCATTACCAGCATGTATAATAACAGCATGAGTAACAACCTAAACCTTGAGATGTCTTGTAGCATAAATGTTGCTAAATGCATGGCTTTTCCCCAAATGATCTCTAAAAAGTCATCTGTAATCTTGTTAAATTAGAACTCTTCCAGTATCTTTCTGACTTTTACAGTTAAGGTTACAGTATTGATTTTATTTTATAGTCCATGGCTCTCAGATGCTTAACACTAATAAGCCTCTATAGCCAAGAGGTTCTCCCCAGAGGCATGGCGAATAGCAACTATTTACCTATGCCAATATTTAATAGGCATCTAAAATATACTCCAAATCTTGCATAATTGTTTGGTGCTTTTCCTCCTTTCAAATTAGATTTTCTGACATTACTCAAGATACTTTATCATCGTCTGTCTGTTGAAATGAAATTGCTTAATGGGCAAAAGTATTTTGAAGTGTTTTTAAAAAATAAGTTTTCATTTATTCAGTATTCACTCTTTTAGCATTGTTCTTCATTATTCAAGGCTTTTTTTTTTTTTTTTAATGTCTCAGGAAGGTGTTCGTGAGCTTCAAAGGGGTTTGAGCTTTAACTTGGTATTGGGTGTTGGTGTAGCCTGGAGTCTTTTTTTTAAATAGAGCTGTGATAAACAGAGACTTGTAGAAACATGCTACTTACAGGCTTGGGTTGGAATATACTATATAGAGAGACTTAAATTATCACAAAAGGTTTCAAATTGCTCAAGGATGTAGTAATACGCTTGTGTAGTTAAGATTAAATAACTCAGAGATTAAAGTAAGAATTTTCATATATTTAACATGAAGACTACCATATTTTCTGTTTTCTCCTTTGAAAAAGAACTGATTTCCTTAAAAGAAAAAAAGATTGAGAAATCTAATTGAAGATGATATCTTATCTCTTCTTAATGTAGTTTGCCGATTTTCCGAAGTTATTTTAGAGTGTGATAAATATATATATATGGAGATACTTTCTTAACATGGCAGCTAATTATTTTTTGAATCATCTGGCATCATCATCAAACTACTGTAGTGGGATTAAGTCCATATGTCTTGTCATAACATTCAGAGCTTTTTGTTAACTTGGAGTGTGTAGGAAGGACTTATTCACATTTGCCACAGAATCATAAAATTTTACATCTAGAAGACTCCTTAGAAACAGATATTCAGATATTTCTTTTCAATTGTATTCTCAAAAATATATTGTTTTGCCTTTAGCCAGCTAAATTGCAAACGTTACATTGAAGCGTTTCATTTTACATTTTTGTAGCATCCAATATCTAAGACCAGTGAGGCATTTCCTTCTTAAAGCGTAATGTCTGGCTCAGTATCAAGATCCGGTGTTGTCCACCCATCACTGGGAACTATTTATAATATTCTATGGACCTACAAGCAGTATTTTTTTCTCCAAATATGTATTTTACCATTTTTTATTATAAAAGTAAATATTATTTGTGGGGGATTTGAAAAACAAATTGTCAAATATAAACAAGAAAATAAAAGTCACCTGTAATTCTATCACATGGAGATAACTCATGTTAATATTTGGATATATTATATGCCAGTCTATTTTCTATATATTTTTTCTATGCATATCCTATATATTCTATGTCAAGTAAAATTTTTGCACTAAATTGGGCTTATACAATATATGCTATTTTGTAAATTCTTTTCGGGTTTTTTTTTTTTTGGTCTTTTATTTATAATATAATAGCATGTTACCATGTCATTCAATTTCCAGTTTATAATGCTGCATAGTATGCCACCCTTTGGCTCTACTCTACAGTTTTGAAGGTCTGCTTTACTTGTGGATGTTTAGATAGTTTCCAAGTTTTTATATAGTTAATAAAGATACAGTGAACATCGTTGCATACAAATCTTTGTACTTAAATCTGATCATTTTGTTCCTGTCTAGTTCTATTCATTGTCCCCGGTACCTGGCATATTGTCTGGCACTAAGTCACCAAATACATAGATGCTCAATGAAATTTTATTAAAGGAATAAATACATTCCTACTGTAGAATTCCTGAGTTAAATATTATGTCCATTTCTAAGGCTTTTGATAAATACTGGCACAAAATCTGGAAAGGTCTTATCAATTTATATTCTCACTAGCAGTGCCTGAGTGGTTTGTTTAACTCCACTGTCATATCCATACTATTTAGACACAGCACATGGCTCTATAAGCAATTTTGAAGCATGTCCTCTGAAATATCTTTAAAGAACAGTGAATCTATGGCCTTGTGACTCTACCCATGCACCTCTTTTCTGTCATTTATATTTCATTTAAACCATTGGGCATCACAGTACATCTTTTCTTCCCAGGAGCTGAGAGAGCCCCATTTTATTGTGAAGGAAATGGGGAAATGGAGAGGGTACCTCAGGGAATATGCAAAGCTTTCAAGTAAAGACCCCTACTTGGTCTCTCTCCTTTCTTGTCCTACAGACTCAATCCCTCGAGGCACTTCCCCACATAGGTCCTTTTTTTTTAACATCTTTATTGGAGTATACTTGCTTTACAATGGTGTGTTAGCTTCTGCTTTATAACAAAGTGAATCAGCTATACATATACATATATCCCCATATCTCCTCCCTCTTGCATCTCCCTCCCACCCTCCCTATCCCGCCCTTCTAGGTGGTCACAAAGCACCAAGCTGATCTATCTGTGCTATGCAGCTGCTTCCCACTAGCTATCTATTTTACATTTGTTAGTGTATATATGTCCATGCTACTCTCTCACTTCGTCCCAGCTTACCCTTCCCCCTCCCCGTATCCTCAAGTCCATTCTCTACATCTGAGTCTTTATTCCTGTCCTGCCCCTAGGTTCTTCAGAACCTTTTTTTTTTTTTTTTAAGATTCCATATATATGTGTTAGCATATGGTATTTGTTTTTCTCTTTCTGACTTACTTCACTCTGTATGACAGTCTCTAGGTCCATCCACCTCACTACAAATAACCCAATTTCATTTCTTTTTATGGCTGAGTAATATTCCATTGTATATATGGGCCACATCTTCTTTATCCATTCATCTGTCTGTGGACACTTAGGTTGCTTCCATGTCCTGGCTATTGTAAATACAGCTGCAGTGAACATTGTGGTCCATGACTCTTTTTGAACTATGGTTTTCTCAGGGTATATGCCCAGTAGTGGGATTGCTGGGTTGTATGGTAGTTCTCTTTTTAGATTTTTAAGGAACCTCCATACTGTTCTCCACAGTGGCTGTATCCCCACATAGGTCCTTTATCTACAGGTAAAACTTAGGAAAGTAAGGATCAATATGGTTCCCCACAGGGAAACAATAGAAATAAATCCATCAAAGCTCTGGGCCGGGATCTTCTGTGCTTGGTAATTGCAGTATTTTATATAACATTTATGCAGTTATAAATAGCCTCTCCTCTAAACTTTCCTCTCCTGCACACAATTCACCCCCAGGCAAAAACAGAGGGAGAGAAGCCTGGGTCTCTTTCAGCGCTCAGTTGGCACAGTCATCCTGCCTGCCTTCTCCTTGTCCTCCGGGCTCAGGGCCCAAGCTGTTTCCCTGTCTCAGGACTGACTCCGGATTTATGGCCTGAAGTAAAAGTATCAGATTTCCAGCTCCTGAACTCGTCCCACACACCAGCTTTAGTAGCCTCTCATTTATTATCTCATGTATTATAAAGAGCGTTATTATTTTATACAGATGGGTCATTCCTTTTTCATGTTGTCGTCCAGCTTTCACCCCAACATTTTAATGGAAAGCAGAAATTCGCCAGTTTAGCTAACGTTCACTTGTCAGTCTGTTTTGTGTTGCTTGACAGAGTTTCAATGGAATAACGGGCGTGTTAACCACCTTTGCCTTCTTCCAATGAGTTTGGTCTCTGAAGAGCTTTTCTATATCCAGAGTTTTTGTAAATCTATAAAGCTCTTTAAAATCTAGAGAAGTCTAAAGCCTGTAAAAAATAAAGAAACTTGGAAAACTATGAGGGGTATTAAGTTAGTAAGACTTGTCAATATAATAAAATCTTGTCAAATCCTAGTCCCTGGACTCCCTAAGCTAAATGTTCCCACATATGCACTTTTCTTCTTTGATCTGTATCATGCTCATACCAAAGGACCAAAGTTTCATTGCACCTTGAGTTTTCTTCTGCAAAAAAAGAATCCTGGAACATCTGCTCAGCAGCTTGATAATGTAAAAAATAAGGAAGACATTTTTAACAATGATTATAGCTTTTTAAGCACCTCATAATAAAATATACCTTAACATTAAATACTGGAAAATAAGAGAAGTCGGCAAGTGATGATTTGTATCAAGAGGGTTCTTTTAGACTTGTTTACAAGTATGACATGTAAATAAGAAAGACAACTTAGGAAGATGTAAAAGGATTGGAATTTTAAAAGATTTTGAGGCAATTTGCTTCTTTGTTAACTAGATAGAAATATGTTTTTCTAAATCATAGGAATGGCACAGTTAATATATTTTAAGTTAGTGTTATGCTATGCTGAAAAGAACAGCTTCATAGAAATTCAAGAATTCTTGTGTGCTCTTACATAATCGACTTCAAATAGTTGTAAGCTGTAAGTGTCATATAGGGAAGAAGAATAGGAATTTTTTTTTAAAAGAAAATGATGTGTTTTCTACGTAGGTGATAGAAATTCGATTTGTAACCTTAATCCACTGAAGCATATTGGAAAAGCTAACATATTGCTCTCCTATATGTGAAAAAGGAGCAGGTGCCCCAGACAGGCAGGTGTTGAGGTAGCTGTTGGAGCTTGCCCTAGATCACTAGTTGACTTCAGTGAAGTTCTACTAACAGGTGGCTAACTGATTGGAGTGTCATGTGACATTTATCCCGGGAGCGACTTGGATGACAGGTTGCTACAGACTGAGGAAGGGGTCTTTGCTTTGATGAAGAAATTGCCAAAACTCATGTCTCATTAGTGTTTCCTAAGGTTCTTTGGAAGTGAACAACAGTTTAATTAAGGGCTGACGTAAACACATTTCTGCACACTTTCCCTGCAGCATTTTATCACATTAGAATTGATCAAAATTGTTGCCTTGGGCTGACTTGAACAGATATACATCTGGAGCGCCATTTGTGCAAGCTGCCGGCTAGTCGAGTACATACGCTGTGTTTCACAGCAATGCTCTTCCTTTGTAGATGAAATTACGTTGTTGGGAGATGAGTTGATCTAACTCTTTATTTGCTTAAGCCTTTATCTCTTTGAAGTGTTGCGGTGAAATGAATGACACATCAGGGCTTAGGATGTATGTACGTCAGAGTGCCAAAAAAACTTACAGTATGGCTAGTAAAAATTATGTGATAACTTGCTTTTGCAAAATACTTACTTAAAGGCATGCTTAAGTCTAAATGAACTGACTTATATAGGTAACCTACATGAACTTTTTCTTACATGGTAGTCTTCTATTATGTATTTAACTACGCAATTGGTTTCTAAAGCCATAGCTAATTGTCCAATTATAAATCTAAACATGGGTGTAGACATTGAAGATGAGAACCATGAGTGTGAATCTCCTTTAAAAAGATAGCGTCTCTAATTTTTTGCCATTAAGAAGAATCCTTTCCATAATCCAGTATTATCACACTTGCAATTATTTAAGGAAGTTTTGTATTTAATGCTGAACTGTAAGCATCACCAGGGCAGGGAGCAGGTGGTCTTGTTTAACATCTTGAACTTGATGCCTTTCCTTAGTTTCTCACACTTATTAGAAGCTCAGTGACTGATTTTGTTTTCTCTCTTTGCTTTACATTCAGTTCCTTCTCATCTGGTGGTATCTATTCATGCATCATACATTTTAAGATAGACTGACTGTGGTTATTTCACTCATCCTACGCTACTGGTTATCATTCCCCCAGATAGCTTCTTTCACATGCAAGAGATTCTAAAATAAACTGCCTAGACACGGTGTCTGCTCCACCTCTTCTACCTTCTTTTAATCCTAGATTTTAAAAAATTCTTTTCCTGAGTAGCATGATCTTGTCCTCCACATTTTTTTTGTGCCCTTGATAAAATCATCTTCTGTAGGAGGTAAGCCACTAGTCAACTTTTTTAAGCATACATATAGGCATGCTATGGATATAACAAGTGCAAAATAATAATGAAAAAACCATCAAATAATATAAGACACAATCATAAGATCATTAAGGAAATCTAGACCGCCAAAATTCTTTAGGAGGGATTACTTAAAGAGAAAGTAAATCAAGTTGGTTCAGTGGATAAAATATTGTTCTATAAATGGAATAAGAGGGCAGAAAAACAATTTTCTAGCCCAAGGGACTATCCTGTGCTAGGAAAGGCACAGAGTTAGAAGCACATCCCTTCTGGCCCCCCTTCTCCTCCAGGAGGCCATAAACAAATTAGCTTAAAGTTTAAATAAAATAGAATGATAAGGAAAGATTAAAGTAAAAATGTGGTACCATGCTAGATGTTAGAATGAAGAAGATATCGTCTGAAGGAGATGATTCCAGCTACTGTTTTTATGAGGAACCACGATGAGGAGTGTTTAAGAAAGAGAAGAGACAGGAAATTCTTGATTTAACCATTTAATCAAATGGGCCGAGTTGGGGAATGGAAAAAAATAGAGCTTTTGGAAAGTTTTCCCTTTGGCAATCAATTCATTTATATAGTGCTGCTTTCCAAATCACATTTAAATTTCTTTGCCTGGTTTCAAGCCCTCACTGTCCTCTGCTTCCCTCTCCTCCGCCACCAGCAGCTCCTGCCTCCTTCCCACCAGTAAAAACACCAGCTAATCCTTTTCTTATCATCTGGCTTCTCTCTTCAACTTCTTTATTTCATGTATTACTCAACTTATGCATTAATATGTATGTATTATTATTCAACTTATTGTATATTTATATATTATTCAGCTTTATTATTATTCAACTTATTTTCAACGTAATCTTTTTATGTATGATTCTTCCTGCTTGAAGGACATTAGATTGTGAAAAGCATGACATTTGTTTTTCTCCACAGAAAGGTCATGTAAAAACATCTTTCCTATATATCCATTCCTCAAACATGTTTTTTCTGTAGCATACTAGAGCATTAAAAATAGCAACGATATCATTTTTCAGTCTGGCTTGAGGTCTATTGGACTTCAGACATTCAAAATAAAATTAAAATAAAAACAATGCGAGCTTGATTCATGCTTAAAATGCAATAGCTAGAAACTCTACCCTTATTTCTCCCAGATAATTGACCTTTTATTTTTATTCCCTCTTCAGGCCAGTGAGTTTTTTTTTTTCTTTGTGAGGGGGTAAGGGGTTCATTTTGTGTCACCTTAAGTACTTAGTGCCTTGTACAGGCTGTATAGCAGTATATTTTTATTGATTAATGAGCCCAAGGTTAATATCATTTAGTGGGAAAACAAAGGCAGTTAAGCCTACTTTCTAGTACTTCCATTCTTTATCTGTTTCTTAAAAAAAAACTGTTTCAGTATGGACAGTGGACCTTCCCATTCTTATTTTTACTTACTTTAAGCTAATTCTGTTGTTTAAAAAGAAGGCAGTTTATTGCCCCTTTTACAATTTGAAGAGTGAATTTTATCTTGTTTCTGCAGTGTTGGCCTCTATAATTCCTCTCTGTGTTTTGAACATGAAGGTACCATTATTATTCAGTGTATGCCTAAAGAGAACTAGAAAATAAATGGACCTGTAATAATTACCCAGTAAAGCCAAGTGTATCATTGTGACTAACAAATTGCAAAGGCTTCGTTTCTCAAAAATTACATAATCACCTATATTGTTGAATTTCTCTGTACAAACACCCCTGATTTATATGCCCTTTATGAAAAGAGGCTCATGTGAATTCGCCTGGGTTTAATGAAAATTCTGAAATAGTTGTAGTAGTTGCAATAGTCTTGGTTGATCTTCTCCAGAAATGACATAACTAGAATGACACTCATTCTGCTTCCCAAACTCTGGTCATATTTAATTGTTTTTAAATGATGTATAGTATATGCTTTATTACTTATACTGTGGAGTCTTTAGGAACTCATTTACCCATGTTAATTTAATTCAAAATTTATATTGAAGCACAAGTAAAGCATAAGAGTGTCAATAGAAACTTACCAGTTTCTTTTTCTAAGAGTTAAATTTAAATTAAAAATTTGGAATGGAAACTTATTACATCATCTATAAAGTGAGGGATGTTATAGAGGTTCTTTCCACCTCTAACAATCTATATGTCTGTGATTAACTTGCAGCAGGCCAAAACCTATATTTGTGTATTACCTTTTTTAAAAAAATAAATTTATTTATTTATTTATTTGTTGCTGCACATGGGCTTTCTCTAGTTGTGCTGTGCGGGCTTCTCACTGTGGTGGCTTCTCTTGCTGCTATGGGCTCTAGGTGCACGGGCTTCAGTAGTTGTGGTGCACTGGATTAGTTGCTCCGCCGCATGTGGGATTTTCCGTCACCAGGGCTCGAACCTGTGTGCCCTGCATTGGCAGGTGGATTTCTTAACCACTGCGCCACCATGGAAGACCCTGTGTATTACCTTTTAAAATCAGATAGCTCTTAAGTGGAGTCAAATATTATTTTTGGCATTTTTAAGGTAACTTAGCTGAAATGAACTTCCTTTGTCTATTTTTTAAATGGTTTAAAAAGCTTTTTTTAAATATATATATATAGCAGCATTAGTTGCTGTGGTTTTGTTAGTAAAAGTTTCTTTCCTTTCTTTTTTCTTTTCTTTTTGAGAAAGATATAAGGAAATGGTACACTGACTCATCAAAGTTCTGATAGGTTAGTGACAGCCAGTTAGTCACAAATTGTAGCTTACGGCTACAAGTACACCTGTCATTTTTTTGTAGACTATGATGTCTACTGTAGTTACAGTAGCATATGTATTCTTTACATGCCAGTGTGCTGAAAACATATATTTAATTTTATTGGATGCCTTTACCAGAGCTTAGGTAATTTTTGAAATGGTAAAACAGTGATACCTAGTTTCTTATATTAGTAGCACCATGAAGATTTTTTCTCATGTCAAAAAAAAGTTCTTAATTAAAAATGCAAATTGTATATATATATTTTATGTGTGATAAAGTCTTGGGGTTTTTTTCTTTTAATAAAATTTTCTCCTTTTATGAGAAGAAATATGAAAATATTTCTTAAACTGAAATATTTATAGGTGAAATTATATGATGCCTGGGATTTGCTTCAAAGTAATGCAGGGAGAGGGAGTATAGATGGGGTAAAGATGAAATAATTGAATAGTTGTAGAAGCTGAGTGATGAGTACTGAAGAAGAATCCGTTATTACTCTGTCTACCTGTGTATATATTTAAAGTTTTTGATAATAGAAATCTAAACTTCATGGCTCATGTGATTTTTGGAACATTTTACTACACATTTATAAACCTCTGTAAAAATCAGCATTACTCTAGGTGTTGGAAAAAGGGCACATCTCTCCTTACCAACTGGAGTTCCGTCCTGAATTCCGTATTCCAACTAGCTGTATGGTACAGTCTCATGGTCACCCAAGATGATGACTTCCTAAATTAGTTATTTATTGAATTGGGTTAATTCTGTTGAAATATCTATTATTGCATTAGCTCTATCTCTACTCTTATTTCAAGTCTCTTATCTGTCTTTTGGCAGTATTAAATATTTGTGGTATGAATGAATGAAGGAAGCCCTGAATACTTCTCCTGTCATAGCACTTTTTATAATTCCTTTTTAACTCGTCTGTATACCCTGTCTAGATTTCAAGTTTTATAGAGGCTGAAGCCAAATCTAGGTCACAGTTGTGTCCCCAGTATCTAGCGCAGTGTCTGGCCTACACTAGACCTTCAGTAAATATCTATGGAATGAATGTAGTAATTAATTTATCTTCTTAAGTGGTTTCCAGGATTACAGTCTTTATTTCAGCTAATTCATCCTCCATGGAGTTTCTGGAGGGATTGCTCTACACAGCAAATAGGATCCTATTTTGCCCATCAATAGTGTTTTCTTATCAGGATAAGCATTCAGACATTTATACATGAAATCTGAGACCCCTCATTGTGTGGGTCCTGCCAGCTGTTTGCTCATCTCATCTTTGTACTTCACCACTCCACAGACTATGTGTAGTGCTTACATATTTCATGCCCCCCTCCTTTGGAACATTTCCTCCTTCTGGGAATGTCACCCCCATCCATGTTTTAAACATGGTGTCACTGGGGGCACCATCCTTAACCTGGGGAAGCTGAGGTGATCACTGCCCCTGTGCAATGAGGCTGGAGAAGTAGCAACAAACACCACAGCACCTCTGCTCTCAACACACTTTCTCCTTCTCGACTGTTGACAACCATTTTCCTCTTACCATTTTTCTCTTCGCTGACCGTGAATATCCCTACAGCAGCAATTACTTTTTTATTTTTTGTAACATCCTCCCTTTACCTGGCAAATAGAGGAACCCAATAAATATTTGCAGAATGAACAAATTAAGGAATGTCTTTTTTGCTAAACAAGTAATGAGTTTTCCATAAAAGATGTTAAATCAGTGATAGATTACACTTACCAGCATACTCAAGGGTTGTTTTTCACATTTGCACCAGGTTTTCTCTATGTTTTCAGTCGGTCAAAAGACAAACCCCTGAATTGTATACATTTAAGAATGAAATGCTGAGGTTAAAAAAGACCTTGATGTGAACCAAGGGACCGAGGGAAACGTGATGCTTAGTTGTTCAGAAGTTCAAAATTTATTTAGTGGTCAGAATAATTCCGATGATACTGTTAATGAAGCCTTGGGTTAGCTTCAGTGGAGATTCAAATATAGCTTCAAATATTTCAAAGCTCCAACGTAGCTGGGTCTTTGACACTCAGTATGTATTTTGTAAAAGAGCAAAAAGTACAAAAATCATAAAATGTTGGAAAATGAGATCTCTTACTAGGTTGATTTGAACCTTGTAGCTTAAGAAAGTCATAAAGCTTGGGCTTTCCTCTCTTTCTTTGCAGATATGTCTTCTCCGACTACTATGAAGAAACCTGAAAAGCCATTGTTCAGCTCTACATCTCCACAAGATTCCTCCCCAAGATTGAGCACTTTCCCCCAGCACCACCATCCCGGAATACCTGGAGTTGCACACAGTGGTAAGGAGTTTCAAGCGTAGAAGAGAAACCTCCCTCTTGTTTGCAGAGCCTAAACCCTCAAGGATGGATCAAGACTCTGTCCTTATAGCTAAGGTTACCTATTTTCTCAACCAAAGAGGGAGAGTCGTAATCTGATCCAAAAAATTTTTATTAATATACGAGGAAAGATTTTAAAGCCATACAATTAAATAGCATCTGCATAATATATTTTTAAATTGCCTGTATTGGAAAGATTACAGTCACAAAAAATAAGAAAATGTATAGTTATCTTAACAGTAGCTTCCAGGTTGGTCCTAATTTTATATATTTTACTAAGAGAAAGATGGAGTTTCAAGTATGCTGCTGAGTTTGAGTATTTCCAGCAGCATTGATATATAGACACTATTTCCATAGATACTATTTTCTCTACAGAAATCAATATTTTAACTACTTATTTGGGAGTAAAATTAATCAGAAAAATAAAAGAAGTACTTTTCTTTGACAATTATTTCATATACATGAATCCTTCCTGTGGGCTAGTACACTTGATATTATGTTTAATATCATAACTTAAATAGGAAAAAGAATCCAATATTTCACATTTATACTTTGAGGAACAATTAATGTTAAATCCTCTTTAAAAATTAAAAATGAGCTATAATTCATAAGCAATACTCCATACTTTTTACCTATTGCTCTGAAACCCTAGAGAGGAGTAGTCTGAATTTTAGGTGGAGAAAGTTTATTATACAAAAAAAAAATATGTTTATAGTGATACTCTTATTGCTTTAAATTTATGGTGAGACAACTCTTTATTCTTCAAAAAAACTGAATCTAGTTTTTAAACCTTTATTCAAGGGATATAACATCCGTTTATAATAAAGTTCTTAGCTTTGGTCTATAGATGTATATTGATATGTATCGTCCCTATACTTAAAAATGCATGGCCTTCAGTGCTATCATTAAGACAATTATAAAATTAAGAGAAGAATATACAAGTCAGCTGTGGTATATAAAATTTTTTACATTTATTTATTGTACTGCTAAGATAGATGAAAAAAATCAGTAACCATTTCATACATTTGTAACGTTGAGTATTTGGGCAAAATTAAGTTAGAAGTCAAATCACCCATTTATTATGATATCTGATTAAAGTGTTTATATTTCTAATATTTGGAAAAAATTCAACAGTTCATTTTTACATAATAAACCATGAGAGATCTAGATAAGCCTTCGACCTTTGTCCTTTACCATATATGTGTTCAATATGTAATATATTAGGGCCTGTGGCAGGCACCTTATCATGAGAAACAGTTTCTCTCCTTAAGGAGCTCATGGCACAGTGGGGAGAGAGAGGGACCATATCATCAACCAGGCATCGAATATGAACAGGATTACATTCTTGGAGGAGGATTAGATGCCTGGAAGAGGTGTGTTCTCAACTGAAGTTTGAAGAGTGAGTTCACCACAAGAAGGAACAAGCCAGGGGGACGGTCATTTCAGGCAGAGCGGACAGCGTGTATCAATGCAGTAGAGGTCATTGCAGCAAGGAACTGCCATATGTTGAAGGATCCGCAAATGTTGAAATGTGCCCTGAATAGGAGAGAGTGGCCAGAGATGAGGCCAAAGAAGTGCAGCAAGACTGGGTCTTAAAGCACTTGAGGTCTGTACAAACCTGTGAAGTTGTTGGGATTTTATTATTGAAGCAGTAGGGAGCCATTGAAAGATTCTTAGCAGAGAAGTTCTATGATTTAAATGATATTTTTTTTTAAAAATTATTAATTTGAGACTATACAGGATATATTGGAAGGAGCAAGACTGGAGGAAAGAAGGCAATTAGGAAGACTTTGTAATATCTAGGCAAGGAATACATAAATGTACATGTATGCATGCATGTATGTATGAATTCTTTCATAATGAAGGGAAACATTTTTTGCCTTGTAGTTTGCTTTTCTTTCTTTAAAGGACTAGAATGACTTTTATTGATAAAGTAGCCATTTTTACTTTCACTGGGAATTCTGCATTCTATCTAGTTTGTATCAGGCCAGCCAGAGCTTATTTGAGCATAAGTACTTGGGAGCCCAGAGATTTGAGCTCTGATTTGCTATGTACCAGTTCAGATCAAAAGAGATCTCTTCCAAAACTGCTGATGCCAAATGATCTTAAAGCCCAGAGGACCCATGATGGAGCTATGTATATATCCTCCAAGGGTTTGTGTACAGATATAAGTAAAGACCGTGGTTAAATTGAGCTGAGATGAAGAGCACTTCAACACTAAGTCAAAAGATGTGCAATTTAATTTAGGCGTTGGCATTTTCTTAAATTATACATTCAAGTGTGTATACTTCTTAAATAAAGTAGTATTTCAACAAGGAGTTTTGTTTTAAGAAATATGTAATTGTTCTCTGAAATGCATCCCTTTGATGAAGGGTGCTCAAACTTCAGTGTGTGCAAAGATTACGTGGGGCACTTGTTTAAAATGCACTTTCTGGTGCCTCACCCCTGGAGGTCCTCATCTAGCAGGTCTGTGGTTAGGCCTAGGAATCTGTACTGTAGCAACAATCCAGAGGATTCTGAATTCCCTGGACATTCAGGGAGCAGAGTTGTGACCATAAAACTGAGTTTATGATTCTTCTATGATGTACATTTTAAATTTCTTGTATCTTCTGAAAAAGCTTTCTTTGGGGAAAATAAGAAATATCCCTTAAGGGTAATTTTTTTTGTACGTAATTACAAAGCTGGAGATAAGTCATTCCAGATGATTTTCATTTATAGGTCATGGAAGGACTTTATTTTTCATATTGTTTGCTACATTGTCTCATAAAACACTAAACATTTATCATATAAATTTCCTATGATCTGGATCAAAATAGTAAATAGAAATAGACAGTTAATCTTCACTTCTATATATACTGGTTGATACTCTTAAATTGTACTTATGTAAAGTACAAATTCAACATTATGGAGATAATGATTGTGCAATTGTATTCTTTCCCCATTTTTAAACTTAAGCATTTTATTTTAAAAACTAAATAGTAAATTATGATCATACTAATTTTGAAAAATTACAGTAGAATTAAACATTATGTACATCACATATGTTTTGTACATTGTTTCTCTTTATAAAATATGTGATTTATGGGTAAGTTAATATGCCTATATGAAAGTTTAAATTTGCATTTCTGAGGGTTTTGTTCTCGGTCTTATCTCAATAATGTCTTTTGAGCTACATGTAGTAAAAGTTAGAGTAGGAAGAAAATAGAACTCTTTTGGTTTTAAAAGGAACCTTTACATTAAAAAAAAGAGTTCCCAGGTTTATGTTCAAATATTCCAATGCATTTATACAATGATCAGGTAATTATTCAGGACATTACTAATTATTGGCTTCCCTTCTAAATAATGCAAAATATTTACTTAAAATTGGAGTACACTTCTGTTTTGAATTTTGGTAAAAAATGTGTGGGTCCCCTGCCCTCTACTTAATGCTGTGACTTGGTCTGTACTTAGGAGACAAAGACTTTTTAATCAAAGAATGTGTTCTGATTGGAAATAACTTTGCTTAAAGAAATATTTTATGAATTATTGGCTTCACCTATAAAAGAGAACCTTCTTGTTTTTAAACCATTCATAGATCTAGAAAGCAAGATTGTTCATTCCCTAGACTGGAGGTGATATCTGTGTGGGCTTAGCAGTCCTGGCATGGAGGATAATGGTAAAAGACTAGCTTATTTTAAGAGAGTTTGGTTAAATCAGAGGGAGGAAATGAAGAGCCTTCGGTTGTATAGTTTCCCAGGATTCTGTAGGATTGGGACGGAGCAGTATGGCCAACAGCTAATAAGTCCTCTTTCCTTTCCTGTCTCCTGCAGTCATCTCAACTCGGACTCCACCTCCACCCTCACCGTTGCCATTTCCAACACAAGCTATTCTCCCTCCAGCCCCATCGAGCTACTTCTCTCATCCAACAATCAGATATCCTCCCCACCTGAATCCTCAGGATACTCTGAAGAACTATGTACCTTCGTATGACCCATCAAGTCCGCAAACCAGCCAGGTAAAAATGAGAGAGAACATAGAATTAAAGCACAGGTCTAACGGTAAGCCCTGAAGCTTACTTAGACAGTGTGTCTGGCAGAACAGCAAGCTTTTGAAATCCATCTTCAGGAAGTTTCTTGGTGACTCACTAAGTTTTTATTGAAAGGTGGCTGAATGACAGGTAGGAAGTGTGTTGCCCCAAAGGAAGGGGCACATTTGTGAAGATGTTCTTGGTTTGATGTTTTGGGATTTTCATTGAGTGAAGAGAAAGTTAATGCAGAAGGTCCACTGACAAAAATGTTCTGAGCTGGAGTTCACACCTCTAAAATACCTGGTTTGACACAGAGACAAAGTGCTTATTTCAGGCAGAAGCGAAGTATGAGCTAAAATAAACACACACAAAAGACCTTACAGTTGTATTTATAGACCAACTATTAGGTATTAAAATAAGCTTTGGTAATGTAAACATTTTCAGTGTTTGATGACTACTTGAATATTCTTTGCTCAGACATGACTATGTTTCATAATGAGTGACATTACCAGAAGTCTTTTTTTTTTTATTTAAATTTTTATAATGGTAAACACTGTGCAGTGGCTTTAAGGATTCTTTGTATAAGTGTAGTGACTCATGTGCCTTCCTCATTCCCTAAACATGTGGTTTCTCCTATGGAGAGGTCACTTCATGGGGATTTGGTATAAGAGGATTTTCCACAATCAAGTAGACAGTCTGCCAAAGCTGGGTCTATCAATCATCATAATATCCAAAATCTGTAATGTAATTTCGATCTTATGGTCTGGTATTTGGCTCTGCTATTTTACCTCCAAGACTCCTGTCCACTTCTTATCACATTTTTTAATGCTCTGTGGGATTTTCATAAGTGTTCTGTCATTAATGCTGTTCATTTACTAAAATGCCAGTAAACAGTATGTGCATATTAATTTAGAATTAACAAAGAAAGATCTGAAAAAAAAATCCCTTTGGTCTTAATTTAATTGTTAACATGGAGCAAAATGGTCCCTTCTGATTTTTTTGTGTGTGTGTGAGTAACAACATATCCAGCGCTATTTGGGTTACTTAAAATTAAGTTACCTGTACTTTTAGCTCCATTGACTAGTAATACTAAACTAAGTATACTGTTCTTGAATTTTGAATTTAAAGTTAAATGATTTGTATTTTAGAAGAAAATGTTCAAATGGTGTAGCACTTTTAATGACTGTAATAATAATTACTAAGTAAAACAGTAGGATCTTGGTATATCAATTTAGAAGTAAAATTTGCTGTCAGAGCATGGATTCAAAAGTCTCAGTTCCATAGAGCATTTTGCTAGACTCAGCTGGGAACAGTGCACACAAGGTCTGATTTTAATTTGTGTAGAATTTCCATGAATAACAAAGTCTAATTAAGACATCCATTAAAAGTCCTTAACGTTAATTCAGTGTGGAAAATCTTAGAGTTCCATTGGATTTTTTTTTTTTTAACTGATGTCTTAATTAGGCGCTGTTAGGGGAAAAATTATGCAAATTAAAATCAGGGCCTTAGTGTTCTGCATTTCTTTAATTATTCAGTGCTTGTTTTACGTATATTTCAATTTCTTTATAAGTTAAGAGGGCATGTTAGGTGATAATCTGCCTATATTGTTCTCAGTTTTTCTTCATATTTTCAAGGTAAAGACCCAGCTTCTGAGAAGCATCTTACTCTCATCTCAGTTAAAAAAAAAAATTCCCTCTCAGGATTTTGTATAATAGGAGCAATGTACTATAAGTAGGATAATCCTTTCCTAATGCTGTTCATCTTCAGATAAGATGTCTCTCTTTTCCTATCTACAATATGAAAGTTCATCTATTAACAACCTTAAAAGAGAAGCTTTATAGTGTAGCTTCATCTGTTTGAACCAACAGAAAACTGAAAAGAAATAACCCTTCCATTCTTCTGACCCTGAGTTTCAGGAAAGTTGTCTATATTGGCTTGGGAATTCTTTCTTTGTCACTTTCACTTTTTTTAAATGAGAGAAACATCTGTTTGTTGGTTTATGTCAACTCAATTCCAGTAGACAAAGCTTGCAGGGTGGGCAAGGTAATATATTTGGTGGCAGCATTTTCTTGACAATATTGTTATTTTTCTCTTCCACGCTCTCAGGTAGGTACTGTCAAACTGTTTTGGTGAACACAATATACAGACAGGCTTTTTACCATCGAATGTACTACCAGTGATAAAACATGATCACTCTTTTTTTCTTGGGGGAGATATATAAAGCAGTCTTTTGCAGTGGTCGCATAACCAAAAGTTGATGGTCTTCTTTAGAAACAAATTGCTTTTTCCCTTTGAAAGGAAAAGTGGGTCTTTATTATAAACTGCAGAGTTGTTTTTGCAGGAACATTATATCTGCTTTGATGTTTAGCTTCAACTCAAAACCAGGTAATTTGCACTTCAAAATAGGGCTCTTGATATTCACCTTTTTAGCTCTAAAAATCAGGAAAAAATGAGTACTTGTTGACCTGTTGTCAACTGTTCCTTTCCAGTATCCTCCAGGGCTGCACTGATTTTGACTGTTAAGTCGAGCAACTGAGATGCTTTGTCCTCCCCACAGCAGTTTGGAGATTAATTGCATTGCTGCTACACCGATTAGAGTGAGACAGTCATGCTATTTAATGGAATATTTTAAATAAAATTAGTCTAAGATATAACTCTCTCCTAGGTCTCCATAGGGGGAAAAAATCTGGTCAGTTTTCCTGACTTAAATACCTAATTTACTCATGATGAATATTCAGGATATTCAAAAGTTCATTTTCTTTATAGAATAAATAATGTGGCCTCTGAGGCACCCAACTAAGACTTACTTCATGTCTCTAAGTTCTAATAGTTAAGTGTTCTTACCTGTTTATCTTTTTCTTTAAAGAAATGTCTACTTGTAATTTATGTGCAGGCACTTAGATAAATATTCTGTTTTATTGCTTTTTTGACTTTAAAAGTGGTACAGATTATAAAGACTAAATATTTGTGGAGAACACCCTCATAGCAAATTGTTATGTACGTTATGTACTGGTGAATTCCAACATGAGCATAATTAAAAATAGCATTCTCTGTCTAGAAAAATACATTCCAGTATTTCTTCAAACAGTGTACCCTTAGAATTTTGTCTCCCACTATGGACACTATTTTTGTACTGGGGCTAAAACTCAGATAATAATATCTTTTCTATCACTGCCTAGCGGATTTTCTCTTTAATTCTCACAAATGTCAACAATCAATGTTTTGTGTAACTCTCCATGCCCAGCAATGGAAGAGTAACTCAAAAAGCAGAGTATATTTGATTGCCCTCTGCTTCACTTCAGCACATTTTAATTTACGTTGGAAATCTTTTATTTGTAGGTGTAGGGTTGGACCTAGTTCAGCTTTTTATATCCTTGTGTGGACCCTGGAATTTTAAATGTTTAAAATATCATTCTACCTGCTTATATTAGTAAATCGTCACAAGTCGAGTGGAGATTCTAGAATCGAAATTGCCTGATGTGTGTTTCTGAGTGCACCAGTGTGTGAGCAAGGGCTAGCATTTTTGTATGCCAAAGAATAGGCCTTGACTATAAATGATGGGAATTGTTGAGTTTGATGCCTTTGGTCTCCTAGAAATTCTTGTCTTCCTTGTCTCAGTGATATCATCATTTAGGTAAACTTTGTGTTCTGAAAGCCAAAAGTGACCATGAAGAGCAGATAAGAAGGTAGCGCTGATTTTAATTCTCACTAGCTCAGTAAGGACTTCTATTTTAGCCTCGGGCTCAGCATTGAAGTCTCCACTTGAGTTTTCTGTCCAACTCAGTGGAAGGATCAGTTCTACCTGGCTCTCGGGGTGTTGTAAAGATGACTAAACCTATATAAAATGCTTTGAAGCTGAAGACTTTCTTTTAAATGCTGCTGCTTCTTATGACTACTAACCACTGACGAGCCTCTCTGACTCAGATCTGAGAGAGCTTGTGTGGCGGTTGCACACAGCACGTGGGGTCCACTCAGCTGAGTGTGCTGAGTGGAGTTGTTGGACGAGACGACTGCCTTTTGGAGTGTTTCACCCGGCATTCTGTTTTTGTTTTGTAGCCTAACAGCAGTGGTCAAGTAGTAGGGAAAGTGCCTGGCCATTTCACTCCTGTCTTGGCACCCTCTCCCCATCCCAGTGCAGTGCGACCTGTGACCCTGACCATGACAGATACTAAACCCATCACTACATCCACTGAAGGTGAGGCAGCTTCACCTACAGCAACCAGTAAGTATTTCTGTAGGAAATGAGAAATGTCCATCAAAGGCGCCATTGGATATCTGATCCAAGGTGGAAAACACGGCAACTTTTCCAGCTACCCAACCAGATGGAGATTTCTCATTTATGTGGAACTAGCAGGCATGAATGTGACCTGGCTCTCACAAGCTCTCTCTTATCAAATTTCACTCAGTGCATCCTATTTGAAAAGGGAGAAGCTTATTTGTTTGAGTAAATAGCTATAACAAAAATAATAAGTCATGCCTGCTTGTTCAAGGTATACATTGAAAATGCACTGAATAACATAACAGTGTGCAAGGTTTTTATATCACCCGAAGAGAGATTAGATAATCGTTAGTTATTGGAGCATTCCTATAGAAATTAAGCCCCTTCATGAGGCAGGCTGAATCAGTACCTCTGTAAGATAATTGCATGTTTACATCACTGCAGGTTATGTCATTGTGAGAAACAGTCACACAATGTTGGGTGGAGAAAACATTTCAGAGTTTAGTATTAGGCACATGTAAGCTACCTGCACTTTCATTGTCTTCAACTTTTAAAAAATTTTTTTGATTATTTAGCTTATTATGGTGCATCAGGTATTATGATTTTTAGCATGGCCATAACATTTTAAATGTCAGAGATTTAGCCAGTGAATTTACATAGCACATACCAATAACCCAAATGATTCCTTTGCTTCTTTGTATAGAGTACTCATAAGTACACAAGGAGTTTTTCAATTGGCTTCATCCAAACTGCCAGCTTTTTAGAACTGGAGCTGGTGTGTACAGATTGGTAAAGTGGAATGATAAAATTCCAGTCAGGAGGAATTAGCATGCTTCTCGTCAATTATACATATATCTTAAATCCAGAGCTTCTGTTTTCATTTTTAGAACAAGAAAATCCCTATGCTCTGGAAATTCCTGTGTGAAATTACAGAGATTTAGAAGTACCACTGGTTCTTTCTTTCTTGGCCATTGGAAAGTGCTCTTTTTTTGTGGCCTCTGAAAGACTAGGAAGGAACCCTACAAGAAAAACGGACAATACTTGGAGTGTACAGTGAACTCAGCATTTCTTTCTCAAAATTCATGAGGCCCCATCAAATAATAAAACCATACAAGCTTGTAATTCCCATCAGTAATCATTAATTCTCAGTAACTGGTCTGTTGATAGAGGGTCCTACACTAGTGAACGCTTCCCTGAATGCGCAGATGGATGAGACCCAGTCAAGGAAGACTAAGAATCCTTTGTGCTACAGGTTAGCTATGTACATTACAGTCACTAAAATATTACATCCAAATTTTAAAAGTGGATGCCTTGGGCATCTTTGAGCAAACAAAGTCAACAATTTAAATGAAAGCAAATAGAAAACAAAGATTTTTAAGTAGTTGAAAGTTCCAGAAACTTCTGGTACCTACTCTTATATTGACATTAATAGATTAGATTCAAGGGAAGATCAGACCGAAACGATCACAGCTTACCTATGGGAGTACTGTCAGCCTGTTTGTTAATGAATTGTTCTTATACACACATACAGGTTGATCAAAAAGAGATCTTCTTTGACTTATAAAATCACAAAATATTCAAAGGAATGTTTTGGTTGTATAAAGATGGCTGCATCAGTCCATTTTCCCCTCCTGCACAAAAGCGATATAGGGAGTCATTTTTCTTTCCTATAAACAAAGTTGTCGCTGCACCTTCCCAGGCACCACTGATGAGAAATTAGCCATTGAATTCATAAATCAGAAAAATTAAGGAAAACACAGAGGCCAAGGAAACCTCTTTCTCGTGGTTGAAAAGAAAGAATAGCGCAGACTTGGCGCCCACTCTCTAAGGGTGAGGCTCTTCTTCAGTGGTGTGCGTTGAGTTCCAGAGGTCTGGAGATTGAATAGGGGCCACTGGCTGCTTAGGGCTGCTCTGGCGTGAGCCCTTCATTCAGGAATAACTAAAAGGTGAATTGTGAGCATCTTCACTGTTTCAATTGAAAGTTGACCTAAAAAAGCCTCAATGGGCCAAATGAACATGGCAGAATTAATGTATTCGTTTTAAAAACGCCTTTTAAGAATTAATGTCTAGATTCCTCATTAATCTGATGGTTTTAGACCAAATATTACAGCTTTCTTCAGACCTATAAATGTAACATAAATGATGAAAATTTAGTTTTTCTGTTTATTCTGACATGGAACAATGAGATTGCTTAGTGCTGGGAAGATACATTAGTCCTTTCCTTTGTGAAAAGGAACAAACATCTTCAGGACTAGGGAGATGTTTTCTTTGAAAAATTCGCTCTGCACCAAAAAGTACCTGTACAAAAAGTACTTGCAAGGTGAGACCGTAATAATTTAAGGAGTGTTCACCATATGTCAACTCCCTCTCTGGACCAATCACAAAAAATTGACTTTTTGTGCTTATGGAAAAGAAATGATTTTTTTCAGAAACATTTCTAGCAAACTTAAGGTCATTTTCACATTAAATAAAATACTGAGCTAATTCATTCTATATGATATAATAAAATAGCCTTCTCCTTTATGTTAATAATATTAGATATTCTTTTTAGTAAGACTTTTGAGCAAGACATTTTTCATCCTATATCATCAAGCACATCTGCTTAAATCCCATCATTTAAAGCTTTCACTTTTTCCTGACAGACTTTTCAGTCTGCTTTTACATTTAGAATCACAGACCATCATTGATTATCCCATTATTAGACAACCAATATCTGGTAAGAAGGTACATCTAGGAAAGGGACCCTTCTATTTAGCCAGTCCTTGGTACTCCTGCAAGACTGTAACCAGAGCATGTGTGAGATGCCCACACCAAAGGATGGGATATGGTTACTGGATAGATTTCTGGGGAGGGGGATGAACCAGTCGACTTGAGGTCAACTGTCATTTATATCAGTGGTATTCACTCACACGAAAGAGAAGAGAAATAAAGACATTGTGTTTTGGTTTTTTTTTTTTTTTTTGGTTGCAAGTCCCACTTCTCTGGGTTTCTTTTGCGTGGACAGGTTGTTCATTTGATAGTTCGCAATTTTTATCTTTGTTTTTGTTCTTCCTTAATCAGCCTACACAGCCTCAGGCACATCTCAAGCCAATCGATATGTGGGACTAAGCCCAAGAGACCCATCCTTCCTACATCAGCAACAGGTGGGCAAGTTTCACCCAGGTGTGATGGTGTAGCCACGCTTTTGCATTGGTGCTTTTTCTCCATGCTGCCTCTCAGATCTTGACTCAGAACGGGGCTCACGGGGCTTCTGAGAAAGAAATTGATCATTTCATTTTCCAAAATATCTTCTCATTTATCCATTGTTTCTCGCCTCTCTGAACAGGGTGTCTCAAATTGGCTCAAGACCTTTTCCTTCTCTGTAGCATATTTCATAACATCCATGAATAAACAGTGTTTCAGCCAGAGTATTTTTCTGTCTTACTGGCTATCGAGAGCTTACCAGCCTATACCTTCCCAAGACAAAAATTGTCCATTGATTTAAAAGCCAATTAAAGTAGGAGCACTACACAATTCACAATTTGTGTTTTTTTGAGCTCTTTCATATTTTCCAGATGTTTTACTCCTCATTTTGGTATTTTAGTCCAAGAAGATGAGTTTTAAAGCTAAAATCTCAGGCGACGCATCCTTCCTATTTTAATAGGTTTAAATTGGTTTACTGATTTCAGATGTGATAAAACACTTTTTTGTGGTTCTGCTTTCTTACATCATTTATGTTTCAAGTAGCATTTTAAATTTCACATCTCATTAATGCTGTAAATTTAATGCAAATGAAGTGTTTACCCAAACTGTGAAAATATACAGCCAGGATTAATGGTAGCTTATAAACAAATTAGCCATAGTCAAAAGCGTGGACCATACAAATACAGAAATCCCACGATTCTAGTTATGGGATGACAGAAGTCATTCTAAACACTTCCAAATTTAAATATATTTTATGATGCATACGTTTGCTGCTCTCAAGTTTTGATAGCAGAGCAGTTTGAAACTAACAGTGTGCAAAATATTGCATAGGGAAAAATGTCTATAATGAATCAGAAAGAGCTGGTATTAGTGAGCTTGCTCTTCATTTATAATATAAGTTGTATGTGCAACTGAGTTTTTACAGATGTAGCGAACCTGCGCAGGTACTCATGCCAGTTTCTTTTGTTCTAGGCTTGTCCACCTAGTTTATGCTTATCACACCTATCTGTGCCTCGTGTGGAACTTTCAAGTCCTGCCCAGTTGCAGGCCAAGGTGGCAGACCGCTTATATTAAAGGTCACCACATGCAGAGTTCAGAGAAAATCGTAAAGATGATAGCTTATTCAAGATACTTGATGTTTTGCCAGGTTTAAAAAAAAGCAAAACAAAACAAAACAAGAGTGAGAGCTAACTAAAAACATCTGTACACAGTTATGAAAATACCAAATAATAATTAGTGGTTTTGCCAGCCACTGGCTTTTCAACATAATTTTCTGAAATGTTGCTTTTTTTCACCTCTAAAATTGCTATAATATGAAATGTGCTATAATTACTGTAATGTGGTTCTATTTGACAAATGTATATGTTCCTTGTGTTTTTTAAAAACATATGCAGGATTCATAGGTTTAGAAACTTATTCTCTTACAAATCATTTCACATATTTTCAGAAATATTCTTGTCATGAGACTTGCATTCTTAATGACATGTCTCTAGTTTTCAGTTAACTTTTAATTCATAGAATCGTGCCTCTGTTATTTAAACCTTTAGCCGAAACACATTTAGAATATTATAACCACTTTCATGTCTTTAGAAGCAATCTTCCCATCCTCCTGTCCTATCCTAAGGCAGCTTTAATTTTTTAATTTATAATTTATGACTGTCATTAGAGCCTCATGTAATTATGATCACAAAAATTGATTATATAAAAGTTATTTCTCCTTTCACATGTCCAAGGATAAATCAAGAAAACTTAACAAGCACCAGGAAAATACTAGCCTTAACGTAGATAGAGTTCTGAGCACATTTTAATTGAAAAAAAATATATATATATATATATGTATGTGTATATATATATGAGTTCCAGAACTACAAACTTTTTTCATCAAAGGCCACCACTTGTTATTTAAGTAGACAATGTCAAGTGAAGACCTCTTACAATATAAATATGATTAGATGGGTCAAATATGGTGTACATTTATGGAATATATAATGTGTATTGATCTTTGAAAGAAAAATTATATAAGCTTCATAATGAAAAATACAATGTTCAGTTTTAAGTGCCATACAGACAGATAATTTGTCCTCTGTATAATGAAAGAATTAGTGCTACTTTTTGAATTGAAGAAGCCCAGTATGCCAATTCATAATAAGCTACAATTTGAGGCATGCAGAAAATGAGTGTATATGCGTATCATACTATACACGTATATTACTAAACTAAGGCTCTAGTTAAAAGCTTTCAATTACTTTAATCCTTTCAAATTTTAACAGAATCCTAGAGATGAAGTTTTATGTTTACTGTCCAGGAACAGAGGGACAGAAACAGTTTAAATGACTTCAGTAGAGTAAAGGTTATTCTTTCATACAGCAGAAATGAGATTGATTTACTGTGTCCTTTCATTACTTTCCAAAGATTTAAAAGAGACCACTCTTCTAGCAGCAGGTTTTAAATGCATTTGGTTTAAAGTACTCAGTGATGAATGGAAAGAAAAATCAAGGGGTACATGAAATAAAGGTAATCAATCATTTTATATTAGCTAGGAGAAATTCAAAATTAGAAAGGCAATGGTTTTAGTCTGAGAGAGTTCTCTTAAACATTCCCCTTAGCTTTTAATATACATGACCCCTTAAGAATAAATATTGTCACCAGGTACATTCTTCAGTTTATTGGTGACTGCTTTATAAAGATTTATCCTTTCAGGTTATGAAAAGTATTGACGTGCATCGTTGAGTGCTATTTTTTTCTTAGAAAAGAACTTTAATATAGCCTACATAAATTAGAGATAACAATAAATTTTAAATTGTTGAATAATTTTGACTATCTTATAAATAATCTTTCCACACAATGACACTAAAGCAGAGCTTTCAATATAATTATTCCTAACACACAAGGGCACTGACTTCTTAAATTAAGATGGGAAATATTAAAATTAACCCTGTACTCCACTGGTAAGAGTAATACATTCATTTTGGCAAATCTGAATACGAAAAGCATAAGCTTTTATAACCATTAACTTGGTATACATGCAGTTGTTATTAGTAATTATACATCACTGTGCTCCTTTTTATAATGATTATTACTGATCAATACTGGTTGCTAACTGCCTTGAAATAGTAGTTTTTCTGACACAGGAATTCCACTACCATTATAAATGTGATATCTTATTTGAATCTGAAAAATAAAATCACATAATCTTGGAGAATATTTCAAAAAAGATTTCTTTAAAACAATTGATTATTTTCCATTAAAAACAGTCCTCTAATTAGTCATAATAATCAGCTCATGCCAGCTGATCAGAACTTTAAAGTTTCCCTTTATCTCTTAACTCAGTCTTGAGGAGTGTTTTTCAAGGTCTGGAACTAGACTGTCTTTGAGATGATTGGCTTATTTAATGCATTCACTATTGGCATGGGGGAAATCTTAAAATCAGAACTTCAATTGGAACTTCATTCTTTAACTTTTCTATTGGACGATGGTGTGGTGGCTTGAAGAACTTGTGGGTTTTTGGCAAACCGAACTCTTTAGTCTCTGCTGAGAAATGTCTTTTTATGATTTGGAACTTTTTCAGAAGTGTCAAGGACCTCCTCTCTGGCTTAACTTCACAGAAGTTTAGTAAAATGTGGTGTTTCCTTTCCTCCTTATACTTCCTGAACACACTGTGCACATTCATTATGATAGGCAATGAAGAAACCACACTTCCTAAATTTCATCTCCCCAAGAATATGGGAATTATATAGCAGAGTATTGGGTATTGCTTAGAAAATGCAGAAATTATTGTATAATCCAGTCCAGCAATTTTAGTATAAATGGCAAATATGAGACAGCTTACTTGAATTAGCACCAATTTCATATCTGATCAGCCTCATAATGAATTTGCTAAATTGCAGGCCTTCTTTCTTTGTAGTCATGGAAAGTTTGGTAATATAAAAAGGTCTAGTTAATTTGATCACCGTTATACTCGAGTGTAAGGCCATAATAAAAGTATAAATCCTTACTGTTATACATCAATACAACATATTTTAAAAACCCGTATTGAAAGTTGGAAGAAAAGTTTGTAGCTAAGAAGCTTCTTGTTTGGAAATAAAAGATTACTATTCGAAGTAATTCGATTACTATTCAAATCAATTACTATTGATTACTATTCAAATACTATTACTGTTTGAGTGTCGTGTAGGCAAGGATAATGATCCAATCTTAGGTGTTTCCCCTTGGGCAGATTTTTGAGGGAAACTAGATGGTCCCCACGCTTGTTTTTCTGAAACTCATTGAGTTGGGCTAAGGTACATATTAACCTTTGATATAGATTTGAGATTTGAGATGGAGCAAATGGGAGGTCACTTTTGCCTTCCCTGAGACAACAAAGTCAAGTCAGCTCTAGTTTATAAGATACAAGGCTTATTTTCATAATCTCAAAATTATAATCTCCTGACTATATATGCTACTTATTATTAGAGCTAATGAATCAATGGGCTGATCAACTCAAGTCCCTGCATTACGTCTCACAGTTGCATGGATTTTACTGGTGCCCGGGCTTCCGCATGTTACATCTCTTGCATGACTGTATGATGCTCTTATTTCAATTTCAATCACTGGGCTACTTTCTATGAAAATGTTTTCAACACTTTTCTTGATAAAAATTTGAAACTAGAATTTGAAAGGACTTTTCATGACACTAAAAATTTCTGTTACACCCAATGGCCTTTTTAAGACGTTGCCTCTGTAGGATTTTATTTTTGTTTATCTAAGATATTCATTGAAATCCCTTTATAATATTTGTCCTGACAAATGGCAAAGCCAAAGCTAGATACATTAAAACCACTGGCAAGGTAGTCTTTTATTAAAGGCAAGCAATTGAAAGGCCACAAGTAGACTATCAACAAACTTTTCAATAAAGTCAGGAAGCAGGCTATCAACACTTGGGCTGTTCTTATTGTGTCTGTTATCATAATTGACAGCTTGACGTAAAACCCTATCACATGACTTCTGGGTAGGTATGTAAATGGATAAGAGGTCACCTTTCACATATGCTAGCTGGAAAGGAAACACATTTAAAGGAAGTTTCACTCAAAATAATGGCTATGCAAATGTTTAGCTTTTTGGCTAGTTCTTAAAATAAAAAAAAAAATAAAAAACCTTCCAAAGTCTGTCTTTTATCATTCATTCATTCACTTACTTTTATTGGGTATCAAAGGCTAATATCCAGATAAATTATTCTAGATAACATAAAAATAAAATTGTTTACTGTAACCTTAAATTTCAATCAATGCAATCACAAGGGAGACAGTTTTCTTTTCTGAAATTTTAACTTCAGAAGGTCTAAGCAGAATCAGGGAAATAAAGGAAATTATGAAGAGTTATAATTACAGACATTTTAGCCTTAAATATTCTTGAGCTGCACGTGAAAAGTAGGGTAGGAAAAGAATAATGACAGGCAAACTTGTGTCGTGGGAGAGAAACAGGGATTAGGAGTCAGGAGGTGTGGTTTTAGTGACATGACAGGACATGTCTAACTTTGGACAGGCCTTTAAACCTTTCTGTCCTGTGTTCTTATCTTGGAAAGGAAAATGAAGAGGTTGAACTACATGATCTCCAAGTTCCCCTGAAATCTTAAATTTTACAGGTGAAAGTAGCCTCCATTTAAAAATTAAAAAAAAAAAAACTTTTCATTTTCTAGTTCTTATGATTTATGGTCAGTAGTGTTTGTTTAGTTCATAAACTATGCATACCCATTTAACTTAATCCTACCGTGTTTATTAAATTAAATAGCAAGAAGCACGGTTTTCAGAAATTGATATTAGACGTAACTTTAAGGTACCAGGATGACCTTGTATATCTTTTTCATTTTTATATGTTTACACGCTCCACCTGTATCACAATTTCATCATGACCATTTTGTTTGTTCAGTAAAGCTACATCCTTTTCATTCAGAGGCCATTTTATTTGCTCTCTGGTAGGTGATTAATAAACTAAAAATCAACTGATCTAAGAGTTAAGAGGAAAATATGAATCCTGAAGGATTAATCTTTTTAAGCACCCCACCCCCAAAAGCACCTCCAACCCCCAAAAATCTGTTTCTTTGGGGGCTATCTGGAGAAATGAAGAAACCTAAAAGAACATAAAACACACCTTTCAAGATATTCCCTTGAGGGTCCCTGTAAGCTTAAAAAAAAGAAAAGCAAAAAGATAAATTTACCTGTGTTGATTATTCTGTTTACAGTTTAATGGCTTATTGGTTAAACGGAAAGCTGTTGTCACCACAAGGGACTGTTAGTACTGTTTGCTGAGTCCAGCAAAGTAGAACATTTTCTTACCTTCTTTCTTTTGTTCCCAAAGCTATTTGTGAGGCATTTAACAAAAGCCCATGTTAATAACAATGGAGGGCCGTCATGTGAATAAACAAACTCTTACTCTGAAAGCACAGGCAATGTTGATTCTACCTGCATGAATATTTGAGTGTCGTGTAGGCAAGGATAATGATTCAGATCTTAGGTGTTTCCCCTTGGGCAGATTTTTGAGGGAAACTAGATGGTCCCCATGCTTGTTTTTCTGAAACTCATTGAGTTGGGCTAAGAACAAGGTTCTCATTCCAGAGATTTTAGGGACATCATCTTAAGAACATATGCAGTGAAAACTTTACCTTCCCTTCTTTCTTAGTTTGGATTTTTTCAACCCCATCCCTTCACTCATAGCTTTTTTGAAGGAGAATCTTAAACTTCCTTACCTCACCTTCTGTTTGCTTTTGGAAATCTGGGCATAATTGTTTTAATATAAAATTTACCTTAATTTTCTAGACAATCTTATTTCATGTTTGTGGTTGCATATAAATTAAAGAATTAAAATTATTTATATGTGTGCATTTCTGTGAGGATGTGCATACGATCTGATCTGTCAAAGAGTCTGTAGTGTTACAAATGTACGAGTTGCTACAAACACACAACTTTAACAAACTAAATTTCTAAACTACTTTGCCCCTGGTGTTTTTGATTACTATAGGGGGAAAAGTATCTCCCTATTTTTTGAGGAAAAATACTTGGAAAAATCACTAGGGCGTTATTGAAGCTTTGCAGAAAATTTTTATGTTGATGAAAGGCATGTATTTATGTACCACTTTAAATTAAAGGTTTAAAATTTAATTTAAAAAAAGAATTGATAGCTAAATTACATAACACCTACTCTCTCACAGGACAGAAATTGAGGAATCACTACCCTAAACTTAAATAAGATTATCACCTATTATTTTAAACATTTAAAGTCTAAAGTAAAATCCATTTTGGTTAGGAATTCTGAATTATACTAATACCAAGAATATTTAACATGTTCCAAACTTAACCTTTCATCACCTGAGAATCTGTTCAAAATTTGCTGAGTCAGGACTATCTTATTCAAACAAGATTCTTAGGAATTGATTTTATTAGGAAATAGTATCATGGAAATTTTCAGTGACTATACAGTTTCTATTTTAATTTTATTGTTTCCCCTGTCCACACGATCACCCTTAAAATTTTGCTTAATCAAGAGGTTAATTATTAATTCAAAGGTTCTTGGTCAAGTAACCTTGTTAAGTAAGTTATAACATATAAGCAGGTACAAATGCTTCTCCTCAGAAACTTTTGGAAATGTTGATAATGCCAGTGCACAATCTAAATAGCTAAATAAGTTTAAATTTTATTTTATATTTTCAGTAACTGAAAGGAATAATTCAATACTAATTGATATCCTGCCCATTTCTTTGGCATGTAGATTATTAAATATACTCAGTGATCATTTTTTGTGTATTTAAGCATAATTATCTGTTTGGGAGAAGATGTTTGATCGCATGTACCTTAAGTGTGGTTGAAAACGAATAGCTGTAGTCAGGTTTCATCCCTTTGAGACTACTGTTAGGAAAGAAAAGTCCAAAAGTATGTTGAGTTTAAGTGTTCAACAGGTGGCCAAAGACAGCCCACTTGACATTTTGGAGGGCTGATTAACAAAGAAACAAACAAAAAATTAGCAACATGAACAACAAAAAACTAACTGATTTACATATGCATTCTTCCAAGGAGACAATAGTGTCCCCAGTTGTCTGGGAGACAACAAGCCAATCAGTGAGTGATATTTAGGTCACCTGGCTTTGTGAAAATAGCTTCTCTTTTTGAAAATTTCTCCAATATAACCTGAGAGGCTCATAGAAACTAACCTGAAATTAATTATTAGCAGAATTAACATGTGCTCTGCCTAGAGCTCTGCTCTACGCCTCCCTTCTTCAGAATGTTTACTTGACTCAAAACTAGCACGAGGGCAGAGTCTATGAGTGGTCCTTAAGGTAACCTTTATACGAAGCCAAGCTTCTTGAAATGTTTTTAGATTGTTTTCATAGTATTGCTTGAAAAGAATACACTTTGAAGGAGACAACTGACTACTGTTACTGAAGAAATAATTTTTCAAATTGCCCCATCACATTGCATTTCTGATTAGATGCTCCATTTTGAGCACTTTTTAAAAATCTTGCCATAAAATTTTCTCCTTTATGCAAGCATTAAGGTCCATTTTAAGAATATTTTTCATTCTAATTTAATTTCTTTACTGATTTATGGCTTATTTATGACATATATTCTAAGCAAAATCTACATATCTTTCAATCTATCTGTCTACATTAAGGGAATTTTTCAGCTTTTTAATTAGTTAATTAATTGATTAATTAATTTTCAGTTCTTTAATTTATAAAATTACTTTTACCTGAAATATCAGTATAATTAAAATACATGTTTGGGGAATTTTAGGTGGTGTTTTTGGAGCCTCATAGATCTGTAGAAAAATGAGCAAAACCAAATATTCTGAAACTCCAGAATCACTATTACCTAGAGTATATAGAAACTAGAGTCTAAAAGGAAAAGATTCTTAATAGCCAATTTTTTTTTTTTAGCCATAACGTTATCAGAAAGGATTAAAATAACTTATCATGAGTTTAAAGGGACTTTGGCTCCAATCATCATCTTCTAGAAATTCTTACTGAAAAGCAGCAAACAAGGTTTAGTGAACTGCTTTGAATAAGTCATCTTTTCAATACAAGATTCAGTTAATTTACAGCATAGCTCTCTACAGATTAAAACCCATGATTTTCTAGTGTGTTTTTTCCCCCCAAAGCCAGATAAGTTTACTTTCTTAAGGATAAAAATAAGCAATATATCTTTTCAATAAATCTGCTAGCACTGTAGGGCAGCTGTTAACCAAACAGAGCTGGATAGGGTTACTGGAACAACCTCTGAAGGGCAGAGCTGATGATTTGGAGATCTGGGAAGAATTCGTTTCAGCTTGTATTCAGAGCATTCCTCACTCTATTCAGATGTGGTAAAGTTATTTCCAATGCCATTACTCTGAGTTTAAAATAAAAGTAGAAACTCTTATCAACTCTTTCTGAAAAAAAAAAAAAAGCGCCACTTTGAATAAAACAAAATTAGTAAACATCTAAAACTGAATCCCTTGATGCTTCTAAACATAAGTTAGGAAGGATGTTTATAAGGTGGGACCTTTCTCCTCTAAACTGCATGTCTTCTGTGTTTTGCAAACTGCATGCTTAAAAGTTATTGATTATTTTACTCAGTTGCAGATTATTTGGTATGTTACATATTTTAAAAAGCTTTAAAAATTTTTTTTCTAAAATATATCTCTCTATTGAACATTAACGTTTGCTTTTATTTCAGCACATTTTGTACTCTAATTAATGTCTAATTGTTATGTTCTAAGCACTCATTTCTCTTGTATGCTTTAATTAATAGAGAAGCATATTGCAATAGCTTTTTCTGAAAAACAGTCTAGGAATTTTGCTTTTCAGAGTAAGGTTTTCTTTTGCTCTTTTTTTTTTTTTTTTAAGTTGCCTCTTGGGAAAGTAAGGTTAATGCCATGTACAAGTACTAGTTTGCATGTGTTCATTTAAATACTAAAAACTGTAGTACTGCTCGATCCATATCTGACTGCTAGGTTTCAATTGACAGCTGAGGATTTGTGACTGGACCATGAATCAAAACGGCAGGCATTTATACCCCAGTACCAGTGAGGATACATTGGGAATTACTTGGCAAAGGTAACATTTTAATTATTTCCAACCCTACACTTACACCTAAAATTACATGAGCTATAGTGTTTGTTTCTAACTAGCTTTACAGAAAGTATATATATGTTAAAATTTTAGTTGTTTTGGCTATATCATCCTTCTCTCCCTACCCTCTTCCTTTATTTCTCATTTAGATGCAACTTCAAATTAATTGGAGATTAGAGCATATGCTAATTGGTGACTGGAATTCCTAAGTGCTGTCAAATGTTGTAAACGATTTATAATACTGGGGGGAGGTGGGGAGGCGGGGATTTGACACTTAGATTTTAGGACCTGAAAAATGAAATCACAGTTTTAGGGAAGATTTTTTTTCAGCTATCTGAGGAAAAAGCATGGGGTTTTCACATTATAGATTCTTCTCATTTCAGTTCTTTTTCTTTACTGTTAACTTTAAGCCATTTTACTATTCATTTACTCCCCTCTCAGAGGGAAAAAGCTAGCTAAAAGAAAAATTTCAAATTAGTCAATTTAACTGTTATTAGCAACACTCATGAATTTTGGAGTGGGGGGATTGTTGGAATCAATAGCTAGAGAAGGAATTTTGTTTAAGTAAAGCTTTAACTTCTGTTTGTACATTGATGTGAATCACTGAGAGTTGACTTTATTTGGTTGGCTGAGAAAATCATTCTAAAACTTCATTTTCGAAACTAGTTTTGATATTGTGTCATGTACTGGTTTTAGAAAGTAAGTAGTGCTAATTCAGCTTCTTATGAATTATTTCAATACAGAATAAGTTGTGTCAAATTGACAAATTAAATGATTAAAATTCATGGTATAATCTTATGTAATGAGATAAAAATTTACAGAAGAGAGTGAGGTAATCCCATAAGGAGTTCAACAAAAGTAGAGCCAACATAGTTTTCCAACTGTGTTATGATTGTCATCCTCTTTACTAAGCATCCCTGTGTTAAAAGTACATACTTGGGTATCAGTTGTAAAAGTGCTGCCCATCTCCATATGCTTCATAGAAACTGCTGAAGAGTAGAGTTTCAAAGAATGAAATTAATAAAATGCCCACTTTTTTCTCAGGTAAAAATTAAGAAAATTAGTTGGATTCTGTTCTAAAAGCTTGTTGACTTTTTATTAATTCACTACCTGAAATGAATACCATATGACTTTTCCTCTTTATAAAGATTAGTATAACATCCGCTTTAAAATGTGTACGTTTTTACCTATTTTGATTTTTTTCCATGAAGCTTATATTATTCCTCCATTTGGAAAAAATACAATATATGCTTACAAAAAAGAAGATAAACTCAATGAAAGAAGATAAACTATTTATTTAAATAATCTTTATTAGTAAGTATTTTAAAATTTAATTTGATTCGACTTGATAACACAATGTTTGGATCCAATTTTATTTATCCTTATATTCCGTGCTCTGTTGGTTGGCTAAACGGCCCATTTCTACATACAAGCCTTAACATATTTAGAAAAAAATTGCAAGTCAGATGGAAAGAACTTGTGTTTTTAAATGTGGCTATAGCTGTGTGAACTTCCAAATCTGTGGATTACTGATTGACATTTACTTATCTAAAATTGGGTAGTATTGCTAAAATACATTAAAGCGAAATAAGGATATAAATTATTGAAGACTTAAACTATAACTGTACCTAGTTCCTAGTGATGTTTCAACTCAAAAATTGTTATCCCCAAAAGGAAAAGGTGAGTGGGCAGTGAATCACCACAGAACACTGGTATTGGAGTGAATTAATATGACGACTAAACCCAGTTCTTAGGAGAGCATTGTTCATCTTACAAATCACCTTCTTGGTGAAAAAGTGGTGTGGTCGTCAGTTTCAGGTCATAATCAGAAAAAAAAATTGGAATTCATGTAGTTACGATTTCTTTTATTTTCTCTCTCAAAAATAATTTTTTTGGATTAGCAGATCATGATACATAGAATGGCCTTAGTGCTTCAAAAAGCTTGACGAAGGTAGCTTTTGGTTTGTTTCTTCCCTTTTTATCATGATTCGGAGGGCACATAACTGATAACGGCAGGCATCACGTTCATACATTCAACAGGTATTTATTGAATCTCTGTGGTGGGCAGTGCCAGACACACTGTGACTGATACAGACCCTCACCGTTCTTAAAATCCAAGTATCATACAGTTCAGAGTAAATGTGCTCAAATGCGACAGGAATTTGCTTTGCTTTGTTATACTTATCAAAAATAGGCACACGTGGAGTCCATATTTGATCATACAAATAGGTCATGTCTGTGGCATAACATATTCATAATTTATTCATGGTTTATAGTGTGTGCCTTATAGTTATTTATGAAACTCAATAGTTTTTTTTTTTCCTAGAAAAGATATTGAAAAAAGAAATCACAAATGTCTGTAACACTACTACTTTTAAGGCAGATAACAGACATCTAAAATCTTCAGGGCACTGCTACAACTTTAGAATGATCTGAATAAATTAAAAATACATGAGAAATGTCTATCTATTGAACCAGAGAATTAAATCATTTGCCTTTGTCCTAATAGAATAAAGACAATATCAGGTTATTTTTGTTGTGGTTGTTGCTTTTTGTTTTGAACAAAAGGCAATCCCTGGAGACTTTGTAGTAGCAAAGGACAAAGCAAAGAAAGGTGTTTTGGTTTTGCTTTGTTTTGATTGTTGTTTGCTGCCGTTACCTTCTTCATATAATCACTTGTCCACGGTCGCCCCCTTTTCTGCCTTGTGCCCATCCTTCTGTAGAGGTGTTTCCATGTCAAAGCAGCTCCTTCTTCAGGGCTGAAAATGGCAGTGCCGAGGGAGCTGCGTGAGTTTAATCAAAACTGGATGACTTCCTCCAGCCTCCTCCCTCTCCACGCGTCCTCCATCCCCAATGTATAAACATTCTCTTTGGAACCAAAGCTGACTCCGTTGCAAAGTTTTCACAGACTTACTAAGTTGCAACCCTGAAGGTGTTCTGTTGTTTTGACCTTAGAATTTTGTGAGCCATTTGTGTGTGTGTGTGTGTGTGTGTGTGTGTGTGTGTGTGTGTGTGTTGCTTGCGTCTTGAAAATGTGAATTTTTTTCTAACCCAAAGGTCAGGTACTGCAGTCAGCCCAGAGTGAAACCCCTTGGTGGAGGGCTCACTTCTGCTTGAGGCTGGAGGGGCTCAGCTCTTAGCCGGGTAATAGGTGATGATGAGTTGCTTATGTTGTTCGTAAGGGTGCTGTTGTGTCTGTGCTGTGTCCTCTGATGTGGACAAATTACACTGTTACATATGTGAGTTATGTGGGTATAAACAAATACAGCAGTGAACTCCCTAACTGGCTTTCTTTCTTGAAACTATAGCCAGAACATAGCTTGTACTAGCAAATATGAAAGAGCAATATAATTGAATGAACAAGAAAGCCAAAGGACAATCCAAGAATAATATAAACAGAAGTTATTTAAAAACGTTGGAGGTAGTGCTTTATGCAAAAGAGAAACTGGATTTATTGTTTCATTCCCTCTTCTCCCCCTTCACCCCTTTCAAGAAAAGGCAAAGCCACAAGTGAGTGGCTGTATGTGTCTGATGGCTTCTATAAACATAGCAGCAGCCTTCAGATGGCTAAAATAAACATGTGTGTGTTACTGAAGGATATGTTTACACAAACCATTTGCTCAGCCTCTGAAATAATGAATAAATGAAGATTTTACTGAAATAATTGGAGGGATTTTTGTGTTTCTGCTGATGCCATAATTGAATGGCACCGAAGAGACTTTTATCAGCTATTTTCCATGTTACATGTGTTAGCAGTTCCTTTCTATGAGTTGAATACTTCATTCTGTAGTTACTTTACACATGTTTTTGTAAGAAATTGTCGTTTATTACTGCAATTCTAGAGAGTTGCTTGATTTCCCAGGAGAAACTTAGCAGCCAGTAAAGATTATTTGGATCTGGTTGGTCAGGAGAAGGAGGGCAAAAAGGAAGGAGTAATAGCGTTCATTTCATACATCTAAGCCTGTTTGCATAACCCTGTCCTCAACCATGTACCATTTTCACTGCTTTGTCCATAAAATTTTCTTTGTAAAATATATGTCCTTAGCGACTCAAGAATGAATATTTAAACAAGATAGTTTTCAATATTGTGTTGCAAACTATGTTTGTATGTAAATATATGTATATGTGTACTGTGTATGCATAATGGTGTATGTGTGTACATGCATATACACATGTGCATATGTGTGTGCATATGTGTGTGTATACATGTGGCACATGTATGATAAGGGTAATATGTGTCCTGGCTTTACGTAATGCTAATAGTTAACTTGTATTTCAACATTATACCTAGACCATCCCTACGAATTCACTAGGTTAGCACTTCCTGCTTTCAGTTTGTTATCTTGACACATAACTACAGTACAACAGCTGGGTTGTTCCTGGAGTTCCTGGGGGGAGCTTTATTCTCAGAGTGCTGAATTTCCTTTTCAGCTGTCAGCTCTAAAGTGTGTTCAAAATGTTCAACTTTTTACACACCATTCTGGGCCCCTAGAACCACTCTGGGACTCTGATAGAAATGCTGATAAGGTAGATGAATGGAAGAATCCCGTTCAAGGAGGGGAGTTGCAAAAGCCAAAATTGCACATGACCATTGTTTGGGAACCAGGGCTGCTAACTAGTGTTGTTCTTTGTACTTGGATATTCTATTTAAAAGAATTACTTCTCCATTTTCATAAAAATTACTTGCACCTGTTATGAAATCAAAAATTTAAATGTGATCGTTCTTAAAAATGATCTTGATCTGGTGTTTACACACACGCAGTATCTGTAATCTGGCTGTTGAAAAATACATTGGGATTTGTTGCAGTTTTGCCTAACTTTCTCCGTTTGTAAAGAAAGATTTGCACAACACAGCGTTTCCTTTTTATCTAGGAAACTCTTCAGAAGACTTCCTAAGAAATTAATTGTATTCCAGCCAGACTTGCATGCTGCCATCCCACAGGAAATGGGTCAGCAATCCATTAAGATGCCATTAGATAATCTAATTTGGAACTTAATCTCTAAATTAACCATGCTCCATACTTGAAGCATACTTGAGAGAAAGAAAAAAAGTTTACGTTTGAATCGATAGGGGAGCCGAAGCGTGAAGAAGGCTGTTTGTTTTTTCTGTAGCCGTGGTCACGTCTCAAGCCGTCTGGTAACCAGGAGAAACCAGACATGATGTAATTCCAGATTGAACTTGAACTTCAGGGACTTAGGATAGGGGAACAATGGACCATAGGAATCAATAATGTCCATTTTCCACATGATTATGTTTGGAGCTTTAAGTTAACCTTTATGGGAGAAGCAGCAGGATCTGCAGTGTGACCAAAATGGGATGACCCAGAGACAAGATGTTAGAGGAAAGAAAACAACTTTTTCCGCGATATTTTCTGAGCAGCACTGCAGATTCCAGCAGGATTAGAAAAGTTCCCGCTCTGCAGTAAACCGGTGGCCTGTTCAGAGCACTCTTTGTTCGCTTAGGTAGGACAAACTTAATCTTACGTTTCCTGTCAGATGATTTTTGGCTGTACTGCGGGAGAGGGAGGAGCATGACGCCGAAAATTCCCAAATGTAAACCTTGCTGATTAACCCTTTGCAATGAAAGAAGTATATTAAACACCTACTTTATTTGAAGATGTTTCATGCAAAGTACCATATTTACCTATGTATTCGTTCCCTGAGAAATCAGCTCTGTCAGTGGCCAACGCACCCTTTAGTAACTTACTTTTTTGATTCTCATGTTTGCTAGTGCTGTTAGGAGGTATATAGTGAATTTTCAGTCATATTTACTGAGATAACAAAGCATACGAATGAGTAAACATGATAATAAATGTAATAACAAATTACAAAAGGAGAAAAAGTTCAAGAAATTGAAGAACACAAATTTTGAATATTCAGAAATTGCAGACAGTTACAATTATTCTCTCCTTTGTTAATTTTTGTTTTATGAGAAGGAAGGTTTTTTTTGCACATGTGAACAGAGTAGCAGGCATAACATAAAAACATGTTCGGTTCCTTAATCATTTTTGATTTTATGCTTAGGAATTCTGATACAAAAAAGTTCTGTCCTTTAGAGGTGAAATTGTGCAAATAACACTGATTTTTGCTTTTCAATGAAAATCATTTGGGAAAGAATCACATTTTGCTTTTGTATAAAACTTACATTTCTATTTAATTTAGTATGCCTTGGCTGATTTTCTCTAGTGAAAGGCACTATTTGGAAGCACTATTTTTGTAGGGAATTTTGTCTGCTGTTGAAGACTCACATATGCTAATAAGGGGAGCTGTAGCACTTGTAACAATAGCACTGAAAAGGAGCCCGAGGATAGAAAGGAATACAGACTAGAGAAAGAGGATGGAAATCCACACGTAGGATTCTCGGCTCTGGTGCAGTCTGTGGGAGGAGATCAAATCACTACTTTGAGCCTCATAATTCTATATTTTTAATTGGCTAAAACCTCCCACAGCTACATAGCTTGTTAGATACATATGCGTCTGTGTACTGTAATTTATTTACAATTAGTCATCTTCATAGTAAATCTCTATCTTCCATTTTCAGTTCTAAAACATGAAAAATATGGAACATAGTTTTTAGGGTTTTTTTAAAATTTGGCCTGTTTAGGGGAAGAGTATTTTTCCTACTTATGTCTAAAGTAAACATTTTAAGGAAATAAGTTTTTATTACTTTCAAGTATATAGATTGCCTTGTTGAACGGTCTTCTAGGATTTTGTAAGGGCTGTTTACTAAGAGTACAGACATTGTAATGTACACATTAGGTATTTAGCCGCAGTGGCGCCATACATAAGGGCTCTTCTTGCCCTGTGCTTTTCATTGCATGACATATTTCACTGGCATATGCCATTATTTTATTTAGAAAATGCTAGTACTCACACATAGTAAAGTTAACATGCAATCCAGCATGCCCTGATAACAAAACCCACCTGAAACAACTGAATATAAATTAATGAGCTTTGATGGCCTACCGATTTGATATGTTATTTTCAAAATCGTTGGTCCCCAAGGAGCAGCAATAAAGCAGGCTATTTACCTACTTAGTTAAGAAACAGATATGTTTCTCTTTCATTACTATGAAGTGCTGTTGCTTGCAGTTAGAATAATTCCATTGCGACACCTGCAGTTTATGATATTTGGTGTTTCTCAGAGAGCCCACAAGAGCACTTTGCAGTTCAGGTAAGAGCCGGCCAGGGAGCTTTCCAATACAGATTATTCCAAATAGTAATAATCATTAGAAATCATCTTGCATGCAAATAGGATCATTCCGATGGCAATAATGATACTTAAAAAATGGGGGAAATAAATTGAAGAAACCCAAGACCTGTGTAAAGCACTTTCACTTATAGTCTAGCTGCATCAGAAGTGGAACGCAACAAGCAAGTTACTGACATACAGCTACATCTGTATGTACAGCAAAAAAGGTAAATATTGCCTTCAGCTGAAAAGAATCTGGAATTGGATAAATAAAATACAGGTATTTGTGTTGAAATTTGGACTCAAAAGTTACATTCTTTGGGAATTTCAGTGTGCCTAAATGATTTGGACCTCAATTCATAGAATCTCTTGTATAATTCAAGGATGATATGAATTCTTGCTTAGTAATATAAGTAGTGTATTTCACAGAAGAGGGAGATTAGGTGAAGTGTAGTGGGTAAGAATGTAGGTTTTAGAACCACAGTGCTAGATTTCAAATCCTGGCTTCTACAATCTAACAGCAGCAAGGGTTGGGCAAGACACAACTTCCCAGCTTCAGTTTCCTCATCTGTAAAGTCAGAATAATAATGGTACTTTTCTAATAAGTGTATTATGAGGATTGAAAGCTTTAAAGTAGGTCCGGCACGTAGATCAGTGCCTGGCAAATGCACACACTAGGTAAGTGCTAGCAACTAGTATATTTAATAAGTACCATTTTCTTTGTTCTAATACATTAATGAATTCTTAGATATATTCTTTATATATAATAATTTATGTAATAATTCCTAAATATATGGGTACTTAAATACCACCCATATATTCCTTCCCCTGGTCTGATGGAGCATTTTTTCATAAGACACAGTCTGCAGCATTTGTGTTATATTGATATAAGCTGCCAGTCCAAATGCACACATCCAGGATAGCATGGTTTCTAACTTAATACTTAATTAGCCTGCCCTTGATTGGTTTTTCCAGGCAGATTTTAGCTATTGATAGGGAAAATTGTTTATTGTGCATTTTGGGAGAGATACTAATACCTGTGTTTTAATATTATAGTAACAAAATTAGAAATGTTTAGCCAAGGAAATAATAAACTTTCCTTCTTGGGGGTATTTGAAACAGGTGCAGTGGAATTAAGGGCAAATCCTGCTTTTAAGTTAAGGTATTTATTTTATTTATTTTCCATGCTTTCTGGGCCATTGCTTATTTTTATTGCTATCTATAAGTAATGTGACTACTGGTACAGTTGAGGTATGTATGAATATATACAATTCTTGGTGCTTCATTCCCATAATATTTTTTTAAGCTTCTTAAAAGAGTACTTACTATCTTTAAAGCAAATATGGTAGTCTTATGATTAAATCAGTATGTAAAATCTGAATGGGTGATATGATTATTCCCCTGAAAAGTATTAGTACACTGGATACTTTGACATTTCGTAAAATGTTTGACAAATGGGTTGTCCAACCCATTATCAGATGCACACAGACTAGTAATAAATGAATTTTGCCATTCTTCAATTAGCTTTTATTTCAAGACGAATAGTTGAAGGAAGCCTTTGACTTTGGTTCTTTACTAAACTTATGACTCCATATATGTTTATTTGGTACGCCATGGTTCTTGTGTGGGTACCAAGTTAAAAGCTAAGGACCCAACCCTTTTTGGTCTAGAATACACAGTCACAGAATGCATAATTTTTATAAAGCACAACCAAGTCAAATGTTGACTTGTCCAGAGGAGTTTTCTCACTTTCTTTCTTTGAAAGGTACAGAGTCTCTTTACTCCTTGTAGATGCAAAGACTAGCCATTTTATCCAATTTGTCCCAGATAAGAAATATATAAATAGTGTATCATTTTTAAAAAGAAGAAGGAGGTATCTTCTTCCTCGTTAATCCTCACCATAACGTCACTCCCAACTTGCTTTGTTTTCAAAGGAGATAGATATATCAAATTTCAGATTTGCTAGATCACGCAGACCGATCACATATTCTGTGCACAAGTCTTCTGCAGCACTAGCCAGCTGTGTGGGGCATGGGAAATTCATTGTCTCCTGAAGCAAATACATTTTGCCTTCAGAAAACTCTGTTCAAAAGTTCTTTTGAATGTTTGGTCAATGTCTAACTTCCCAGGGAAGCAGTATAATAGTTAAATGGCCATGAGAATCCGAACTGATTCATATCTGAGATCTAGGTGGGTAACTATGGATGAGTTTAAGCCTCAACTTTCTCATCTGTGAAAAGGGGATAATGATGGCAATTTCAAGAGTTCATTGAGAAAATTAAGTGACATAGCATATGTAAAACACCCAAGATAGTACCTTGTTCATAGTAGGCCCTCAGCATGGTATCTTCTGGAAGTTTCTGCCTTTATGCTAATTCTGTCTACCTGAACCATATGGAACAAGTCTATGTTTCTTTTCAACTCAACTATCATGTCTTCCCTGTTTCCGTTTAATGTTCCTCAAATGACATGATTTGGTGAGTTTCTTCACCAAAGAGATGCCATAGAGTTTGTTTCTCTTGAAGAGCGATGCCTAGAAGAAACACAATGCTTCCGAGATAGTCTGATCAGTATAAAATGAAGCCGTCATCACCTACCATTAATGCATCTTAAGGTCAAAGTAATTTGTTTGTTTGCTTCTTTCCTTTGGCGGGGGGCTGGGGGCAGCCACATCATACATTTAATCAGAATCATATGAAACTATGATCCATGATATCAGATGTATTAATTTTTTCTTTAATTTTTATTTAACTTTTATTTATTTTATTTTTAATGAAATATCTCATTATATACTTAGAGCGTACATAGAGTAGAAGTCACTAGGGTGAATTCTGCTTTGTGTTAAAGTATTGTCAAAATATTTGGGGCTTTTTTTTGGCCTGATTTTCCACGAAGTGCTTGTATTCTTTTCTCTTTTTACTAGTATGGCAGGTATATATTTTTTAAAGATGTGCTTTCAACTTTCAGTCATGCTCATCTTCTGTCTGCCTTAAAAAAAAAAGGTGATTTGGCAATGGAAAATGTAATGAAGACCCAGTAAATGAGTGATTGAAGATATATTGCTGAAGTAGCTTAATTTGACTTTGAATATTTTCAAATCTTTCAATTGAGAGACTCTCATCTCTTAATAGACAGAGACACAGATTATTGGATTGAACATAAGGTTATCCATATAATTTTCATTCTATTAGAAATTAAAATGATTAAACATTTTACATGTAACTAGTTGTATATGTACATAAATATGAAAGTGTGTTTATTTTATCCATACTGGCAATCATTGACATTGACTTAAGGAGAGGGAGTTGATATGTAAAAGGCACTGTTAAATTTTTACCTGAAAAACTATGAGATTTGAGGCATTGTCTTTTAGAAATTTAAATGATCTAAGTTATTTTGTTGGGTTAAACATTTTTCTTTGCACTGTTATCATAATCTTTGAATTAGTTTTACCAGATTGTTTTCAACGGGACTACCAAAAAGCTCTAAAAAATGTCTATGCCTTACAGTTCTGTATTTAACCTCCAAACTGGCAATAAGAGGCTTGTAAACTCATATATGGGGTCTGCATAGTGTTAATATCTGAGATTTATTTCCCCCCAAAGGTTCATAAACAGTATTGACAAATATATCACACACTGCAATTTTGACGTGGTCATAATGTAGCATGGGAGGTTTGAAAGGTTTAAATAAACATCTAAATTGAATTTGTTAGCTCTTCTGCGGCAAGAGTCCTGTTCGTCACTAGCATCTATGTATTTTTATCAAGGATTTTCCGTAGACTAACAATACATGTCTCTTCTAAAGAACTGAGTAAGAAAGCTATTGCAAAATAAACGCTGAATTCCTGTCTTTTCTGCCATTAATCAGTAGACTTCTCCATTTAAGGAGTCACATCTATTTTCAAGCATTAAAATACACTTTATTTTCCTAAAATACGCAGCTTCTAAATGACTTCCTAGAGCCCATTTAATTTGGGACTTGTTAATTTTGCAAAGTTATTTACTTGTCGTTGACATTTTCTTTTACTGCCAAGGATTATCAATTTGAGCTAGTCTTTTTGTTTTTCATACATGCTTCCTGCTTTATGTTAAAAATAATGGAGATCCGTTTTTGTCATTTATTTGTTGAGAAATAATTAGCATCAGGTATGGCCAGCAATAAGGATTGATAAGATACGGTCATTTTCTTTAGAGATCTTACCTTTCAGTAAGTAAGATAATCATAGATACAGATAATTGTGATATGAGGTAGTGCTATAGTAGTACTATGTAATCAAGTGCAGTAGGACAGTGGAGGGAAAATGTTTCATGATGCATCATGTAACACTCTTCCCAATCAGTGGCCCAATCAGTGGTGCAAAATGCAGGATTAATTGTTGAAGATGTGTGTGGGAAGAGAGAAATATGTGAAAACAGTTAAGTCTCTTAGAAAAGGTTTCAATAACAACTTTTTATTCTATAGAATTATGATTTTTTTATCCTATAATGACATATCTTTTTATTTGAATTTTTTTTTAATTTAATTTATTTATTTATTTATTTATTTATGGCTGTGTTGGGTCTTCGTTTCTTTGCAAGGGCTTTCTCTCTAGTTGTGGCAAGTGGGGGCCACTCTTCATCGCGGTGCGCAGGCCTCTCACTATCGCGGCCTCTCTTGTTGCGGAGCACAGGCTCCAGACGCGCAGGCTCAGTAGTTGTGGCTCACGGGCCCAGTTGCTCCGCGGCATGTGGGATCTTCCCAGACCAGGAATCGAACCCGTGTTCCCTGCATTGGCAGGCAGACTCTCAACCACTGCGCCACCAGGGAAACCCTATTTGAATTTTCTGTTTCAAGTATTATATGATTTTTCCTGCATAGTTAATTTTTGTTAATGCTAAACATCTCTAATTTTAAGTTCAGAGATGCCTATTTTCTTATTATAGGGGGCCAAATTGAAATGTACTCATGAAATTATGTGATTATGAGCAATACTTTTAAAAAATATATAGTTGGGTGTGATTTGGAATATTTAATTGATTTGCCTGTTAATCCAAAAATTTACTGAGCACTTACCATGTACCAGGTACCATATTAGATGGAGAACAGAAAGAGAAATGGACTTTGTTATTATGGATCTCATACTCTAATCACAAAATCCCTTGAGCATAAAACGTCATTGTGAATATTTTTCTGTTAAAATATTAACTCAGAAATATGTATCTAGACATGTATTAATAAGCCTCTTTATTTGATAAAAAGTGTCATGAGAGTAAAAAGTTACATATCAAGTTCTTTTTTTTTTTTTTTTTTTTCCCAAGCTTTTTCTTTTTGGGGGGTGGAGGGAGTAGGTAGGAAAATTGTTCCTTCAAGGTAATATTCCATAAAGGTTTCTGTACCTTTGGAATTTAAATATGAAAAAATGAGGATGTTTAGCTTGATAGCTACTTACCATAGTAGAATCCATCTCACCTCATGGCTCCAAAAGTAAAGAAAAGGATATAAATTAAATTTAAAGGATAAATTAAATTTGAAACATTGAAGTTGTGTTTCCATGCCAGACGATGACAAAACTGGGTATGGAATTGTCAGTTGGATGTTTTCTTGGTTCATGATTATTTATGCAGCTGTTACTTAGCTGACATTAGTTCCTAGTTGAATGTTGAAATAAACAATACATCTGATTAGGTATACCCAGAATGTATGTTATGGGGTTGTTTTGTGACATGTAGGTGTCGTGTTATTTTCCTCTATATGATACTTGTTTAATGAGAGATTATGCCAGTAGCAGTTAGAGAACTGTTTTTTGAACATTTTTTGTTTTATACAGCCCCAAATACAACATCGGTGAAATTAGAGTTGGTTGGAGAGGGGCAAGCCTCTCCTCTGCTTACTCCCTCCCTGTGGGGCTTCTCCCAGGCCACTCTCCAGACTCCCAAACTCAGAGCAGCTGGGATGTGGAGACATGACTTGATGCAGAGGGACAGGGGATGCCGTGGCTTCTGGTGTCAGCTTCCAAATACACATTATGCACTGGCCTTTCTGAAAAATGTATTTCCTCTTATTGTGAGGGGAAAAAAAAATCTCTTTCATTATGGCTTTCAATTTTATTCAACCAATAGGCAGGTGAAAAATTGAAATACATCACAATTGCTGGTGAATTAAAACAAGATCAGAATATTGCATGCAAAGTATGTTGGCACTGTTGTAGATTTGCTCTTTTCCTTCTCTTTTTTTTTTTTTTTTGACAAAAAATCATATTATATTTACATCAAAGTAGACCAAGTATTTTAGGAAGAGTATCCTCAATCAGAGTTTAACAACTGTGGATGAGTCTTACTCGAGTTTTTTTCACATTTAGTCTTACCATCCGTGAAAGAAATAGACCATGTAGCTTATATATGTATAATGTTTATAATTTAGCACATGTATCTCACATTAAACTGCAATTTGGAAAAAAGTTATTGTAGTAATTTGATGCCTATGGAATTTATATTTCTAATATTGTTATAGAGTAACGTTGTATTTTTTCTTTTTCTCTTCCCTCCCTCCTGCCCCTCTCCTGCCAACAGTCCTGGTACCTGGGCTAGCTTGGTTCCTTTCCAAGTATCAAATAGGACACCCATCCTACCGGCAAATGTCCAAAATTACAGTTTGAACATAATCGGAGAACCTTTCCTTCAAGCAGAAACGAGCAACTGAGGGAAAAATGAAATACAACACTAGTTTAAGAAATTAAAAAAAAAAAAAAAAAGGAAAAGAGAAGACTGGACAAAACAAAACAAACAAAAAGGGAGAAAGGAAAGAAACTGAAGAAAGAAGATAATAGACCAGCAATCGCAGCACTTACAATCACTAATTCCCTTAAGGTTGAAACTGTAATGACATAAAAAGGGTCGATGATATTTCACTGATGGTAGATCGCAGCCCCTGCAAAGTAGCCTTTGTTACATGAAGTCCGCTGGGAAATAGATGTTCTGTCTCTATGACAATATATTTTAACTGACTTTCTAGATGCCTTAATATTTGCATGATAAGCTAGTTTTATTGGTTTAGTATTCTTGTTGTTTACGCATGGAATCACTATTCCTGGTTATCTCACCAACGAAGGCTAGGAGGCGGCATCAGAAGTGCTGGGTGACAGAGCCATGAGCCAGCCATTTTATAAGCACTCTGATTTCTAAAAGTTAAAAAAAATATATATGAAATCTCTGTAGCCTTTAGTTATCAGTACAGATTTATTAAATTTTGGCCCTTAACCCAGCCTTTTCCAGTGTGTAACCCAGTTTGAAATCTTAAAAAAAAGAAAAAAAAAAGAAAAAAAGAAAAAAAAAGGAAAAAGAAAAAAGGAAAAAAAAAAAACAGTTTGAACACAAAGGCTCTATGGAAGAAATGCCTCTATGTAGGTGAAGTGTTATCTCTGCATGCAACAGTAAAAATTAATATAATAGTTTCCCCACAAAAGAAACACTTAACAGAGGCAAGTGCAATTTATAAATTTATATCTAAAGGGGAATCATGATTATAAGTCCTTCAGCCCTTGGACTCTAAATTGAGGGGATTAAAAAGAATTTAAAATAATTTTGAACGAATTTATTTTCCCCTCAGTTTTTGAGGGCAGTAAAAAGGCATTAAATCAAGACAAATCATGTGCTTGAGGAAAAAAAAAAATTAATGAAAACACAGCACTTATGTTGGTTTAGCTGCAGCCTCCTTGGAGGTAGAATTTATTTATTTAAAATTACTGGTTGCATCAAGAACCCATAGGGTGTACAAAAGGTTCTATAAAATCTGCATTCTAGAGACAAAGAGGCAGGCAAATCCATGTCACAAGGGTAAAGCTTACAGTTTACAAACTGGGAACGCCAGGGTGTAGGATATAAAAATGCACTCTTGAGAAAACAAATGTAATCAGGGTGCTGAATACTTGCATGGTGCTTTCAGACATTAGCCTTGTTCAACAAATTTCTTGTATTGACAGATCTGTGGTGTGCATGGGCAGACACATTTTTGCCTCTATGTCTCTTAAAATTTTAATTAAAAATACTCTTTCCAGTAATCCTAATTTGCACGAAGATATAATGTCCACATTACGTGCCTTGCCTTGAAATCTAAAAAACAAAAAACAAAAAAACACAAAAAAACACAAAAAAGTGACATCACTACACTTGTTTTGCTGCATTTATTATCATTTTAAATCTTTACCATTTTTATGACAAAATATTTTGTACTCCAGACGAAGAAAAATGTGTGACATCATGGATTTTTTAGACAGTTATACCTTTATCTCACATTTATAAAGCATATCATGGCTGTGTATAGTTGCCGCTTAAAAATTGTAATCGACCAGCAATATTTTCAGTATTTTGGTGTTTTTTCTATTAACCTTTCATGTTTTTCATCTTCCAATTAATATTTGGGGGGGGAGGGATTTCAAATTTATACGAATTATGCAATACCAAGTTTTGCCTATGTAGGTAGTGCTTTTAGCTGTATTGGTTATTATAGGTAAGTACACAGATTTAAAAAAAAAAATAATGTATGCTTTTTTTTTTGTTTGTTTGTTTTAATTGACCAAAGTGGGTACTGCTATTTTTGCAGTGTGATGAGGTCCTTTTGTGTACTGAGAGATGGACAGGGGATTTTTTTTAATATACATATATATATATTCTGGGGTGGGTGGGAGGATTTTTAACACTTTACAGTGTAGCTGTGAAGCAGTGCACCCTGAGATGGGCCTGGGCTGCACAGCGACTGTTCTGCCTACTGTGAGAAACTTCAACTTCACAGGTTTCCCTCTCAAACTCCCCACCTGGGGTGCAAGCGGAACTCCTTTCTGCTTTTCATAGCGACAGAGTAAGAGCAAGCAAACACAACCAGTTCACCTGGAGGCAGACTTGGCTTAAAACAAACGGTCTTATCTTTTTTAAGGGGGGGGTGGTGGTGGTCATTTTTCTTGAAAGTTCCGGATCCCCAGTGGAGAGTGAGCCTGTCTCATAGTTAGCAAAGATAGTCGTTGAAAAGTACATCTAGCAGATGTTTCAACTTTGGGGCTTTAACACCTGAGCATACTTTCTCCTCTAAAATATGCCATCCTGCTGGAGGCGGTGCTCCCACATCCTTTCCCCACCACTTCTCTTCCCCATTTCTTCATTTCATCAATGTTAGTCTGTGATTTACCTGTGACTCACTACTTCAAACCGATGGTAGTGCGCTTGGAAATTTTTTTTAATATCCAGGAGATTGAACAGAGGGCTATTATTAAATGTATTCGGACTTCTAGATTAAAATCAAAGTTCAATTTTTAAGGAACAAAAATGAAAAATCTTGTTAAGTTTTCATTTTACCTGCCCTTTTAAAATGGGGAACCAGAGTAGAAGGGAAATAGAGAATTTTTAGAAATGAATTTTCCTGTGGATGAATTAAGCCCATTAGATGCTGA